>NC_058088.1:117687391-118887391 GCF_014858855.1 Bufo gargarizans
ATATAATTCCACATGTGTTAATTTATTGTTTTGATGCCTTCAGTGTGAATCTACAATTGTCATAGTCATGAAAATAAAGAAAACTCGTTGAATGAGAAGGTGTGTCCAAACTTTTGGATAGAGAGATATATATTTTTTTATTTTATTTTTTTGCATAAAACTTGCTTAGCTTAGTTATATATTGCTGCCCATCAGATTTTCAGTGCTGTGTGAAAGCGCTGGCCAATCGCAGCGCTCAGCTCATAGCCCGAGAGAAGAAAAAAAAAAAAACTCAGGCTATGAGCTTAGCGCTGCGATTGGCCAGCGCTCCAGCCTGGGAGAAGGATACGCCGGCAGGCTCCACCCAGTTAAACCGAACATATGAAGATACTGGAGCCTATACCGGGAGAACGGAGCGGCGCCCAGGGGAATCCCTGGGCGCCGCTCTCCATGTCTGTATGCTTAGTTTAGATTTTTAATTGTAGTGAAAGGTCCTCTTTAAAAAGGATTTAAAAACCTGTGTACTCAACTTTTTAAGTAAGGTCACTTTCACACAGTGTTTGGTCACTAATTTCCATCTGTAATTCTGAGCAAAACCTGGTTTAGGTCAAATACACAGAAAAGGTGCTAATTTTTCCTTTATACCTCATCTCTGTGTGGCCTCCACTCCTGGTTTTGGCTCACAATCACTGATGGAAATCACTGACTGTGTAAGAGTGACCTAAAGCCAATAAAAACTAACCAGAAACGGACATCATTCGTTAAGGGCCAACACCCTCTAAAACATGTGCTCATTAAGCTTAAGGTGTATTTAGATGGGCCGAGAAGCAGATAGTCAGGAAGGAAGCATTACTCCCCGACACTTGGCTGCTTGTTAAATGGAGGAAAAGCACTACATGTACATGCAGCCATCACCTCCACAGTAGGAGACTGAGGGATTGTTGCTGCCATCGTTTGTCCTGCACTCACGACTATTTCACCTGGTGAACAAGCGTTTTGCTGGTTCATCTGGTGTTTTACAGTAACTTTAGACAGGCAGATCATCAGGAATGAGCGTTAATAGAAACTTTCATTACCAATAATCTGCCCAATTATCTGGGTGCCTAAATCTACCTTTAGCTGCTGTCTACTATGGTGCCATTTGGTCAGGGTCATAAGTATGCCATTGAACTGCGTATAGCTATTAGGTTCTCCATATAGACAATTTTGTCATCATGGACAACCACCATCAAATGGGAGCCAGCGATCAGCTAAATGTCCAGCATCTTAATCCCAGAAAACAGTTGATTTTGCTTTGGTAAAGCATGGCCTTCCAGACCTTTCACCTGTGGGGAAAATGTAGTATTATATATCAGAGATTCAGATGAACGGCCTTCTATGTCACACAGACATTATGGGGGAGATTTGACAAGACTAGCACTTTCTGCGCCGGTCTTAATATCTCGTGTGTTGCCAAAGGATGCACCTAAAAAGATGCTGCCATAGATTTGTCTATATTTTCACCAGAAAACTGGCAAAAATAAAGATAAATTCTGGCTGCTGGCCATGTCCATCCCCTTTCAGAAAAGTGGCAGGGGCGGAGTAAAAACGGGACTTGCGACAATATTTTGTCGCAATGGCATCTAAAACGTTGCAAACACAAAGAGGCACATTTATTAAGACCAGCGGTTTAGACACCTGTTTTAATAACCCCTATACCTGGTGTTTGAACTGCCGGTGTTATGAAGATGCAACGGCCTCTACATAACTTCAGCGGATTCCTCACCACTTCAAAATGTAAGACAGCTTCTGAACCGCCTTACATTTAGACCATTTTCTACACCTGAAACATGAGCAGGGAGAAGTCGCAGATTGCGGTGCAAAAGACCTTTGCATCACAATCTGCGCCATAAATGCACCCAATTTAAGCGTATTTGTTTGATAAATGACCCTCAAAGTTTTTTTTTTTAAAACACTAGAAATCAGGCGCAAGAAGATGAAAAATCTCCCCCCTTAAGTCCACTAGAGTAGGAACAGTCCCTGCACAGCATCTCCCCACCCTAGTTTAGAGTGGAGTCTCAAATGAGCCCTCCCCCTCTGTATGTCTATATGCCCAGATGTATGTTACATAAGCACAATGAAGCTGGATGGAGAAGATAGCTTGTGCACTTCTATTCATGCAAGCTCTACTAGTAATCTGAAAGCACTTCAGTAACATGGGTCAATGATTCGCCCTCCTCTCTTACTTACGTGAGTTGCTGGCCTCTTGAACAAGGCTCTTGTAAAAAGGAAACTTGCGGGACAGTCGGAAACTCTTTTTGCGCTTGGATTTGATGGACTGTCAGATGGGGTGATGACACGGACAAAGGGTAACAGGAATGAAAATGTCCACAGAATGCAGGAGCAGAAAAGAACAAAAAACAAACAAAAAACAAAAACAAAATCAAGACAAAAACTAAAAAATAAAATATGGGTTCACAAGTCATGCACAAAAAGATAAATTATAATGGAATAGTGTGATGGTCTGGGAGGCAATGGTTATCATGAAGATTCGAACAGGAATCTAAAAAAAAAATGGAGTTTTCCCACATTTACGGCACTTTGTTAAGATAACTGCTGTAGATCCTCTTTGGTGGTAAAAAAATAAGAGACACATACTGGTAGTTTTAAACTCTTCTCTCTGCCCCTTATAGAAAGAAGGGGACATAGGAAATGGGAGAATATGACCGTTATTAACACCGGTGCACATTTACTAATGTGAGTGCACCAAGATTTTGTCATAAAAAGCACCAAAATGTGGTCCACTTTGGCATATCTAGGCCTAAATAAGTTATCTACGGCTAGCTTGACATGTGTCTCTTTACGAAAAAGCATGGCCTAATGTGCCATATTGCACTACAATTCTGGCTTAAAATCCTGTCTCAAACCAAGTCAACCAATAGTTGCTATAAATAAAAGTGTCTGGCCGTGCTCCAAATGTGTCATCCAGCCTGAACCCTGTGATAAATGTGGTGCGTCCCATCTTGCTGGATTTACAGAAGCAGCATAGCTGGCTGTGCTATGCTATGCGCACAGCTCTCATTCACTGCAGTGGAAGTTACAGTAACAGCGGCGCACCGACCCACTCGCACTGTTTCTGAAAGCTCGGCCACCTAGCACCTGCGTTTAGTTTCATCTCGCCGTGGAAACAGCGAGATGAGACAAACCTATTAAGTTTACGACAGATATACGTTTTGCAAATCTGCCCACTATGTGTAGTCTAACTATGGAGACACATAGGGCCACATGGCAGCTGTACAGGGGATACTTGGATTTAAGAATATTCTTAAATTTACATCCAATATAGACATATCCTTTACAGTTAATAATGTAGAGAGATAATAATTGTGCAAAAGCATCCATACTTACTCTATTTGCTTCCATACCAGAACGTCCATGAAACTTGACAGTTTTCAGACGTGCCCTCTCTTTTTTCTCAACCCTGCAAAAATAAAATAAAAAAGTGGATATTTCTTACAACCATTCCTCTGTGAGTGTGTTTTACTATTCTGCATGGACACGTATGTAGCATGTACCAACTGAACACCACTAAAACACCAGGAGAACAAATTATAAGATTCCTCTCACCTTTTTTTGCTGGGGATAACCCCTATTTGTTCACTTTCTCCATGTGGTGTGACAAGTCTAGCCTGCCACCATTCGTCATCAGAGGCATTGATAACATGTAATATATCTCCATAAGAGAAACTCAGCCCCTGGCTTGGTAAGCAGCTATCC
This sequence comes from Bufo gargarizans, assembly GCF_014858855.1. Lineage (NCBI taxonomy): Eukaryota > Metazoa > Chordata > Amphibia > Anura > Bufonidae > Bufo > Bufo gargarizans. Next base: position 117,691,127 of record NC_058088.1, read on the forward strand.
CGAGATCGATCATAGTCAAAGAGAGCCCTGTTAAGAGACAAGTTAATGACAATCAGGTATCTAAACAATCCTGACAGATCAGACATGAAGGAACAGAAGATGGCAGCATAACACAATTAGAGGGCAACATGACAACAAATGTACAATAACCAATTTCAAGGGAGGACAACAATAGTTTTTCATTTTCACATTTTCTGCCTGTGCAATACTTAAAGGGGTTCTGTACCTTTTGATTACTGCTGATCTATCCTCTGGATAAGTTCACCATGCAGGAAAAGTAACGTGATCCTTTTATAGATAGGGTCATTACGGCCACTGCGATACCAAACATGTGCAGTAGATATTGATTTTATTTTTTACCAATTATAAGTGTGTGGATATAGGAAAAAGTTTGATTTTTCCACTTGTTGTACCCTGACCCCCTTGGTTCTTGAAGCCCCTGTGGGTCTAATGGCTGTACAGTACAGAGTCACACTAAGCCTGATCTAGTCTGTCCCAAGCCAGTTAGCAGAGATCACTGGCTGTGTGTAACAGCTGGGGTCTCAGCACCATCACCACTTCTGTAGACATGGTGACAGTTTGCAGCCATAATAAACCTCTATGTCATGGTGGCTTAATGTGGTGCAACCCATGATGTACAGGTACGTCATGGTGGTTTAAGGGGTTAACTCCCCCTTTGATCTTATACCCCACGATGATCATTTAAAAATCGAGGGATTATCAGACAGCTACCATACCAAGCACAGCCGCTATATAATGTACAGAGCTGGTCTTGGTGAGCTGAGAGGGCCACAGCACTACTGTGAGGGCCGATGCCTTCTCAAACAGACGATTGTGGGGTCCAGGGCATCAGGCCCCCCACCGATCAGATACTGATGATCTACTCAGGGGAAAAGTAATCAGCATGAATGTCTCAGAAAACCCATTTAAAGGCTATGGACAACTTTGGGGCATTTTTATTTGTTTTTTTTTTGTAAATTCTTTAGTTATAAGATTTTCAATGAATTTACAGCAATTTAGTACATTTTTCAAGTACAAAAAATGCAAATGGTACATTTACGGGAGTTCAAGCGGACAGTCCCCACTTAAATCCACATATAAAACGTTTCCAAAAATGTTGGCATTATTAATAAGGTAACTGATCGGCGACTACATTAAGCCCCAACAACTCAAAATACTGTAAGGAATGATGCGGTATGGGCCTTGCTATTAGTGAGGGATAATTAGACTATCAGCCTTAGATCTCAATTGTTAATTGTACTATCAACTAATAAAGGAAAGAAAAGAAAGAAATAACAGTAAACACAACAGACAGAAGGGTCTGAGACTATTCTTTATGACCTGGATGTATAATCCTATTCAGATATTATAACAGTACTTGCAAGTACATAGCTTCTGGAGTACGAGATATGATCGGATATATATGTTCCATGTGTGGGCTCTATATGAGGCGGAATCAGAGGAGGTGAATGTTCCAATAGTGTTATCCCCAATGTAGGAGAGAGGGAGCCAAATTCGTTCCCTAAAGAGTTAAAAGTGAATAAACAAACCCTAAAAACATAAGGGGCATTTTTATTTGTTAAGTGTTCAGCTGTTTCTGAGAAACAAGGGTAAAAGTTAAAAAAATATATATATAATTTTTTTTTAGGAATCGGCATCTGACGGCTCATGTGTAGCTCTCATCTCTGGTCTCCTCACCTCAAACAAACACTTAGTAATGCTCAGCTTTTATCAAACTGATATGAATATTGCTTAAATAAAAATGTTCGTATCAGTTTGATAAAAGTTGAGCGTTTGAGGTCTGGATATCAGAGATGTCGATATCATCTATCAGGTGACGATTCCAAGAAAACAAGCAAATAGACAGATTTTTAACACTTGTTTCCCAGAAATGGTTTAACATTAATAAAGACCAAATAAAATAAAAAATGTGTTTTACCTAAAATAGGTAAAACAAAATCATAGAAAAATGCCCCCAAAAGTATACATAGATTTTAATTTATACCAGTCTGAAAAGTGTGTTCCCATCACAACGTTATACTGTATCAGCAGACTATGCCATAACAGTGTCAGTGAGGAGACAATGAAGCAATTAGCATGTAGAGCAGGAGTGCCGCTGTGCAGGGAACGAGCTTAGGAGAACACAGTCCCTTCGTTCTTATGACAGCCAGAGTTGCAGCGGACCTTCAATGATCATGCCATGACATCTCTCTGAGGTACAGCATAAACATTAGTAGGTTTGATTACCACTTTAGGTTGGTTTCACGATAAGCGGCTTTAGAAAAATCTCTTTTTTGCAGCACCTGCAGCCAGATGTTATATTCCACTGAACGTGAGAAAAGCTATGTGTGGAGAAGTGATGGTATAAAGTCAGGAGCGGTGTCCACACCATAACCTGTGGGAGTCAGCTATAACTGCAGCTAATCACTGGTTTCAGCGGGCACGTGCCATTCATCACTCAGGTGATCCCTGCAGTGGTCACATGTCATTCATCGCTCATGTGGTCAGACAGAAGGAAACTTCCTCCCTCTCTCAAACATCATTTACAGCAATATCTAAAGGGTTGAAGTGTACACGATCATGCTAGAAGGTCCTCTATTGCAGCCAAGTGCCTGTTGCGATCTCAAGGGAATATTTGGCAATGCCAACAAGATTGCAAAGACTGATCAGTGATTAAGTTGGAACTAGCACCCACTCATAACTGATAGAAACATATTAGGGATTAGAATGGTGCCACAGAGAAATACACCCCACAAAAAAAAAATAATCTTATTCAGCTATATCAACAGAAAAATAAAGTCACAGCTGTAAGGAAAAAAAATAACCATTATCAGACCGCAGGCCTTCATCAATTACAAACAATATAAAAAAATAAAATATAATATTCATCTTTTACAGTGATGAACAGAGCTGTTACTAGGGAAATATAACTATCCAGAAATAATATGAGAATTATGGCTTCCTTTTATAAGGAGGTTTACTCTTCAAGGGCGTCTCACTCAGAATATAATCTAAAATCTTAGGCTACTTTCACATCTGCAAAAACGGTTCCGTTACAATAATACCACCGCATGCATCCATCATGAACGGATCCGGTTGTATTATGTCTTATATAGCCATGACGGATCCATCATAAACACCATTGAAAGTCAATAGGAGACGGATCACTTTTTTTTATTGCATCAGAGAAAACAGATTCGTCCCAATTGACTTGCATTGTGTGCCAGGACAGCCCTGTTTGGCTCTACATCCCAGGACGGACAGAAAAACTCCAGAGTGGAATGGAGCCGGAACAGAGGCAAACTGATGCGTTCTGTTCTGAGCTGATCCGTTCCTATTCAGAACGCATTAGGGCAAAACTGATCCATTTTGGACCGCTTGCGAGACACCTGAACGCATCTCACAAACGGAAAGCCAAACCGCCATTGTGAAAGTAGCCACAACTGGACACATTAGTAGTTCATAGATTATTTGAGGACTAGAATAATATACTAGATGTCCTTTCTGTAGGAATGAATTTTAAAAAGCCATTAAACAAGCTCCAGGGAGGAAACCCAATTGGTCTGGATGGAATTTTCTTAAATTATCGGGACTTCTGGATTTATTTATCCTTGTGGAGTGCTCAAGTGCGAGGGAGCCTTCCAAAACCTAAGGAGAATGCTTTCATTATAGTGATGCCAAAAACAAAGATCTGATTCGCCATGAGCCAATACCGTCCTACAGCCTTCTTAAATGTTGATATGAAGTTACTGACCAAAGTTCTGGCTAATCTTGCTTCGGTTAATTGTGAATCCAGGAAAACAATTACTAATAACCATCAGTATTCTCTATCACACTATGCAGTCTTGCCTTGGTGCTGGAGGGCTTCTGCTGCTTGATGCAAAAGAGCTTTCAATACTGCAGAGTGGGAGTTCCTATGGGGATACAGGAAATATTTGGATGTGGGCGGAACAATTCTTGGAAAAAATTACAGTATAGAAATCCTAAAAGGCACAGGTGGGTGTAAATAAAGTTAGCTCATTTTGTCAGGAGGTACTCATCAGGAACGCCCCTGTCCCAGTTTTTATTTGCGTTAAATAGATGCAGTGCTCCAGACAAAAAAAATAAATAAAAATACCTAGTAGCCATTGGCTCCTGAACTGAAATTTAGGAGCCAAAATCAAAACCGAATCTAAATTTTGGTATCGTGACAACGCTACGCCGATCAGATCGGCGCAGGGTTGTTTTGATACCAAAATTTTGATTTGCTTTCAACACAAAAATAAAATAAAAAAATAAATAAAAAAATCTGCGTGCATCTCGCATTTTATGAAACTTTCGGCCCATAATAGAACAGTCAGGATGTGTTCCGTTCAGTCATTTTGACTGATCAGGCAAAAGATAAAACCACAGCATGCTACAGTTTTATCTCAGGCGAAAAAAACAACTGAAGATTTGCCTTAATGCCAGATTAGGCATTTTTCCCCATAGGAATGTATTAGTGCCAGATCCGGCATTCAAAATACCGGAATGCACCCACACTAAATCCAGACCCATTCACTTCTATGGGGCTATGCACATGAGCGGTGATTTTCACGCATCACTTGTGTGTTACTGTGAAAATCGCAGCATGCTCTATGTTGTGCGGGCTGCGTGAAAATCGCAAGCATGTGCGGATTTTCACGCATGGTTGCCAGGATGAAAGTCTATTCACTGTATTATTTTCCCTTATAACATGGTTATTAGGGAAAATAATAGCATTCTTTAATACAGAATGCTTAGTAGAAGGTCAATATAATAAACATTATATACACACCCCAGTATAATAAACAAACATTGGTGGCGCAGTGGCCCCCCCCCCCAATAAAATAAACATTGGTGGTGCAGTACGCCCCCCTCGATATAACATTGGTGGCGCAGTGGGCAGTGCCAATGAGGGTTAAAAAATAAAAAAATAATTAACTCACCTCCTCCAATTGATCGTCTCCTGTTCTTTCTTCAGGACCTGTGGTGACATCACTGTGCTCATCACATGATCCATCACTATGATAATGGATCATGTGATGAGCTCAGTGACGTCTCCTGTTCTTTCTTCAGGACCTGTGGTGACCGGCAGCTACGCGATCAATTGGAGGAGGTGAGTTAATTTTTATTTTATTTTTTTAACCCTCATTGGCACTTCCCACTGTGCCACCAATGTTTCTTCTACTGGGATGAAGGGGGGGGGCTGCGCCACTAAAGTGTCTTCTACAGGGGGGGGGGGGGCACTGCGTCACCAATGAGGATAACTGACCTGTTAATACAAATACAGGAGGCGGGTGCCGGAATCAAATAGCCAGTACCCGACCTCTGACAGGGAGCTGTGATCAGCGGCAGTTAACCCCTCAGGTACCGCACCTGAAGGGTTAACTCAACTGCCGCTGATCGCAGCTCCCTGTCAGAGGTCGGGTGCCAGCTATTTGATTCCGGCGCCCGCCTCCTGTATTTGCATTAACAGGTCAGTTATCTTCATTGGTGGCGGAGTGGCCACATCCCCTCCCCTACCTTCTTATTGGCGGAGGCGGTGGCAGCAGCACAGGGGGAGGGAGAGACTCCTCTACTGCGCTGCTGAGAAAAACATCGGCGGCGGGGCAGAGAAACTATCAGCTCTTGTGCCCTGCCGCTGTATTCAACGGCAGAGCTGCGGCGGTAGGTATAGTCGCAAATGGCGACAAGACTAAAAAGCCTTGTCGCCATTTGTAAATTGTAAGTCGCATTGGCGACCATTTTTGGTTGCCATCTGGAGCCCTGAGATGCATAAATTAAAGCTTTATGGGGTATTACAGACCCTTTTTCAGAGGGGAGGAAAGCGCTCATCGTACACGGTTGACATGCTGCTGCATCTCAGTCAAGTTTGACGTGGCGCATTTCATCTGTGTTTACCAGCAATCTGGAGTATATTAACCTATCAAAATAAACTGGTCAAAAGTCTATACTCTTCCTTTTAAAAAGGGAACCGGTCATCAATTTTAGGGCTCATGGACATGACCAATATTGGCCCCGGGAAACATGGACCTTGTGTCTGCCGGATCTCCTGGGCCAATAGTGGCTCTCCTGGACTGAGAAGACTGCATCATAGCGTTTTATGATGCAGTTAGTTCATATCTGATCTAATATCTGATCGCAGATCTCTTGTACTGAGCTCAAGGGGGTGCCCCTATTATTGTTTCTACGCAATTCCTCAGAAGTGATTTGTTGGAGGGACAAAAGCTTTCCGAATTTACTCTTGGGCTCCTTTCACACAAGCGCGTTTTCCGCACGGGTGCAATGTGTGAGGTGACCGCATAGCACCTGCACTGAATCCCGACTGATTCATTTCAATGGGGCTATGTACATGAGCATTTTATTTTATTTTTTATTTTCAGGTGAATGGGACTTCAGTGAAAAACGCATTGTTCCTGGAAGCAGGTGCGGATGCCATGCGTTTTTCCACTGATGGTTGCTAACAGATGTTGTTTGTAAACCTTTGATTATTATTTTTTTATCACACATGTGAAAAACGCATTGTACCCGCGCAAAAAATAAACTGAACGCAATCAGACAAAACTGACTGAACTTGCTTTCAAAATGGTGTGAGTGTCACTGCATGCATCCGGACCTAATCCGTCACGCTCGCGTGAAAGAGGCCTTATAGATAAGGTGGTTTTTTTTTGTTTTGTTTTTTCAGCTCGCTTGAGGATTCTGAGAAAGTTCACAGTTGGAAAAATCTGGTATACCTCTTACAGATGAAGAGTTAACACATACACTTATTGAGTTATCACATCTAGTTAACGTGCTAGGACCACCAAGAAATTCAGCTACAGGTGTGATGGTTTTCAACTTACACTGGTTTCATAAACGTTGAACCAAGAAACTAAATTTTTTTTAAAAAATTCTATAATACATTGTTTTGGTCCCAGTTTTCTTTTTATATTCACAAGATTCAATCAGAGAATAAGCAGCACACAAACTGTTAAAGGGGGTATTCCCATCTCAGACAATGAGGGGCATATCACTAGGATATGCCCCCATTGTCTGATAGGCAAGGGTCCCACCTATAACGAGAACAGAGTGGGGAGAGCTGTGGCTGGAGGACCCCAGTTTTCCCAGGGTCCATCCACCACCAAGCGCTGCTCCAGTAGAAGTGAAAGGGAGCATACTGCGCATGCGCGGCCCAGGCTCCCATTCCTTTCTATGGGGCCGATGGAAATAGCTGTGCCAGCACTCTATTTTCGCCAGCCCTAAAGAAATGAATGAAGGGTGGCTGCGCATGCGCAGTGCGCCCTCCTTGACTTGCAGGGCCCAGTTCTCGATATATCAGGCCATTGACTGAGATGGGACAACCCCTTTAAGCAATTTCTGAAGACAGCAGCAATATGCCACATGTGGTCATAAAAACAGTTTGGGGTCACGGCAAGGCTCGGAAGGGAAGCAGTGCCATTTGGATTTTGGAACATGGAGTCACATCTTCATTTCTCAGATGATAAGAGTTGTGCTAGGAATTGTTTTTGTGGGACAGGATATAGGTTTAATTGGTACCAAGTTTTAGAACAAAAACAAAGCTTATCTATATGAACCAAAAACTAAATCTGTAAAACCTAGAAATGGTTTATATTAATCTTAGAATGTAGTTATAGCAAATGCAATTTAAAATCAATTCAATGTAAAGTTCTAAGGAAGAGAATTGCCTCTGCCAGATCCTCTTTCATAGATGCTCTTAAAGAGGACCTTTCACCTGGAAAAACATTGTGAACTAAGTATCCTGACATATACAGCGGCGCCCAGGGATCTCATTGCACTTACTTTTATCCCTGGGCGCCGTTCTGCAATAGTTATCTTTTACACTGACAATATTAGACCCTGCCTCTGGAAGTTGCCATGGCCACAAATTGGAACTTTGCAATCATGTGGCAGTCGGCCCAAGGGGGTACAGAGGTAGTCCCCTCACTCTGTAAACCACTTAGATGTCACGAGTGACCGTGGCATCAAAGGGGTAAACAGCTGGAATCGAACTTTACAGACGACACTGCTGCTAATGGTTAATAACGTGTTCGTTGCCATGCCATACATTTAAAAAAAAAAAAAAAAAAAAAAAAAAAGTTTGAAAAATGGGTAAAAAAAAAAATATTTAAAAACACAAGACAAAACACAATGTCCTCTTTAACAGCCAATTACATACATGTCTGTCACGGGTGGCAAGGGAACATCAGAGACTGTTCCATACACAGTGTGTGCTGGTTGTGTTACAGCCGACTCGTGTCTGCAGTGCCTGGAGATCAGAGGCAACTGATGCTGGGAGTTTAACCCCTCACATACAAATTCAAGATGCTAGACTGAGGTCTTATTTATTTTTAAGAAGTAGTAATACATAAAAACTATGTTTTACTATGTTGCCGTAATTGTACTGAGCCACAGAATAAAGTGAACATGTCATTTTTACCACACTGCAAAATTAGCTTGGGCCTTGAAGGGTTAAAGTGCATATGGTGGAATGTTAAAGCCCATGAAGGCATAGGCATAGTGAAAGCAAACTTGCTTGCGGTGCATTAAAAAAAAAAGCCCGGCAGGCCCCTTTCACACGGGCGAGTTTTTAGCACGGGTGCAATGAGTGATGTGAAGCATAGCACCCGCACTGAATCCTGACCCATTAATTTCAATGGGTCTGTGTACATTTTTTTTTCACGCATCAGTTCTGTGTTGCATAAAAATCACAGCATGTTCTATATTCTGCGTCTTTCACGCAGCCCTGGCCCCATAGAAATGACTGGGGCTGCGTGAAAAATGCATCGCATCTACAAGCAAGTGCGATGCATTCTTCACTGATGGTTGTTAAGAGATGCTGTTTGTAAACCTTCAAGTTTTTTTTTCACACGCGTGAAAAATGCATCAAAATGCATTGCACCAGCATGGAAAAAAACTGAACGCAATCACAGACAAAATTGACTGAACTTGCTTGCAAAATGGTGCGAGTTTCACTGAACGCATACGGACCTAATCCATCACGCTCGTGTTAGGCTACTTTCACACTTGCGTTCAGAACGGATCCGTCTGCATTATATTGTAAAAAAAAATCTAAGTGTAAAAGTAGCCTCAGACGGATCCGTCCAGACTTTAGATTGAAAGTCAATGGGGGACGGATCCGTTTGAAAATTGAGCCATATAGTGTCATATTCAAACGGATCCGTCCCCATTGACTTACATTGTAAGTCTGGACGGATCCGTTTGCCTCCGCACGGCCAGGCGGACACCTGAGCGCTGCAAGCAGCGTTCAGGTGTCCGCCTGCTGAACGCTGCCAGACTGATGCATTCTGAGCGGATCCGCATCCACTCAGAATGCATTAGGGCTGGACGGATGCGTTCGGGGCCGCTTGTGAGCCCCTTCAAACGGAGCTCACAAGTGGAGCCCCGAACGCTAGTGTGAAAGTAGCCTAAAAGAGGCCTTATTCTTCATGTACATGAGGGCTTCAATGCACACTGGCTTCTCCACTTTCTTGTACTTGCTACACCCCTTGGTGCACTAAAGCTCTTATTTCCATTTAAAAAAAAGATTTGTTGGGAACACCATAACAGCGTTTCAGACAGGTGTCACTTTAAAGGGAACCTGTCACTGGGATTTTGTGTATAGAGCTGAGGACATGGGTTGCGAGATGGCCGCTAGCACATCCGCAATACCCAGTCCCCATAGCTCTGTGTGCTTTTCTTGTGTCAAAAAAACTATTTGATACATATGCAAATTAACCTGAGATGAGTCCTGTCCCTGACTCATCTCACGTACAGGACTCATCTCAGGTTAATTTGCATATGTATCAAACTGTTTTTTTTTACACAATAAAAGCACACAGAGCTATGGGGACTGGGTATTGCGGATTTGCTAGCGGCCATCTATCAACCCATGTCCTCAGCTCTATACACAAAATCCCGGTGACAGGTTCCCTTTAATCAGCAGTATCAACTCTACCTGCCAGCATGCCTGGTTTATTAGGGTGGATCCTGCAGACAGCGCTGCACTATGAGGGCAGATAACTGTTCATATTGATCGTACAGGCAAGCAGCACTGAAGAAAACATCCTGCTGCTTGCCCAAGCCTGCATGTTCCCAATGCTGCTAAGTGTACTTTCACACTTGCGTTAAAGTTTTCCGGCATTGAGTTCCGCCCTAGGGGCTCAATACCGGAAAAAAAGAACAATTCAGTTTTGTCCTAATGCATTCAGAATGGAGAGCAATCTGTTCAGGATATCTTCAGTTCAGTCACTTTTACAGTATTTGGCCGGAGAAAATACCGCAGCATGCTGCAGTATTTTCTCCGGCCAAAATTCCGGAACACTTGCCGGAATGTGCATTATTTTCCATTGAAATGTATTAATGCCGGATCCGGTACCAAGTGTTCCTGAAAAACTGATCCAGTTTCCCGGTCTGCGCAGACCTTTAAAGACGTGGAAAAAATAATAATAAATACTGCACAGCACTTACCCAAAACGTCCCCATTTCACAGACCTGTGTTCCGGCTCCTGAAATATTTATGTACGGCGCGCTGATCTGGCGGGTGCAGGAGCTGCGCCCGCCAGATCTGCGGCAGGGGTCCGGCAGTCACCGATAGCCGGAGCCCTGCTGTAGGAGCAGGCATTGGTGAAATCACCGATGCCGGCGCATTAACCCCTGATGTCAGTGCAGGGAGGAAGCAGCCGCTGCTGTGGCGGGACCCGATGGCAGGGAAGGCAACTCCTGCCTTTAGGCACCGTGGCTGCCTTCCAGGAGAGCCTGTGAGATCCAGCCCCCTGGATCTCACAGGCAAACAGGCTCAAGTGTATTACACAGGGTAACACACTTACAGCCAATGCATCACAATACAAAACTATTGTGATGCATTGTAAAGAAGTTGAAGTCCCAGAGTGGGACAATAAAAGAAGGAAAAAAATAAATAAAATTCTAAGCCTTCTAACATCCCCAAAAAATAAAATTGCATTCACAAAATGATCCAAACATGAAGTAGACATATAGGGAATGTAAAGTAGTAAAAATGGAGTTATTACCATCCAATATAAAATTTGAGAAATTGAAATTTACAAATGTTTCCCAAATTTTGTTAACTGTCTTTTTTTTATAAATAAATCTATTTTTGGACTCAATTTGACCACTGTCATGAAGTACAATATGTGACGAGAAAACAATCTCAGAATGGCCTGGATAAGTAAAAGCGTTTTAAAGTTATCACCACATAAAAGTGACAAATGTCAGATTTGCTAAAAATGGCCTGAGCAGAAAGGTGAAAAATGGCTTGGTGGTGAAAGGGTTAAGTATATGACAAAACAGACACAAAATGTATGCGTACCTGACATAAAGTGATCTTTTTTCACTGGTACGAAGGGACCCGGATCCAGAGCTCATACTGCTGTTCATCATTTGTTCTCTCAAGTCATGGATCTTGGATTCGAATCGACTATACTCTATGGAGGGAAAAACACAGAAAGCAGCTGAAATGGGCAGAATCATTCAGAAACAGGCTGTATAATAGCAGTAGAGAACAAGGAGACCAACTCCTGCCCAGCAAATGAAAGATCATGAAGGGGACATTTCACAGAGCAGCAGGGCCCCTCCATTAGTTTATGTCCCTGTCATATGGGATTCATTCCTGAACAGTTAAGGTAACAATGCAGAAGCTGCTGTCCTATATATAACATGCACACATTCACAGGCCTGCAAAAAATAGGCTAGAGCGGACCGGCCAAAGCTTTTTACAGCATGGAATTGACATCTCCCTGCAGACCACAGGCAGACGGTAGGGGGATAAAATAGCATGGACGCCATATAGTGATAGTGGATAGTTACACAGTCCACCTGCTCTGTAGAAATGTAAAGACATCCAAGTACCACATACCATAGTGAGGCCCAATACCCCGCAACAGTACCACATACCAGAGTGAGGCCCAAAACCCCGCAACAGTACCACATACCATAGTGAGGCCCAATACCCCGCAACAGTACCACATACCATAGTGAGGCCCAATACCCCGCAACAGTACCACATACCATAGTGAGGCCCAAAACCCCGCAACAGTACCACATACCATAGTGAGGCCCAAAACCCCGCAACAGTACCACATACCATAGTGAGGCCCAAGACCCCGCAACAGTACCACATACCATAGTGAGGCCCAAGACCCCGCAACAGTACCACATACCATAGTGAGGCCCAAGACCCCGCAACAGTACCACATACCATAGTGAGGCCCAAGACCCCGCAACAGTACCACATACCATAGTGAGGCCCAAGACCCCGCAACAGTACCACATACCAGAGTGAGGCCCAAGACCCCGCAACAGTACCACATACCAGAGTGAGGCCCAATACCCCGCAACAGTACCACATACCAGAGTGAGGCCCAAAACCCTGCAACAGTACCACATACCATAGTGAGGCCCAAAACCCCGCAACAGTACCACATACCATAGTGAGGCCCAAAACCCCGCAACAGTACCACATACCATAGTGAGGCCCAATACCCCGCAACAGTACCACATACCATAGTGAGGCCCAATACCCCGCAACAGTACCACATACCATAGTGAGGCCCAATAACCTGCAACAGTACCACAGTGAGGCCCAAACTGCACCCCGCAGCACCAGTGGGAAGCATACATCCAGCTCTTGACAGCATATAGACTTCAAAAGAAAACCTCTCATCAATTATCTTACTTGCATTTACTGCTTATTTTCTGGGGGGGGGGAATTCTTTTCTCTTTCCGTAGATAAGGCTGAGTTCACATCAGCCTTTCCGTTCTAGGAGCAGGAGAGCAGAAAGGACGGATTGGGCACATAACTGAGGCGAACGCAGCCTACGGACCCCATAGACTATAATGGGGTCTGTTAGGTTTACGCTCAGAAGATGATTTTGGAGCGGAGACAAAAGTACTGCATGCAGGACTTTTGTCTCTGCTCCAAAATCATCTTCTGAGCATAAACCTAACATACCCCATTATAGTCTATGGGGTCCGTAGGCTCCGCGCGGCTCAGTTATGTGTCCAATCCGTCCTTTCCGCTCTCCTGCTCCTAGAACGGAGCAGAACGGAAAGGCTGAACGCTGATGTGAACTCAGCCTTAAGTGACAGTGAAGATACTGAAACCCTGGCTACATTTGGGGCTAAATAGCTTAAAATTCAATCATGTTCACACACTAGAGGGATTGTCCTATGATGACGATTACAGGGGCTTGAATGGGGCAGCAGTCATTTAGCTGTACGAGACAGCAGAGGTGAATGGACAAGGACTGCCGCTCTATGAACACGGGGGCCCCCAGGAGGAGGACCCCAGACAATTATAGACATTTATCCTCTAGCCTGTAGATAGGGGATGAGAGATTTTCATGGGACAGCCCCCTTAATGGGGTCGTACATCCTTCTGACATTTCAGTTGATAGCAGCAGGTCCTATGTGTTAAAAACCACAAATACTCCTGCTGCCCACCGCTATGTCCCAGCTTCCTTCAGCGGTCTTCCCGTCCCCATCCTATAAACATCTGGGGTCACTTGTGCCGCTGCAGCCAAATAAATAGTTGCCTCAGCAGTGACAAGCCCACAACGAGCATGGGACACCACTGAGGTCAGCAATTGGCTGCCGCTGCACACATGACCATGTCCGTCCAGAAGTTTACAGGACAGGGACTGGGAGACTGCTAAAGGGAGCCAGGGACCAGGTAGAACACACTGCTACCAATAGTTAAAAGGGGTTATCCCATCTTAGACAATGGGGGCATATCGCTAGGATATGCCCCCGTTGTCTGATAGGTGCGGGTCTACAACGAGAACGGAGCCGGGGAGAGTTGTGGCTGGAGGTTTCCCAGGGTCCGACCACCACCAGGCGCAGCTCCCCGCCTCTCCCATTGAAGTGAATGGGAGCCCACCGCACATGCGCGGTCAACGCTCCCATTCATTTCTATGGGGCCGACGGAAATAGCCGAGCCAGCGCTCGGCTATTTTCGGCGGCTCCATAGAAATGAATGGAGGGCGGCTGCGCATGCACAGTGCGCCCTCCTCCACTTTCTCTGCTCCGTTCTCCTTATAGGTGCGGGTCCCAGCGGTGGGACCCGCACCTATCAGACAATGGGGGCATATCCTTGCGATATGCCCCCATTGTCCAAGATGGGATAACCCCTTTAAAAATGCCCAAAATTCTGGACAACCCCTTTTTAGGAGTCTGTCACTCTGCCCCTATATCGTGACCTTCCAGATAAAGAGTTTTTTGGTCCTTTTATACCAAAAGACTATCAATATCTGACCCGACACCCTATACGCCCCCACCAGCTCTTCTGCAGGAGCTCCTGCGCCACGAGTGCCCAGCTCGTAACTGCAGTGCAGACACACAACCATACATCTGAGTCGTCCTTCTGCCCGACCAGGGAGTCTTTTTTTTTTTTTTTAACTCCCCGGTGCTTGAGCACAATAATTAGCTGAATTATTCCGATCACGCTATCAACATGTAGTTTTAGCCGATGAATGGCAAACGTTTTCCAGCACGACAGATCGCATTGTTTGGCAGACAAGAGTCTGTCGTCTGAACGCTCGTTCACGCTAGATTTCCAAACGACAGTCAGCCGGAATGGCCAAAATCTGCCAATCTGGCCGCCTTTACTGTTCTGTGTATGGCTGGCCAGTGGTGGAGGGTTCTGGCCCCTGCCAATCAGACACTGGTGGTCTATCCTCAGGATGGGCCATCAATATAAAACTACCAGAAAACCCCTTTAAAGAGGACCTGTCACTACAGAATGCAGTGCCATCTGACAGCAGCAGGATATAGAGCAGGAAGAGCTGAGCAGAAGATTCAGGAAAATGAAATCTATAATTTATATATTAAAATTCCTGCTCATTTTGGGCTTTGAAGTCAGAGGCGATGCTACCAGTTTTACTGAACCTTCTAATCAGTTTCCGGTATCCTGATCCTACTGGCCCTTCTGGTATAAATGCCAGACTGACAAAAAATGCTGCATGCAGCAGTATCTGTCGAGTGGAAAACCCAGGATTTATGCCAGAGAAGGGTCCGGATCCTGTTATAGTCAATAGGGATCTGGCAGGAACACATACGGTGACGTCCGGTAGCAGATCAGGCACCAGAATTCAGATGTAACTGAACAGGGCCTTACTGAACCCTTCCCATTAATCTACAGAGGACATTGTATTTCGTGGTGACAGGTTCCCATTAAAGGGTTGTTCAGGTTAGAAAAGGCTCAGTGAGGGTGCTTTCACACTTGTGTCAGATGATCCTGGCAGGCAGTTCCGTCGTGAGTAATACAGACGCAAACTGATGGCATTGATCAGTCTGACAAATGCATTGAAATACCGGATCCGGCTCTCCGTGTCATCCAGAAAAAGACATCCGGTATTTATTTTCACCGATTTAAAGGTCTGCGCATGCGCGGACCGGATGAACAGATTTGTCAGTATCCGGCACTAATACATTTACGGACTGAGAAAATACTGCAGCATGCTGCGGTATTTTCTCTGGCCAAAAACCGTACAACTGATGCATTCTGAATGGATTGCTCTCCATTCAGAATGCATTAGGATAAATCTGATCAGTTCTTTTCTGGTATTCAGCTCCTTGGGCGGAGCTCAATACCGGAAAAGAAAAACGTGAGTGTGAAAGTAGCCTTAGATTGTTGGTGTCTGACCATTGGGAGCCCCACGGATCCTGCAGAATTATGGATGCGCTGCATTATCCCGCTGAATTACAATAGCGCTAGTGCACATACACGACCGCTAAGACCTCAGACTGAAGGCCCAGTTTGAGACGATTTTCTGTAGAGATACTTGGAAAAATCCACATCGACCTGCCATCAACACAAGACAAATGACAACGTTCTGCTCCCTTCACATTGGGGCTTTCCAGGATGACAGCTGCCAGTCCATGAATCCTGACGGATGTATACCACAGACCGCTTCCTGCTGGTGTCAGGTGGACTGCTCTTGCCAATGTTCACACCTGAGTTCGTTTCCGTCACGTTTCAGCTGTTCTTCAGCAAGTGTAAACAGCGGTCATAACTGCAGTGTGAACAGAGCCCAATCCTGCCTCCTGATAACGCGGTGTCCGCTCGCACTTTAGCGGGTGGTGTGAATAAGGAGCCGCTCAGTACAGAAGCGGGGAGCTCTCCTGCCCGCCGCAGACCGCACCCTCCCAGTACACACAGTCCTAGGCTACTTACCTGCACACGTCTCGCTGTCAGCACGGCCACCTCCCTCACTAGAAGGACACGGGGTGACGGGCTCCACCGCCGTTTGAACGTAGACAGAACCGACCTGCACAATACCCCATCCTCTTCCGGTACAGGTAAACAACCAACCAGCGAGCTCCAAAACCAGCCAACCCCGGGCCGCCAATCGGAAGATAACAGCCTGTTGCGGGCCAATCAGAGCTCCACATTTTCCCGCCCACTTTATATACTGGCTCCTGAGGCACAGAGCGCAGTCCTTCACCGGCAGGCGGCTCGGGCTGTGGTTTTACATATGGAACTACAATACGGGTTTCCATAGTAACAGGAACATTGTTAGGCTGGATTTACATGGTCAGGTATTTTCTGAGGATCATTAAGTGGCAGAAGGTATAAAAGACGGATACTGCCGCACTTGTAGCCATTGCGTGGTCACACTTCAGTTATTTGATCAGCGATTGTGAGGCCAAACCAGCTGTGGGTCAAAACACAGGACAGGACAGGAGCAGAGCTTCCCATTATACCGTCTCTCCGAGTAGCCTTCACTGGTTTTTTGCTCATAATAACTGAAGTATGAACTCAGCCTCAGGCTACTTTCACACTGGTGTTTCTGGGTCAGCTTGTGGGATCAGATCAGCCCCAATGCATTCTGAATGGATACGGATCCGTTCAGAATGCATCAATTTCAGGCTACTTTCACACTAGCGTTCGTCGGTCCGCTCGTGAGCTCCGTTTGAAGGAGCTCATGAGCGGACCCGAACGCCTCCGTCCAGCCCTGATGCAGTCTGAATGGAGCGGATCCGCTCAGACTGCATCAGTCTGGCGGCGTTCAGCCTCCGCTCCGCACGGCCAGGCGGACAGCTGAACGCTGCTTGCAGCGTTCAGCTGTCCGCCTGGCTGTGCGGAGGCGAGCGGATCAGTTCAGACTTACATGTAAGTCAATGGGAACGGATCCGCTTGAAGATGACACCATATGGCTCAATCTTCAAGCGGATCCGTCCCCCATTGACTTTACATTGAAGGTCTGAACGGATCCGCTCAGGCATCTTGCGCACTTAGAAATTTTTCTAAGTTATTAATGCAGACGGATCCGTACTGAACGGAGCCTCCGTCTGCATTAATATGATCGGATCCGTTCAGAACGGATCAGATCGAACGCTAGTGTGAAAGTAGCCTTACTGTGTTTGGTCTCTGTTGCACTTTTCAGGCAGATACCAAAACGCAGCTTGCAGCGTTTTGATGTCCGCCTAACGATGCAGAGCCAAACGGATCCATCCTGACTTAGGCTACTTTCACACTTGCGTTCAGAACGGATCCGTCTGCATTATAGTTTAGAAAAAATTCTAAGTGTGAAAGTTGCTCAGACGGATCCGTCCAGACTTTACATTGAAAGTCAATGGGGGACGGATCCGTTTGGGTGTCCGCCTGCGGAGCGGAGGCCAAACTGTGCCAGACTGATGCATTCTGAGCGGATCCGCATCCACTCAGAATGCATTGGGGCTGGACGGATGTGTTCGGGCCCGCTTGTGAGAGCCTCACATGCGGAGCCCTGAACGCTAGTGTGAAAGTAGCCTTACAATGTAAGTCAATGGGGATGGATCTGGTTTCACTGACACAATATGGTGCAATTGAAAACGGATCCGTCCCCCATTGACTTTCAATGCAAGTCAGGATGGATGCGTTTTGACTTTTTTTTGACAGAATAATGCAAACGGATCCGTTCTGAACGGATGCAAGCATTATCGGTGCGGATCCGTCTGTGCAGATACCAGACGGATCCGCACCGAGCGCATGTGTGAAAGTAGCCTAAGCCATATGGGTTTCACAGCCCATAAGAAAACATGAACCCAGTGTCAGTGAGTCAGGCTGCTCTCTGTGGCTTTTCCTGCAGCACCTCCATCTGCTTATTTTACAACAGTTGTTGGATTCCTTTGTTTTAACGGGAAAACACAATTTTCACCGCACTACTCTTTCCACCAAATTAACTGGGCTGCCAAACTGAAGGTCCAGACAGAGCCTCTGGCAGCAGTGTGAACACTGCCTAATTCTCATTCGGCATGAGTTTATAGCCAGTTACACACAGACGTACCTGAAACCTGTGGGTACTGTAAGTAGACTTAAAGGGAACCTGTCACCAGGATTTTGGGTATAGAGCTGAGGACATGGGCTGCTAGATGGCTGCTAGCACATCAGCAATACCCAGTCCCCATAGCTCTGTGTGCTTTTATTGTGTAAAAAAAACCTATTTGATAGATATGCAAATTAACCAGAGATGAGCCAGAGCTTGAAAATATGACTCTTCTCTGGTCACACAAGATATGACTCTTTTATGTTAATTTGCATAAAAGGCGGGAACTACAAAAATGCATAATACTTATTGAATTTGTCTACAAATGAAATTAAAAGTGTTATTTATATGTTTAGGGTGACACAATGAGCATTTAGAAACGCTCAGTGAGGGTAGCATAGTAGAGGTGACAGGTTCCTTTTAACATTCATGCACCTGAATGTATTTTTTGTCATGTTTTATTATTATTTTTTTCAGCCCGTATGTGGATCCTTTAAAGGGTTTCTACCACCAGAATTACTGTTACGTAGCTGCCTGATATAGCGATGCGCTAATGTCAGCACTACATATCAGTGTGTTTTTACATTTGTGCCTGCGGCCATTCTGATAAAATACACACTTACAATATGCTAATGAGCCTCTAGGTCAGTGATGGTGAACCTTTTACAGAGTGCCCAAACTACAACCCAAAACCCACTTATTTATCGCAAAGCACCAACAGGGCAATTTAACCTGAAAACTACAGTCCAATATAGTATATCTTCCATGTACTTTATCATTTATTATAATAGCCTGCCTTCATTCAATGCGTCACTTGTGCCGTCCATAGTGCGCCCTGCACTGATGAATGGCAGGAAAAGTCTAAGGCATTTTGGTACACCATAGACTTTTTCCAGAGTGCGGGTGCCCACAGAGAGGGCTCTGAGTGCCACCTCTGGCACCAGTGCCATAGGGTCGCCACCACTGCTCTAGGTGCTATGTGGGCGTAGATTCAGCACCTAGAGGCTCCGTCTACTCACCCTTTATCCCGCCCAGGTCCCCTGTTCTGCCCGCCCCGCTCCTCTTGATTGATGTCACGGTTCACAGCATCGCTGACTAAATCCCGCGCCTGCACCGTTCACTTCTGTATTCGGTGCAGTGAGTGAAGGCCACTCTCCTGATGCCGGCTTTGTCACTGTGACGTAGTCGGCACAATGAGGAATCCGGAACCAGGAGCACATCCTTCACTGCCTGCGCCGAGTACAGAAGTGAACGGCGCGGGATTTCATCTTCAATGCAGGGAACAGTGACATCAATCAAGAGGAGCGGGGCGGGGAGAACAAGGGACCTGGGCGGGATAAAGGGGTAGTAGACGGAGCCTCGAGGTGCTGATTTTACGCCCACATAGCACCTAGAGGCTCATTAGCATATTGTAAAAGTGCTTATTTTACCAAAACGGCTGCAGGGAGAAAGGTAAAAAACACACTGTTATGTAGTGCTGACATTAGCGCATCGCTAATCTCAGCTACATAACATTTAGGGTACAATCACACGACCATGGTGTATTGTGGACCCGCAAATTGCGGATCTGCAACACACCCGCCTGGCACCCCTATAGAAATGCCTATTCTTGTCCGCAAGCTATCTTTTGCGGAGCTGCGGACCTGAAGATCGGGGCTGCGCACCGCGGATGTGGACAGCACACTGTGTGCTGTCCGCATCCATTCCGTCCCCATAGAAAATGAATGGGTCCGCACCCGTTCCGCAAAATTGCGGAACGGATGCGGACCCATTTGCGGTCGTGTGAATGTACTCTAATTCTGATGGTAGAAACCCTTTAACTTCAATGGGGTTGCAAAAAATTGAAATGACTGTGATTTCCGTGTCTGCATCTCTATTCCACAAAAACATGTCCTATTGTCTGCATTACGGACAAGGATAGGACTGCTGTATTGGGTCAGCTGTTTCGCGCACGGCTGGTATCTGTTTTGCAGACCGCAAGACAACGGCCATCTGCCTGAGCCCTAAGGCTGGGTTCACAAGTGACTGATTAGCTGCCGATTTTCTGCACCATTTCTGCTTCTAATCTGCAGAAGAAAAACACGCACCAAACGGCCAGTTCACATGGAGTTTTTTGGTGCTGATGTTGGAGTGTTTCTGCCTCAAAACAGCCTCCCATTCATTCCATTGGGAAGGGCATGTTTAAAAAGGAAGCAGCATGCCCTATCTTGGGGCAGAATCTCCAATTGAAATGAATAGGAAGCAGAAAAAAACTGTTCCATTAAAGTCCATGCGTTTTTTGTGTTTTCCGCACGTTTTTGGCACCGATCTGCTTTAAATTGAAAATTATATTTTTTCCTATCGCCCATGACAGCACCACCAGAGAGAGGAGGATCCGCCCCCCGAGACAGGAAACCTGCAGAATAAAAAGGGCGGACACTCTCCTCCCCTTCAGTGTGGTTTCCTGTCTCCGGTGGGAAGCCTGCAGCATGCATGCATCAGATCCCTCTCTCTGGTGGCACTCCGCTACTGACCTGTGGTCCCTGGAAATTGGCGGCATCGAGGTGCGCTGAGGACCGTACAGAGGCACAGCTGAACTCCGGAGGGGGTATTCAGTGTGCTGGAGCTGGGAGAAGCCGGCACCTCCGTGGTGGTGCCGCGAAGATTGACGCCGGCTGCCAGGGGGAGGAAGAGGAGGGGCTTCGGCAGTGAGTGCCGGATAGCGCTCCTGCAGTCATGTGACCGACGTATGCGTCGGCGGTGACATCATCGGTATGCGCCCTATGAGAGGAGCGCGATTTTCCTATTGCCGGCGTCTGTTTGCGACCTGGCTGAGCTGCCTGCATCATGGAGGAAGACAAGCCATCTGAGGAGCTTGCTGTCCCTCCTGCTCCGGTACCTCTGAAGGGGTGAGTGGGGTCTTTTATGACCTAGATTCCCTTTTACTAATTGGCATTACTGTTTACTTACAGGTTAAGCCTAAGAAAGTGGTGGCCAAAAAGAAAACTAGAGAGTGTGCTTTGTGTAAAGTGGGGTTACCCTCAGATTGGGATAAAAAAAATGTGCCAGGCCTGTATAGACAAAACAGTTGCAGAATCTCCTTCCTTTTATAAATGTCTACAGGCGTTGGTTCGGTCAGAGGTTAACTCCTCCTTAACTGCTAAAAAGGATCAGAGGCCTATTCGTAAAGAGACCCGGCGAAATCCCATTTTTTCAGAAGAAGAGGAAGATTTTCCTTCTTCAGTAATTGAACTTTCTGACGTCTCATATCAGTCCTCTCCTGATGAGGAAGAAGGTCAGGGGCAGAGACCGTGTTTCCCTGTGGAAGATACGGAGAAGCTTTTAAAGGCCGTTCGTTCTACTATGGGCGTAGAAGAGACCCGGGAGCCCCTTTCCTTTCAGGACATTATGTTTGAAGGGTTAGAAGCCAGACAACATGGTACATTTCCGGTACACAAAAATGTAGCTGCGTTGATTAAAGGGGAGTGGAAGAAACCAAATAAGAGAGTATTTATTTCCAAGAATCTCAAACGCAAATACCCCTTTTAAAGAAGAGGACTCTGCCTCCTGGGATAGGGCTCCCCGTATTGACGTGGCCATCTCCAAGGTCTCTAGGAAAACGGCCTTGCCATTTGAGGATACCGGTATACTGAAAGACCCTCTAGATAAAAAAGCAGACGCTTTTCTTAAAGGAGCTTGGGAGGCATCTACCTCTTCCTTTAGGCCCAGTATAGCCTCCACCTGTACTGCCCGTTCCTTAATTGTTTGGCTATCCGAATTAGAAGCTCAGCTAAAAAACAGGAGTCCCCGTGAGGAGATACTGGCCTCCCTCCCTACGATTAAAAAAGCAGCTGATTTTTTTAGAGGATGCATCTGCTGACTCAGTCAGACTGGCTGCTAAGTCAGCAGCCATATCCAACTCGGCTCGGAGAGCACTGTGGATAAAGAATTGGAGTGGCGATACTGCCTCCAAGACTAAGCTCTGCGGAGTTCCATGTGAGGGGGAGTACCTCTTTGGTTCTAGTTTGGACGACCTCCTGGATAAGGCGGCTGACAGAAAGAGAGAGTTTCCCGAGCTCTTTCCCCAGTAAAAACAGGTTTAGTCGCTCCTTTCATCCCTTTAAAAGTAACCAGGAACAGGATAGAAAACCTAGAGAAGACCGGTTTAGGGGTCAAAGGAAGAGCTGAAATTTTTTCTTTAACCAGCCCTCCTCAGATAAAAAGAAGTCAGACCAGCAATGACGCCAGCATTCCGGTAGGGGGCAGACTGAAGGGTTTTGCTTTAGAATGGAGGAGTATTTCCTTGAGCCCTTGGGTACTCAATACCATTTCCAGAGGCCTTTATCTGGAATTCCTTCAGTCTCCTCCTGCCAGATTCTTACCCACCGTAGTTCCTTGTTCCATGCAGGGAAGATCCATCATGGAAAAAGAGGTGGTGAAATTAGTAGAGGAAAGAGGGAAAGGGTTCTATTCCCCGCTTTTTCTGGTAAAAAAAAACAGACGGTTCCTGGAGAACCATCATAAATCTAAAGAAGCTAAATCTCTTCCTTCAGCCAAAGAAATTCAAGATGGAGACAATAAAATCAGCGATCAATCTCTTATACCCTCAGTGCTTTATGGCAGTACTACCACGTCCCCTTTGCTGTAGAACATCAGAAGTTCCTAAGGGTAGCAGTTTTTTTGGACGGTCATCTTCAACATTTTCAGTACCAGGCTCTCCCTTTCTGGCTTTCCATGGCTCCGAGAGTTTTCACAAAATTGGTAGCAGAGATGGCGGCCCACATAAGGGAAAGGGACATTCTTTTTATCCCTTACTTAGACGATTTCTTAATCGTAGGTCAGTCAGAAGAGGCTTGCAGTCTAGCAGTTCTAGAGGTCCGTACCATTTTAGGAAAACTGGGTTGGATGATAAACGAGGAGAAGTCAAGATCCCGTCCACTGAAGAAACAGATGTTCCTGGGCCTAATTTTGGACTCCTCTCTCCAGAGATGTTTTTTACCTGTAGAGAAGATACAGACCGTTCAAAGCAAAATTATGAGTCTAACCCAGAGACCAGTGACTTCCATAAGGAAAGCAATGTCAGTCCTGAGCTCCCTCACGTCCTGTATTCCAGCAGTAAGGTGGGCACAGCTTCATTCCAGGACCTTACAGTGGGAGATTCTGGCCAGTTGGGAGAAGAGCAGGTCACTGGATGCCAGTTTGGAAGTCTCTTCCCAGACTATCCAGGAACTAGCCTGGTGGCTAGAAAAAAGAAATCTAACACAGGGGACCCCTTGGAAAATCGAGAGTTTAGTTTGTCTGACTACGGACGCAAGCCCTTGGGGGTGGGGGGCTCACATTCAAGGTTCTTCCTATTAGGGCCGTTGGAATTCCCTTCAGAAAATTCAATCCTCAAATCTAAAGGAACTAATGGCAGTGGGCTTAGCTATGAGGAGTTCACTTCCAGAAATAAAGGGAAAGAATTTAAGAGTTCTTTCAGACAACAGGACGGTAGTTTCCTATTTAAACAAACAAGTAGGTGCAGAGCCCTCATGAAAGAAGCCTTCTCTATTCTGGAGTTAGCAGAGAGAACGTGTACCTCGATTTCAGCCGTTCACATAAGGGGTGTGGAGAACAAACAAGCCGATTTCCTGAGCCGTCATACCCTGTCTCAGGGGGAGTGGTCTTTGGACCCATTAGTCTTCCAGAAGATTGTAGATCTTTGGGGCCTTCTGGAAATCGACTTGTTTGCTACCCATTCAAACAAGAAAGTACCGAGGTTCTTTTCTCTAAACCAGTCAGGGTCCCCTTGTGGGATGGATGCTCTGTCCCAGGAGTGGAAGTTTCACCTAGCTTACGCCTTCCCCCCCCCTTTCCCCTGATTCCCCGGGTTTTGAGGAAGATTCGGGAAGAAGAGGCCAGGGTAATCCTAATAGCACCCTTTTGGCCCAGGAGAGCCTGGTTCACGGGGCTCAGAACCATGTCAGTGTCCGATCCTTGGGTTCTTCCTTCGGCCAGGGGGCTTCTAAGCCAGGGACCGGTGATACATCCAGCTGTGGAGAACCTACACTTAACGGCCTGGAATTTGAGAGGTGGTTACTAAACAAGGAAGGGTTTTCTGACGCCCTAGTTTCTACCCTGCTAAAGAGCAAGAAAGAGGTCACTGTAGGAATTTATAGCAGAATCTGGCATACATTTCTAGACTTCGCCCAGATCCAGTTAGGGAGCATCCCTGCAGTAGCCCCCTTACGTACTATCCTGGAGTTTCTCCAGAAGGGGCTAGAACTAGGCCTAGCAGTCAGCACTCTAAAAGTTCAGGTCTCAGCTCTTTCAGCCTTGTTTAACCAGAACTTAACAGGGAATCCATGGGTTTCCAGATTTTTAGGGCTGTAGATAGAACCTCCCTAGTGTCAGTTCCTAGGCCTCCTCTGTGGAGTTTAGAGGTAGTGCTGAAAGCCTTATCAGAATCTCCCTCTGAGCCTATTGAGTCCTCCTCTATCAAGCATCTGACCTTCAAACTAGCCTTGTTAATAGCCTTAACTTCCGCCCGCAGGATTAGTGAGATTCAGGCCATCTCCATAAACCCTCCGTACACTTTGATATTAGATGACAAGGTTATCATTCGTCCTGACCCGGCTTTCCTCCCAAAAGTCGTCTCTAAATTTCACCGTTCTCAGGATATTGTTCTTCCTACCCTTTTTCAAAATCCTTCCACTAAGGAGGAAGAGTCTCTCCATTGTCTAGACGTCAGAAGAGCTCTTTTAGCTTATCTATCCTCTACATCTACCTGGCAGAAGTCTTCTTCACTGTTTCTGCAGTTTCAGGGAGTGAATAAGGGTTCGGCTGCCTCTAAAGGTTCCATCGCCCGATGGATTGTTGCTGCTATTTCCTTGTCCTATCTATCCTCTGGTCTGTCCCCTCCTGTTGGGTTAAGGGCTCACTCGACCAGAGCGGTGGCAGCATCTTGGGCAGAGAGGTCTGCGGTTCCAATTGAGAAAATTTGCAAGGCAGCCACTTGGTCTTCACCCTCTACCTTCTTTAAACATTATAGGTTGGATCTAAACTTTTCGGGGGATTCTTCCTTTGGTGAAGGGGTCCTTCTTTCTACATCCCACCCTTAAGAGTTCCTCTAGTAAGTCTCTGGTGGTGCTGTCATGGGCGATAGGAAAAAATGGTATTACTTACCGGTAATTTTATTTTACGGAGCCCATGACAGCACCACGGCTTTCCCTCCCTATGTGTCCTTCCTTTTTGCACGGGTGATATAAAAAAAAAAAAAAAAAAAAAAGTTCATTTACACGTCTAATATATGTTGGCGACCTTCCTCCGGTACTTGGAAAACTCACTGAAGGGGAGGAGAGTGTCCGCCCTTTTTATTCTGCAGGTTTCCTGTCTCGGGGGGCGGATCCTCCTCTCCCTGGTGGTGCTGTTATGGGCTCCGTAAAATAAAATTACCGGTAAGTAATACCATTTTTTTGTGCTGAAAAAAGACGTATTCTGCACTGGTTTTTTTTTGTTTTTTTTTAAAGAGTGACTAAACCTTTGTAACAAATTTTAATATGATGTCCCTAATGCCCTAATAAAACTTTTTCTAAGATATTTTTTACTCAATGTAGAATTTTTTTCTTAGTGTTTTCCCTGCCTAAAGCGCACCATTCAGTGTGCACTTAAATCTCTGTACATCGCTGACAGCTCTGCGATTTACGGAGTACACATTTTATGAGTGGGCAGGAGTGCACATTGCTGCCCCTGCCCCCGGAGGATTAATAATTCCTGGCATAGCACATGGGTACCCTGTACCCATTAAGCTAAGAGAACTGCATGTCAGCACTTAGCGGAACAGACAGAAGCAGGAGCCCCCCTCCTCTCAGCTGATCCTGGCATAGTAGAGATGGGTACAGGGCACTCATGTATTATGCCAGGAATTAGTAATCCTCCGGGGGGCAGGAGCAGCAATGTGCGCTCCTGCTTATGCAGCCCCATTCATAAATTTCCGCTTCTGTTCAGTTTTTTTTTTTGCAGACCGTAAGCGGAACTATTCACTTCAATGGGTCCGCAAAAAACAACAGAAGGTACTCTGTGTGCATTCCATTTCCGTTCTGCAAATAAATAGTGCATGTCCTATTATTGTCCGCAAATCACGGTCCATGGTCAGTGGGTCCGCAAAAAATACGGAACGCACACAGAACACATCCGTATTTTGCGGATCCATACTGTAGAAATGCTATGCCCAGCCCATATTGCTTATGTGTTTGGTGATTAATAAGTTACTGTTTACCATCCGCAAAAAACAGATCGCATACAGAAACCATACGGATATGTTTTGTGGAATAATGGAACGGAAGAGGACTTAAACCAGAGGGAAAAAAAAACTCAGATACGGAACAACGGATCTGTGAAAAACGGACTGCAAAACAACAACGGTCGTGTGCATGAGCCCTTAATCAGGGACAGCTGTAGAAGGACAGAAAACGGCATCTATTGATGGCCACCACAGATTTCGGGGCAGAGGGATAGCTATTCTGCTGTTCTGCGGTATATGGTTTTGCTGGGATGGTATATTGTGCTATATGGTAAATAGCTTTTTTTGACACAGTTTTTATTTTATTTTTTATGTGTTTATCAGACGGGGTGGCTCATGTGATATATTTATGAAGCCGGCCGTCACGGACGCAGCAAAACCAAATACAGTATGTCTATTTTATTTAAAAAAAAATCTTTTTTTTTTTTTTTTAACATGTGAAACCTTTTTTAATTTTTTGATAAAACACTTTATTTTTAAAAAAAAATATGAAACACTTTGCGCCTCTGGGGGACATTTAACGTAATATTTTTTGTATAATTTTATTTTTTCACAATTTTTCACTATTCACTACTATGTCAGCCCCAGTTACAGGGGAAATACACCCCCCAGAGAGGCTGTACAGCCTCAGTGCAGGGTTGATCGAGGTCTGTGGAAGACCCGACAGCCCCTGCGCTCTCCCGGCCCCGGCAGTCACATGACCACCGGGACACTTTCTGATCTGTATACACAGCGCTTGCTGAGCTCTGTGTATACAACGAGCTAGAAGGCAGGGATACCTGGGAACTGCCCCTGCCTTCCCTCTAGGGGGCCCCCCGCTCAGTAGCTGTGCGATTAGCTTGCAGCTGCCATCTCTGAATGGACGTTTTAGAACGTCCATTTAGAGATAAACAACCGCCCATAGGATGTTTTTATCCTATAGGCCAGGGGTGGCCAACCTGTGGCTCTTTGCTTCTTCAAGTGAGGCTCTAGCTGTGAAGCCGGGAAGCAGTCAGGCGGCTCACTCTCCACTGTTACTACTTTGCAGCTCCAGCTCACTCTCCACTACGTCCTGATGCACACAGTGTGAGAACGTAGTACGTGGAGACACGCACTATGACCTGACGTTGTGCTCATCAGGTCACAGTGGAGAGCGTGTCAGACCTGCAGAGTAGCAGGTGCCCAAGCAGGAGCCCAGTGCCTAATCAGGAGGGAAGAGATTTTTTTTAAATTATAGAACTGAGCATGGGGGTCTGATCTTAGCATGGGAGGTTTTGATCTGAGCATGGGGGGGTCCTGATCTGAGCATGAGGGTGCAGATTTGAGCATGGGTTGGTCAGATCTGAGCATGGGGGGGATCTGAGCTCTGAGGGTCTGACACTGGGAGTATGATTTGTGTTGTCTGAGCCGACCATTGGGGGTCTGTTTTGAAGGTTTGATGAGGTTTGGGGATCTTATTGTAGGTCGGATGAGGATTGGGGATCCGATTTAGGAGTCTGATCTGAGGTCTGATGAAAAATATATTTTTCCTTTTTTTTTTTTCTGCCAATAAAAAATAAGAAAATATTTTTTTATCTTATTTTTCTTTGTTAAAACCTAGGTGCATCTCGTAGGGTGAAAAATACAGTGACTCGTGTGTAAATGTATAGCTTGTGGCTCCTGGTAGTCATAAGTTATTTTTTTTATATTTTTGGGGGGGCTCTTTGTGTATGTAAGGTTGGCTACCCCTGCTATAGGCGGTCAGGAAGTGGTTAAAGAAGCAGAAGTGTTTACAGAATAAATTCCCTGAAGTCTCGTGTGACTTCGGCTGAAACTAATTTTGCCTCCACGGAGCGTGTTTGAACAAAGTGACTTCAGATCTATGATCCGAAGCACTGATTAAAATCAATAGTAAAAACCTTTTCACCTTTAAAAGATATATTTTATCATGGAAAACAACTGTAAAATCAAAACTAGACATAATTTATATTGCTGCAACTGTAAGGCCTCATACTATGATTTAAAGGGGTTGTCCACTCCTTCACTATCTGATAGGCAGGGGTCCTACAGCCCACTGATCAGCTGTTCTGCAGTAGTACAGTGGATGGAGCTGATTACTGCTCCCATTTATTTCAAAGCCGATACACCGACTTGTGAAGGAGAGGACAATCCCATTCACACTTCATTTACCCTGCATGGTGAATGTCAGAATTGCTGTCTTTATTCATCCCCCTTCTCCAAAGAAGGAATACAAGTTAAAATGGTGCCAATAAAAACAAGGATTGTAAAACTTGAAATAAATTTATGGCTCTCAGAATGTGGCACAAAAACAAAAGATTTCACGTATTTATCTATTTATTACGCAATAACGTTTTGCCACGGACATTCTGGAGGCCAGGATACCGAGCCTAGCAGGTCAACCTGTGGCACGGGAGCTTCTGGTAAGCTTTTGGTAAACATTTCTACTGCCTGGAAGTGTCTCTCTTTGGCCGCTTGCACACGACCGTATGGCTTTTTCAGTATTTTGCGGTCCGCCAAAAAATGGATCCTCAAAAAATACAAATGACTTCTGTGTGCATTCTGTTTTTTGCGGAACGGAACAGCTGGCCCCTGATAGAACAGTACTATCCTTGTCCGTTATGGGGCTCTCTGGATACAAGCAGTGTACAAGGTGATGGAAAAATGAATCCAGCCAGCAAAGGAGATAATATGTACAATCACAGCACATTAGTAAGGGGCTTGTATTAACTTTCTCTGCATGATAAATGCCATGTGCTGAAGTGAGACAACCCCTTAAAGTGGGTACCACTATGACATTGCTTAAAGTTTTAAAGGACTATTCACACAAGCATAAAACTCCTCCATGGTTTGTCTGTTAATAGTGGACAGTTTTACATCTCCGTGGATTCAGCTGGTGTCCATGTGCAGTCTTTGTTTTTTGCAGACCCATGGACTTGAATGGGCGAGTCAAGAACTAGACCAAAGAAGAGCATGCTGCATTTTTCTCAGCAAAGACTGATGATCCGTGCGGAAATCAGAAATGGGTATTAACCCACTGGAGAAGATTTATCAAAACTGGTGCAAATTAAAACTAGCTTAGTTGCCAATAGCAACCAATCAGATTCCACCTTTCATTTTTCAGAGGTCCTTTGGAAACTGAAGGGATCAATCTGCTTGGTCCAGTTTCAATAAATCTCCCACACTGACTATGATGTGTCAGTGTTCAGTCCGTGCACTGTCTAGTCTATATTCGGACAGCACACAGATGTGCACGTTACTCGTGTTATTAGGCCCCTAACCACATAGGTTTCTCTTATCTTCACACTGGCACAGTTGCATTGTATATTACAAGTGCGAGATATATGGCTGTAGTCAAGTGTTGTTTTGGGTCAATTTTTACAAAACCTTGATCTTGTCAAAAAACACTACTTTCTATTAGCTGCAGCAGAGAGTGGCTACACAGAGGACCAGAATGGTAGTGCTGCAGCAGAGTGGTACATTTACTGCCAGGTATCACAGATTACAGAAGACACCCTGGGATTGGTTTAATGCCAGAAGACCCGTCAAACAATAAGGGATTTTCAAAGCAGACAAACCCTTTCAATAGGCTTGCAGCTGTGCCAGTTGTAGAAGATCAAGATGAGTGTTCAGCCTTTGGATGTAAACAACAAATGTTTTCAGTCACAAACTGCAAATAGATTGTGAAAACCTAAAGTAAGTCTGGTAAAAAGATTTTTGAACCACATAAAATTTTCATTATTAACCACCTCCGGACCGCCTAACGCACATGTGCGTTCCGGAGGTGGCAGCGCTGCGCACAGTCACGCATATACGCGTCATCTCGCGAGACGCGAGATGACGCGAATATGCGCCCGCGCATGCGCAGTTCGCGCCGGCATTTCGCACAGCAGTATTTCGTCAGCAACCTGCCAGCCAATGATCGTGGCTGGCAGGTTGCTGATTTTTAAAAAATCCAATCAAAGTGCCAGATAGCAGATCATATTTGTAAATATGATCTGTTATATGGCTGCCTGCTCCTCTGCTGGTTCTTTTCGTCGGTTGGATCCAGCAGAGGAGCAGGCTTCACAGTGAGTACACCAAACACTACACTATAGCCCCTGATCACCCCCCCTGAACCCCAATTAACCCTTTGATCACCCCTGTCAATCACAAGTGAAAAGAAAAAAGTGATCAGTGCAAACTGTCACTTTTTTTTTTCACTGTTATTGACCGTTAGGTTTTAGGTATAGTTTAGGTCCCTTGGTTAGGTAGTTAGCGATCAGTTAGCGCCCACCGCACCGCAGTCCGTTATTCGCTGATTAGCGTATCGCTAATCAGCATTTGTACTTTTATAGTATCTGGAAGTGATCAAAACTGATCACGGTCAGATCTATAATTGTATTAGTGTCACTTTAGTTCGCCCTCCACCCAAAACGCAGTGTTTGCCCGATCAGGCCTGATCGGTCGCCCACACGTGCGTTCGCCCACACCCGCCCCACCGCAGTGACAAAAAAAAATTTTTTTTTGATCACTGCACATTCACTTTACACGCACTGCGGCGATAAAAAAATCAGTTTTGATATTTTTTATCAACCGCAGCGGCCTCCGGTACTTCGCTAGCCTCCCCTTTGTAAGACAGGCTTGCTTTTTTTTTCTTGGGTAGTCTCAGGGAATACCCCTAAATTTAGTTGCCCACATGTCTAACAGGGGGTATTCCTCTGAAGAGGCCTACAGGCTTCTGACCCAGTCGGATGAGGAGTGGGAACCCTCATCTGATGAATCCAGCGGGTCAGAATACGAACCTGTAGAAAGCAGTGGCTCTCTGACCCAAAGTTCGGACGAGGAGGCTGAGGTCCCTGATACCACCAGGCGTACCCGGCCCCGTGTCGCTAGACCGCAGGTTGCGCAGGATCCGCTTCAAGAGCAGCAGAGTGGGGCTGGTGCTGTCGGATTACGTGGTGAGGCATACACCAGCAGCCCAGCCCTCCCTGGACCTAGTACCAGCACTGCCGTACAACCTGGTGAAGTAGCGAGCACCAGAAGGGCAGTTGAAGCTGGTACGGTGGCACGTGCAGTAGTGACCCCGTCGCAGCCACCGCAAAGACGTGCCCGTAGAGCCCCTAGAATCCCAGAGGTGCTGGCAAACCCTGATTGGCAGTCCCCAACTTCAGCCGCACCTGTAGTTTTCCCTTTCACTGCCCAGTCTGGAGTTCGGGTTGAGACGGCTCAGATCGGTTCGGCCCTGGGATTTTTTGAGCTGTTCTTGACTGCGGAGCTTTTAGACATAGTTGTGGCCGAAACAAACAGGTATGACACACAATTTATCACCGCTAACCCGGGAAGCTTTTATGCCCAGCCTTTCCGGTGGAAACCAGTCCAAGTTTCCGAACTTAAAACTTTTCTGGGCCTCCTCCTCAACATGGGCCTGACAAAAAAGCATGAATTGCGGTCATATTGGTCCACGAACCCGATTCGTCACATGCCCATGTTCTCTGCTGCCATGTCCAGGGCACGTTTTGAGGCCATCCTGCGGTTCCTGCACTTTAGTGACAACACCGCCTCCCGTCCCAGGGGCCACCCTGCTTTTGACCGGCTCCACAAAATTCGGCCCCTCATAGACCATTTCAACCAGAAATTTGCAGATATTTATACCCCAGAGCAAAACATCTGCATAGACGAGTCCCTGATACATTTTACCGGGCGCCTTGGCTTCAAACAATACATCCCAAGCAAGCGCGCCCGGTATGGGGTCAAATTGTATAAGCTCTGTGAAAGGGCCACAGGCTATACCCACAAATTTCGGGTCTATGAGGGAAAAGATCAGACCCTGGAGCTGGTTGGTTGCCCTGACTACCTGGGGAGCAGTGGGAAGACAGTTTGGGACTTGGTGTCACCCTTATTCGGCAAGGGGTACCATCTTTATGTGGACAATTTTTACACAAGTGTGGCCCTCTTTAGGCATTTGTTTCTAGAACGGATTGGCGCCTGTGGTACCGCGCGAACTAGTCGCGCGGGCTTCCCCCAACGGCTCGTTACCACCCGTCTTGCAAGGGGGCAGAGGGCCGCACTGTGTAACGAAGAACTGCTCGCGGTGAAATGGAGAGACAAGCGTGACGTTTACATGCTCTCCTCCATTCACGCAGACACGACAATACAAATTGAGCGAGCAACCCGTGTCATTGAAAAGCCCCTCTCAGTCCACGACTATAACCTCCACATGGGAGGGGTCGACTTCAATGACCAGATGTTGTCTCCGTATTTAGTTTCCCGACGCACCAGACGCTGGTATAAGAAGGTGTCTGTATATTTAATTCAATTGGCTCTGTACAATAGTTTTGTTCTCTACAGTAAGGCTGGGAGAACTGGATCCTTCCTCAAATTTCAGGAAGAGATCATCGAGAACCTGTATCCAGGAGGTTCCGTGGCCCCAACCACCAGTGTAGTTAGCCGTCTACACGAGCGACATTTCCCCAATGTCGTTCCTGGTACCTCAACCCAACAGTCACCCCGAAAAAGATGTCGTGTCTGTAGCAGGAGTGGAATAAGGCGTGACACCCGCTATTTCCGCTATTTCTGTCCTGACTGTCCGGACCACCCTGCCCTATGCTTTGGAGAGTGTTTCCGGAAGTACCACTCACAGGTACACTATTAGCATAGGGATCATCTCACCAGGACAGGCACACAGGGCTATTAGGGCCCATTCACTCACTGCTGCTGCAAACGTCTCCTTTCACATGGGACAAAGTGCATAACGCACTTCGCCACATCTTTGGGCGATTTGCGCTTTGCACATTGACCCATGGGGAAGGAGAGGTTTGTTCTATAAAGGTAAAAAAAAAACAAAAAAAACACCAGTAAGCAAACACGTTAATGTTCAGTTAAAAAAGTTAAAGTTTATATGTTCTGTTGCAAAGTTAATAAAATTATTGCGTTGCGGCCTGGTTTTTTCTTTTTTTTTTTTTTCTTTTTTTACCTTCAAGGTGGACCAACCGATTGACTAGCTGCAGCACCGATGTGCATTCTGACAGAAGCATTGCGCTGCTGTCAGATTACACGCAAGTCGGTGTATGCGGCGCTGCAAGACGGGATTTTCTCCTCTGCAGTGACAGATACGTTTGCCGAGGCATACGAGCTGAGGAGGAGGCGGCGTTCCTATGCTTTGGCAAGCACTTTGTGTATATATATATATATAAAAAAAAAATCCCGGCAATGATTTATTCATCCACATCGATTGATGTGAATGGAGAAATCTGGTTTGCCAGGGCATACGAGCTAAGTGGGTATGGATGTAGGGCGGAGCTCCTATGTCCTGGCAGACGCCTTTCCCCTCCATTTTTTTTTTTTGGCAGAGATTTTTTCATCCACATTGATCGATGCGAATGAAGAAACATGTGCCGTTCATTTTTTTCTTTCAGCCCAGAGGCTGAACGGAAAAAAAAATCTCATTACCTGTATGCTCAATATAAGGAGAATAGCAGAAACTCCTAATGCTGGCCATACATGTAATGATTGCGGAGACCCTCAAATGCCAGGGCAGTACAAACACCCCACAACTGACCCCATTTTGGAAAGAAGACACCCCAAGGTATTTGCTGAGGGGCATATTGAGTCCATGAAAGATTTAAATTTTTGTCCTAAGTTAGCGGAAAGTGAGACTTTGTGAGAAAAAAAAAATAAAAATCAATTTCCGCTAACTTATGCAAAAAAAAAAAAAAATTCTATGAACTTGCCAGGCCCCTCATTGGATACCTTGGGGTGTCTTCTTTCCAAAGTGGGGTCACATGTGGGGTATTTATACTGCCCTGGCTTTTTAGGGGCCCTAAAGCGTGAGAAGAAGTCTGGGATCCAAATGTCTAAAAATGCCCTCCTAAAAGGAATTTGGGCCCCTTTGCGCATCTAGGCTGCAAAAAAGTGTCACACATCTGGTATCGCCGTACTCAGGAGAAGTTGGGGAATGTGTTTCGGGGTGTCATTTTACATATACCCATGCTGGGTGAGAAAAATATCTTGGTCAAATGCCAACTTTGTATAAAAAAAATGGGAAAAGTTGTCTTTTGCCAAGATATCTCTCACCCAGCATGGGTATATGTAAAATGACACCCCAAAACACATTCCCCAACTTCTCCTGAGTACGGCGATACCAGATGTGTGACACTTTTTTGATGCCAAGGTGGGCAAAGGGGCACATATTCCAAAGTGCACCTTTCGGATTTCACCGGTCATTTTTTACAGATTTTGATTGCAAAGTACTTCTCACACATATGGGCCCCTAAATTGCCAGGGCAGTATAACTACGCCACAAGTGACCCCATTTTGGAAAGAAGACACCCCAAGGTATTCCGTGAGGGGCATGGCGAGTTCCTAGAATTTTTTATTTTTTGTCGCAAGTTAGTGGAATATGAGACTTTGTAAGGAAAAAAGAGAAAAAAAAAATCATCATTTTCCGCTAACTTGTGACAAAAAATAAAAAATTCTAGGTACTCGCAGTGCCCCTCACGGAATACCTTGGGGTGTCTTCTTTCCAAAATGGGGTCACTTGTGGCGTAGTTATACTGCCCTGGCAATTTAGGGGCCCAAATGTGTGAGAAGTACCTTGCAATCAAAATGTGTAAAAAATGGCCTGCAAAATCTGAAAGGTGCACTTTGGAATATGTGCCCCTTTGCCCACCTTGGCAGCAAAAAAGTGTGACACATCTGGTATCGCCGTACTCAGGAGAAGTTGGGGAATGTGTTTTGCGGTGTCATTTTACATATACCCATGCTGGGTGAGAAAAATATCTTGGTCAAATGCCAACTTTGTATAAAAAAAATGGGAAAAGTTGTCTTTTGCCAAGATATCTCTCACCCAGCATGGGTATATGTAAAATGACACCCCAAAACACATTCCCCAACTTCTCCTGAGTACGGCGATACCACATGTGTGACACTTTTTTGCTGCCAAGGTGGGCAAAGGGGCACATATTCCAAAGTGCACCTTTTGGATTTCACCGGTCATTTTTTACAGATTTTGATTGCAAAGTTCTTCTCACACATTTGGGCCCCTAAATTGCCAGGGCAGTATAACTACCCCACAAGTGACCCCATTTTGGAAAGAAGACACCCCAAGGTATTCCGTGAGGGGCATGGCGAGTTCCTAGAATTTTTTATTTTTTGTCGCAAGTTAGTGGAATATGAGACTTTGTAAGAAAAAATAAAATCATCATCATTTTCCGCTAACTTGTGACAAAAAATAAAAAGTTCTATGAACTCACTATGCCCATCAGCAAATACCTTAGGGTGTCTACTTTCCGAAATGGGGTCATTTGTGGGGGTTTTCTACTGTTTGGGCATTGTAGAGCCTCAGGAATCATGACAGGTGCTCAGAAAGTCAGAGCTGTTTCAAAAAGCGGAAATTCACATTTTTGTACCATAGTTTGTAAATGCTATAACTTTTACCCAAACCATTTTTTTTTTTTTTTGCCCAAACATTTTTTTTTTATCAAAGACATGTAGAACAATAAATTTGGCGAAAAATGTATATATGGATGTCGTTTATTTTGCAAAATTTTACAGCTGAAAGTGAAAAATGTCATTTTTTTGCAAAAAAAAATCGTTACATTTTGATTAATAACAAAAAAAGTAAAAATGCCAGCAGCAATGAAATACCACCAAATGAAAGCTCTATTAGTGAGAAGAAAAGGAGGTAAAATTCATTTGTATGGTAAGTTGCATGACCGAGCGATAAACGGTGAAAGTAGTGTAGTGCCGAAGTGTAAAAAGTGCTCTGGTCATAAAGGGGGTTTCACCTAGCGGGGCTGAAGTGGTTAAAGGGACTATCCAATCCCTATAATGACCCCCAGAATGCACAGGACCCTCCTTGCCTTCTTCCCAGCAACCATCCCTCCGGATCGCTGCATGGCCACATAGCAGGCTGCAACAGTGATATCAGCCTTCCTAGCATCGCGGGTGACGCCAGGGAGGCTGTTCACCATCGCGCTGCTCCCCCCTTGATGCTTAGATTTGCGCGGCGGTGGCCATGCAGGTAAGTATGCTCTACAGGAGGGGCCCAGGAATTCTCGGTGGGTCATTATAGGGATTGGAAAACCCCTTATGTACAATAAATGTATGACTGGTGAAAAAGAAAATAAAGCAGCACTAAATGGTGCACACCTACGGTACATATGTCCATATAACACAATACCAAAACTCCAGGCAGCAGTCCATGTGTGATCCTTTACTGTACCCAGTGCTTGTAGCATTGGGTACAATAAAGGCTCATACACCGAGTGCGCTCGACTACTGACATCCCAATGATCATACATTCTAAATAGATTCTAAAAATGCAGAAATGTATCCAAATGTGTCAGAATGCTTACTAGTTGATGCCACCTTAACTTAGAAATATAGTATATATTTTTCATTATTTTGGCCAGCTCTGAGCAGAACAGTTTCCATGCTACCAAGGCATGTTGTGGGCATGATCACCAAATTGTGAAGGGATATAGTTCCCATGAATCCTCTCCCCTCACAGACATTGTCTCACATTACAGCTGCCTGCGTGTCCCTCTTTTACAAGTGTAAGCTAGTACTGTAATTACTCACCATCTGTTCTGCTGTTCATTTGCCGACCAAAGGTCCCTTTACATGAGTAGATAATTGTTTAAAAAATGTGAAACCGAGTGAAAGTGATCAATTATCAAGCACTGAATGATCGAACGACGAGCGATAATTGTTTACCCTGACACTCTTGTGGTTGCTGATGTAGACCCCTAAATCACAGTTCCAGAATTGTAAACGGGTATCATTTACAGTGCAGACGATTCCACAGATGCGTGTGGAACGCAACTATTTGCCTGTTGCACTATCTGTTACATGATCACATGTTTTTACACAATATTCTGCGCATCTGAAGGGTTGTTGTTTGAACATTAACTACAAGAATAATGACACTGCATCATCTACTGTCCAGCAAGGGAGAGATTGGAAAGAGGAGAGCCCGATAAAGAGAATGTGATGTGAGATGTCCCATACTTCTGGGAGGGGGAAGAGGAGATACCCGTGTGTTCAGACGTCACACAAGCAAGAGATGAATACCAGGGGCCTGGTTGTACCTGTTATAAATCCACTGTACTACTGTCTGCCCATAGCATTAATGAAAAGCTACTGCTGGTACAAAAAATATTAACAGGCACACTATAAATTACGTGTGTGTGTATGATAAACTGTTTCGGTTGCTTTTATAATAACTAATAATTAGAAGGATGTGTCCTTAGTCATAATTCAGCCAGGTCTCAGTAACCAAAATCATAAACTAGACTGCACGTCACGGGACCAGTGACACCCACAATACTATTGGGAGGAGGAAGCAGCTCCCTGTGATGATGCATCACAGCTTTCTGAAAAACGACTAAACTTCAGGAATCATGTGACCACTCCTTCTTTTAGGCAATTAAAACAAATTACTAAATGCTTTACTTTTATATTGAAGAGATGAGAAAACCAGCGCTCCATAGTGAAAACAGGTAAGCTCAGCGCAGTGTGATATAAGCTCACCCAATCGTGGATCAGATAAAGCCAAATGGTGGGGATGAGAGTGATCCACTCAGCGTCCCACATGTAGAAAAGATGACAGTAGCTGCTCCCAATCGGTGGTCCCGATGTACAGTAACCACAGGGAAATATCAGAGTTAAAAAACGGCGTATATATTCAGATTTTCACCAATGCTTTCTCAGACACATCGAAACACGACATGCATCCTTTTAATGTTCTTTTATTTCTTTTTTTTAGCAAATCGAAATATTCTTTGATGGACTGGCAGCGCCCTGTACTCTGTGTTTTAATAAATCGAAATATTCTTTGATGGACTGACAGGGGCCCTGTACTCTGTGTTTTTACTCTCTGATACTTTACTTCTATATTATAAGCGCAATGGTCAGATTTCTGGGGCTCCCAGGAGCCCCTTTACTAGCTTTGTCATTAATTACTTAATTGTTCTGTGCAATGATAAAAGCAGAGGTTACGTGAAATTACAAGTGGTCATAAACCAGTTCAGGAGAGTAGAATAGTGGGTCCTCAGAATAATTTCCACATGGGAGGTTCATTGGGCCCTAGACCACAGACCAACACTGTGGTACATTGTCGAATTTATACATTCATGCGATCTGTATGGCCCAGTATGCACAGATATCAGGTCCAAGCCTGGTTACAGGCAGCATGTTTTACATCAGGAAATGAGGAAACAATTGGATAGCAATGACAAATAGTTTTTATTATTGTAATATCAGTGGTGTACTGAAAAAATCATGACTCAGCCTCATGTCGGAGCCAGCAATTATATGCTTCTATTCACCTTCAACAAAAAGAATTCCCATAAGCTAAGCACCAGTAGTAGTTTTAGGTGTGTTGGCTAAATGGCTCATAGGATTTGCCATTATGCTATTAGTAAGGTAGCTGTTTAGAGCTAGTATATTATGCTTTGAACAATTTAAAACTCTCAACCATAGGCCTCATGCACACATTCGTATCCATTTTGCGGTCGGCAGACCATGGACCCGCAAAATACGGATGCCATCTGTGTGCCATCCGCGTTTTTTTAAGACCCTCAGACCTCAATGGGTCCTTGGACTACATTTTGCGGACCAGAATCTGACGTGTTCAAAAAAATTTTGAACGGACAGTACACGGATGACATGTACTGAATTTCCCACAAATCTATATGTGTATCTGCTCAGCTTCTGCTCTTTTACATATTGGCTGCACATCGCACTGCATCTTCATGGTGACAGGGTCACTTTATCACGTCAGGCCTACATTTATATACTGATAGATAATGCTACCCTACATACTGCATGCAAATATACAATAAATTAGTAAAGGGTAGACCTTATTTGCTTCTACTTTCTATCTTAAAGCCCTTCTACATTATTTTTTATGGAGAGGTCTAGTAGGTCTAAATATAATTTTAACAATAACTTTTTATAAGTGAAGTCTCCAGAATTGAACACAGTATTTCAAATGAGATCTGACTACAAAGTGGAATCAGAACTTTTCTCCTTTTATTAGAAATACCTGTAATTATATACCCAAGAATCCTACACTCTCTCTACAGCCTTGGAGCACTGCCAGCAAAATTCTCTGGTGGTAGCATCCCCATGTCTCTCTTTAGTACCTATGGCTAAAGCTGTACCACCAAGACAATATTTAGTCAAGGGATTTTGCCAAATCCAGAAATATCTACCCTATTAAGACAGGCAACCAAACCATATGTCACGTATGAAGAAAATAAGCTGGAAGGGACCAAACATTAACCACTACACACTAATATCTTTCTACCTTGAAACTAGCTGAATTACCACTGAACCTAGTTTATACAATTAGAATTAGGTAAGCTATGTCTGTAGGCACTGCTGTAATCTAGAATTCCAGCCAGTCAAAGAACATTTTACATAATTTGCCCTTAAAAAAAGTGCTTCAGGTCCAGTAGTTGCCTGCTTCTAAATGGATTTTCTGGGAAGTTTGGAAGATCCTTAGAAGATGCTATAACATTTTCGGTTGGTGAGGGCTGACTCTGGGGACTTCTCTGTATCGGTGGCTGTGTCTAGTACAGTGCCTTAGTTCTGTTGAAATTAATGGAACTGAACTGTATTACCAGGCTCAGTAACATTGTATGTACAATATACAGATGGAGCCGAGCTAAACTTGATCATTAATGCGTTAAGAAAAAAAAAGGCACAGCGGTTAACAAGCGCTTTCAAT
This sequence comes from Bufo gargarizans, assembly GCF_014858855.1. NCBI lineage: Eukaryota > Metazoa > Chordata > Amphibia > Anura > Bufonidae > Bufo > Bufo gargarizans. The sequence continues at coordinate 117,731,343 of NC_058088.1, forward strand.
GTATTTCAATCGCAGCGCTCAGCTCATAGCCTGAGCGCTGCGATTGGCCAGCGCTACAGCATGGCAGAATAAGAAGCCGGCAGGTTCAACTGGGTGGAGCCTAATATATGAAGATATCGGAGGCTATACTGGAAGAATGGAGCGGCGCCCAGGTATAACAGTAAGTGCAGGGAGATCCCTGGGCGCCGCTCTCCATGTCTGTATAGTTAGTTTAGATTTTTTTATTCTAGTGAAAGGTCCTCTTTAAAACCCCACAGAGGTCAGACATCCATGCCCACTCCTCACTTGTGAATAGCGGAAGCTGACTGGAAAGGCGATGACCATGTTGCAGCTGGTATTCCACTACTGCCCTCTGCTGCTCACAAAGCCTGGCCAACATGTGGAATGTGGAGTTCCAGCGCGTGCTGAAGTCGCACAACAGCCGGTGAGCTGGCAATTTCAAGCACTGCTGTAGCATTGACAGATCGGCTGAAGCTGTCGATGACTTGTGGTAATGTGCAGACACGTGGCGCACCTTCACCAGTAGCTCAGGAAACTTGGGGTAGGTTTTGATAAACCGTTGAACCACAATGTTGAACACGTGGGCTAAGCATGGGATGTGTCTGAGCTTACCGAGCTCCAAAGCCGCCACCAAGTTATGGCCATTACACAATGCAACAAAAAAAAAAACTTTGTCTGCTACTGGGCAAAAAACATTTGTCCTTTACTAAATCAAGTATGCGGATTACAAATCTGAAGTCAGAATTGTTGTAATATGTCACAAAATTTTGCTATGCATAAGTATGCCTAAATGAATTAAGTACTTGGATAGCATTGAATAATTTTGAACAGAATGTGTTAACACCTGACCTACATCAAAGTTTGCGCAGTAAACAGTGTATGAAAATATGAAATAATTTTCTTTTCAAAAAGTCAGATTTTTCAATTTAAAAGTTTTACTTGAGCAAGGCCCAGTACTGTTAAATGTGCTTCAGGCATCTGCTTTTGTGTTTGTGAAGGGTCATATTTTCTCGTTACAAAAAACAGCAGTAGTCCCCCATCATGTTGGGATTCCAGCATCCTTGATACCTGTTCTCCATTGTAGAAATATCTTTATGGAACCGCTCTCCATGTTCGTCACTTACGTGTCCCAAATTGGGTGGAAAAAGTCAAGATGGGCATGTAAGAAATGCACTTTCAATGACATTCGGCAGCCAAGTTGTTCATATGCTGTAAGCATGTTGTATACAAATTCAGAATAGTTTGCAGCTCGTCTGTTCCCAAGGAAGTTCTGCACTACTAGCACAAATGCATCCCAAGCTGCAAGACGCACTCGCTTTGTCAGATTCTTGCGCTGATCATAAGTAGTGTATTTGCCACATATGTAGCAGAAATTGTCTGGATCGTTAACACATTTGCGTTTATCCAAGTTTCAAAACTGATAGCACTATAACAGATCACTTTATCAAAATCTGACCAGCTTGCCTTATATACTTACTGCTGACATCAGCCTGAGTGCGTCCGAACAGGTATGAACATGTCCATTGGAATATCTCTAATATAATGCATTAATATTCTAACTGAATAGGCTTTGCATGTATAACTTAACCCCTTTAATCCTTAACCCTTAAGGACCTACATGTACGGAGGAAGTCCGGTCCACATGGTGCCCGCTCTCACGCGCAGCTGGTGCCATAGCCGCCGGATTTCTGCTATTTTAAATAGCAGAGACCTGTGGCACATGTATGCGATATGCCATAAGGCTGATCGCATACATTTTCCCTTTCAGATGCCGTGGTCAAATGTGACCACGGCATCTGCGCAGTCCAGAAGCAGAAGTCACGCACTTCCGCTCTGCTAACAGCGTTCCCCGGCTGAGATCAGGGAACCTGTTACATTGATCTAATAGGCTGAAGCTTCAAGCAGGCTTTGGTGCCTATTAGGTGACTATACCAATACAGGCCACTAGGTGGCAGCATTGTATTGGTATAGTGCAAATTAAGTGTTCAATGGTGTCTATATAGACATCAGTAAACACAATAAGCAATCTAATGATTGCCAGTTATTGTCACCCAAGGTAAGTTAAAAAAAAGTTTCAAACACCCCATTCCTTAAAATAAAAATACTTACACAATAAAAAAAAAAACATAATGGGCATCGCTGCGTGTGAAAATGCCCATACTATTAAAATATAACAATATTAATGGCATACGGCAAATGGAGTAATGGGAAAAAAAATAAAAACAGCCAATTTGCAATTTTTTGTAACTTCAACTACCCAATAGTTTTTTTTATAAAAAGTGATCAAAAAGTCGCACACACTTCAAATTTGTATCACTGAAAAGAACAGATCGTCCCACAAAAAATGAGCCCTCACACAGCCCTGTACACATACCTACAGAAAAGTTATAGGTGTCAGAATATGGTTATAAAAAACATTTTTCTTCCTCAAAAGGTTTTAAAAAAATTTCAGTATTAAAACGCAAGAACATTTATACAAGTGTGGTATCGTTGTAACCGTACTGACCTGGAGAATGAAAAAAAAAAAAACAGGTCAATTTTACCGCATAGTGTACAGTGTAAAAAATAAATAAATAGAAACCTTCATCAGAATTGCGTTTTTTCCGAATTCTACCCCCATTTGGATTTTTTTTTACCACTTCCTACTACACGGTATGCAACCGTAAATGCTATTGGAAAGGACAACTTGTCCCGCAAAAAATAAGCCCTCATAAGGCTATGTGAATTGAAAAATAAAAAAGTTAGGACTATGGGAAGGCGGGGAGTGAAAAACATATATGAAAAATCCCAGGGTCCTTAAGGGGTTAAAATCAAGACGTGTCAGGCAAATTCCGAGTTCATATTCGGAATCAGCACTCTAATTTTAGTATAAATCACATGTTTTTCTCTCAGTAGCAAAATAATTGTTGCGCGGTGTTATCAGACACAACCATGCCTGGTTGTAGGTTGAGTGGCGAGAGCCACAGCTCAGTCTGGTCTTTTATCCCCTGCCACAGCTCTGCGGTGGTGTGCGGTTTCTCCCCAAGTGGGGGTTGGGGCCACTAACGTTGGCGTCGGTAGCACCTGTGCCATTCCAGGGTACGACTCGCTCACGGCCTCCACAACATTCACCCAGTGTGCCGTCAGGGAAATGTAGCGTCCCAGGCCGAATGCACTTATCCATGTGTCCGTGGTTAAGTGGACCTTCCCAGTAACTGCGTTGGTCAGGGCCCGTGTGATGTTACGGGACACATGTTGGTGTAAGGCGGGCACGGCAACCTTGAAAAATAGTAGCTGCTGGGGACTGCGTAACGCGGGACGGCCGCCGACATCAGGCTGCAGAAGGCTTCAGTGTCCACAAGCCTAAATGGCAACATTTCCAGGGCCATTAATTTGGAAAGCTGCACACTTAGTGCTATGGCCTGTGGGTGGGTGACTGGGTATTTTCACTTGCGTTCAAAGGCCTGGGGTAAGGACATTTGGACGCTGCGCTGGGACACGGAAGTGGATGTAGTTACTGATAGTGCTTGCAAAGGTCCAGGTGCAGGGTGGGAGGCATCTGGGCCTGCGCCTTCGACAGGGGATTGGCCAGCACGTAACATAGGGGAAGAGGAGGCAGTGGTGTGACCCGCAGACACAGATTGTGGACCCAGATGTTCGTCCCACTTATTATGGTGCTTGGATGCCATGTAACGGATCATGCTGGTTGTGGTGAGGTTGCTAGTGTTCACGCCCCGGCTCATTTTCATATGGCACAGGTTCTTTTGTCATCCACACTTTCCTCAAAAAAGTGTCGTACTGCAGAACATATACTACTTGGCAAGGGAGATTTCCGCCAGGGGGTGCTCCGTGGAACAGTTGCCCACCTTCTCCCTTTTGGCACCCAACTGCCTCTTCCAGCCTGTTGCGGTGCTGCTGATCCCTCCCCCTCTGTACTGCTGTCCTCGCTCGGCTTTCCACCTTCTCAGGTTGGGTCAGTGACCTCATTGTCCACCACCTCCTCTTCCACTTCCTCACTCTGATCATACTCCTGATTTGTTGACCTAACTACAACCTCATTGATTGGCAAATGTGTCTCATCCTCTTCATCTACCTCTTGAGACAATAATTGCGGTTGACTCTTGGCAACTGTGTCTCATCATCATCCACCTCATTAAACACTAACTGCCTTTCCCCATTGTCATGTTCTTGTGACTGTGGATGCTCAAGAGGTTGGGAATCAGGGAACAAGATCTAATGTCCCTCTTCAAGCAAGCTTGGCGACAGGGCCAAATCAAGTAATGGTGATGAAAAGAGATCCTCGGAATATCCGAGTGTTGGATCACTTGTTTGGCCAGACTGTACATGGTGGGAGGAAGGAGGATCAGGGTGAGGATTGTGTTGGCCAGGAGGACTCCTGGCTACTGAGACTGGGAAGACAGGGTGGTGCTTAACCGACTTTTTTTTAACCCCTCAAGCCACAGTTTAGTAAGCATTCTGTATTAAGAATTATATTATTTTCCTTTATAACCATGTTATAAGGGAAAATAAGAAAATGAATAGAACGCCTAACAAAAACCCGGACTTCAGTGAAGAAGTCCGGGTTCGGGTCTGGGTACCACATTCAGTTTGTTCTTACGCATGTGCAAAACGCATTGAACTTGCACAGAAGAAAATGAACATCGGAACACAATCGCAGTCAAAACTGACTGCAATTGTGTGCCTACTCGCACGGGTTTCCCGCAATGCACACGCGACGCATCCGGAGCAAATCTGGGACGCCCGTGTGAAAGACTCCTTAGACATTTATGTTTAGCGTATGCCCTGAATTTTATGTAAATAAATTGTTAAAGACCTGTCGGCTCTCTGGACATGTCAGATTTTGTAAATAATGTATTCCACATAATATCTCAATTCTTGAGCCTTTTTTCTTAGAACTCTGCATTGTGGTGTTTCTACTGTTCCTCCTAGAAATTAATGAATAAACTGGCGTTTCCAGCGCATGGACCTGCACACATATGACAAAATTACTAAGAAATGTACAACTCTCAATAATTGTGGCACATCTGTTGCCAGCAAGGGAGAGATTAAGACCTGTACAGGGAGTGCAGAATTATTAGGCAAATGAGTATTTTGACCACATCATCCTCTTTATGCATGTTGTCTTACTCCAAGCTGTATAGGCTCGAAAGCCTACTACCAATTAAGCATATTAGGTGATGTGCATCTCTGTAATGAGAAGGGGTGTGGTCTAATGACATCAACACCCTATATCAGGTGTGCATAATTATTAGGCAACTTACTTTCCTTTGGCAAAATGGGTCAAAAGAAGGACTTGACAGGCTCAGAAAAGTCAAAAATAGTGAAATATCTTGCAGAGGGATGCAGCACTCTTAAAATTGCAAAGCTTCTGAAGCGTGATCATCGAACAATCAAGCGTTTCATTCAAAATAGTCAACAGGGTCGCAAGAAGCGTGTGGAAAAACCAAGGCGCAAAATAACTGCCAATGAACTGAGAAAAGTCAAGCGTGCAGCTGCCAAGATGCCACTTGCCACCAGTTTGGTCATATTTCAGAGCTGCAACATCACTGGAGTGCCCAAAAGCACAAGGTGTGCAATACTCAGAGACATGGCCAAGGTAAGAAAGGCTGAAAGACGACCACCACTGAACAAGACACAAGCTGAAACGTCAAGACTGGGCCAAGAAATATCTCAAGACTGATTTTTCAAAGGTTTTATGGACTGATGAAATGAGAGTGAGTCTTGATGGGCCAGATGGATGGGCCCGTGGCTGGATTGGTAAAGGGCAGAGAGCTCCAGTCCGACTCAGACGCCAGCAAGGTGGAGGTGGAGTACTGGTTTGGGCTGGTATCATCAAAGATGAGCTTGTGGGGCCTTTTCGGGTTGAGGATGGAGTCAAGCTCAACTCCCAGTCCTACTGCCAGTTTCTGGAAGACACCTTCTTCAAGCAGTTGTACAGGAAGAAGTCTGCATCCTTCAAGAAAAACATGATTTTCATGCAGGACAATGCTCCATCACACGCGTCCAAGTACTCCACAGCGTGGCTGGCAAGAAAGGGTATAAAAGAAGAAAATCTAATGACATGGCCTCCTTGTTCACCTGATCTGAACCCCATTGAGAACCTGTGGTCCATCATCAAATGTGAGATTTACAAGGAGGGAAAACAGTACACCTCTCTGAACAGTGTCTGGGAGGCTGTGGTTGCTGCTGCACGCAATGTTGATGGTGAACAGATCAAAACACTGACAGAATCCATGGATGGCAGGCTTTTGAGTGTCCTTGCAAAGAAAGGTGGCTATATTGGTCACTGATTTGTTTTTGTTTTGTTTTTGAATGTCAGAAATGTATATTTGTGAATGTTGAGATGTTATATTGGTTTCACTGGTAAAAATAAATAATTGAAATGGGTATATATTTGTTTTTTGTTAAGTTGCCTAATAATTATGCACAGTAATAGTCACCTGCACACACAGATATCCCCCTAAAATAGCTCAAACTAAAAACTACTTCCAAAAATATTCAGCTTTGATATTAATGAGTTTTTTGGGTTCATTGAGAACATGGTTGTTGTTCAATAATAAAATTAATCCTCAAAAATACAACTTGCCTAATAATTCTGCACTCCCTGTATAAAAAATCTCCGATATTAACAAATGTCCTCCACAGTATTTATTAAAATATACTGTACATGTCCGCATTGGTGATGGGTCATTTTTAAAGCCGCATTTACATTATACACATGCCAAAGCAAAATTTTAATCATTCATTTTAAGAACATTTATAAGAAAAACATTAAAAAGACACCTGTACAATTACAGGTGCATCTCAATAAATTAGAATATCACTGAAAACTTAATAAGTATTCAGTTACATAGATTCATTACATACAGAGTGATCTATTTCAAGTGTTTATTTCTTTTACTTACAGCTAATGAAAATCCAAAAGTCAGTATCTCAGAAAACTTGAATATTGTGAAAAAGTTCAATATTATAGGCACATTGTATCATCAGCTAATCAACACAAAATACCTGCAAAGGTTTTCTAAGCCTTTAAATGGACCCTCTGGTTCAGTAGGCTGACACGCATGAGGAACACTGCTGACTTGACAGTTGTCCAGAAGATAGTTATTGATACTCTTCACAAGGCTAAATAAGCTGGCTGTTCACAGAGTGCTGTATCCAAGCATATTAATGGTAAATTGAATGGAAGGAAAAAGTGTGCTAGAAAAAGTTTCAAAAGCAACAGGGATAACAGCAGCCTTGAAAGGACTGTCAAGAAAAAGCTACTATTAAAGCAACCTGAGCTTCCATAACACCTCAGCAGTGCCACAGGCTGATCGCCTCCATGCCATGCCACATTGATGCAGTAATTCATGCAAAAGAAGCCCCGACCAAGTACTACCAAGTGCATATACTGTACACAATTTTCAGTAGGCCAAAATTTCTGTCTTAAAAACATTTTTTTAATTGGTCTTAGATAATAGTCTAATTTTCTGAGATACTGACCTTTGTATTTTCATTAGCTGTAAGCTATAATAATCAGCATTTAAATAAATAAACACTTGAAATAGATCACCCTGTGTGTAATGAATCTATATACTATATGAGTTTCACTTTTTTAACTGAATTACTGAAATAAATTAACTTTTTGATGATATTCTACTTTATTGAGATGCATCTGTATAGAACTGAAAGATTACTTTAAAATGAAGTACTGTAGTAATAACCTTGTCTTATGTAACATAACAGGGTACAGGAAGGAAGAACATAAAGTATATAAAAAAGGCACACTGTAGTAACAAAGGTCACAGCAATCAGATTATTGCCAGTGACAGCAACTCCTAGAGCGAACATGTTCCAGTATGTAGAATGTTTTCACACTGAAGCAAAGCAACCAGAAATCAATATCGTAAGCAAGTTACATAAGACAAAAGTAAAATGTATGCCTCTGAATACAGCACTGAGACTTGCACATCCCTTTAACACCATGCACAGTAAGGCTAAATTCACATAATATGTGTGCAATGAAGTTAAGGTACTGTATATGTTTGGAGCAGAGACGATCGAGGGTTCACAGCCAACAGTCCTGCTAGAACTTTATGACTGAATTGCCAACAATCTACAATAGGTCCATCAGGGTGTTACCATTTGGGGTGTTTCCAAGGGGGTATACAGATCTCATAGGGCCCCACAGCAAAACTTTGTATGGGTCCCCTCTGTTCCTCCCAGTACATGTGTCAAACACTCCCAGACAACACAGAATGCAAAGCATAACTGCGCATATTTCTAATTAATTTACTATTTTAAGTGAAAGAAATTTTCAAAAAAAGAAAAAATTGTATTAAAAAGTTGCCATCCACCTCACCCACTGTATCCGAATTCTGTCAGAAAAGTGGAACAGGTGCTTCGTAGATAGACCAGAAAATTGACATAAATACATTGATAAATCTGTTGCTTCCCTTAATACAGTGTATTATAAAACTGGCTGCTTGCGGCCGCTATTAGGGGGACCTCAGTGCATAGGAATTGAAAGTTACCATTGATTTGAATGCAAATTTTAATTCTCTTTGCACCGAATTTCCCCTAGTGAGGGCTAATTGAAAATGCAGTAACCCTATATCAGGAACATGAGAAGCAGTTGAGCACAGTCCCCACTCCCCTGGGCTCCATAAGTAATTGCAAGGTCTTTTCCCATAGTAGGTACACCGCTGGTTGTGTCCCTGCACAGTGACACTATGCAATCAGTGCTGCTGCCAGTGTCAGACTATGCAGGGACACAGCACTGAGCGAAGAGATATAAGAAATTATGACAAAACTTACTTAATGCAGAATGTGAGTAGTTACTAAATCAAACATGTCAGGAGAGGTGACAGCTCCTATTTAAGGGCTTAAACAGTGCTTTCCCATACATTATTTTGGTCCAACAGATGTTAGATTCCCAATGGTTTTAACCAGAACAAGCAGTAAATATATATATATATATATATATATACACACACACACACATATAAATGTACACTGCCTGTCCCCAAAAAAAAGTCACCACCTGGATTTAACTAAACAAATAGTTATGAGCCTCCTATTGGATAATTACTGCATGGGCGATTATCTTTCAGCTGGTAACAAGTTATTTAACCCCAACTGGTGCAATGAGTTGCTTCTCAATTCTTAAACTGTCGAAAGACACATCTCGTGGTCGTGGAAAAGATATTGGTGTGTTTGAGAAGGGTCAAATCATTGGCATGGATCAAGCAGAAAAAACATCTAGATTGCAGAAACTACTAAAATTGGGTTAAGAACTGTCCAACGCATTATTAAAAACTGGAAGGATAGTGGGGACCCATCGTATTCGAGGAAGAAATGTGGCGGGGAAAAAATCCTGAATGATCGTGATAGTCGATCACTTAAACGTTTGGTGAAATCAAATCGAAGAAAAACAACAGTAGAACTCAGGGCTATGTTTAATAGTAAAAGTAAGAGCATGTCCACACGCACAAGAAAACCACTAATCAGTGAGGCAAACCAGAAAAAAAGGCTTCAATTTGCTAGGGAGCATATAGATTGGACTCTGGAGCAATGGAAGAAGGTGATGTGGTCTGATGAGTCCAGATTTACCCTGTTCCAGAGTGATGGGCGCATCAGGGTAAGAAGAGAGGCAGATGAAGTGATGCACCCATCGTGGCTAGTGCCTACTGTACAAGCCTGTGGGGGCAGTGCTATGATCTGGGGTTGCTGCAGTTGGTCAGATCTAGGTTCAGCAACAGTATGTGCTCCAAGAATCAGGTCAGCTGAAAGGAGAAGATAAGCAAAGAGAACATCTACATCAAAGGAGACGTCACTGGATGTAAGAGGTATGGCGAGCTGTATTACCCTGTATGTTCTGTAGTGATGGGGGGGGGGTGGATATAGAATTTGGCCCACACTGTAGCAGCCTGGCCCTGACTGTGTGTGTTCTGAATTCTGGGGGCTCACACCCATTGACTACATTATCTGTACTCAGATAATGTGGTGTTACGTATGACTGGATGGAGGGGTTAGTAGTACAGTACTATCTGCACATTGTAAGAAAAAATTATAATAAGTAATCTGCAAAATACTATATATTTGTGTCAGAAGTTGTGCTTTTTTAATTTTTAGAATAACGATACAGCCATTTTATGCCGATTCTTATTTTTTCTCTATATTAAGGGACACTATAGTCACCAGAACCACAACAGCTAAACGTAGTAGTTCTGGTGTCTATAGCATGTCTCTGCAAGCTTCTTAATGTAAACACTGCCTTTTCAGAAAGAAAGGCAGTATTTACATTCCTACCAAGGAACACCTCTAGTGGCCACTCATCAGACGGCCACTAGAGGTGCTTCCTAGTCCAGTGTTGCACAACGTACAACACTGGCTTTCACGCTAAACACTCCTCATAGAAATGCATTGATTCAAAGCATCTCTATGAAGCCACGCATGCGCAATAGCCTCCCAATGCTTCCCTATGGGAAAGCAGAGGGTTGGCTATGATATACTCACACACTGCACATTCCTGTGCATTGTATTGATGAGGCGGTATGTGTGTTGTGGTGGAGGCGTGATTGCATGCTAGGGTGTGGGAAGGGGGGATCCAGTGGGCCCAAGTAGATTCTTGCCCAGGGTCCAATCAATATTAAAGATGAATGTATGTATGTTGAGACCATTGTAAACTTGAGTAATCGGTCCCAAAACCCCAAAATGTCATCCAAGATCAGAAAAAATGAAGATTTAAGAAAAATAAGCAGATAAACATAGACAGATAAAACAAGTCCTTACATATAACAGTCAGGAATAGCTGCTAACTAGCAACTAATCCAGCTATTTTATCAGAGAAGTGGTCTTGACTGGTTGGATCTGAGTCTGAGGCATTGTATGTTGAGTCTGGTTTCAACTTACGATGGGTCAGAAAAGAAAAAAGTATGTTGAAAATATTGTATCCTGAGGACATAGTATCTTGAGGGATCACTGTACACTCTTATTAGTTCTTTCTGCTCATCTACTTCGTAACACTGTCATATGGGGGAAATTAATGAAAACTGCACTATAAGAAGTGAAGGCTACACTGTGGTGAGTTGCTATAGGCAAAAAAAGACAATTTTCAGGACATATTTCACAAATCTTCCACCATGACATTGCAGCACTATAGTTGAATTTCAACTACTTAGCAGCTTGCATGGGTTTTTTCACACAATTTGATTTTCTCACCATGTCTTTATTATTAAAAATCTCATGAAGGCTGCATATACATTCTACGCCAGGGATCAGCAACCTCTGACACTCCAGCTGTTCTGAAACTACAACTCCCAGAATCCTCCTTTCACTTTTATGGGAGTCACAATAACAGCCGAGTAAGTGTGCATGTTGGGAGTTGTAGCTTCACAGCAGTTGGAGTGCCGAAGGTTTCTGATCCCTGTTCTACAAAATAAATGTACTCACTGCAGCGGATGTCACGTCTGTGCAACTGAATGTGCGCTAGCCTAAAGCTGGCAATACACATACGGCTACGTGCATGAGCTGATTATTTATAGTGAAGGATGGGCTTGTATCATGTCTGGTGAAATAAGTAGAGGCTTTTTTTTATCTCACAAGACAAATTGTTTCTAAAGTTAAAGGCTGTGTACACCTTCAGATGCAATTTTTTTATGATTGCAAATTACTCGTTTTGGGCTAAAAATCATTTTTTCAATTGGTCTTTATTAAAAATGTTGAGCTGTTCTTTCACAAAGAGTTAACTGTTTGTCTAGCTGTGTGTCAGAGAGCAAAGATAAGGAGCCCTCAGATTAGCTGTGATGGAGCAGAGAGAAAATTCAGATCCCTCTATTAAAGCATCTCAGCCCCATACAGAAAAAAGGGTTTCATATTTGTAATAAAGACCAATTTAAAAAAAATTATTTTAGCTCAAACTGGGTACAATCTATGGGTACAATCTAATCTTTAAAAACATTGCCCCAAAGGTGTATATAGCCTTTAAAGAGGACCTTTCACCACTCCTGACAGGCCTGTTTTAATAGCTTCATGCATTCCCCACGTACTAACAATTCTGGAGCATCTATTCTTATTGTGCCATTCCTTTATTATTTCTACTAGAAGTTATGAATAATTGCTAGCAGTCTGCAGTAAGGGTACAGAGGGGAGGTAACCAGTTGGGCGTGTGTACCTGCATAGTCTGACAATGGCAGCACTGATTGGATGGAGTGAGTCTGTGCAGGTACCCCCCCCCCCCCCCAACTGGTTACCTCCCCTCTGTGCCCCTACTGAAGGCTAATAGCAATTCATTCATAACTTCTAGTAGAAATAATAAAGGAATGGCACAACATAGTCATAAGAATAGATGTTCCAGAATTGTTACTACGTGGGGAATGCATGAAGCTACTAAAGCAGGAATGTGAGGAGAGGTGAAAGGTCCTCTTTAAGCTAAGGACAAAAACTTTCAAATCTTCTACTCAATTAATTTCTTTACAGCAATAAGAGCAATGCAACAGTCAATCACCACACATCTTGAGATTTCTCTTGTAATTATTCTTCAGGCTGTCCTTCCATCCCCCACAGTGTATATATTTTGTGCATGGTATGTACTTGGCAGCAGCCCTATGATGTTCGGGGTAGATTTGGCATTTCTGAGGCCCTAAGCAAAGTTATGTCTGAGGGCCCATGTCACACTGCTAAGCTCTGCTTCATCACACCGCTAATTTTTGCCCTGCTGCACTACTAATCGCCCCCACTGGCGCACAAAGCCTTTCTCTGAGCTTAGCCGTGCAGCCTGAGCACTTCTGCTGCTCTACAGCTGGAAGGGGCCCAACTCGCCTATTGGCCCCTGTCAGATCAACTGGCTGCACAGGTGGGATGTCCACCGTTGATTTAGTTATTTTGTATTTTTTTCAGCCGGTCACATGTAGGGTTGGGCAATATACTGGTGTTAACGATATACCGCGGTATTAAGAAACAGCGATATGGTGATATCACCGTTTCTTAATTACCACGGTATATTAGTGATGTCATAGCGATCGCACTTGCACTTAAAACGTCTGCATCCGGCCGCCTGTGCACATTGCCTGCCAGTTCTCACTGCAACCGCCCCCCTCCTCGTTCCTACTTTTCTTTTAAACAGGTATTTATTGCAATATATATTGTTATCGCAATAAATTTCTTAATATCGTTATCGTCTGAATATTTTTGATATCACCCAACCCTGTGGCCACTCGAGGGGCATGATCTTTGGGATCTCAAATATCTGCTTGGTTTGTATGGCGGTAAAGTCCACCTCAGGGGCCCTACAGTATGTGGTTGGCAGCACTACAGAAAGTTTGGTAGCTGAGGACCCAGCCCCTGTGCTGCTGTGTGGATATCAACTAATATTTTTTATATTATTAAACACCACAAAAAATGGAGTGCAAAAACACCTTAACGAATAAAACTTTTTTTTATTGAATGCAATGTTAAAAAAGTGATAATCATAGCATCATATTATAGTAGGGAAAAACAACCGCACACCAACTCTAAACTACCACGAAGCATCAATATAAAGAAAGGAGAAAGGCAGTTCATGACAGTAATGCTGACCCTGAACAAAGCTGGCCCGCAGCTGAAATGCTGGATGCATTCTGCAATCCTTTATATGCTGAGGGCTCACCTAGGATCGTTCTTATGAGTAACAAAAAACATGCCTAACTACATATGTATGAAATGCTGAAATCTGGTAAACATACCTAATTATGACCGGGGGTGTGGAGGTGGTAGCGCTCCTCGACGCGCGTTTCGCGTATTATAGCTTCCTCAGGAGGAGTGGTTGAATAGGGGGAAGTCATCACTTAAAAAAGGAAGCCATACCAATAGCGAGTCCGGACTGACATCATGTGATATTCATTACACCGCGTCATCACAAATGCGGCGCATGACCAGTCATAAGCCCCCACATCATCTTGCTTCCGCCCTCACCCTGAGGCCGATGCGAAAGAAGGCAATCAATGCGCGGAAGCACAGATTGCCGTCGCTCACATCCAAACCAAATAGAAGAAGGGCGGAAGCAGACGGGCGGACAGAGCGGCCATGCGCACTGACGACCTGTGCAGTTCAATTTAATATCCGCATACAAGACTACACTATTGCCATTTACTCACAAGAATACTAATAATACATAGAAAAAAGTGAATTAAACATACTGATGATGTATTATAATATATGAGTTTCATTTCGGAAAACATTATGGACAATTCATAGATCCTAAAAAGTGCAAAGTGCTATCCCTAATTAATAAACGGGAACCCACATATAATAATATATAATACATTTTTAAAGCAAACAAAATAAAGTGCAAAATGCTGTCTCTAATTTTTTGAAAAAGAACCAACATGTCATTATATGATAATATTTTTTATATGTCAGTTTTAAAAGGGCAGATTTTATGTCTCCCTGTCAAGCTACTTTTTTACTCTCAGAAACATTATGACACATACGAAAGTTATAAATGACAGAAAATCGTTGCATTAGTTGTAATTAGCTGGAAGATGCATCATAAGGAAAACTGGAGCTATATATTGCTACATGTATGCACGTGCTCCGTCTTTGTAAGGCTTTATAAACCATGTATAGCACACACAGTGCGGCACATTATTGCTTCCTAGCATTCAGACAGGGTAAACGAGCAGACAGCTAGAAGATGTGCCAAATTCACAGTGGGCCACGCGGTGTAATTGATTTGACTCATCTTGCTAAAAGTCAGACACTCTTCTCTACTTTATAGCATAATTTTGCACCCAAAAAATGGCACACTCCACTGATAATTGTATTTTATATATCCACCAAGCCACACTCCTCTTCTAGACACTTCACAAATGTGTGAGGAGCAAAACACACAAATCTTTTTGTTCTGTTCCAGTATCTTGCATTGTGTATTGGTATGCTCCTCTCTTCCACCCTCCCTGTTTTCAGCCTTCTAGTTGGTTTAGCCTAGCCGCTCCCTGTTTTCCCAGTGATGCCTTGCTCATAGTGTGCTCAGCTTTCTGAGTAGCAGCATCCATCTTCTGAGTTAGGAGTTATTGTTGACATAATTCTTTTACCATCTGGATTACCCTGGAACATCTTGTAATAAAATCTCCGGATTAAAAGGCTACTTGATTAACGCCTGGGTGTCTGATGCGTAAGCTGTAAGTGGAGAAAGTCAAATTCAACAAGTCACTCCTGTGCGCATAGAGGTTGCTCTACACGGGTGCGTGATTGTATATAGCTGACTTTTGAAACGCCACACTGTTAATAAATGTTGCATACATGATTTCTGGTTCAATAGGAATAGTAAATCTGCCCCAGTATGTATCAACCAAGCTATTAGTAGTGTTGATCACGAATATTCTAATCATTCATTTTTATTGCGAATATCGGCACTTCGAGAATTCGCGAAGATGTAGAATATAGTGCTATATCTTTGTAATTGCGAATATTCTAGATTTTGTTTCGTCAGTACCGCAACTGCTTCCTGCTTGTGGGCCAATGAGAAGGCTGCAATATCTTTGTCTGAGCTTAGCAACATCGCTAGCAACTAATAGGAAAGTTGCCTACCCCTTAGGCTTATTGCACACGAACGTGTGAGCTCCGTGGCCATATTGCGGACCACATTTGCAGGTCCGCAATACACGAGCACCGCTCCATGTGCATTCCGCATCACGGATGCGGACTCATTCACTTAAATGGGTCCACAAATCGGGAGATGCGGAATGGTGCAGAACGGAAGCACGGAACAGAACCCTATGGAAGCACTACGGAGTGCTTCCGTGGGGTTTCGTCCCATACTTCCGTTCTGCAAAAAGATAAAACATGTCCTATTTTTTTTGCGGAACGGCCGGATCGCGATCCCAGTAAAGTGATTGGGTCCGCGATCTGCTGTGGCTGCCCCACAGTGGCTGTTCATGCATTTGTGTGCAAGAGGCCTTACTATAGAAGAACCTCCCCAGCAGCCATTTTCTACCGTTTTCTGAGAGAGACAGCAGTGTCATTGCTGTGCTCTGTGCTTTCCACACTACATTAGATAGATAGTTAGATAGCGTATATATATAATACAGATAGTGGGTTATGTAGGTTAGATAGTGATATACTGTAGCTGATAGGTTCCAGTGCAGGGTGTTAGGTAGAGTGACTGGAGAAAAGTACAGTAATTCCTGTCTCAGGAAACTTCTAGCAGCTTGAAAAATGCAGCAAAAGTGAGCCACGCCTGTATTGCGTGCAATATGCGCATATTACATTGCCGATTCGTAAAAATCACAGCTCATCTGAACAGCCCCATTGAAGTGAATGGGTCCGGGTTCAGTGCGGATGCAATGTGTTCACCTCCCACATTGCATCCACGCGGAATTCTCGCGGGTGTGAAAGGGGCCTAAAGGGACTTTAAGATTGCTGCGTTAGTAGGAAGTTGTATGCCCTTGAACTGGGAAAGGAAGGAAAGGTGAAAGGAGACTCCTCCCCTATACCCCTCTTTTTTCTTTGTCTTAGCTATTTCTATGGTATGTTATAAATACAACTATATAAAAAAAAAAATCCTTGTGACATTTAAGAAAAAAAATTCACACTGGCCTCTAAGCCCAATAATAGGCTGGCAATTCCTGTTCTGTAATAATCACCTTTCAGCAGTCATCTCTTTATCATCACAGGATTACAATGACACATAACACCTCGGTACACATAATACAGGATCCACCATTCACTATACATGATGATCAAAACTTAATATATAAGTATGTGCCGTATGATAATGTTCTCTGGTGTGCTTGTGCGCTAGAGAAGGAATCAAGCATGAAGGAAACGAAAAAGCATGAACGCCACTGCCCTCTTGACGGTAAGATACTCATTTGCATACAACCTGTGGCAGAATAAAAGTTGTTTTACACCAATCATGCCCATCGGATGACTCGGACAAGCACATCATCAGAAACCAGATGACATCAGCTGTAAGGTACTGCAAGCAGTTTAGGGCCCATTTTGATGCTAACAGGTTATTATTCCTGATTTTGACTGTAACTGCGGCTGACATATAAGCTGCAGCTACAGTGGGAATATATCCTAGAGAAGTTGTACGAGGCTGTACAAGCTCACTGCAGAGCTGATCTGGATCTGCCAAGACCCGACAGCTCGTACAGATTTCCAGTGTCTGGCAATTACATGACCGCTGGAAACAAAGCGGCATACAAGCAGTTTATGGGCGGAAACCCACCAACATAATAGAGTTGAAGCTGTTTTATCCGGAAGTATGGGCTAAAATTCCCCCACTGTTTAATGTTAGGACCGTCAGGCACTTATGCATCTGGCCAACGTTTGGAGGTCTACTCCTGAACTGTGGTGAGGGCGGCAGTATTTTGTGTTGCTCTGTGGTATTTGCTTCACCATAGAGCTCATGCACACAAACATATTTTCTTTCCTTTTCCGTTCCGTTTTTTTTTGCGGATTGTATGCATAACCATTCACTTCAATGGGTCCGCAAAAACGATGGAAGGTACTCTGTGTGCATTCCATTTCCGTATTTCCGTTCCGCAAAAAAGTAGTGCATGTCCTATTATTCAAAGAAGAAAAGGTTCCAGCACTACAGTACAGTTGCGTTGAGTCTTTCTCTTTATGTCACGTAACAATACACCATGTGGGAACAGATCCTTACATCATGCAGTAGTTGACGCGTTTTGGACAACTGTCCTTATTCATAACCCAGACTGGTATGAAAAATGGGGAATATAAGGTCTTATTCTACCCAACCCCCGTCATCAGGCAGGAAGTGTCCTATTATTGTCCACAAATCACGGCCCGAGGCCCAATTCAAGTAAATTGGTCCGCAAAAATATGAAACGCACACGGAACACATTGGTATGTCATCCGTTTTTTGCGGATCCATATTGTAGGAATGCTATGCCCACACCATACTGCTCATGTGTTTGGTGATTAATAATTTACTGTTTCTGTTTCCGATCCGCAAAAATGGATTGCATACAGAAACCATACGGATATGTTTTGTGGAATAACAAAATGGAAGAGGACTTAAATCAGAGATAAAAATAAAACTCAGATACGGAACAACGGATCCGTGAAAAACAGACCGCAAAACAACAGTCGTGTGCATGAGCCCTTAGGCAGTATTGTGAGCTGCACTATGCTATTTGGATCTTCTATGGTGGTATTTTGTGCTACACTACAGCAGGGGCGTCGTTAGGTCAAAACATTCGGGGCTGGAGCCCCGGATGTTTTGTCCAGTGCCCCGAATGCAGGGTCGGCGGGGGCCCGCAGCGCCGCCCCCTAGCTAATTTATTCACTTCACTGCCTATGTCATCCACAGATCCCCTCCCCGCCCAGCGCCTGCATTTACATAGAGCGATCTCCACAGTATAGGGATGATAGATAGCTACTGCTATCCTTCGTCTACATACAGTATCATTGTTTCTGGGCAGCTCATTGCTCAAATAGCACAATCTGCTGCCCAGAAACAATGACTGAGGTGTCCGGGTGAAAGATCAGTTTTCAATCGAGCGGTTTGCTTGTTCACCAGGTGATATGCGGCACCAGTGATGGCCAGTTCGCAGTGTTCGCCAGCGAACACATGCGGGCTGCCATCTTGACTCGCAAGTCCGGCGATGCACAGGTAAGCCCTTACCTGTGCCTGTGTCGGGAGCTGGTCTGAAACAAATGCTGTCACCGGGAGCAGGCAGTTCCAAGAACAGCCCGATGAAGGCCCCCGGCGGCTGTTCTCGGAACTGCCTGCTCCCGGTGACTGCATTTGAATTCAGACCGGCTCGCGGCACAAATAAGGGTTTACCTGTGCATCGCCGGACTTGTGAGTCAAGATGGCAGCCCGCATGTGTTCGCTGGCGAACACTGCGAACTGGACATCACTGGTGCCTCACCTTTACATGGGCAATTATTTGGAACGAGCATTCATTCCTGATTAATGGCCCAAGTATTGTAATCTCGCCTGAAGTGTAAAAGCATTCTTAGCTGATATTTTTTCATGTTTATTGCTTTAAGACACTTGGGTTTATCTCCCACTGAAATAAAGGACTAGGCAAGATGAAATCCAACATGCCAGATCCAACCCTTCCACCAAACATCTACTGTCTGGGAAAAAGTGGAAGCACCCAATTTACTTCTGATTGTAGTGCAATACTGCCAAAATTGGCAGGCAGGGTCACCACTAAAATACCATAGTATCGTCCAGGCTCCATACCCCTAGGCCCTTACACAATAGTGGGTCCCAAAGATCCAGGAGAAAATAAACATTGGGCTTTCTTTTGAATCAATCACTTGCCACCATAGTCTTGTTCTTTGATTCAAAACCTCCTAAACTTCATCGATGACATAGGGGTTTAGCCCCACAAATAATTTCCTCTAGTGGGCCCAAGGAACCCCAGTCCGACACTGTTGAAGGGTTTTGCTTACTGTGATCTTATTTGTATATGTAGTTTTAAAAAGTAGAATATAATATATGTACTGTATAAGCTGACCATAAAAAGATAGAGGAGCTTTGTAGTTCGTTTGTAAATTAGGGTCCTTATACATGTGTAACGATGATCAGACAGGTTATCAGGAACAAAGCAGACATTCCCAATAACTGCCTGAGCGTCAGCAGAGGTGAGGGCTACATTCACATGCCGCAATCACCTCTGCTATATTGGGACATACATTCCTGGGAAGCAGTTTGCCTTTTAGACAGCTCAATCGCTGCACAGGAAAGATGATTTTTGGTGTCAGCAGAATGACACAATCACTCAATGAACTGCTGCTGATTCATTGGGTCATATTGAGAACGAGCCTTTATACAAACACTGATCTTATCCTTTTAAGGACATCTTCAGTTATGACCCATTTTGGATATCTTATAGAAGCCCTTTTAAAGAACTTCTCAGAACAGTGGAACTTTAAAGGTTTTTCTTCAAGATTCTTTTTAAACACTGGCAGAAAGCAGGGCTGAGGTGTAAATACATAAAAAAAATAAAACTCTTACTTATAATTTTCTGCCCCTACTGCACCCCTCCTTCGATCCCCATGATCACATGCTTTTCATTGTTCACCGGACTGCTGCAGCCAATGACTGGCCTCAGCAGTCACATGTGGATCATGTGGCTTTCATGCAGACGTGACTGCTGGGGCAAGTTTTTGGCTGCAGCAGTCACGTGAATGATGAACGGCAAATGACCGCTGCAGGCACAGCAAGGTTTGGAGAGGCAGGGACCTGAGCAGCAGAGCGGAAGAGCTGGGATATTTTAAAAGGTGATCAAGGATTTTTCCTTTACTTTATACTGCCCTACTCCCTGACGATTTTTACTAAATCTCGGAAAACACTTTTGACGAACAAAGTTGTCCAGAACCAGAAGAGTAATGGCTGCTTTAAATTTAAAAAAAATTATTTCTTGACATTATGCACAACTGCTATAATAGGACTGTAGGTTTTTATGGATGAAGTGATAATTTAAGACTTCATTCAGGCTTGTGACTGAACCCTGTAAGGTGTAATAGGACCTTAAGTTACTTGCTGCCTCCAGTTCTTTCTTTTAGCTCTTCCATTAATACCTTTTTCTCCAGCCTCCATGAACACTGATTTTAGCTGAGATTTGGATGTTCTATGACCTTCTAAATGAATTGTTTGTGTGGCTTTAATGCCCTTTTACACAATTTTAAATCTGCAGCTTGTTAATTTTGGTTGAGGATTTCACCGTTACAATGCACAGTATGAAATTTGCAGCAAACCTGCGACATTTCTGCAATCAGTTTCAAAATAAATTGAGCACCATTTGGTGCAGATTTGCTGCTGCATAACTCCAGCAGATACACTATGGATTTTCCACAACAGATCCACCACGTGTGGTCATACGCTAAGGCAATATGAAGGTGTCCCTTTATAATAATCTTTTATTAGCCTGTGGTGAGCCTATGAGTTGACTCAGCACAACCATTTATTACCATATAATATTTTCCCTGTGGCTTTACACACCGAAAATAAGTGATCATTGAAAGTTTCGCCTGAAGTCACTGGGGAAAATGTGAGGGAATTTATCAGGAGGGTAAAATATGAAGTCAGTTTTGCTTGGATCTGTGCATTGTGCCAAATTTATCACACGTTGTTTGTTATATTTGGAGCATCTTTAAACACTTTTGTCTAGAAATGTTACTCCAGGCTTCTACACCACCTTCTACTAAAGTAACTGTGGGAAATTTTTTGTGACTTAAAAAAAAAAAAAGACCTAGTGATCAGTCTGGACTGACACTAATTAACATAGCAAACCACACCCACTTTCCCACTCCCTTTTTAAAACTGGAGTGAGTGAAAAGTCGCATAAGCGCTATTTTTCCTTTGGAGGACAGAATTCTGGAGAGCAGGGTGTGATAAATTCCCCTCACTGGGTTCAAATAATCACTGGCTTCCATGGGGAACAACAAATTATAATTCATATTACAGAAGACAGTATTAATTGCATTGATTTTATTTCTGTCCAAGTTGCATTTTTATTGTTTTATGTGAAACATAAAGTTTTTTTTTCCTCAGGATAGGTCATCAATATTTGATTGGCGGGGCCCCGACACCCTGTATCCCGCTGATCAGCTGATTGATGAGGAGGTGACACTCCATGTGAGCGGCGCTTCCTGGTCTTTACACTACGCGTCGTCTCCTGTTGTGTAATTACAAGCACTCGCACAAGTACATCTCATTACACTGCACTTCCGAGCACCATGGAGATCCACCTCCTCTTCAAACAGCTGATCGGCGGGGCTGCCGCCAATCAGATATGGATGACCTATACTGAGGCCATCAATATAAATCGCTACACAACCCTTTTGACTCTCAGTTATCTAACATTAAAGGAGATGTCCATTTAGGATGATCTCTTTCTTGTTAGAAGGGTTCCCCTGAAAATAAGCTGATCACACATTGTACCTGCTGGTACCATTAACCATTAAGTAGTATTTGCACAGGAACTATCAGAAAGAGTACAGTTCCCGCCACCACAGGGGAAATGAAGAATTACCACATGCCCATCGATATCAATTGGTTGTCAGGTTAATTTATGGATGTGCAGATTTTCCAGAAAAAGATACATTATTTCTTACTGTGCAAGCTAAGCCTCGGAGGTCCTAAATAAGTAACCCTCGACTATGTATCAGAATACTCTTAAAGTGGTTTTCTAGTTTGCGCCATCATCCTTTAAAATAATAATTTATGAAAGTAGCTGTCATTTTGTAATGTATGGCTCCTATCTTCCATTTTGGGCGGTGGTCACGTGACCATGTCCATGCAGTTCTTTCTTATTTCCTGTGATGTTATGTCCATAGGCGTGTGAAAGCAGGAATAGGGGACAGTGATAGGGGAATGTCTATGTAAGTAATGTCAAAGAAAGGAGAAGTGCAACAAGAGGTCCTACATGCAGAATGGAAACCGACCTGGAGGATTAGTTTACATTGTGAAAACAGGTCAGGAGAGTTCAAATCGAAATACAGCATGGGGAAGTGGTACATGAGGTAAGCAACTACATGAGCATAACTGGTAAAAACCATAGTCATTTTGGAAAACCCTTTAAAGGCTATTTGAATATTTTCAAAATCAGACAACCCTTTGATGTATAAACGCCTTCATTTGCAATGTTAATCCTTTACACATAGAGCCTTTGATAAGGTATCTGACTAAAATAGAATATGGAAAATCCATCGTACCTTCCGGTCGGTATTGTGCTACGATTGTTACTGTTTGCCCTGCCCGTTTTAATGCTGCGGCAGCTTGCTCGTGTGTTGCACTGCGTAGATTCACTCCATTAACCTGTAAAAGGAACACATACCCCATACTAAGACAGAGAATAAAAGACAAAAAATAAAATACAGCTTTTGGGATTTAGTAAGCATCATACACATCATTGACAGAACTATAAAGTGTGTATGTGCTCAGCATATCTTTTTGATATACACTGCTAAAATATTTTATCACAGGATCTAATACATTGCGGTAAAATGAATTATCACTCTCACCGAAAGGATGCGATCTCCACGACGCAGCTCTCCACTAAGGTCTGCTGGTCCTCCAGCCAGAATAAATGATACAAAAATTCCTTCTCCATCTTCTCCACCAACAATGTTAAAGCCAAGTCCTGTAGAACCTTTATGTAGAATGATCTTGCGTGGTTCCCTAGAGACACGACGAAAAGACATGTCTAGTACTCAGAGTCCAGTAAAAATGGAAAAGCCAGTGAGAGGATGAGAAATCACAGAATAACATGTAAAAAAAATACTATAAAGAATGTAAAGAAGTTGGAGAGAAAAACATCTGTCTGGACCTTCTGAAAAAGTATCTGCCATAAAGAGGAATGTTGTAGTCCGTCCTGTATCAATGGCTACATGAGATGGAAGCTGAATATAGAAGGTGCTGCAAAACCGGTCTGACAAGTGCTATCAAAGGAAATCACTGTCTAA
This sequence comes from Bufo gargarizans, assembly GCF_014858855.1. NCBI lineage: Eukaryota > Metazoa > Chordata > Amphibia > Anura > Bufonidae > Bufo > Bufo gargarizans. The sequence goes on from NC_058088.1 coordinate 117,754,761, forward strand.
TGAAACCTCCTGACAAGTTTCAGGGCAGGAACAACTATGGATTGCAACACAACTCAAATCTTTTTAAAACTTATCTGTTCCCCAAAACAATAGTTCTTATGGTCACTCTTAGGGCTCGTTCACACGACAGTTGGTGTCCCGTGCCCGTGCTGTGAACAGCAAATTGCAGTCGGCAAGGCACAGGCACCTTCTGTGGGGCAGGCGCATGGGGATCGCAGACCTATTCACTTGAATGGGTCTGCGATCCCTCCGTCCTGCAAAAGGATAGAGCATGTTCTATCTATTTGTGGTGCGGAGGCACGGAACCCCAGAAAGCACTCCATAGTGCTTCCGTAGTGTTCCGTTCCATGCTTCCGTTCCGCATCTCCGGATTTGAGGAGCCATTGAAATGAATTCAGAATGACAATGGAACGGTGCCCGTGTATTGCGAATCCGCAAATGCGATCCGCAATACGGGAACAGGACACCAACGGTCGTGTGAACGAGCCCTTATAGTGTACATACTTTCTTTTCTGAAAATAATAAATCAGATTTTGCCCAACTTCTCCTTCCTACCTCTCTTTGTTTGTCCTGTGTGCCAGTATTTGTCGCTTGGAGGGTGCAGAGCTTGGTGGTCTTCGGTAAGACATAGATGAAGAGACATTGACAGTAAACATGAGGGCAGCTCCCAGACCACACTGCCACCTCTTCTCCTTCAGACTGTCTCTAACTACTGATTTGTCGCTGACCTATTACTCCCAGACCCGCCAGCTCTCCATCTAAGCCCTCTCCTACAGATCGCTCATCTTGCAGGCAGCTAGAAGCTCTCTCTAGCTGTGCTGTCTGAACACTTAGTTGCTTTCTCACTGACACATTCCTTCTCACAATACAAGTAGGGTGTTGCTAACACCTCTTTTCTGTTTGGTTGATTTAACCTTTTCCTGGGTGTTTCTAAATAGGCAGTGAACTGAAGAGATTTAAGGTTTGTGTTCCTATGTATATGACTGTGACAAAGTGAAACTATTGCCTGTCAAAGGCAAACCAAGGACTGTTTTCTGAGAGGTTCTGTTGGGGGGCAGAGAGCTTTACCATATAACTCATTACAAACTTTTAGTTACAGGGTTCAGTAGGATAGTTCACATTCCCATCATTCCAGGTAAGGTGACTGTCATCTAGTCAAGGCTAACAGGGGTGATGTCATCTCGTCACATGTCTTCTAAACAAGCCACTGTTTTACAATGGGGCGGAATGACAGCTGAGTAATTTCTAGCTGTTATTCTGCACCACCCTAACTCTTTCCCCTCCTCTATGTGATCTCTCTTCCTTCTTCAGAATGCCTTTCCTTCCTATCCATGCTCACTGCCTTGCTCATCCGCTCCATCTCTTCAGGGTCCTGGCGGTCTGGTGCCACCAGTGTAATGATGCTGCTCTCTCTGCCCATGAGGGGGGCGCGCTCTGTCTGACTCTTAAGCCCCTATCACACAACCAAGTTTTCTGCGCGGGTGCAATGCATGAAGTTAACGCATAGCACCCGCACTGAATCCTGACCAATTCATTTGAATGGGTCTGTGCACATTTTTTTCACGCATCATTTCTGCGTTTCATGAGAATCCCAGCATGTTCTATATTCTGCGCAGCTCTAGAAGTGAATGGGGCTTCAGTGAAAAACGCATTGCATCCGTATACAAAGCGTTTTTCGCTGATGGTTGCTAGGAAATGTTGTTTGTAAATCTTCAGGGTTTTTTTCACGCTCGTGAAAAACGCATCAAAACTGCACCCACGCAGAAAAATCGGAAACATTGAATGCCATTGCAGACAAAACTGATTGCTCTTGCTTGCGAAATGGTGCAAGTTTTACTGAACGCATCCTGACACAATCCGTATCATTCGTGTAAAAGAGGCCTTAGGCTACCTGCACACAGATGCACATAAGAGCCGCACGAATTTCCATGCGGATTCCGTGCATTTCGGCAGCATATCCACAACAAAATCCACAACGTCTAACAGCGTTTTTTGTGTGGATTTGATGCGGTTTTGCCAAAGATCTTATTCTTTAATTGAAAAGGGTGAAATCTGCAGCTAAAACTGCAAACATAATTGACATGCTATAAAATTTTAAAACAGCTATGCAGGTCAATTTCCACACTGAGAAAATGTGCAAAATGTACATGAGATTAGTGTCGTTTGATACACTTTGCTGGTACTGTAATACGCTGTGGTAGAAAAAATGCACATATTCTGCATCGTGTGCAGGTGGCCTTAGAGGGCCAGTGCGAACGCACCCTAATCTTCCCTAGCCTATGCCTTTTTCCCTGGGATACTTTAGGCACCTTCCCATGGTTCCGCCACAAAAACTGAATGTACTCCATATGCATTCTGTTTCCGTATTTCCGTTTCTCCGTTTCGTTGAAAGATAGTCCTATTATTGCCCTCAAATCACGTTCCATAGTTCCATTCAAGTTAACGGGTCCGCAAAAAAAGGGAACACATACGGAAATGCATCCGTATGTCTTTCGTATCCGTTCCGTTTTTGCGGAACAATCTATTGAAAATGTTATGCCCAGCCCAATTTTTTCTATGTAATTACTGTATACTGTATATGCCATACAGAAAAACGGAACGGAAATGGAAACACAACGGAAATAAAAAAACAGAATAACGGATCCGTGAAAAACAGACCGCAAAACACTGAAATAGCCATACGGTAGTGTGAAAGAGGCCTTAACCTCGGCCTGTCCCTGATCCCTTTTGCTCCACACTGTTGTCTCTTGACCCCTGTGGGTCAGCAGTCACTTGAACGGAGACTACTCCAAGAGCATGGTGGCTCCACTGCAGTAGAGTCCAGAACCCTATACAGGGGTTAAAGGGTGAAGACCGGGGAGCACTTAGATAATGCCTTTAGGAGTACTCCCAAGTCAAATCTGTTCAAGTTACACAGTGGATCCAAATCCACTCCGTTATAATAATATTATGTGGATGATAGAATATTTAGCAGATTCCTATTTAATAATACATTTACATAGCTAAAAAGTATCTATCAGGGCCTAACAACATTTCCACAGCTTCTCAGTTATTATCACTTGTTCTAAATGATGTGACTAGTTAATAGCTTGTAAGCATGAGACTGTAGGAATCGTCGGCCTCTGCTTTGTAAAATATGTTAGGAAACTTCTTAAAGGGGTTTTCTGTGACTTACCTATTGATGACCTATCTTTAGATTATCATTAGTTATCAATATAAAAACAGCAGGGGTGTGATCAGCTGTTTTCACACGCTCCAGTGCCAGAACTACAAAGCTCCATCAACTGTATAGTGGCCTATTTGCCTGGTTACTGCATCACTGTTCACATTCACTTACAAATATCTAGTATATTAAGCGCTGTTTCACACAAGCGGATGCCGTGCGTGACATCCGCTGCGTGAATGACAGCCAAGACCCGATGCGGACAGCAGAAGCATGGACCAGTAACATGATTGATAATGCTCCGTGCCTCTCTGTGATCTCTTTACTACAATATCACGGTGACAACTTTATCTCACTGTGATTTTGTAGTAAAGAGGTCACAGAGAGGCACGGAGCATTATCAGTCATGTTACTGCTCCGTGCTTCTGCTGTCCGCATCGGGTCTTGGCTGTCATTCACGCAGCGGATGTCACGCACGGCATCCGCTCGTGTGAAACAGCCCTAAGAAACCACATTATAAACCCTAGAAACTGGTTCAACAAGGTTTCAGCTGGCATTGAGCCCCAATTTACATACATGTAATTTACATCCATCTGCACAATGGAGTGCACATGGACCCACAGAATGGTGCTATTTACACTTCAGGGCATGCACCAGTTACGTTTGTGTCTAAAGGGCCCTTTACACAGAGCAGTGGTCTATAGATCATCTGTGGATTACCCCATCAAGATCTGTCCCACCTCCTCTCCTGTTCATTTCCTGCCTCTTCAGTTTGATGGAAAATACAGACAGGTGGTGCTTTGCTGACTTCACTGTGCCGCTTTCATGATCACACTTGCTCCTATTGAGGAGCTTCAGGGTTACTGTGGATACCTTGGCGCTCGCACATTGAAAGCATTAGAGGGGTGGAGTGGTGGCTGATGTGCATGTGCAAGTTCGCATACTCCTGCAATCGTGGCCCCCAAAAGGAAAAGAGGATGGATACTCCACTGCGCAAGCCTGGAAACTGCTGATCAAGCACAGCAGTTGCCATAACCCCATAACAATAAAGAATCGTGGAGGAGAGAATGAAATATTTCAAAAGAGGCTGAACACATCCAATGGAAAGTGACTAAAATTGAATGTATGAACTGAATGAAAGGGCTTTAGCCAGATTAGAATGTCCCTTTAAGTTTCTTTAAGATTCAGAAGGTTCTGCACTTATACAAACTGATTATTATCCTGTCTATGTGTGAGTTAGTCAGATATTAAATTCCCAGCATTCATCTCAGAAACTAGAGGTTTGCAAAACAGGTTTAACTGGAACTGGTCATAATATCTGCACAGTACACTTAAGTCTCCTAATGAAACCTTCCACTTTTCTTCATTTAGGCAGATCATCTGATCTTCCGTAATGACATATTACAGTTATAAAGAGGCTCCAGTGCTCAGATAACAAGAGGAGTACATGCATAAAAAGATTTGACATAACTGTGGCCCATGTGTCTAGTAATACAGTGTAAGTGCTATACTGTATATTGTCGTATGTCTGCAGAAAGGATGATATAAAGCGCAGCAAAGATATGCAAAGCTATCATGACAGCTGTATTTGAAAAGTTTGTTAATACCTTGCCCGTAAGAGTAAAATAACTTCATACACTTGTTTGCCATGACATATATTGACCCTGTAGAGTGTAAAACTTCAACCCATAGAGACCAGCCTTTGGGACTCTTGTCTAACCTGTTTCCCGCTGCTCTGTTCTGGAGATCTTCTTGCAGCAAATGACTGGCCTCAAGCGGCACATCACTGCTGGGCCGCATGCTGCTCGAGGACACATCAATGCTGAGGCCAATCATTGGCTGCAGTGGTACACGTGACCCTGTCCATTACAGGCTGGGGACCAGCAGATCACTGAACAGAGCCGGGGAGCAGGAACAAAGCAGTGAAGAGCAGGTGAATATGATTTTATTCAATAGGTACAACACGCTGCTGGGGACAGTTCAAAGAGTCCCCAAGACTAAACAACCCATTTAAAATAATTATTATTCTAATGTAAAACAGGTTGACAAGTTGACAGGTGCAATAGGTTTTTAGATGACAGTTTTCTATGCTGTACTATTCATTTTCTACGGTATGATATACATGGCTGAGCAACTTTACACAACACAGAATTATAAGCATTCTCTATTATAAAAAATAAATAAAGGAATGGGCCACCTCTACAAAGAATCCTAGAAGTTTTAGCTGCATATGAAAAAACGGAATGTACCCAAAATGTCAAGTATTTTACCACTGTCAGTCATGGTACTCGTCAGTATTGTGTCCTTCTCTGTGGCTTAGAATATGGGAAGAAGCATTATTTAAAGGGGTTTTCTGAGATTGTATTAAGTTGGCCAGTGGGAGGAAATGACATAATAGAAAATGACAGGCCATCTACCCTCGTGACACTGTACAGCATGATATCTGTATCATGATATTCTTTTACTGGAATATATATACACAGTATATATTATATATATAGTACATCCAACAGCAAAACGACCAAATGGAGGCGCAACAGAGAATCCATTCAATGATATCGTAGCATAAACCGGCAGTAAAGCTATGACTTCTGCTGAGACTTGTTTTTCATTGCTACTAGGGAAGCTTATCTCTGTCACAGATTGTCAGCTGAGCGCCACCTTCATGTAGACTGTGGCATCTGCACCTGAAGCAAAGCAACTAAGTAGGAACATAGAAATTATTAAAATCAGGACCTTTGTACTTGGAAGCTATAACAATGTGAGATAACCTACAAATATCTGACATCACGATACACAGGAGAATTGGTCAAATCATTTTTTGGCATTAATGTTATTAGTAAAAAGAGAGCCACTAACAAACCAATGATGTATTTCTTTTATTTCTGACCATTTCACTATACTTAAAAAATAAAAAGATATCGGTTTCGTTATAATAAGAAAGCCTTATCTGATCTGTAAGAAAGAAAACAAGTTGTGGCCGACAAAAAACTACGGGAAAAGAATCTGAAATGTGCAATTGGGCCAATCATCGAAGAATGAAACTGCCCATAAACATTATATTAGATACCTAATGTGTAGGAGTAAAGTCAGTCACCCAACTTCTCCTGAAGATAAGTATTATTAGTATGAACGTTGGGCAGATTCGGTTATGCATGATTACAGGGAAGTCTGAGGACGGCTGTCAGTCAAACATTTGGCTACCATGGTAAAGTAGCAGAATTGTGAAGCCTAGTACAGAATATAAATGAACAGACAGAACAACATGAGATATCTCAGAATAAAGAAACACAAGCACGTGCAAAGTTAAGGTGGTCATACAGATAGTCATTTTCAGCCGAAGGTCTTTCATTCAAAAAAAGATCATTCGTAGAATGAAAGATCTTTCTTTGAAAGAACGTTCCTAGAAAGATCTTTCATCCATCGCCGGGGTTCATTGAACATGTATGAGCAGTTTGAACAACTGTAATGGGCAATATGGACTAAAATGTCTATGTGACTGTGAATCGAACGTTCAGCAGATGTTTGTTCAACTTCTATTCAACCATCAACCAAATTCTATCTAATGTGTATGGCCGCCTTTACTCTTTTTCTTATAGATTGAAAGTGAAATAAAAAAACCTTAAAGGAAATGTACATAAAGTGCCAGCGCAGTGCCTGCATGTAAACCTCTATAGATATTATGGGATGAAACATAAGTGCATACAAATAAGATCTTCATACACAGTGTCACTTACGGCATATTTTATCTGTGGCCTAGCAGCTAATGGTTACTAGTTAGTTACTATGCCAATTACCTCTGTATCCATGAAGCCGAGTGGTAGTGGGAGACCATACCCATAGACCTTGCTGGCAGTCAATGTAGGAGCACCCTCCAGACATATAAATCCCACAGCAAGCAATGATTTACATCAATAGTTCTTGGGCACGTGAGGGTTTATTAATCTGATCTTCCCCTCCCACTTACAGCTATTCCAATGATGATAATAATTCTAAGTCGTACTAGGTATATTCATCAATGTGCGTGCTGAAGTGACTCAGTGTCAGGGATGTATCAGCAATGTTATGTGTAGTATAATAATACCCTTGCATTTTATTATATGTGTTTGCAGCAAGGCCAACCCTCTTGTCCTCTGACTGTTTAGCCCTTTGTAAGCTCTTTCCTGGTTGTTACCTGAAGCACTACAAACATAATACTGAGCCTGTACTTTCTTATAAAGAACAAGTCACCTATGAAATGATAACCACTTTGAAATGGCAAATATATTGCCAAAATCCATAGGATTTGGAGGCTACCGGCATGTCATACTGTTTGAAATATCAGGTCATTATGAGGAGTTTTTGCACATGAAAAGCAAGGTATTGGAACATTACTGCCCCCATGTGGCTGACAAGGCTCATTAAATGTATGCAGTGTGTGCCTACCATTTTAGAAGTGTCTGAATAATTAGGCTTCTTTCACACTAGCTTTTTTTGCGGATCCATCATGGATCTGCAAAAAGGCTTCCATTACAATAATACAACCGCATGCATCCGTCATGTACGGATCCGTTTGTATTATCAACATAGCCAAGATGGATCTATTGTGCCAGATTGTGTCACAGAAAACAGATCCGTCCCTGTTGACTTACATTGTGTGCCAGGACGGATCCGTCAAGCGGACAGCAAAACGCTGCAAGCAGCCTCCAGAGAGGAATTGTGACTGATCGGAGGCAGACTGATGCATTCTGAGCGGATCTTTTTCCATTCAGAATGCATTAGGGCAAAACGGATCTCATAAACGGAACACCAAAACGCTAGTGTAAAAAGTGTACAATTATGCAATTTTGTATTATATTTCATTTTTTATTCTTTCTTCTATCTTTCAATATTTCAATATTATACTTAAGTAGAATCCCTGTAGCAAGCACTGTTAACCCCTTCACGCATTGTCACGTACATGTACGCAGGGGAATGTGGTGCCTTACCACATTCGTACGTGATGGGATAGGGTAGGGGCAGGAGCTGCACTCGACCGATCCGCAACACAGGCCTGGCTGCTGCATCCGCCGGCATCGCTGTATGCGATGATGCCGACGGATTAACCCTTTCACATGCCGTGGTCAGCGCTGACCGCGGCATGTGCGGGCTTTACAGAAGGAGGAGCTCCCTCTGACTCCATCGGCCCCCCTCGCTGCCGATGGTTGCCATGGCAGCCCCGATGCCTTACACAGGCATCGGAGCCTGCCAGCTACAGAATCCCAGGAGGAATGGGTCTCCTAGGCAACTATCAGCGTCTTACAGTGTAAGACGCTGATAGTTCAATTCAGTACAATACATAATGTATTGAACTTAATAGAAACAGGGATCAAACCCTGAAAATATAAAGTCGCACAGTGGGATAAATATAAAAAGTTAAAAAAAGGTGTTTTTTCATAATAAAAAAATTAAAGTTTCAAGTAAAAAAAAAAGTAAAAAATGTGGAAAATAAGAAAAGTAGACATATTAGGTATCGTCACGTCCGTATCGACCTGCTCTATAAAAATATCACATGAACTAACCGCTCAGGTAAACTCTGTCAAAAAAATAAAAATAAAAACTGTGCTAAAAAAACATTTTTGCCACCTTACATAACTAAAAGTGCAACACCAAGCAATCAAAAATGTGTATGCCCCCAGAATAGTACCAATCTATCCGTCACCTCATCCTACAAAAAATAAGCCCCTACCTACAGTAGGGCAATCACCAAAAGAAAAAAAACTACGGCTCTCAGACTATGGAAACACTAAAACATTATTTGTTTTGTTTCAAAAATGATATTATTGTGTAAAAGTTAAATAAAAAAGGATACATATTAGGTACTGCCACGTCCATAACGACCTGCTCTATAAAAATATCACATGACCTAACCCCTCAGGTGAACACCTTAAATAAAATAAAATAAAAACGGTGTAAAAAAAGCCATTTTTTGTCACCTTACATCACAAAAAGTGTAACACCAAGCGATCAAAAAGTCATATGCACCCTAAAATAGTACAAATCAAACCATCATCTCATACCCAAAAAAATGAGCCCCTACACAGTAGTCCAAAAAAAATAAAAAAAATAATTATGGCTTTCAGAATATGGAGACACTAAAAAAATAATTTTTTTCAAAAATGCTTTATCATGTAAAACTGAAGCAAACAACCAAAATGTTGTCGCGTCCATAACAACCTGCTCTATAAAAATACATGATCTAACCTGTCAGATGAACATTGTAAATAAAAAAAATAAAAAAAACAGTGCCAAAACAGCTATTTTTTGTTATCTTGCCTCACAAAAAGTGTAATATAGAGCAACCAAAAATCATATGTACCCTAAAATAATACCAACAAAACTGCCACCTTATCCCGTAGTTTCCAAACTGGGGTCATCTTTTTGGAGTTTCTACTCTAGGGGTGCAACATGGCAACTTAAAATTAGCCCAGTGAAATCTGCCTTCCAAAAACAATATGGCGTTCCTTTCCTTCTGTGCCCTGCCGCGTGCCCGTACTGCAGTTTATGACAACATATTTGGCGTTTTTGTAAACTACAGAATCAGGGCAATAAATATTGAGTTTTGTTTGGCTGGTAACCCTTGCTTTGTTACTGGAAAATGGAAAATCTGCCCAAAAAGTTAAATTCTGAAATTTCATCTACATTTTCCTTTAATTCTTGTGGAACACCTAAAGGGTTAACAAAGTTTGAAAATCAGTTTTAAATACCTTGAAGGGTGTAGTTTCTAAAATGAGGTCATTTTGGGGTGGTTTCACACCTGAACTGGTCCTCAAAAAGTCGGTTTTCAAACATGAAGTAAACATATGGGGAATGTAAAGTAATAACTATTTTTGGAGGTATCACTATCTATTATAAAAGTAGAGAAATTGAAATTTGGAAATTTGGAAATTTTTCCCAATTTTTGGTAATTATTATTATTTTTTAAATAAAAATGAAATATTGTGACTAAATTTTGCCACTCTCATGAAGTGCAATATGTGACGAGAAAACATTCTCAGAATGGCCTGGATAAGTAAAAGCGTTTTAAAGGGAAACGGTCACCGGGATTTTGGGTATAGAGCTGAGGACATGGGCAATACCCAGTCCCCATAGCTCTGTGTGCTTTTATTGTGTAAAAAAAACCTATTTTATACATATGCAAATTAACATAAAAGAGTCATATCTTAGGCTACTTCCACACTAGCGTTCGGCTGTCCGCTTGTGAGCTCCGTTTGAAGGGGCTCACAAGCGGACCCGAACGCTTCCGTCCAGCCCCAATGCATTCTGAGTGGGCGCGGATCCGCTCAGAATGCATCAGTCTGGCGGCGTTCAGCCTCCGCTCCGCTCAGCAGGCGGACACCTGAACGCAGCTTGCAGCGTTCAGTTGTCCGCCTGGCCGTGCGGAGGCGTGCGGATCCGTCCAGACTTACAATGTAAGTCAATGGGGACGGATCCGTTTGAAGATGACACACTATGGCTCAATCTTCAAACGGATCCGTCCCCCATTGACTTTCAATGTAAAAGTCTGGACGGATCCGTTCAGGCTAATTTCACACTTAGACATTTTTTGACAATATAATGCAGACGGATCCGTTCTGAACGGAGCCACCGTCTGCATTAATATGAGCGGATCCGTTCAGAACGGATCCGCTCGAACGCTAGTGTGAAAGTAGCCTTACTTGTGTGACCAGAGAAGAGTCATATTTTCAAGCTCTGACTCATCTCAGGTAATTTGCATATGTATCAAATTGGTTTTTATACACAATAAAAGCACACAGAGCTATGGGGACTGGGTATTGCGGATGTGCTACCGGCGATCTAGCAGCCCATGTCCTCAGCTCTATACCCTAAATCCCGGTGACAGGTTCCCTTTAAAGTTATTACCAGATTTGCTAAATTAGTCTGTGTCCTGAAGGTGAAAAATGGCTGTGTCCTGAAGGGGTTAAAGGGTCTCAGTGTTTAAGGCCTAGTTCACACGAACGTATGGCTTTTATAGTTTTTTGCGGTACGTTTTTCACAGATCTGGTGTTCCGTTTTTGAGTTCCGTTGTGTGTTTCTGTTCCATTTTTCCGTTCCGTTTTTCCGTATGGCATATACAGTATGCAGTAATTACAATACCATCAATTTTCAATAGATGGTTCTGCAAAACCGGAACGGATACGGAAGACTTATGAATGCATTTCTGTATGTGTTCTGTTTGTGTTGCAGACCACAATGCACCGGCCATGTGAATCCTGTATTGCGGCAAGGACCCATTGACTTGAATGGGTCCGCGATCTGCAATATATAGCAAAAGATAGGACATGTCCTATCTTTTGTAGTGCGGAGGCACCGACTCAAAAGCCCACGGAAGCGCTTCAGAGTGTTTCTGATCTGTGCCTCCGCTCCGTGTCTTACGCATTGCGGACCCATTCAAGTCAATGTCGGTCATGGAGGACTTACGATTGTGTGAATGGGCCCTTAGGCTTCAATTTGCAAGTGAACTTTCCTGAAATCCCAGACCAATAGAACATACCTTGTGCACTGCGTACCAATGAATTACTGCATACCACTGGTGAAATACTGCCAAAGTGGATTTCCTTTGCAGATCTTTTGCCATATGCTGTGATCAGCATCTGCTCTTCACTTTCAGTCAATCTATACTATCACTCGTCTGTACCAAGTGTAGAAGTAGCTGTAAACCATAAACTTACCCGGCTAGAAGCTCTGCAGACTCCATGATCTGCCGTTTCCTTCTTGTCTATGTCAGCCTGAAGTGGGAGGTGGAAACTAATGAATTTTTTGCCTTCTGTCACTATTTGAACGCTCCTGTTGTAACTTGTCAACGTTACTGAGTTTAGCGTTACCCTACTTAGAAAGCTGTCTGATTTCTTTAGGTTCCTTCCCGGCAATGTAATTACAAGCTGATGAATGCATGAGAACATTTATTAATATCCTTTTCTACTTCATAAATGACGACAAACTGAAAGGTAATCAGACTGTTCTTCAGAATTCAGGGGTAGTCTGAACAGTAATGTCATATTGAATTCCTTGGTCACACCTAAGCCTCACCTGGTAAAGTCTTCTTCTCCCAGCATATGCCGAGGAACAGGCGAGTATCTTGAGGGGGTGACTTGAGGGGGTTGATAAGGAGATTTACTCTCCACGCTGCTCAGGTATCCTCCCAGAGTGGAGTTATGGCTTATGTGATTATCAACAGTGAAAGCTGGAAATTCAAAAGACAGATAAGAGATGTAAAATAAGAAGTTCCAGTAGTAAATGTAAAAAGTTTAAAAATACACAAACAGCTAAAATAAACAACCAACATTAACATACGGAAGAAAAATGTTTGTTAAATTTAGATGAATAATAAAAGTATCATTGTAATCAAGCAGTATGATATGAAACAGGTAATACATCTGTGTAACTGGTAGCAAGTAACATGGTTTCTTAATTAAATGTTTTTTAGAGGGAATAATGACTTTTTATCTAATGCCCACAGCCTGCCTCCGTAAACAGAAGATTCACACTTATCTGCCCCATGCTACTCTGATCCTCATGTTCCAGTGTTGACATCTGGCGCTGTAAGAGCAGGGTCACATACTCCTCTGCAGGCAATCACTGCAGCGGGGAAGTGCCACCATGTACATACAGCATCGGATGTAAACATTACAGAGCCTGGAACATGGACACATCGGACGCAGCACAGACAATGAAGCGGCGGGGGCAGGGGCGTACATAGAAATCATTGGGCCCCAAAGCCAGAATTTAAATTGGGCCCCCATGCCCGTTCCTAGTCCCTCCCACTATGCGCCCTGGCTCCTCTCACTACCCTCCCTAACTTCTCCCCTGCCCCACCTCGTGCAGCTGTATTTTGTTTTACAAAATGGCAGTACTCATGCCGGAACCCAACAGACCCATTATAGTGAATGGGATCTGGTAGGTTCTGGCGGTGTTCAGCATATTTTGACAAGAATCTGGGGCATTACATGATGTAATACCACCCAACTTTCCTGCTGTCCAGCATGGCACATGCGCAGAGACATGAGAAAAGTGTGATGAAGTGAGTGCCCCCTTCCCCTAGGAATAGCCTGGGAAAGCTGAGTGACCACCCCTTCCACACACACACCTCTGCACTGTCCTCACCTACAAGTCGTCACTTACTTCATTAATGGCGGGGTTGTGGCAATCCAGAGGAATCAGGCGTGAGGGAGCTAGCAGGGCAGGCGGGAGGCGGGGCTAGAAGGCAGGAGGAGGGGCTAGGAGGCAGGGCTAGCAGACGGGAGACAGGTAGGAAGATAGACAGGGGCGGGGACTCTCCTCCACTGCGGGCCACCCTTCCTCATGGGCCCCATAGCAGCTGCATGGTCTGCCTATATGGTAGGTATGCCACTGGGCGGGGGGCAGGTAAGTATGAATTATCTGCTTAGGGAGGTAGGCTGTGGGCATTAGATAAAATGTAATTATTCCTGAAAAAACTATTTAAGAAGAATAAGATCATGGAATAATCGACAGAAGCGGAGCCAGGCATTTTTCTTAAAATGTTTTCATTGAGATTTATCGGGTAACAGTCCAATATAGAAGCCAGCAGGCATTTTATTGCACAGTGTCTTGCAGAGGAAAGGAAATCAAGGGTAGCAGCATTTATTATTAGAGATGAATTAATTAATTTTTACAATAATCAAATTAGTTAAAACTTTCCCAAAAACTTTAGTATTTCTGCAAATCCAAAACCTTTGGGATTTGGCCCACAAGAATAGTTTAATATAGCATCTGCCATATTACAGACCAGAAGACGAAGCAAAAATGAAGGAGGATCACATGACCTTGGGCAGTGCTCCCAGGCTGGCGGGTTTGCCCAAAATACCCTGCAGTCACCCTTAGCCAATGATGAGTGACTATAGGTGTGATGTCTCAGTGGACATGTCGTAGATACTTCAAATATCCTAACCAGGAAATAAATGTATTTTCTGGGTTAAACACTGGAGGCCGAGGATGTGTGGCAGATCGTAAATCACAGAAAACAGCCAGTTTAGTTTCAGTGAGTATTGGCTAAATTACATTAAAAGATTTAGCAGATAATTGTCAGGAAGGGGGCGTTCCGTCCTGGCAATCGCCTGCTCGTTAGCGGTGGAGACCGCTGCTATAACATGCAGCGATCTCCTCCAAGGTATGGGAAGGAGGGCTCACTAATGCTATCACTGGTCCCCATTCTGACTCCTTGTTAGCCGGCAGCAGATCGTGATTAGACAGAATAATCTGCCACCACCAAACGATTTTTAAGCATGGATGAGCGTTTTTACTTTTAGGACTTTATTACACAGCCAGGTCATCGCTGACGAGCATTCCTACGAATACTCTTTAGCAATGATTTGGCCAACCATCGTCAGGTCTAATATAGCCCTATGTTTCACAGTGAGATCACAATAAGTAGTTAGATCAATTCATTGATAGATTTTAGAGATAGGAGTCAGTGTGCTATTGTGTTACTTAGGTAAGCTCAGGGAAGCTGGCGGCCATTTTTGTCAATGGTGCAGCAGTTAAAGCTATACAATCAAATCTGTTATCCAGTCTCCATCACATCATTCCCAGTCCCAAGTCTTTAATGCAATAGCCCTTAGTTTAGTACCAGTGGTTGTGTTTCACAGTTAGATCAATTAACTTATATTTTGGAGACAGAAGTCAGTTAGTTTTTGCTGTAAGTGAAGAGGATACATTTAGACATACAGTAAAAAAAAAAAAGTATACAAACGTATGCAATATTGAGATTATGCTCTTTTAACTTATATTTGACGGATGTGCATACGTTTCATTACGCTTGTGTGCAAAAAATGTATATGTTTTTGTGAAACCTTCGTTTTTTTAAATAAAGATTTGAAATATATCAAGTATATAAGTATCTGGATAAAAACAGATACCTTTAAAGGGGTTGTCCGGGTTCAGCTCTGTACCTCCATTTTCACCCAGGCAGCCCCCCTGACTTGAGCATCGGAGCAGTTCAAGCGCCGATACTCTCCTTTGCGCTGCGCTAAATCAGGGCAGGGCAAATCGCGTCAGGAGTTCCGGTGACGTACCGGGGCTCTCCATAGGGCTGCCAGGAAGCCCGGTGATGTCATCTGATGGGCGGGCTTTAGCGCTGCCCAGAGCCGGTGACGTAACCGAACACACTGCCGGGGGAAGCTTCCGCCCAGCAGTGTGTTATTGTAAACAAAAGAGCCCGTCCCCTGTGCGATCTATCGCAGGGCAAGGGAGCACATCGGAGCATGAGATGAAAATATGCCTGGGTGAAAATATGGTTCAGCTCTGAATCCGGACAACCCCTTTAATGAATGAAACGTATTGTCTCCCATTCAATGCAATGTAAAAAAAATATAATATTGCAATTATAGTGGACCATTTAAGAAAAAAATAAAAAATACTGTTCATTCACGTACGCCCCAGCTAGATGTATTATTTTGCATCACAGTTATATAGGAATATATAGGAATAATAAAAAATTGTCAGTTAATGAAATTCCGTTCATTACAGTGTGCTCCAGCCTGAGGTATTGTTCTGCATCAGTTATATTTTAACACCCATCTGGACCTTCATTGCAAACTGTTAGGAATTTATTCATAACTTGCAGCTGGGAAAATTAAGGAATGGCGCATGATAGAGTTATAACAATAGATGTTCTACAAATGTTATTACATGGGCAATGTAAGTAGGAGAAATTGCAGCTCCTCTCCGGCACAGTTATATTGCAATTATAGTGGACTCTGTCCATGTGACCATTTGAAAAAAAAAGTGTTAACGTTAATTCAATATATTCAGTTCATCAGAGTGTGCCAGTCTTCAGCACATTCCGCCTACTTCTCTTCCTTTACAGTTAGATTGAAGCCCAATAGAAACATGTCTTTTCTGTCATCACTGCCTTCACTGACCCCTTCCTGGTGGGGCACCTTCTAACAAGAGACAGCACCCCGAGACAGCTAAAGAAGATATTCCAGATAGTGTTTCTCTTGATGAGTTGTGTGAGAACAGTCAGCATTTGAACTGTGATGAGGAGGAGGTAGATCATGCAGAGGTGGAGGACATGATGGAGGTGGAGGACACAATGACTGAAATGCATAGCTGTATTTTTGGTTGTAGTAGTGGCACTTTTACCCGTGGCGGTGATAGGGACTTTGATAGCCATGGTAGTAGTGACACTTGGGGTAAATATAGAGATAAGAATCATGAGGCGGTGGTTAAGGAGCCTATGACATATCACAGACTAAGAATAGTGGCGGGGATGATGATGATGATTGTGTGTTGGAAAGGATCTAGAAACCGAATAAGAGTGAGGAATGATGACCTCAGAGGAGGTGGGTTGGTGTCGGAGATAAAGAGCAAAGCCAATGTACGACCAAAACATAAAAAAAAAAAATGTAAGGTTTGACAAATTACCAGGATATGCTCTGTACCCGCACTGAGCCTGATGCCTGCTGGCCACAAGTCTGCCAGAAGGCCCCTTTCTGCTCCCTGCTGTGTCACCGCTCCACCTCCTCTGTCAGTACTACTGTAGTGTCCCACTAGGTAAATGTGGGCACTACACAAGGGTCAATTGGGCCACGTTGTCCTCCTACTCCTAAGGGACAGTGGCAGTATATTTAACCGTCCATTTGAATGTATTTTCTATATGCTTTTATGTGTATTGTTCCCCTGTGATATGTGCAGCAGGCCTATTAGGGTGTAGTGTAGCATCCTATACACAAGAGGGAGATAGAGAGCCCCTAGTATAAATGTTCAGGCCCAGACAGAGAGGAGTTAGTCTGTAGTCAGGAGTCTGTGGAGACAGAAGTGAGAAGGCACCAGCCAGAGACAAGCTGAGGGCCTCCTCCTGACATGCAGCTAGACAGCCCAGGCTTCTAGTTGCTACCAGGAGGCTAGTGGAAGGACCCTAGCCTGGCTGAGGATAAAGAGCCAGAGTTAGCTCAGAAGAGTCACGCCATGAGAAGAGTTTGCCTCCTGGGAGAAACCTGCAGTTCCCACAAGCCAAGCAGAGCCAGTGTACCAGCTAACCAAGTAAGCCGAAGGGCAGAAGGATTATTAATTTAAAGCAAGGATAAATACGAGAGGAAGATTTCTACCAAGGATAAAGCCAGTATTAGGGCATCCGGGCCTTGGGATAAGACCAGACAGGAGTTCTAATGAACAGTGTACACTATTTCTGAGGAGAAGGTACAGCCTGATCTGAGTGTGTTGTTGTTGCCCTCTGAGTATCTTGCAAGGAACAGTATACCTGCCATTATTGTGAGAATCCTGCTTGTGAAGTGAACCTGATATATGGAACTATATTGACACCCAACTTGAACTGTTTCTCAGTAAAGCAAAGTTTGGTTCACCATACCATCGTGTTCCTCATTTACTACAACCATAAATCGGTGTGCCACCGTTACAGGCACTGGCCTCACGTTTCTTAAAGGGACCTTGCCCTAAGCACATTAAATACCTGCAACATCCAGGGCACCTCATCCACCATCAGGCCTGGTCCCTAAATACAGAGTGTGCCCCAGAGGACCCCTGTGCCAGCCTCTCCTTCACTGCCGTATGCATGCCCAGGGTTTTCCTACAGAACTGTGAGTAACCCTCGCTTGCCCATAAACCGTGACCTCACAATCGCAATACCCTGCAGGTCTGGCATGCTGCACTACCAAGGAGCAGAAGCAACAGCAGCAGCCAATACAGTTTGCTGAATATGATGGTACAGTTTTGTATAACCGCTGAGTCAAACTGACCCACATCAGCTAACAGATATGCAATGCCTGAACGACAAGCTTTAGTTGTACCTGTACTGTGTCAGCAGACTGGACTAGTGGCAGGAACTGTCCCAGTCTGCCATTGGTGTACTGTGTTGTCCACCCTCTATTGTACTGTCAAAGAGAGTATTCAGCAGGCAACACGGTCACACCGTAGCAGACAAAACTGTCTTCTACAAGTGTGGAAAATATTACATTTGTGAAAATTAATAAGGCATGGATCTGGGAGGATTTACCTCCAGCTGATGCCACTGAATAGATCTGTAATTGCTGAATATGGGGACCGGCTATTTATCACTGACTAATGATGTCACTGCCGCTGTCTGCCTGTCCATTATGTTCCATACTGTACTGTTGATGTCACTACTACTACACCCCTGCACATCTTGTACATTGTCCATTTGCTCCATACTGCGCTGGTGCCGCTCCCTCTATACAGCAGCACATCTCCTGCTTTGTCTATCATGTACGATACTGTATTGCTGCAACCTCTACTACAGGGATGCCCAACCTGCGGCCCTCCAGCTGTTGCAAAACTACAACTCCCAGCATGCTTAGACAGCCTACAGTTATCGGTCTACAGCAGGGTATTGTGGGAGCTGTAGTTTTAAGATAGCTGGAGGGCCGCAGGTTGGGCATCCCTGCTCTACTACTACCCCTACACAGTTGAACACCCCCTGCCTTGAACATTATGCTCCATATTGTGCTGCTGTTGCTTCTACTACTAACCCTACACATCTGCACATCTCCTGCCTTGTCCGTTATGTTGTATCCTAGACTGCTGTTGAGAACCCTACCCTGCACATTATAACAAACCTAAAACTGCTCTCAGAAAAAGAGATAACTTTTGACAGCTTTTGTAAAGAGCCATTGCTTTTTCACTTTCCAGGATAATATACAATATTTTCTTTAAAATAACACTAAATCTGTTGCTACTCCCCAAAAAGGGATAATTTTTGGACTGCTTGTTAAAAACAAGCCATTGCTTCTTCTTATACCACTGTGTTTCTATAAACACTAGCATGCATCTTCCCCTACAAAGGGCTAATTTATTGACTGCTTGTTAAAAAGCCACATTGCATCTACCAATATCACAATGTCTGTATATACACTGGCAGTTATCTACCTCCAAAACGGGACAGTTTTTGGAACTTTTTTATTTTTAAAAAGTATAAAAAAAACTTCACTGCATCGTGTTATTATTAACCCCTTCAGGACCCTGACATTTTTCACCTTAAGGACCAGGTCATTTTTTGCAAATATAACATATCACTTTATATGGTGATAACTTTAAAATGCTATACTTATCCAGGGCATTCTGAGATTGTTTTCTCGTCACATATTTCACTTCATAAGAGTGAGAGAAAATTGAGTAAAAAATATGGAAACATTTGCAACTTTCCAAATTTCAATTTCTCTACTTTTAGAATAGATAGTAATACCTCCTTTTTTTTTACGGTGTTCAACTGAGGGGTTCAGTCATGTGGTATTTTTATAGAGCATGTTGTTACGGATGCGGCGATACCTAATATGTATATATTTTTTATATATTTAAGTTTTACACAAAAACAGCATTTTTTAAACAAAAAAAAATCATGTTTTAGTGTCTCCATATTCTGAGAGCCATATTTTTTTCAGTTTTTGGGCGATTGTCTTAGGTAGGGTATCATTTTTGCGGGATGCGATGACAGTTTTATTGGTACTATTTTGGGATGCATATGACTTTTTGATCGCTTGCTATTACACTGTTTGTGATGTAAAGTGACAAAAAATAGCTTTTTTTACACTGTTTTTTTTTTTTTACGGTGTTCACCTGAGGGGTTAGTTCATGTGGTATTTCTATAGAGCAGGTTTTTACAGAAACGGCAATTCCTAATATGTATACTTTTTTTTATATATTTAAGTTTTTGTCACGGACGGTCTACAGGAAACAAGACAATGCAACATGCATATATGACTCACTGGATCCAAAGCTAAGGAACCAAAAGGGAGACCCCTGCACAAAACCTGGCACTTTCCCTGGCTGCTCAGCCTATGCAAAGATCCCAAAGGTGGATGGTTGCATATCCACGTACCTCGACTATATAACCCCTGAACACCCTACAATAGTGAGGGGACACGACCACCGGCTCCCTACACCAGACACGGAGGGAGTCAGGGTCACCTGGGATCCAGCAAACAGAAAATAACAGATAAATGTACAGCACTTAACTTTGTAGCAGACTGGGAAACAGGATCAGCATGCACACACACTCCAGGAAGTAGTATAAGCCGCCCAGTAATGCATTATGGGGCGGAATTTAAAGGGATGCAATCAGTCCAACTACATGACAGCTGAGAGAGGCTAACGAGATGAGGAACTGAACACCACAACAAGGAAAACTCAAGGAGGGGGTTCTGAAAGGCTTCTGTCAGAGCTTCTCAGCTGTCTGGTTGTGACAGTTTTACACAATAACAGCATTTTTTAAACCAAAAAAATCATGTTTTAGTGTCTCCATAGTCTGAGAGCCATAGTTTATTTTTATTTTTTGGGGCGATTGTCTTAGTTAGGGTATCTTTTTTTGGTACTATTTTGGGGGGCATACGCCTTTTTGATAGCTTGGTGTTGCACTTTTAGTGATGTAAGGTGACAAAAAATGTTTTTGTAGCACACTTTTTATTTTATTTTTTTGACTGTGTTCATTTGAGGGGTTAGATCATGTGATATTTTTATAGAGCCAGTCGATACAGAGGCGGTGATACCTAATTTGTCAACTTTTCTTTTTTTCCCAATTGTTTTCTTTATTTGAGGAAAATAAAATTCTGTATTGTGATGCATTGGCTGTAAGTGTATTACAGACTGCAATACACTTACAGCCTGTTTGCCTGTGAGATCCAGGGGGCTGGATCTCACAGGCTCTCCCGGAAGGCAGTCACGATGCCTAAGGAAAGCATCGGGCTGCCTTTCCTGCCATTGGGTCTCTATCACAGCAGCACGGGGACCCAATGGAAGCTCTGATACTCGCAAGGATATCGCGTGTGCCGCGGTCAGCACTGACCGCAGCACATCATGATTTAATGTGCTGGCATCAGTGATTTCACAGATGCGGGTGCATGCAGCAGGGGTCTGGCTATCAGTGACTGCTGGACCCCTGCTGCGAATCGGGCGGGCGCATCTGCTGCACCGCCGAATCACAGCACTGTACACTGGTCCTTAAGTCACGTACATCTGCACCGTACATGTACGGCGTGGGTCCTCTACGGGTTAAACAGGCTGCTGGGTTACTACCCACTACCATCCATTTACCCAAAGCTATACAGTATATGCATAGCTATACAATATACATTGTCATTACTAACACTGTCTTATAGTCCTAAGAGACCTCAGAGTACCATGTATGACTTTTTAGGGCAGTTGGGACACTTGATTCAGGCAGAATTTATTCTGGCACTCAAATTGATCTAATCAGAACCAAAACAAATAAATATTGCAGGAAATTTGCTTGTCTTTATTGTCTCCAGGCATAGATGCGGGTATAAAAAACTAAAAAGAACAACATAATTAAAAACAATTCAGTAAAAATTAACTTACTAAGTTTTGCAACTTCTCAGAAAGGTCAACCAGCTTACTCACAAAATATTGTCTTGTGGTGGACCAGCGTATCATATGTATGACTATGCAGGGAAAAACAAAATAATGGTCCACATACAGTACAAGAGTGTATAAGAGGAGAAAAAAAAATATCTTCAGGAGTATAAGAATCCCACCGACACCAAAAAAACTTCAAAGGTTGAAACATAAAAGAAGCAGGTCCCCAGGGATCACTTGTTCTTGAAACCAGATTATCAGCTACAAGCAATCTTTAATAATAATATCTGCTCTACTTTTTTGTGGAAGTAAGGAAATAAAGCTTTCCCATGTTTCGAAGAAAGATGCAACCATGAGCATGTTTTTACTTTATGCCTATGCAGTACCCCAGAATAGGGTACTTGCAAACTGTTCTTGTTATTCAATGTTATTTCATATGTTAATGCAATGTAATAAATCATTGCGGGTTAACGATCCTGTCTGGGCCCCTGCAGGAAGTTAGAGGAGGGTCTTAGGTCTGCCCCTAGCTCTGTCAAAGTCTAGAGTTAGCAGAGGAGGTGATATGTGCTCACTGCCACGAGTACAAGGCCAGAGAATCACTGCCTCTGAGAGATCTACAGAGATAAAGCGATCTCTACTTCTCAGTATTCCAGGAGGAAAGAGAAAAAAAGAATTAGATGGTCGAGCATCTCCATGGCCGAGCATTGGAGTAAGTCAGTAAGGTATTTGCTGTTTAAGACTCCATTCACACGTCCGCAAATGGGTCCGCATCTGTTCCGCAATTTGTGGGTCCGCAACACACTGCAGACGTGTGAATGGAGCCTAAGGCTGATAAAGACTTTACTGCAGTTAGAAAGACATTGTTAATACAGTCACATTTAGACAGGGTCTGGCCCACTGTGTCTTAATCATGTACCCCTCAGCTGGGAATTACAGCTACTACTCCAAGAATAATATTGTCAGCCGTAGATTCTGCGAGAGATCTTTTGTAGAGAGCCTATAGCCATACATTGCCATCTGGGAAGAATTGCACCATGAAGTGTGTTGATGCCGTTGGATGTACTACAACTTCCTTTCTGCAATTAAAGACAGACTTACTTATTTTCTACAACTGGCCTGGTTACTGACTCCAGCACCATACGCTGGCCAATGTACCCTACATCTCCTGGCTGGCACTTGCACCAAACATACATAAGACATAAAAAGTTGTATGCACACTGTAAATGGTAGTAATAAAAACTACAGTTCGTCCCTAAAAAACAAGCTCTCATTCAGCTCTGTGGACAGAAATATAAAAGTTATGGCTGTCATAAATTGCGATGCACAGGAAATTAGATTTTTTTCCAAAGATTTTTATGTTTTAAAGAGGACCTTTCATCAATTTTGACATAGTCTAATTATGGTATTACCTTGTAGGGTGGCCCCCACTGATGCCATGGGTGTATATATTTTTTCAAACCCCCGATGATTTGGCGCGAGATTCCTTCTCCCTGGCTGTAAGCGATCCGCTCTGATTGGATCACGCTCACAGCCAGGGAGAATAAGACGCCCACAGCAGAACAATGCGTCTCCTCCCGGTTGAGAGTTTAATGCTCATAATAATACAGTGCCCTAAATCATCGGGGGGGGGGGCCACAGCGGACGAAAGGGGGGGGGGGGGTTGGGGTTAAAAAAAAATACACCCATGGCATCAGTGGGGGCCGCCCTACCATGTAATACCATAATTAAACTATGTCAAAACCGATGAAAGCTCCTCTTTAAAGGGAACCTGTCACCGGGATTTTGTGTATAGAGCTGAGGACATGGGTTGCTAGATGGCCGCTAGCACATACGCAATACCCAGTCCCCATAGCTCTGTGTGCTTTTATTGTGTAAAAAAAACGATTTGATACATATGCAAATTAACCTGAGATGAGTCCTGTCCCTGAGATGAGTCCAGTGTGAAGGAGCCCAGCACCGCCCCGCATCCTCAGAATCTTCCCCTTGCTCCCTGACGTCAGAAAGCTAGAGCGCCGTAATCTCGCGATGCGCGAGCTAGCACATGCGCAGTGTCGTCATAGTGTTCCTTCCCTGTGCTGGCATCAGCCTCAGGGAACAAACTGCACATGCGCTAGCTCGTGCATTGCAAGATTACTGCACTCTAGCTTTCTGACGTCGGGGAGCAAGGAGGAGATTCTGAGGATGCGGGGCGCTGCTGGGCTCCTTCACGCTGGACTCATCTCAGGTTAATTTGCATATGTATCAAATTGTTTTTCTTATACAATAAAAGCACACATAGCTATGGGGACTGGGTATTGCGAATGTGCTAGCGGCCATCTAGCAACCCATGTCCTCAGCTCTATACACAAAATCCCGGTGACAGGTTCCCTTTAAGTAGTAAAAAAATAAAATAATATATACAAAATTGGCATATTGGCAATCATATAGAGCTGGAGAATAAGGATCTTATGTCATTGTAGCGCACAGTGAACGCCGTAATATCACAACCCCAAAAACCTTGTAGGAACTGTAGGTTTTTTTCAGTTTAACCCCACAAATTTTTTTTTACCTGCTTTCCAATACATGATATGGTAAATCAAATGGTGCTGTTAAAAATACAACTTATCCTGCAAAGAATAAGCCCTTATATGGCTATATGATTTGGAAACTGTAAAAAGTTATGGCCATTGGAACATGGGGAGAAAAAAATGAAAATGGGCCAGAAAATCATTGTTCCTGCGTAGAATTTGTGCTGACTAAACAACTACCTGCTGCACTGGAATAATGATTTTCAATGGGACAAACAATCACTTTATCGATCACCTGTCCCCATACAGCAGAGATGATTGCTGCATGTAAATGCAGTCCTTATCTCTCCTGATGATCTGGCAGTTATTAGGAGCATCTTCTTAATTCCTCATAATTAGCCAGATCATCTGTACATGTAAAAGGAATTTTAGGGTATTTTTACACAGACCGATCATCTGGCAGATTCTCAGAAATGAAGCAGATGCACCCAACAAGGGTCCTTTTACACAGAACGATGTTCTGGTGGTTTCTCAGAAATTAAGCAGATGCTCCCAATAACTGTCAGATCTTCAGTGGAGATGAGAGCTGCATTTACATGCAACAATCACCTCCGCTGTATGGGGACAGGCAATCAATAAAGTGATCGTTTTTGTCCAATGGAAAATCATTATTCCAGCGCGGCACGTAGTTGTTTAGACAGCACAAAATTCTGCACAGGAACAATGATTTTCGGGCCAATTTTAGTTTTTACTCAGCAGCAATCACCACATCTGTGTCCCCATAGAAGATCATTGTTCCAGCGCAGCAGATCATTGTTTAGATGGCACAATCTGCTGCATAGGAACATTGATTTTTGGTGCCAGCAAAACAACACGATCACCCGATGTACAAGCCTGCACCTTTTATACTGACAGATTATCAGGAATAAGCATTTATAACAACGCTCATCCCCGATAATTTGCCTGATAATTGGTCCATGTAAATGGGGTTAAAGGGGTTTTCCGGGATTTTAATATTGATGACCTATCCTCAGAATAGGTAATCAAAATCAGATCGGCGGGGGTCTGACCCGTGGCACCCCTGCCGATCAGCTGTTTGAAGAGAAGGCAGTGCTTATACAAGTGCTGCCTTGTCTTCTCTGTTTACCTGCTCACTGCAGCAACTACAGTGGTGAGCAGGTGTAATTACAAATATGGCGTCCCCATTCACTTCCATGGGGGCTCTGCAGTATTTACTTGGGCAGAGCCATACCACAGAAGTGAATGGGGGCGCCATACTTGTAATTACACCTGCTTACCACTGCAATTGCCGCAGTGAGCAGGTAAGGCAGCACTTGTATGAGCGCTGCTTTTTCTTCAAACAGTTGATCGGCAGGGGTGCCACGGGTCAGACCCCCACGATCTGATATTGATCATCTATCCTGAGGATACGTCTTCAATAGCAAAAAGCAGACAACAGCTTCGAACATGAGACTACCATCATTTTGTAGACAATCATCTTGGCTACCTCATACATAAATTGGACTTGCAACTATTTAGCATATGATTAGTTATCCAGATTCTTGTCATGTAACTGCATTGTTACTGTTTTGCTCCTAAAATTCAAAATTTTTATTATATTGTTAGTATTTTCTAAATCCACCTTTGGCTTTCAACACTGCCTGAATCCTTCTGGCTTGGTAACAATTGAATTGTCTATAAATTCATGGTAGTCTCACATTCAAAGCTGTAGTGAATGGTGACTGAAAGTCAAAGGTTCAGAACATTGTTACCTTTTTGCTCATCAGTGTATAAGAAAAATAGTAATATATTGTATTCTGGTTGTCACTCAGCAAATGTTATTGGGGTGTTTTCTAAGGGTGGTCAGGCATTTGTATTGTAGTTCTGGATAAACTGGACCGTAGTTTATAGCAAGAACCAGAGCTTGGGTCCTATAACATGAAGAAAATATAGTGTTCCTTTAACATCTAAACCTGGTCAACACAAACTTGATATCAGGCCAATACACTTCTTTTCATCCAGAAAAAAGCAATAATTTGGTCCTTTTAAAGCACAAATCTGTAGATAGTTGGAGTGAATTGAGAGTCTGGTATGTGTAGACTCTATTGGAGCTTAATTTATGCTTAAAGAGGACTTTTCACCACTTCTATTTTAGAAAATATTTGAATCCCTAACTTATTTTTAACTTCTTGGAACAAGCCACAGCTAACAAAACATATGGGACTAAGGAACCAAGGGATGAGTGTACTAAACAAGTACTAATGCACTACTAGTGCACTAAACAATATTATGTCAATGCTATACTCACTGCTAGCGTAGTCAGGGGGAGCATAAATCTCATTGAGATGAACAGGGCCAGGCTTAGCTACTTTGAGATAAACCATGTCAGAGGTGTTCTTCAGTGCAGCCACAGCTTCCTCGTGTCTGACATCCTGCAGGTTGGTGTTATTTACCTGGGAGCAAGCACAATATAACATTGATGAAAAGAAGCCAAATCTGTGCCCCCTTGGGTTAAGTCTAAGTAGCTTTTTACTTACAGCTAAAAGTCGGTCACCAATCTGCAGTCTTCCATCCTTCTGGGCAGTTCCACCTTCGATGATCTTTGTGATATAGATACTATTGTCCCCTGGAATGTGCTGGTTACCAATGCCCCCAGCAATACTGAACCCCAGCCCTGTGGACAAATCATAGGATGTTACAGTCTCAGTTTCCGATGGATATCACAACTATGTTCTTCAATAATCGGTCTACATCATGAACTAACAATTGAAATGCTGGTGACTCTGCTGTTAATTTACCTAATTTACATAATAACAAAAGTAACACACATTCACATAAATTCCATAAGTTAAAGGGCATCTGTCAGCAGATTTGTACCTATGAAACTGTCTGACCTGTGACTTACTAGATGGAAGATTAGTTTGGTCACCTTTACCACCACCCTCCCATTTTCCCGTTAACGAACACACAGCGACTTAATTTTGGGTGTAAGGCCCCTTTCACACGGGCGAGTATTCCGCGCGGGTGCAATGCTTTCAACTCACGCATTGCACCCGCGCGGAATTGCACTGAATCCGGACCCATTCATTTCTATGGGGCTGTGCACACGAGCGGGTGATTTTCATGCATCACTTGTGCTTTGCGTGAAATTGCAGCATGCTCCTCTTCGTGCATTTTTCACATAACGCAGGCCCCATAGAAATGAATGGTGTTGCGTGAAAATCGCAAGCATCCGCAAGCAAGTGCGGATGCGGTACAATTTTCGTGCACGGTTGCTAGGTGACAATCGGGATGGGGACTCGATCACTATTATTTTCCCTTATAACATGGTTATAAGGGAAAATAATAGCATTCTGAATACAGAATGCATAGTACAATAGCGCTGGAGGGGTTAAATTTTTTTTAAAAAAAATCACCTTAATCCACTTGCTCGCGCAGCCCGGCATCCCTTCTGTCTTCTTCTTTGCTGTGTGCAGGAAAAGGACTTGTGGTGACGTCACTCCGATCATCACATGATCCATCACCATGGTAAAAGATCATGTGACGGACCATGTGATGACCGGAGTGACGTCACCACAGGTCCTTTTCCTGCACACAGCAAAGAGGAAGACAGAAGAGATGCCGGGCAGCGCGAGCAAGTGGATTAAGGTGAGTTAAATTTTTTTATTTTTTTTTATCCCCTCCAGCGCTATTGTACTATACATTTTGTATTCAGAATGCTATTATTTTCCCTTATAACCATGTTATAAGGGAAAATAATACAATCTGCAGAACACCGATCCCAAGCCCGAACTTCAGCAGAACATGCCGATTTTTCTCACGCGAGTGCAAAAACGCATTACAATGTTTTGCACTCGCGCGGAAAAATCATGCATGTTCCCGCAACGCACCCGCACCTTTTGCCGCAACGCCCATGTAAAAGGGGCCTAAAGGCAGTAGCGACCAATTTATTAACATATTAGCCATAATAACATTTTCTTTACACAACTTGCATGTAACTGAATAATGGCAAAACATTCCAACTTCATAACCCCCTGATGATGAGGAATCCTAGAAGTAAACCCAATTATTTAGATCCTCCAGTTGTAATTTCACCTTACCCTTGACAGCACTCACCGACCCAAGGGCATAAAACACCAACATCATGCCCCAGCAGGCCTTCTAGCCCTAACAGGAGTACCCATCCTTCAACTCACCAAACCTCCTAAGATGCACGTCCCTATAGAGTCATGCAACTATTCCAAATAGTTTTGCCTCCCAGGATCCCCCTTTTTACCTGTCACAAATGAACATCGGTGAAACCTTACCTATGTTCGTCCTGCCACACCCGAACTGCTGTCTCCAACCCTTCTTGCAACCCCAGTGCCCACAGGTCCATTCCAACCTCGTTCAGATGAACTTCATCTGCCCGTAAATACTGAGTAGACGCCTCTTCCAAATCCCTATGGCGTACAACAAACCCCACTTGCCGTCGCACAAATCTCCCTACCTCCTTGTTCAACTTCGCCCTAGCTTTGTTTATGCGATCTACTGATCTGGCAAACCTCCATGTCCGACGAGCTACCACCTCAGACCAAACTACCAACAAGCCCGGAAACTCCGCCCATAGACCCAACAAATCTAATTTAATATCCCTTATTACATCCCTCGAGTGACACCCCCCCAAGTCATTCCCACCAACATGAAGCACCAAAATGTCTTGGAGTCTATCTAAGGCCACATAAAAACGAAACTCCTGCAGAATCCTTCCCCACAAAAGCCCCCGCAAACCTATCCAACAAACTTGTAAAACCTCATTCGGAAAACTCAACTGTCTTCCGTTCCGCCGAACATCTGCTCGCAAGGCCCCCCAATACACATAAGAATGCCCAAATATTGACGCCAAACACGATAAGGATCCTGCAACAAAAACAAAAAAGGAACACATCATACATAAAACTACTATAGCCTAAACCCCAGAAAACACAATCCGACTCCAACAGCACCCCCGAAAGCAGATGAGGGTGAACATAACAACGGAAACATGACGACTCCCAGCAGCCAATCCGCTTAATTGCTGTATCACATAAACCCCACCTGGCTGCCTCTGTAGCAGCCCCAATCCTAAAAGAATGAGAAGCAAACTCCCCGGCCAGTAAAACTGAAACTGTGAAGCACTTCCGGAAGATAGCTACAAACTAAAAACGGGAGAGAGCGTACCATCCTGATGCACTAACAAAAGTTCCTACCCCATCGAGCAGAAATTCTTCCACACACCGAACCGGACACACCGCACAGCAAAGTGTGTAAATTAATTCACACCCCTTTTCCTACTGGGTCTGTCTTTGACCTTCTTAACAAGCAATGTAATCCATCCGCCTCCACACACATCCCCCCTGCAGTAGACCCCCTACCCGCTTACAACTACTAGACACCAACTCTGAAGCCCGAAATGCACCCAAAAACGCCAAAGAAAAAGTCGCCCGAAACAAACAAGCCTCATACTTTGACGTACAAACTACCTCCACCATCTTACACAAAGTCTGTAACACCAGAAAAGCGACAGCCGGCCGAGTGTACCTAGCGGGTGCACCCTGCCTGTAGCCCTTAAATGCTTGATGCACCAAAAAACCTTTTGATACATTCACTAACCCCCGTAATCGCAACCAAAAACCAACCACTGCAACCTTCTTGTACATCGCTGAAAACGACGCACCGCTCTCAAAAGACAACCCTAGCAAATAAACCAATAACGTCTGAAAATCTTCACCAGAAACGCATCCCCCCACCTGATCTATCAGCTTTTCCAACTGAGACCAAACTAATGTGTAAGCTGCCCACGTACCGCTACTGCCAGATCGCCGTATCAAGGACACTGACACCTCAAGGCCACTCTCCAGAGCCACTGGGGACAAGGCAACCCTTTCTTGTCCACTCCCGGCACCAATTGACGAAAGCGATCCCACTGGAAACGAGAAAGAGAATCAGCCACTGAATTATCCATCCCAGTCACATGTACCGCTACAAAACATGAATTCAATTCTAACCCCCAAAGAACCAGGTGGCGCAACAAGCGCAACACTGGCAACGAACTAGCTGTTTGCGAATTTATGGCTTGTACCGCCCCTTAATTGTTACAACAGAACCGCACCCGTTTGTTACGTAAAAAATTCCCCTAAAACTCAGTAGCCAATACATTCGGAATTAACTCCAAGAACGCCAAATTGGTTAGGAAACCTACCGTCCGCCAATCCTCTGTCCAAGGGCCCGCACACCACTGCCCCTGAAAAAAGGATCTGTAACCACAAGTCCCAGAAGCATCTGTATAAAGCTCCAAATCAAAACTTGACACCGGCGCCTCCATCCAAACTGAACGCCCATTAAACTCACCCAAAAAACGATCCGACACCACAAGGTCCTCCCGTACCTCCGCTGTCACTCTCACATAATGAAACGGTGCTGTCAACCTATCGTGGCCAACTCCAGCCTCCTGCAAAACACTCAACCCATCGGCAAAATACGACAAGCAAATTTTAACTTCCCCAAGAATGACAACCCTCAGAAGCTCATCCTTCTTAGCCTGCCGCAACGAAACCACCTCTGCATGCAAGTCTGACACCTTGTCCTCTGGTAACCGGCATTCCATCATCACAGTATAGATAACTATCCCTAAAAACTTTACCAACATGGAATGTCTCAAAAAGGGAACAAGAGATTGCACATCCCATAGGCAGACAACAATCCACATAAAATTGCCCCTCCCAACAAAAACCCAACACATGAAAACTATCTGGGTGAATGGGCAACAAATGGAACGCAGCTTCAATATCAGTTTTTGCTAAAACTGCCCCTTCCCCAAAACGCCAAACCCAACACACCGCCGCATCAAATGACGTGTACGAAACCGAACATAACTCTCGCTCAATCCCATCGTTAACCGAACTCCCAGCAGATTATAACAGGTGATGGATAATCCGAAACGTGTTTGGCTCCTTTTTAGAAACCAAACCAAGGGGAGACACCCGCAAATCTGGCAAAGAAGGTGCTGAAAACACCCCTCCCCCCTATGAAAACCTTCCGTAAAACCCAAGCACAACAGTTCAGCCCCTTCTTTATTTGGATATCTGCTCAAGGCCTCTTTCACACGCGTGTCGCGTGTGAGGGCCGGATAGGATGCGGGTGCGTCACGGGAAAATGCGTGATTTTTGTGCGCGAGAGCAAAGCGTTTTAATGCGTTTAGCATGTGCGTGAGAAAAGTCGGCATGTTTGGTACCCAGACCCGAACCCGGACTTCTTCACAGAAGTTCGGGTTTGGGATCGGTGTTGTGTAAATTTTATTATTTTCCCTTATAACATGGTTACAAGGGAAAATAATAGCATTCTTAATACAGAATGCTAAGTAAATTAGGGATGGAGGGGTTAAAAATAAAAATTAAAAATTAAACTCACTTCATCCACTTGTTCACGCAGCCCGGCTTGTCTTCTTTCTTCCTAGAAAAGGACCTTTGGTGACGGCACTGCGCTCCTCACATGGTCCATCACATGGTCCATCACCATGGTGATGGACTATGTGATGAGCGCAGTGACGTCACCAAAGGTCCTTTTCTCCCAGGTCCTCAAAGAAGAAGAAAGAAGACAAGTCGGGCTGCGCGAACAAGTGGATGAGGTGAGTTTAATTTTTATTTTTTATTTTTAACCCCTCCATCCCTAATTTACTTAGCATTCTGTATTAAGAATGCTATTATTTTCCCTTATAACCATGTTATAAGGGAAAATAATAATGATTGGGTCCCCATCCCGATCGTTACCTAGCAACCATGCGTGAAAATCGCACCGCATCCACACTTGCTTGCGGATGCTTGCGATTTTCAAGCAGCCCCATTCACTTCTATGGGGCCTGTGTTGGGTGAAAAACGCACAATATAAAGCATGCTGCGATTTTCTCGCAATGCACAAGTGATGCATCAAAATCACCGCTCATGTGAACAGCCCCATAGAAATGAATGGGTCCAGATTCAGTGCGGGTGCAATGAATCACCTCACGCATTGCACCCACGCGGAAAACTCCCCCGTGTGAAAGGGGCCTAAGAATGGCAATAATACGATATCATTCCTCTTCTGCAAAGCCTCAAATCCTTTTCCCCTACCTTGCTTAAAACAACGGGACAAACTGTTAGCGCATCCACATCCGGAGCATTCATGTTTGAATCAGCAATCAGAAAGGAACTTGCAGTACCCTTCGTTATATATTGCCAGCAACACCCTTTCCTACCCCCTGCTGAGAAATCCGAGGCTGAGGCTCCCCCGGCCCACCCACGAAAGGGCTGCGTCCCTGCTTTTGGTGCCGCCATCCAACGCATCCAAAGACTAATGTCTTTGTGATCCCATCTAATACCGGGCCGCACCGCCTTACTCTGACGAAACAGTTCATCATACCTGAGCCAAGCTATTCCCCCCATACATTCTGTAAGCCTCACCAATGGTGTCCATATAACAAAACAGTGCTGCGCAATGTTCTGGAAACTTATCTCCTGCTACACTAGCCAGGATCTCAAAAGCCTGAAGCCAATTCATGAATGTACGCGGTATCAAGCGGTACCGCCGCTTTTCCTCTTCCTCCTTCTTGCTCTCATCCGGTTTTACTCTATCTATATTAAACTTCTCCAGAGGAAGCAACGAAAAAATCTCAACATATTCGTCCTTCTAAATCTTCTCCCTGACCTCCTGCTTCAAATGGGCCCCCAGGGGCCCCTCAAACCACAACATACACTTCCCCTCTCTCTGCATCTGTAAACCTTACATCCTCAACCACCAGACTTTTTCCGCTACTTCCTGCCACCCCACCGGAAGACACCACCACCTCAGCCCTGTCTAACGCAAGCCCCGGCCTGCCAACTGCTGAACCCTGATTCTCCACCGATCAAACCGTCGCCGGAGAAACACCAGCACCAGACCCCAAGCACGTCACCAGCGCCAACAACCCGCCACCAACTCCTGCACTAAACCCCCAGCACTCTCAACTCCAGCTACATCTGTACCACTCCCCGCTAACCCACAAATATCCCCATGCCGTATCCTTGACATCCACTCACCAGGCCATGCCTGAGAGGACCCGGCTGCTATAACTTGTGGTAAAGATCCAGCCTGGCTCACAGACATAGCGGGATCCGCAGGACAGGTGCTTAGCGTCACAATTAATAACAGGTCGGCACTGCTTTCTTGTGAAGTTGCGGTGCACGTGTCAGTGGGTTAGCGTCCAAGGAAACAATGTAGCAAAAAGACCGGCACTTTGCATAGATTTCAATCAATCAGTGAATTTATTGGTCACATATTATGTCATAGTGACGCGTTTCAGCACCAATGTGCTTTCATCAGACTATGCCATCAGACTATTCTATGGCATAGTCTGATGAAAGCACATTGGCCGGTAATGTAGCCGGTCTTTTCGCTACATTACTTAGGTGCTTAGCGTCGTCATGTCGTCCAACCTCTCCTGGGCTTCCCATGCTTCCTGACTCCACTCTCCCGTCTCGATGGACCTGACTGCCGGAGACCCCCTTCCCCCCAACCGCGATTCTGAAGGAGCAGGGCCAGCAGCAGCATCCGCAGAAGCGTCAAACCCTCCATCTGCCGACCACACATCACCAGCGCCCTCCTCTTTGCAGCATTGCACCTGACATCTGATGGCTCCCTTTCAACTCTAGCAGTGCTACTAGCAATGCTACTAGGCTTCCCCTGCCACACCAACTCCAGCTCTTGCCAGACGCTGTCGGCCCCCAACCCTAGGCCGCAGCGCTGATCTCCTCTAGCTCCTTGGACCGTCGCCCTGGCCCCCCATAGAAAAAGCCGCTCCACTGCTCACCGGGAGACCCACCTGCCCTGAGGCTCGCCCTCTGCTATGGCTCTCGTGCAGGGGGGCCGCCGCCGGCTGAACTGCCCCCCCACCCGCGCTAACTAGGGGAGACGGGCAAGGAACACCCACGCCCCTCTCCCGCTGGTCCCTGCCATGGCAATAGATTCCTTCCACTGCGGCGATGGCCAGATGCTGTGCCCACTGCCTGCCGCACCGGAGAGTCCCTACTGGGGCTCTGTAAGCTGCGCCGAATCCTGTGGTTCACTTCAGGACTTCAGCGCGCCGGGGGAAAAGACCTCCGGGCACTGAAAAATCCACCGGGGACCCTTTTGTCCCTTGTAGTGCCGCCTGAAGGGACTGCTGCAGCCATTCTGAGCTATGCTGCACAGCCGCTGCCCTCACCGCTGCCATTAATTCCTCCAGCGGGAACATGCTGCCAACTTCTAAACACTACTACCAGTCAAGTGACTAACCCCGCCCCTCACTTACTTAAATACTGCCCGCCAAACCTCCCTTGTCACACCCTCACATTGACCAATCCCTACCCTGCATCCATTTAAAATACTTAACCCGTTCCAAGCCTACCACTTCCCCCTAAGTCAAGCCGCATTCCGCTACGGCTGCGCCCCGCTCCATCGCTCTTCTTCTATGTGAGCTTGGCAGCTGAAGGCATCTGTTTGTCTCATGTTTATATGTGCCCGCATTGCTGAGAAACTGATGTTTTAATATATGAAAAAGAGCCTCTAGGAGCAATGGGGGCGTTGACATTACACCTAGAGGTTCAGCTCTCCCTGCAATCGCTGTGCTCTATTCATTTTGATTGACAGGACCAGGCAGTGAAAACATCATCACACCATACCTGTCAATCAAAGTGCAGAGGGCACAGCAGTTGCAGAGAGAGTGGAGCCTTTGGGAGTAATGGCAACGCCCCCGTTGCTCATAGAGATTCATTTACATATATTAAAACATAATTTTTCTCAGAAATGATGTTCCCATATCAACATGGGACCAACACAGATGCAGTCAGCTGCCAAATCGCACGTGCAACAGGTTAGCCAGTTTAATAGGTACAAATCTGCTGACAGATGCCCTTTAACAAAATACTGCAAGTAGTAATTGTGATATATAAGTACTTTGTACTACTGAGACATCCAATATCCATCAATATACTGAATCATGGTATATAATGCTATATTGTTAACAGGGCTATATCCAGGTAACTGTATTTGCAGCTGTGCAGGTTCAGCTCCTGAGATTTGGATCTTTAGGTCGGTGATATTATAACATCCCTTGATAGAGTATTTATCATTCTGTGATTGATTAACCACTGACCTTTAGGTCCTTTGAGTAGATTAACCTCCACAATAGTCTCTGGAGGACTTTGCCTGCGTCGGACCAGCAATCTCACTACAGGACCAGCCTCCTTCAGAGCCTCCACCGCTTTGCTGTGCACCACCTCAGTTACATCTACATCATTGACTCGCAAGACACAGTCAGTCACCCTGTAGCAAAAGGAAATAGGTTGTAAGGTACAGAGAGAGAGAACAATCACTATAAAGACAGCATCTCTAATAAAAATAACATTAATAAATCCAGTCATCACACAGTTTCAGGGCTCATGCGCACAAACGTATTTTTGTCCATGTCTGTTCAATTTTTTTTATTTGCAGCCCGTATGCGGAACCATTTATTTCAATGTGGCCGCAAAAAAACATAAACTACTCTGTGTCTATTACGTATCTATTTGTCCGCAAGTCCATTCCGCCAAAAAAATAGAACATGTCCTGTTCTTGTCCATTTTGCAGACACGGACAGGCATTGTTACAATGGATCTGCAAAAAAACTGATGTAACACGGACGTTACACGGATGTCATCCGTTTTTTGCAGATCCATGTTTTGCGGACCACATAATACATACGGTCGTGTGCATGAGCCCTTATGCAGAAGGATACTGCGGTGTAGAAGACATATACTTACAGTACTGTCCACACAGGACAAATATGCTACCGAATGTATGTGGTAAATCCACAATGTTTTACAGTAACAGAAAAGTAGATGAGATTTACACAAATCTCATCCACACACTGTAAAAAATCCACAGCTTGTCAATTTATGTTGTGGATTTCACCCTTTGGGAAGCAGAGTAAAATCCAAATCCAATGCAAAATCCACAACTAAGCTGCACGTAACACATGCAGTTTTTGCCACATATTTGTTGCAGATTTTGCAGCGGAAACACAGCAAAATCAGTAGTGGAAATGTTCGGTGTGGCCGAACCCTGATGAGATGGGGATAACCACAAGTGATAACCACAGGAATCTCTCACATTAGCCTCCCATCCATCGATGCAGCTCCTCCAGGGATGATCTTTGTGATGAATATTCCAGGATCATCGGGAACGTGCGGATTATCAATTCCACCAGCAATGCTGAACCCCAATCCTGAGTTTCCCTGAAAAATGAATGAATAGCAATACGAATGAAGCACCATTTAGGAGGCCTAATGAGAATTGTTTGTGTTGTCTGGGTTAGGGGGTAGTTTGGGAGGAATGAAAAGTCTTCAACTTACCCTCTCCAATACAATCTCTTCATATTTATATAAAGCATCGCTGCCATTTACCTGCAAAGAAAACCATCTCATGTAAGATGATAGTAAAACTGGCAGATGCAGTGCTATACATGCATTTCTTCAGAACCTTTAGCTTTTTTCACATTTAGTTATCCACAGGATAAGATATAAGGGGTCATTTATTATACTGAAATACGCATAAATCTGCGACTTCTCCCCACTCACACCAGGTCTAAAATTGGGGGCGTGGGCGAGGAAGGGGATGGGCCGGCAGGTCCGTCTATTCATCATTTTCTACACCTGTTTTGGGCATAAAAATGGTCATATCTTTGGTGGATCCTCCGTCAGCTATGAGGCCTTATTAAGTCCAGCATCTAAAACACTGGTCTTAATAAATGTACCCCATGTGTCTTATGAGCAGAGGACTGACCGCTGGAGCCCATGTTCCCATTTGAATGGAGTGGCAGGAGTCCATGCGTGTCCACTCTCCATTCAATGGTCCAGGACTCCCGGAGATACCGTATTTTCCGGCATATAAGACGACTTTCTAACACTAGAAATTATTTTCAAAAGTCGGGGGTCGTCTTATATGCTGGGTATACTCAGATCCGATGGTGTATTCTAACCCCCAGGTGTTCCCATGGTGACGGGGACGCTTGCACGGGGGTTAGAATATACCATTAGATCCGACTTTTCACGATCTCAGTGAGATCGTTAAAACTCAAATCCGATGGTATATTCTAACCCCCAGGTGTCCCCATGGTAACGGGGATGCTTGCCTGGGGGTTAGAATATACAGGGCCACACCGCTCACAGGAGTACATTTATAAACTGTAATCGGTAACTTTAACTTTAATCATCGCTGATCTGTTTACTAGGATCATGTGGTGTATCTGTGGATGACACATATAGCATAAGATGCTATATAGTGTCATCCATAGATCCCCCTCCCCAAAACAGTGCCAGCCACAGATCTTAGTCAGTTCCCTGGACTGGAGAAGATCGTCTTGAAGACAGGGAGGGCTGAGCATTCAGGGGTAGTCTTATACGGCAAGTATAGCCCAAAACCTTTATTTTAAATGGAAAAGTTGGGGGTCATCTTATACGCCCGGTCGTCTTATACGCCGGAAAATATGGTTGCTTAGAACTTGTACGCCGCTATTTTCAGCAGCCCCCTAGAGTTGAATGGACAGTAGACACGCATGGGTGTCTGCCATTCCACTCAAACAGGGAACTTGGGCCCCTTTCTAGTAATAGGGGATACGTTGTGCAGGAGGGCATTCTTAATGACTGGAGGAAAGGTTTCACCTTCAACAAAAATGGAGATTCTCTACAGTAAAAGCAGGATAGTTGATTTATTGAACAATTTCAAGAGGGGATGCCTTTCAGGAAAGTAATAATATGGCCAGCTGTATGTACTAAATTCTGGTACGTTGATCCAGAGATTTGTTCCGATTCCCATATTTGGAGTTCGGAAGGAATTTTTCCTCTAATTTGAGATAATTGGCATCTGCCTCACAGTGCTTTCACACATAGGTTTTTGCTCTTTTTTCTGCACTTTTGTGTTTTTAAGTGGCATTTTTTTGCATCTTCTGTTTTTGATGCATTTTTTTTTTTGCTTTACAAACGTCATCTCCAGATGTTAGCTGAAGGCCTATGGGAAATATTAAAGGGCTTCTGTCACCCCACTAAAGTCTTTTTTTTTTTTTTGGGCTAGTTACATTCTTTATAGTGCGATATATTAAAATATAATGGTGTTACTTACTTTCATTCAGCCGTTTCTTATAAAAACGAAGTTTTATAATATGTAAATCAGGTCTCTACCAGCAAGTAGGGCGTCTACTTGCTGGTAGCCGCCGCAAAAAAACGCCCCCTCGTCGTGTTAATTGACAGGGCCAGCCGCGATCTCCTCCTCCGGCTGGCCCTGTCATCCTTTTAAAAATCGCGTGCCTCTGTTCATTCGGCGCAGGCGCTCTGAGATGAGGAGGCTCTTCTCCTCAGAACTCCCTCAGTGCGCTTGCGCCGATGACGTCTTCTCTTTCGGTGATGTCATCGGCGCAGGCGCACTGAGGGAGTTCTGAGGAGACGAGCCTCCTCATCTCAGAGCGCCTGCGCCGAATGAACAGAGGCGCGCGATTTTTAAAATGCTGACAGGGCCGGCCGGAGGAGGAGGTCGCGTCTGGCCCTGTCAATCAACACGACTAGGGGGCCGTTTTTTGCGGCGGCTACCAGCAAGTAGACGCCCTACTTGCTGGTAGAGACCTGATTTACATATTATAAAACTTCGTTTTTATAAGAAACGGCTGAATGAAAATAACACCATTATATTTTAATATATCGCATTATAAAGAATGTAACTAGCCCAACAAAAAAAAAAATGACTTTAGTGGGGTGACAGAAGCCCTTTAAATGCAGGACACTGAAGTGTTTTTTGTTTTTGCTACTTGCATCGTCATTAACACACTGAAAAAAAAAAAAAGCTGTGATAAACAAGGCAGAAAATGCAGGTGGCCAAGAAATACAATTATTCTGGTGAATTCAATCTTTAAAGGGGTTCTGCACGTTCATTTAACTGATGATCTATCCTCTGGATAGATCATCAGCTTCTGATCGGCGGGGGTCCGACACCCGGGACCCCCGCCGATCAGCTGTTTGAGAAGGCAGCGGCGCTCCAGCAGCGCCGCGGCCTTCTCACTTTTTACCGCCGGGCCGCCCGCCCACTGACGTCACGACTTGTATCAACTAGAGTGGGCGCGGCTAAGCTCTGTTCACTTGAATGGAGCTTAGCCGCGCCCACTCCAGTTGATACAAGTCGTGACGTCAGTGGGCGGGCGGCCTGGCGGTAAACAGTGAGAAGGCCGCGGCGCTGCTGGAGCGCCGCTGCCTTCTCAAACAGCTGATCGGCTGGGGTCCCGGGTGTCGGACCCCCGCCGATCAGAAGCTGATGATCTATCCAGAGGATAGATCATCAGTTAAATTAAAGTGAAGAACCCCTTTAAGGACCCTCATGGTTTGTTTTTTTAGCGTGGATCAACATACCGGAACTAAAGATTGGATTTGATGAACTGTCTTTTTTCCACCTTATCGACTATGTAACATTATGTCTCTGTGACTATTAGGAGTATAAACTAATATTCATCACTACATAGGTTTCAGTTAGTCTTAGCAAATTAAAATATACAGAAAATGTAGGATTTTGATTTGATTTTGGAGAGACGACACTGCATATGCATTGTTAATCGCATTTCTGGCAGTTATAGGTGTCTTAGGCCCCTTTCGCACTATGTGACGTGAACGCATAGCACGCGCACTGAATCCTGACCAATTAATTTCAATGTGTCTGTGTACATCAGCGTATTTGTCTTCATGCATCAGTTCTGCGTTGCGTGAAAAACGCAGCATGTTCTATATTCTGCATTTTTCACGCAGCCCTGGCCCCATAGCAAGTGCGGATGCAATGCGTTTTTTCCACTGATGGTTACTAAGAGATGTTGTTTGTAAACCTTCAGTTTTATCAAACTGAACACAATCGCAGACAAAACTGACTGAACTTGCTTGCAAGATGGTGTGAGTTTCACCGAATGCCCCCTGAACGCATCCGGACCTAATCAGTAAAACTTGTGTAAAAGAGGCCTCATTCTCACTGAGATGTGACAAAGGAGTTCTGAATCATCTATTATTTTACTTTGCATCACTTGTGCTGATTAGAGGTAGAGTTTTAGCTAATGGCATCAGAGATATTCTTTATAATAAAGCTTTCTTTTCCAGTCCCAGCTTTGTTTAGTGTTATATCAAACTATCTCATACATATAACAGACCAGCAGATGGCGCTAAGAAGCTGACTACAGAATTGCAGACTGCAGTAACACCGCTAGGCTGTGTTCAGGTCTGTTCTTCTGAAT
This sequence comes from Bufo gargarizans, assembly GCF_014858855.1. NCBI lineage: Eukaryota > Metazoa > Chordata > Amphibia > Anura > Bufonidae > Bufo > Bufo gargarizans. The sequence goes on from NC_058088.1 coordinate 117,795,058, forward strand.
GATTAGACAGCAAAACTAAAAACTCACAAACATAAAAAATCTAAGCGTATATATACACGGCAGCATAGTTTATGCAGATTTTCTTGTGGGCTTCACTGCGTTTCTGAAGCAGATTAGCACCAAAATTGGAATGTTACTTGAGGATTTTGTTGTGGATTTTAAGGGTGCCTGCACACGACTCGGATTACGTGAGGTTTTTCTGAATGGATTTTCATGCGGAAAAAACGCTGTGCAGTACAGTACCAGCAAAGTGTATGAGATTAGACAAATCTCATGGACGCGTTGCTTTTTTTCTTAGGTGTGGAGATTGACCTGCTGTGCGGATTTTGAAATCTGCAGCATATCAATAGTTTTCATAGCATTTTTCTTGTGTCGATTTCACCTTTTTCAATGGATGGGTGAGAGCTACAGAAAATCCACATTAAATCCGCACCAATAATCACATAAAAACCGCAGAAAAAACATGCCAAAAGTGTGCTAAATGGTGTGGATCTATGTGCATTTTTTATGCTGTTTTGGTGCAGATTTCTTGTTTATTTTCTGCAAGGAAATCTCTACCTTAAGGCCTCTTGTACACAAACCTTGTGCGCCTGTTGCTGTAAACGGGCACCGACCCGTGTGCACTCCGCATCACGGATGTGGACCCATTCACTTGAATGGATCCGTAATCATGGAGATGCCGAACGTAAGCACGTATCGGAACCCCACAGAAGCACTACGGAGTGTTTCTGTCCGTGCCTCCGCACTGCAACACCATTCAAGTTGAATAGGTCTCGATCCGTCCCGGCCGCTGCACGGACGTTGCCTGTGCATTGGGGACCGCAAATTGCAACATTCGTGTTAAAGAGGCCTAACACAAATTTGCCCCAAATCTCACCCTGTACATTGCAAAGTGTGAAATCTGCACTGAAAATCCGCACAAACAATTGACAAAGCTGTGGATTTCAAAATCTGTACTGTTGTAAAAAATTCTGCACTGTGTACATGAGATTTTCAAAATCTCATCTAGTTAGCTGGTACTGTTTGATGCTGTCGATTTTCCGCACAAAAATCTGCGCATATTACAAAAGTGAGCAAAGAATATGCTGCATAGAAAAGAATAAAAATGAAAAAGTGTAACGCTGTATGGAGGTGCAGTAGTAACGCACAAGACTCTTTGTAGGTAGTGTCCTAGATCTGCCTTCTGTCTTTTTACCTTATTTTCAAACTTGCCATAAAGTACAGATGCAATGAGGCTTATATGCTATAGCAGCGAGCAATGCATACTGTTCTGCCTTATCTCTTCTATCACTTCACATCTTTTCTTAAAGGGGTTGTCTCATCTCACTGTTACTAAGGCGGGGCGGGAGTGAGCCCTGACTACCAGGTGCCAGGAAAAAGTGAAGCAAGCCGGCGCTCCGCTGTTTCAGTAGTTCGCATTGCGGAGCATGGGAGCTATGGAAACCGTGTAGCACAGAAAGCTATTTCCGAGAAGAGAGAAGTGCAAGTTTTTCATTTTTACCTTCTTCTATGGTCCACTCCTAGCTTTTTAAATAAACTGCACCAAAAACTGAATGTCTGATTCCATATTTTCCTAGAGACAACATGGTACAACATTCAAAACGGCTAAATATTAAACCGCTACACAAACCGCTATATGTATCAAATCGTTTTTTATACACAATAAAAGCACACAGAGCTATGGGGACTGGGTATTGCGGATGTGCTAGTGACCATCTAGCAAACCCATCTCCTCAGCTCTATACCCAAAATCCTGGTGACAGGTTCCCTTTAAATTAAATGTTCTGGACTGACGTTATGCTGTTTGGCCACAAGATGTCGCTGTTTCCCAAGCACAGCTACTGACTGGATATACATATTTCCATATTCATGAAAGCTGGAATTGCCAGGCTGAAGGAGAAAGAGGAAGTCGCCATAGACACAGAGAGGAGTGAATTCAGTCACATCCAAGCATGGGATCAACATTTTGCGACCACAGCTACAGTCAAGTTAAGCTGATTGCTGTTCAGGACCCGGATTCTGCCCAGGGGACAGAGGACTTCTGCCAGGAGTGTTGATGAGAGTTAAGGAACAAACTACTTGCTCTGCGGTACCGCATGTTTGTTGAATAGACTGCTTGTTCGGTTCAGAGTCATCAGCGGAGTCATAGCAGACCCAGGTCAGTAAGATTGTGCACGCACCTCATTGCAATATTGGCGCCTAGAGACTAGACCAGGCTTGTAGTTAGCTAGTTAGGGCCACTGTTGTGTGTCAGGCCAAAAATAGATAGACATCTCACCGGCTCAATCCAGCTCAGCGGGTTGCCCAGGAGTAATACATAGGCATGTGCCATAGGGCCAGTTACAGGAGGGGTAATATTGTAGTTTATTATAAGATTGTGAACTTTCATGTTGCACCGCAGGCCAGCCTGTATCATACACCCACCTAATCGTTTGTGTCATTTCTAGGGTAATAACAGGTACGGTGTGGCCGTTTTATTGTGCCCGCCAGTAGGCAAACTGTGCAATTCTTTCTGGTAGCCATTGTTGGGGCGCCATGCTGTGCAACACGAAGGTCTCAGCCTGTGGGCTGAGTGTATGTAAATCCGTTCTGTTTTTCCAGAGGTTGGGGTTTGCGCTTAGTGTCATATTTCAGTAAAAAGCCTGTTTTGCAAAAGCTGGTGTCAGAGTTGCTTTTCTCTTTCGTGACTTCGCTGTATCCTGGGGAGCCCACCTCGATACACGGCTTACAGATGATGCAGCTGTCTTGCTTGGCCTATTGGGATCCTGTTAGGCTACCTGCACATATTGCTGATTAAGTGCAGTCTTTCCATGTAGATTTAAGCCTCATTCACACATTAGTGTTTTGGTCAGTGATTTTGATAATTGACTGTGAGCCAAAACCAGGATTGAAGCCTTAACAAACATAAGGTATAAGGGAAAGTTCTGTTCCTGTTCTGTATTTAGAGCCGCACCTGGTTTTGGCTCAAAATCACTGATGGAAATCACTGACTGAACACTGACGTGTAAATGAGGCATTAAAACTGCAGCTTAAGGCTACATTCACATGAACATCTTTCGTTTCCGTGTCCATTCCGTTTTTTTTTTTTTTTACAGATTTGATGAAAACCCATTCATTTGAATGGGCCCCCCAAAAATGCGGACAGCACACCATATGCTATCCGCATCCATATGTCCATTCCGTAGCCCCGCAAAAAAAAAAAAAAAAACATGTCCTATTCTAGTCGTTTTGTGGACAAGGATAGGGATTGTTAAAATGGATCTGCAAAAAAAATGGATGGCATACAGACGTCATCCATTTTTTTGCGAACCTGCAATTTGCAGATCGCAAAACACACACGGTGATGTGAATGTGGCCTAATACAGTACCAGAAAAGTGAATGAGATTTGCCAAATCTTATTTACACTTTCTTCATTTTTTACGTGCAGAAATTGACCTGACGTGTGGATTTTAAAAGCTGCAGACTGTCAATTGTTAGGGCAATTCTGCACCTTATATATAGAGGTTTTCCCCAGAGGTTTCAATCGGGTTGCTAAAATGAACAGACAATCCATTCCAAAATCTGCACATAGAAACGACACAAAAAAGCGGATCAAAAAATTCTGAATTTATATGCGGTTTTTTTATGCTGTGTGGTGCAGATTTCATGTGGATTTTCTGCATACAAATCCGCAGCCTGTACAGATAGCCTTAGGCCTCATGCACACCAACGTATATTCTTTACGTGTTCATTCCGTTTTTTTTTTTTTTGCAGACTGTATACGGAACCATTCATTTCAATGGGTCAGCAAAAAAAAAATGGAAGTTGCACCGGGTGCATTCTGTTTCTGTATGTCCGTATTTCTGTTCCGCAAAAAATAGAACATGTCCTAATATTGTCCGCATTACAGACAAGGATAACACTGTTCTTTCAGGGGCCGACTTTTCTGTTCCGCAAAATACGGAATGCACACAGACATTATCCATATTTGTTTTGGATCCATTTTTTGCGGACCGCAAAATACATACGGTTGTGTACTTGAAGCCTTAGGCCTCATGCACACGACCGTTGTGTGCATCCGTGGCCGTTGTGCCGTTTTCAGTTTTTTTTCGCGGACTCATTGACTTTCAATGGGTCAGTGGAAAAATCGGAAAATGCACCGTTTTGCAGCCGCATCCGTGATCCGTATATCCTGTCCGTCAAAAAAATATGACCTGTCCTATTTTTTTGACGGACAACGGTTCACGGACCCATTCAAGTCATTGGGTCCGTGAAAAAACACGGATGCACACAAGATTGGCATCCGTGTCCGTGATCCGTGGCCGTAGGTTAATTTCATACAGACGGATCCGAAGATCCGTCTGCATAAAAGCTTTTTTAGATCTAAGTTTTCACTTCGTGAAAACTCATATCCGACAGTATATTCTAACACAGAGGCGTTCCCATGGTGTTGGGGACGCTTCTAGTTAGAATACACTACAAACTGTGTACAAGACTGTTTAAATTTCATTGGTGGCCAGTGCCGCCCCCCTTCCTCCCTCTGTGTGCGCCCCCCCCCCCTTTATTGTGATAATTCGTTGGTGGCACAGTGTGCACCCCCCATCGGCCCCCCTCCCTCTATAGCATTAACAACATTGGTGGCAGTGTGCGGCCTCCCATCTCCCCCCCCCCCCCCATTAACAACATTGGTGCCCAGTGTGCAGCCTCCCATCCCCCCCCCTCCCCGATCATTGGTGGCAGCGGAGTTCCGATTGGAGTCCCAGTTTAATCGCTGGGGCTCCGATCGGTAACCATGGCAACCAGGACGCTACTGCAGTCCTGGTTGCCGTGGTTACTTATCAATAGTACAATAGTAGAAGCATCATACTTACCTGCGAGCTGCGATGTCTGTGTCCGGCCGGGAGCTCCACCTACTGGTAAGTGACAGGTCTGTGCGGCGCATTGCTAAATGAACTGTCACTTACCAGTAGGAGGAGCTCCCGGCCGGTCATAGACATCACAGCAGCAAGCAGGTAAGTATGATGCTTCTACTATTGTACTATTGCTAAGTAACCATGGCAACCAGGGCTGCAGTGGCGTCCTGGTTGCCATGGTTACCGATCGGAGCCCCAGCGATTAAACTGGGACTCCGATTGGAACTCCGCTGCCACCAATGATCGGGGAGGGGGGGGAGATGGGAGGCTGCACACTGGGCATGAATGTTGTTAATGCTATATAGGGAGGGGGGGCCGATGGGGGACGCACACTGTGCCACCAACGAATTATTACAATAGAGGGAGGAAGGGGGGCGGGGGGGCGCATACTGTGCCACCGACGAATTATTACAATAGAGGGAGGAAGGGGGGGGCAGGGGGGCGCACACTGTGCCACCAACAAATTATTACAATAGAGGGAGGGAGGGGGGGGGCCGCACTGGCCACCAATGATATTCAAACTGGGGAGGGGGGTCTGCCTCCTGCTGCCTGGCAGCCCTGATCTCTTACAGGGGGATGTGATACGTACAATTAACCCCTTCAGGTGCGGCACCTGAGGGGTTAATTGTGCTGATCACGGCCCCCTGTAAGAGATCGGGTGCTGCCAGGCAGCAGGGGGCAGTCATGTACACAGTTTGTAGTATATTCTAACTAGAAGCGTCCCCATCACCATGGGAACGCCTCTGTGTTAGAATATACTGTCGGATATGAGTTTTCACGATGTACCTCATATCCGACAGTATATTCTAACATAGAGGCGTTCCCATGGTGATGGGGACGCTTCAAGTTAAAATATACCATCGGATTGGAGAAAACTCCGATCAGATGGTATAAAAGGGACTCCAGACTTTACATTGAAAGTCAATGGGGGACGGATCCGTTTGCAATTGCACCATATTGTGTCAACGTCAAACGGATCCGTCCCCATTGACTTGCATTGTAATTCAGGACGGATCCGTTCATGTCCGTGGATCCTCCAAAAATCAAGGAAGACCCACGGACGAAAAAACGGTCACGGATCACGGACCAACGGAACCCCGTTTTGCGGACAGTGAAAAAATACTGTTGTGTGCATGAGGCCTTAGACTTAGCATTTGGAATGTGAGTGATCAGTGAAAAAGGTGTGCGAGTTGTGTTTGTGTCTAAGTGACACGTTAGCAGCATATATGCTATATATGTGTGGCATGTGACCTAGGGTCTGTGTGTCACCCTATGTGTGACAGGGCTTGTGTCCAATGCGTGAGAGGGGTGTGTACGGTATGTGTATGTGCGTAAGTGGCGCCAAAGGTCTCTAAAAACTGTCTCTAAATGGGTTTGGTATAAAATACTTAGGCCCCCTGCAAAATGCGGGCCGCAATGCACGAACACAGTCCGTGGGGAAGCCACAGCGGATCGCGTACCCATTCACTTGAATGGGTACGCGATCCGGCCGTTCCGCAAAAAGATAGGACATGTTCTATCTTTTGCGGAACGGAAGTACTGGACAAAACCCGTTCCGTTCCGTGCTTCTGTTCCACACCATTCCGCATCTCCGGATTTGCGGACCCATTCAAGTGAATGGGTCCGCATCCACGATGCAGAATGCCCACGAAATGGCACCCGTGTATTGCGGATCCGCAAATGCGGTCCGCAATACGGCAATGGGGTGCACACGTTCGTGTGCAGGGGGCCTTCGATTCAGCATCAGATAGAATTACTTTCCATGTGCTTGATGATCTGTGTGAGCTGCACAGAACTGCCACCTACACACTGTGTGGGACTGAAGTTCTTTGGGCCCACCAGAGGAATTTATATTCAGGGCCCACCTTCTGTGTACACAGAACTTGTATATACTCGTAATCTTTATCATTGCACATGCAGCACTCATCATCAGCAAGAGGCACAAACACAGGGTTTGCAACTATGTTAGGCCAGAAAAGTGACACGGAGGAATGATACATTTCCCACAAATTAGGTTCTGTTCCCACCAATTTTGGTATTTACATTCAGAGGAAGACTTTCTGTGCCTGTCTTGATATCCCCTGAGCTGTCAGAGGACACGCCTAGGACCATACTACATGTACTGCGGCGGTAGCAGGAAGCGCACGGTGTCATAGCAACCAATGATGCCGTGCGCTCCTGCACTCAGAAGAAATCCAGGCCGGTATCACACGGACCGTGTTCCACGGATGTGTGAATCCAGCCTTAGGTGTATCCTCCTGCAATCCATGCGCCTAACCAGAAATCTACAACAGCGCAGAGCTGCCGCAGATTTCTGGCTTCATGCACACCAGAAAACTGGCGTAAATAAAGAAAAATTTGTCGCTGTGGCTGGCCACACTTCTTCCCCACCCTTGCCACACCTGTTTTAGAAAAGTGGCAAGGACGCGAAAAAGGGGAGATGCGACATTTTAACGCCACTTTCCAGGAGTAAGGCCTCGTTCACACTTCAGTGTTTAGTCAGTGATTTCCATCAGTGATTTGTGAGCCAAAACTAGGTGCAGCTCTAAACACAGAACAGGAGCAGATCTTTCCCTTCTACCTCATGTCTGTGGAGGCTCCACTTCTGGTTTTGGCTCACAAATCACTGATGGAAATCACTGACCAAACACTGAAGCGTGAACGAGGCCTCAAGGGAATGATAATCCCCCAGATTTGCCACTATATTTCTGTGTTTTTGTCTTGTTTTATATGTAGTGTATGTGCCTTCACCTGGCATTCAAACACTCTCCTTTGCACCTGGTAGCCTCCATTACATAGTCTGATATGGGTGTGGCTTACAGTCTGGCTTTGTTCACATTGCACTAGTTGTCCTGCTAGGCGGTTGTGTGGAAGCTTGGCTGTGAGCTGGATTACATCACCTTCAGACCTTGTTCACACCATAGGTAGCGTAGTGGTAGGACCCTTTGCCATGCTGAGAACCGTGACGTGGTGCATGTTGGGCTCCGATATCTTCCTGACAGGAATATATTGGCAAAAGTCTCAGCTTTTAATATCTGCATTTATGACTAGCCAGTATAGTCAGTGGCATATCCATGTGGTGCATTTTTTCTGTGATTTATGATTAGATTTTCATCCGCACAATGCTCCGTTTTGTGTAGGATGCCTTTGTGGTGCATGTGGACCGCGCCGACATCCTCCACCGTATGCAAAATATTTTTTGCTGGGGATAGTCGTTTGCTGCGGTCCACATGCGGTGGGGCTGCTCCCCCAATGAAAAACACGCTACAGTGTTAGGGGTTGAGCAGCTCCCCCAGATTTGCCACTATATTTCTGTGTTTTTTTCTCAAGGGAATGATAAATCTCCCTACTTGCTAGAAACCATTTCTTCACCGGGCGTATCACAGAGGCTCAGGCTGAATGCTGCTGCAACTTTATACCAACTAGTGGTTTCATTAGTTTGAGACCGAATTTTACACCAGAATTGTTGAGCACTTCAGGTGCAGAACGTTGCATATTTATTAGGCCACAGCAGCTTCCTGTGAAGCCACAGCCCATTGCCATGAATCTTCACCCCCTTGTGTGTACCTAAAGGGGCTCATGTACATAAGGGTAAATTCGGCCAAGCCTTCCAACTTCAATGATTTTAGCAATCGACTATCTTAGGCTAGTTTCACACTAGCGTTCGTCGGTCCGCTCGTGAGCTCCGTTTGAAGGAGCTCACGAGCGGACCCGAACGCCTCCGTCCAGCCCTGATGCAGTCTGAATGGAGCGGATCCGCTCAGACTGCATCAGTCTGGGGGCGTTCAGCCTCCGCTCCGCTCACCTCCGCACGGCCAGGCAGACAGCTGAACGCTGCTTGCAGCGTTCAGCTGTCCGCCTGGCCGTGCGGAAGCGAGCGGATCCGTTCAGACTTACAATGTAAGTCAATGGGAACGGATCCGCTTGAAGATGACACCATATGGCTCAATCTTCAAGCGGATCCGTCCCCCATTGACTTTACATTGAAAGTCTGAACGGATCCGCTCAGGCTACTTGCGCACTTAGAAATTTTTCTAAGTTATTAATGCAGACGGATCCGTACTGAACGGAGCCTCCGTCTGCATTAATATGATCGGATCCGTTCAGAACGGATCCGATCAAGCGCTAGTGTGAAAGTAGCCTTATGCGTATGTGTGCATGGGGAATCCCAATCCTTGGTTGTCATGTGTGATAAGCGGCTGCAAGAGGGTTTGGCAGCAGCTTCTTCCACTCCACATGGAGAACACTTGCACACACAGATGAGCCAAGCCTGCATGTGTTTAGGGGGATCAGAAAACACACTTAGGGCTCATGCCCGGCCGTGCCCGTATTGCGGCATTCAAACAGCCGCAATACACGGGCACCGGCCGTGTGCACCCCGCATCACGATGCAGACCCATTCACTTGAATGGGTCCGCATTCCAGGAGGTTGGTGTGGAATGGAGGCACAGAACCCTACAGAACCACTACGCAGTGCTTCTGTGGGATTCCTCTCCATACCTCCGCACCACAAAAAAATTGAACTTGCTAAATTTTCTGCGGTACGGACGGATCACAGAACCATTCAAATTGAATGGGTCTGGATCCGTCGTGGCAGCAGCATGGATGGTGCCTGTGCATTGGGGACCGCTAATTGTGGTCTCCAATGCACGGAACGGCCGAACAACGGCCGTGTGAATGAGCCCTTATTAAATGGATTTACTCACACTACGGGAATGGATGGGAGTTTCTCTCTCGCTCTCTGGTGCTCTGGCTTTCAGGATTGGGAGAACTTGTGATCTTGGAAAAGAATGGTGTATGGTCATTGATTAGTTAAATCTCACGGTGTGACCTGTTGCTTCAATGGTATTAATTACAGATGAGCGAATCGAAGTTGACGAAGTGGAATTCAATCAGAATTTCAAGAAAAAATTAGCACTGAATATTAGCACTGAATCCGAATTTCGTGGTAACAAATCACATTTTTTCCTAAAATGACTGCTGCATGTGTTAGGACATGGAGCAAAGAACTCTGGGAACGAGGGATCACCCACAATGCCAGGCATGCAGCCAATCAGAAGCCAGCCAGCCCTGTGATGTCATTTTGAATTCTGCCATTTTCCAGTGTGCTTAGTGCAGGGGGAGATGTCATCAGGCGCTAGGGACAGTGCTAGGAAAGATTTCATTGTGCTAAAAAAAACTATTTACAAGTTCAGGGAAAGATTAGTCAAGGTGCAGGGAAAGAACAGGGAGGCATTATCTATGCTATAAAAGGAGAACATTGGGGATTTACATTGCTTTTAGGTTGTTTGCACTATATGATACATTACTAATTCCAGAAAACCTTGCTTTTGATTGGGTTGCAAGTACTCTGATACAGCCATTTATGGGGTATATAAATAGGAAACATACATACGTCCTATTAGCCTTTCTGCGTTGATTTTACATTGTTTTACTTTTGGGGGGGAGTTTATTATTAGGAAAATAAAAGGGAAAAATATATGTCATAATTGCTGATCAGCGGTGAAGTTACAGCCATTTACGGGGTGTATTATTAGGATAGATACTTATGTCCTGTGTTGATGGTACATTGTTTAACATTTTTTTTGGGGGGGTGTAATAATAGAAAAAATATATGTCATAAGTGCCATTCAGCGGTGAAGTTACATTGTACTACAGCCTCTTTTGGGGGTTTTTATTTTTATTTAATTTAATTATTTTATTATACAGTATGTCAGACAGACAAGTGACAGACAGTAGCGGATAATGATGATGATGTAGCCGATCGCACTTGGGAGCCGGGTGAAGAAGGGGATTCACCATCAGGAGAAGAGGGTGGCAGCTTGCGCGTGAGGCGGCGACTGAGCCAGCAGGGTGGCAGTGTGGCTGTGAGTCAGCAGGGTGGCAGCAGTGGGAGGTCGGGAGCCAAACGTACCCGCTTCACAGGAACCTAGCACCCCGGAAAGTAGCGGTGCAGGGGTTCATGGAGGCAGTGGTAGCAGGCAGTTAGCACGGATTGTTGGGAAAATGTCATGCTCGGCGGTGTGGCAATTTTTTGTTAGGCCGCCGGAGGAGGTGGACATGGCCATTTGCCAGATTTGTGGGCAGAAGGTGAAGCATGGCCAGGGTGCCAGTGTTGGCACCACAGCCCTGCGTCAACACATGCAGTGTCACCAGAAAGTGGCCTGGGAGAACCGTGGCGCCGATTAGGTGGTCCAGCCTGCCGCAGCGACCACTGCATCACCCAGTGGCACGCACCCAATTTCATGCAGTCAAGGCTCCACCACCTCAGCCAAAGGGAGCTCTCTGTCCTTCCCATCATCTGCTGGTCCTGATGCTCCTGCTCCTCCTACTCCACATCAGTTATTCTGTCAGCAATTAATCACTAAAGCGATTGCCAAGAGACAACAGTATATGTGCACTCATCCAACGGCACAGAAACTGAACATGCTCCTGGCCAAGTTGCTGGTGCTGCAGTCCCTCCCTTACCAAGTGGTGGACTCTGCATCTTTCAGAGAACTGATAACTTGTGCTGCGCCAAGGTGGAGAGTCCCAAGCCATCATTTCTTTGCCAAAAAGGCAGTACCAGTCCTGCACACTTATGTAGAAAAGAAGGTGGGCCAGTCCTTGAGCCTGTCGGTGTCTGCCAAAGTGCACGGCAGAGCCAACGTGTGTAACTAACTACGGTCAAGGACAATACAGGTCCTTCTAAAAAAATTAGCATATTGTGATAAAGTTCATTATTTTCTGTAATGTACTGATAAACATTAGACTTTCATATATTTTAGATTCATTACACACCAACTGAAGTAGTTCAAGCCTTTTATTGTTTTAATATTGATGATTTTGGCATACAGCTCATGAAAACCCAAAATTCCTATCTAAAAAAATTAGCATATCATGAAAAGGTTCTCTAAACGAGCTATTAACCTAATCATCTGAATCAACTAATTAACTCTAAACACCTGCAAAAGATTCCTGAGGCTTTTAAAAACTCCCAGCCTGGTTCATTACTCAAAACCGCAATCATGGGTAAGACTGCCGACCTGACTGCTGTCCAGAAGGCCATCATTGACACCCTCAAACAAGAGGGTAAGACACAGAAAGAAATTTCTGAACGAATAGGCTGTTCCCAGAGTGCTGTATCAAGGCACCTCAGTGGGAAGTCTGTGGGAAGGAAAAAGTGTGGCAGAAAACGCTGCACAACGAGAAGAGGTGACCGGACCCTGAGGAAGATTGTGGAGAAGGACAGATTCCAGACCTTGGGGGACCTGCGGAAGCAGTGGACTGAGTCTGGAGTAGAAACATCCACAGGCGTGTGCAGGAAATGGGCTACAGGTGCCGCATTCCCCAGGTCAAGCCACTTTTGAACCAGAAACAGCGGCAGAAGCGCCTGACCTGGGCTACAGAGAAGCAGCACTGGACTGTTGCTCAGTGGTCCAAAGTACTTTTTTCGGATGAAAGCAAATTTTGCATGTCATTTGGAAATCAAGGTGCCAGAGTCTGGCGGAAGACTGGGGAGAGGGAAATGCCAAAATGCCTAAAGTCCAGTGTCAAGTACCCACAGACAGTGATGGTCTGGGGTGCCATGTCAGCTGCTGGTGTTGGTCCACTGTGTTTTATCAAGGGCAGGGTCAATGCAACTAGCTATCAGGAGATTTTGGAGCACTTAATGCTTCCATCTGCTGAAAAGCTTTATGAAGATGAAGATTTCATTTTTCAGCACGACCTGGCACCTGCTCACAGTGCCAAAACCACTGGTAAATGGTTTACTGACCATGGTATCACTGTGCTCTATTGGCCTGCCAACTCTCCTGACCTAACCCCATAGAGAATCTGTGGGATATTGGGAAGAGAAAGTTGAGAGACGCAAAACCCAACACTCTGGATGAGCTTAAGGCCGCTATCGAAGCATCCTGGGCCTCCATAACACCTCAGCAGTGCCACAGGCTGATTGCCTCCATGCCACGCCGCATTGAAGCAGTCATTTCTGCAAAAGGATTCCGGACCAAGTATTGAGTGCAGAACTGAACATAATTATTTGAAGGTTGACTTTTTTTGTATTAAAAACACTTTTCTTTTATTGGTCGGATGAAATATGCTAATTTTTTTAGATAGGAAATTTGGGTTTTCATGAGCTGTATGCCAAAATCATCAATATTAAAACAATAAAAGGCTTGAACTACTTCAGTTGGTGTGTAATGAATCTAAAATATATGAAAGTCTAATGTTTATCAGTACATTACAGAAAATAATGAATTTTATCACAATATGCTAATTATTTGAGAAGGACCTGTATATGTCCTTTACGGCCCACTGGGTAAATGTGGTTCCTGCCTAGCCACACCAGCAACCTGGCCAGGTGACGCTGCTTCCGCCTCCACGTTCTCACACTGTTGGTCCTGCGACAATGTCCACCTCTGCCTCCTCATCCTCCACCGTGTCCTTAGCCTCCACTGCAGGGAAAATTCACAGTGCCCCCACTAGCATACCACATGTGCAGGGCACGGCGGTGTAACGCTGTTCTGCACCTAGTTTGCCTGGGCGAACAGAGTCACACAGGGGAGGAACTGCTCCATGTCCTTCATCAAGAAACTGAATCCTGGCTTTCTCCTTGACAACTCAAAATCTGAACAATGGTGACTGACAACAGGAAGAACTTTAGTCTAGAGTCACTGATGAGCAGTTTTCTTCACCCACCTACTGAAGTAACTACTTACCAGCAGCAGGTAGACATAGAGCAGAACCTGAACCAGCAGGTTGTGGCATTCTTGGAGTTCACCCTGCCACCCCAAATCGAAGATCTCCTGGACTACTAGGCAGCCAAACTCGATTTGTGGCCGCAACTGGCCCGAGTTTGCCCTGGACAAGCTTTTCTGCCCAGCCAGTAGTGTGGAATCAGAGAGGGTGTTTAGTGCGGCAGGGGCCATAGTTACCCCAAGGAGAACTCACCTGTCCACCCAAAATGTAGAGAAACTGACCTTTGTGAAAATGAATCAAGCTTTGATCAGCCAGGATTTTCATACACCAATGCCTGATGCATCAGACTAGTTTAGGGGTCGGCAACCTCCGGCACTCCAGCTGTTGTGAAACTACAACTCCCAGCATGCATACTTACTCTGCTGTTCTCAGAATTCCCATAGTAATGGATAGAGCATGCTGGGAATTGTAGTTTCACAGCAGCTGGAGTGCCGAAGGTTGCTGACCCCTGGACTAGATCATCCATGGTGCCACACCAACACTTTAACAAAATAGACTTGTTTCTTCTTGCTACCTGCGGCCAGGTGCTCCTACTGTCAGACACCATCTTCTGCTGGTACTGGTAATTCCCCCACCTACTCACTCTGTCACTGGGTCACTATGTGGTCTCCTCATGCTGCTGCCACCTCACCACTCTGTGGTCTCCTCATGCTGCTGCCACCTCAACACTATGTCTCTGTGCTACTCTGTGGTCTCCTCATGCTGCTGCCACATCACCACTATGTCACTGGGCCACTCTGCGGTCTCCTCATGCTGCTGCCACCACACCACTATGTCAGTGGGCCACTCTGTGGTCTCCTCATGCAGCTGCCACTTCACCTCTCTGTGGTCTCCTCATGCTGCTGCCACCTCACCACTATGTCACTGGGTCACTCTGTGGTCTCCTCGTGCTGCTGCCACTTCACCACTCTGTAGTCTTCTCATGATGCTGCAACATCACCACTATGTCATTGGGCCACCCTGTGGACTTCTCATGCTGTTCCCACCCTCCCCACTTCATGTCTGGGCCACTATTTTACCTTTTTGGCCTGGTTGACATCATCATTTATTTGACCCTTCTTCTAATCTGTCAGTAGGAAGGAAAAATTAGACACACAATGGATCCTGTCTATGTAGCAGCTGTAAGGCCTGTATGGTCCCATCAGAATTGGCTTATGATTGCGTAGCCAAAACCAGGAGTGGGTACAAAACACAGAAGACATGCAAATATTCTATTCACGTGTCATCTCTGTTTTGGATCAACTCCTGTTTTTTGGGGGGGCTTTAACAATACTGATGGATTACTGACAAAATGCTGACCAAGGTGGATGCTCAACAGACAGGACCAGTTTTTTGGACAGATCAGAGGATGGGCAAAATAATCCCCCCCCCCCCCCCACTCTGTTGGGGGGCTTTACTTGTTTAAGTACTTAATAGAACAGGTTCTGTAGACATCTATGTGGAATAAGCTGACGACGGTGTACAAGGAGTGCGCTTCTTCTTGACGCTAACATAGACCTATAAGTCTAAGTTCACACTTGAGTTATTTGGCCCTGTGACTGCCCAAATAATTGAAGTGATTCTAAGAGCGACACCTGTCATCTGCATGTCATACTGACTCACAGTATTGTTTCACTACCACTGCAGACTTCCTACGTGTGTTACTTCAAGGCACAGTGTTCTACACCACTATACAGGCTCTCTGCAGCCAGGAAATAGCTGTTTTTTAAACGCGATTTGCCACAAATAAATTTGGATTGAATTAAATCTTTTCAGAAAATTCGTCAAACCGACCAAATCGAATTTATGAGAAATTTGCTAATCTCTAGTATTAATAGCTCTGTCACTGTTAGAAGACAATGACCCCCAATCTTCTCATAGATTGTAAGCTCTTGCGAGCAGGGCCCTCATTCCTTTTGTTTTAATTGTTGACTTGTTTGTTGCTATGTTATATATGACTCTGTTTGTACATGAACCCCTGATTGTAAAGTGCTGCAGAATATGTTGGCGCTGTATAAATAAAGATTATTATTACGTCTTTAAAGATGTTTACTTGTGTACGTGTTTCTGACCACGCATCTTGATGGATTTTTACATTACTATTACTTGAGAGAACGCATGATCATTAAGTAGGAAATCAATAAAGGATATGATATAATAAGTGAAGCACTATGCATATTGATTCATTCTATTTTTAGAGACTGAGTTTTGTATATTATGGGATACAGGCATTTTGTGGGTAAGCTTTGCTCTTCCCGGAGTAAAGAAATTAGACCAATGTAATAGATAATGTATTGAACATTGGAGGCGTTTTTAAACATCAGTTGCACAATTATTTTTTTTAAAGAATTTTTCTATGTTGTTTAAAGGGGTTGGCCACTTTCTGGATACTGTTGACCAATGTGCTTGTAAGATGACTATATGGCACTTACTGATATGGACTTTGTTGAAATGCTGCACCATTTTCTATACATCGTACGGTATGCCCCCTTGTCAAGTGTTTTGTGCTTTCCACCCAGAGATTTTGTCCCTAAAATGAATGCTGATGGAGGGTCATCTGACCACACAGATCACCTCCATGTGATGTCTCCTCTATTCAAGTACACTGCGCCTGCCAACTGCACTTGCACTATTGCAAGTTTGAAT
Source organism: Bufo gargarizans (assembly GCF_014858855.1). Lineage (NCBI taxonomy): Eukaryota > Metazoa > Chordata > Amphibia > Anura > Bufonidae > Bufo > Bufo gargarizans. The sequence continues at coordinate 117,811,315 of NC_058088.1, forward strand.
GAATGAGGCTGAGTGATGTCTGGTCACCTCCATCAGTAGCCATCTTATGGACGAGGACCTATCTGTGGACAGCATAGCAGATTCGCCTAACAAGACAGCATGGCTTATGTAATATAGCAAACTGCACGGGATATCAACAGGATATCAATTACAGTAGTAAGTGCCAGATCATCTTACCTACACATTGGTCTCAAATAGCCAGAAAGTGGCCAAACCCTTTAATTATTTCATTATGAGTATAAAAGCTGTTTAACTATTAGTGGAACTTGCACCCTAGAAGAAGCCGATCTTAGGCAAAACCTAGAGGGTTGAATGAGACACCATATGACTTGAAATTATTGAATATAAGCAGTTTTATATTGCTCATCTGTGAATATGAATGAACCACATTATTGGACTTTCTGTGTTTAAAGATTTATTGAACTATATATATAGGTAACATTTAGAAAGCAGGGTAGAGGGATGAGTGCCAGGGAGGCTAGCCCTTATCTGACACACCCCAACAAGTTTGCAAGGTTGGCAGATGAGGGGGATGTCAGTTTAGGGAGAGCACTGCCAGTCAGGGAAATGTCAGCTCCAGTAAGCAGGGCACCAGGAGAGCAGGGCAGGCCAGACAGGTGCTGGTAGTGGGAGACTCAATTATTAGGGTTACAGATAGGGCGATCTATCACAAAGACCGGGATCATCAAACGGTGTGTTCTCTTCCTGGCGCTCGAGTTTGATACATCGCGGATCGGGTGAAGAGATTATTGGGAGGGGCTGGCGAAGATCCGTCAGTCATGGTCCATATCGGAACCAATGACAAAGTCATAGGTAAGTGGAGCATCCTTAAAAATTATTTTAGGGATTTAGGCCACAAGCTAAGGGCAAGGACCTCAAAGGTAGTGTTTTCCGAAATACTACCGGTACCATGAGCCACACAAGAGAGGCAGCGGTAGATTAGGGAGGTTAACAAGTGGCTCAAGAACTGGTGTAGGAAGGAGGGGGTTTGGGTTCCTGGAGAACTGGGCCGACTTTTCTATCGACTACATGCTCTATCGTAGGGATGGGCTGCACCTCAATGGGAAAGGGGCAGCTGTGTTGGGGGGAAAGATGGCTAGAAGGTTGAGGGAGTGTTTAAACTAGGGACTGGGGGAGGGTAATTACATTATAGGATGGGAAGATAGCGACCGGGGGCAAGGTAGGTGGTCTGGGGGAGGAATTAAAGGAGGGGCTCGAACAGTTCAGAAGAAAAGGTGTAGGGTAAAAATATACATAAACCTCTTAACCGTATGTATACTAATGCCAGAAGCCTGAATATAAAAACTGGGGAACTGAAATTAGTGATGTGTGAGGAGGACTATGACATAGTGGGAATAACTGAGACACGGCTGGATGATAGCTATTAGGGATGAGCGAATTTCATATTCTGAAATTCGTTTTTGGTTCGTGTTGGAGTATTTACTGAATTGCGTTATGGATTCCGTTACTCCGGACCATAACGCAATTCCATGACAGGAATGCCTTTAGAGGCATTCCGTTATTCATTCCGTCATAATAGAAGTTTCCGTTATGCTGGAGTTATGCATTCCATCATGGAATTGTGTTATGGTCCGTGGTAACGGAATCCATAACGCAATTCAGTAAATACCACAACACAAACCGAAAATGAATTTCAAAATATGAAATTCGCTCATCCCTAATGGCTATGAATGGGCAGTTAACGTACAGGGTTACAGTCTGTTTAGAAAGGATTGTCAAAACCGGAGAGGGGGAGGTTTTTGCCTTTATGTAAAGTCCTGTCTAAAGCCCACACTCCAGGAAGATATAAGTGAGGGACATGAACATGTGGAGTCACTGTGGGTAGAAATACTTGGAGGCAAAAACAATAATAAAATACTAATCAGAGTTTATTACAAGTCCCCCAATATACCAGAGTCCACAGAAAATCTACTACTAAACGAGATAGATGAGACGGCAAATCATGAGGTCATTATTATGGGCGACTTCAACTACCCAGATATAGACCGATAAACTGAAACCTATACATCTCATAAAGGAAACAGGTTCTTGGCAATAACCAAAGACAATTACCTTTCCCAACTGGTTCAGAACCCGACTAGAGGGACGGCCATACTGGACTTGGTATTAAACAATAGACCTGACAGAAGAACAGATGTCCATAAAATAATAACCTTCTAATTATCATTCAAAGAGTGTTTCTTCAGGGAGGAACAAAAATACCAAAGCATTTAAATCACTAAAACAGGAGGGCAACGAGGAAGCATAGGAAAACTATAAGGAAAAAAATTGAATATGTAAAAGACAAATAAAAGCAGCCAACTAGAGACAGAGAGATTCATTGCCAAAGAGAGTAAAACTAACTCTAAAATGTTCTTCAATTATATAAATGGTAAAAAGTATAAATCTGAAGGTGTCGGCCCTTTACAGAGTGATGAGGCCGAGTTGCAGAGAGTGATGAGGAGAAAGCAAAGCGATTAAATATTTTTTTCTCAATTGTATTCACTGAGGAAAATGAACTGTCAGATGAAAAACAGAATGCAAAATTTAATTCCTGATTAAAAGTGCCCTGTCAGACCCAGGAAGAAGTACAGCGGCGTCTTAAAAAGATTAAAATAGACAGATTGCCGGAAAGAGATGGCAGACACCCCTGTATGCTAAGAGAATTAAAGAGGACCTTTCACCTGGAAAAACATATCCTGACATATACAGCGTCGCCCAGGGATCTCACTGCACTTACTATTATCCCTGGGTGCAGCTCCGTTCTCCCGTTATGTCCTCCGGTATCTTCGCTCAGTAGGTTATAGTAGGCGGAGACTGCCCTTGTTCTGCTGGGCGTCTCCTCCTCCTAGGTTGTAGCGCTGGCCAATCGCAGCGCAGAGCTCACAGCCTGGGAGAAAAAAAACTCCCAGGCTGTGAGCTCTGTGCTGCAATTAGCCAGCGCTACAGCCTGGGAGGAGGAGACGCCCAGCACAACAAGGGCAGACTCTGCCTACTATAACCAAGAGTCCTAAGTCTCCGCCTACTATAACCTACTGAGCGAAGATACCGGAGGACATAACGGGGGAACGGGGCGGCACCCAGGGATAATAGTAAGTGATGTGAGATCCCTCGGCGCCACTGTATATGTCAGGATACTTAGTTCACAATGTTTTTCCAGGTGAAAGGTCCTCTTTCAGCAATGTCATAGCCAGCGGACCTATATTATTTAAGGTCTCTATTTTGACAGGGAGTGTTCGACAGGTTTGGTGCATAGCAAATGTGGTCCAAAAACAGAGTCCGGAAACTGTAGGCCAGTAAGTTTAACATCTGTCATGGGTAAACTGTTTGAATGTTTTCTAAGAGATGCTATCTTGGAGTACCTCAATGAAAATAAGCAAATAATACCATATCACCATGACTTCATGAGGGATCGGTCATGTCAAACTATTTTAATCAGTCTCTATGAGGAGGTAAGTTCTAGACTTAACTGCGGCGAATCAGTGGTTGTCATATCTTGACTTCTGCAAAGCATTTGACACTGTACAACATAAAAGGTTAGTGTATAAAATGAGAATGCTTGAGAATGAGAAAAGGACTGTGACTGTAATGAGGGAAAGAAGGTTTGTACACAAACATAGAAGAGGATTCTTTACGGCAAGAGCAGTGAGACTATGGAACTCTCTGCTTGAAGAGGTGTTGATGGTGAATTCACTAAAAGAGTTCAAGAGGGGCCTGGATGTATTTCTAGAGTGTAATAATATTACAGGTTATAGTTACTAGAGAGGGGTTGTTGATCCAGGGAGTTATTCTGATTGCCTGATTGGATTCAGGAAGGAATTTTTTTCCCCTAAAGTGGGGAAAATTGGCTTCTTACCTGACAGTTTTTTTTTGGTTCTTCTGGATTAACTTGCAGGATAACAGGCTGAACTAGAGGGACATGTTACTATGTTACTATATTTCACAGAGACACTGAAGTTATATTCTTCCTGACCAATGGTGAGGGGGGTGGTCATGGTGTAAAAATAAAAAAAATATTTTGTTCAGAGCATTCTGGGTCTAGCACCAAGCTCCAGTCTCTGCTGGATCAGAAGTATAGATACTATCATATCATTGATGCCAGCCAATCAGTTGCTTCAGCATTGATTTTCTCAGAAATGGCACATGACCAAGGTCACCGCTGAGGCCATTGACTAGTCGGCAGTGGTTACATGCATGTGGATGGTACACTTCCAGTCTATTAGCAACTGGAAGCAATGACAGGAGCTCACCACTGGACCCAGATTACTCTGAACAGGTGAGTCTTTTTTTTTTTTTTTTTACTTTACAGCATGCCTATCGCATGACCATTGGTTTCCAGTTTTGGAAAATCCCTTTAAATTGTGTATTAAGGAATCTTGATTGAAAGCTATTTCTGTGTTGAGAGTAGTTGAACTTTTTTTCACTACTAGTGGATACTGATGCCAGTTGAGCCCAATAAGTACTGTGAAAGGGAGTCTCTCAACAACAAAATGAGTTTAAAAGTAAGCATACCGCCATGTAGGTGAGGTTCTCTAATCCTGTTAGCTCTACATTCACCCATCAGCTATTTAAAGGGTAGTGCCAGCTTGAGGCTCATTTGCCTCAGTAAATAACGTATTTTTCGCCCTATAAGATGCACTGCCCCTTCCCCCACAAAAGTGCGGGGGAATGGCAGTGCGTCTTATGGGGCGAATGCTGCAGTTTACACTGATACACTGCCGACCGCATACTGCACAGTGCGGCTGGAGGGTGTTTCAGCGGGGAGGGAGGAGGGTCTAGGGGCCACCATCTGGTTTAGGAATGGCAGCGGGGCCCGATGCAGTCACTGTATTCTATTGCACCGGGCCCCGCTCACTGTAGTAATCCTATCTAAGTGTAGGTAATGTTTAACTATAGAATTAAACTTTATTCCAGCAGTCTGTACTACCGTACTTACTAACTTCCGTAGCAGGCAGGAAGGCCTGGTGGCTGTAGCGTAACTCACTACGTCACGCTGTTCCATAACTCCCACTTTATGAATGAAGCAGGCGGCACGGGCGCGTGACGTAGTGAGTTACGCTGCAGCCGCCCATCCACCCGCCCGGCCTCCTGCCTGCTACGGAAGTTAGTAAGTACGGTAGTACAGGCTGCTAGAATAGTGAGTTGGGCCTGGTGCAGTAGAATACAGTGACTGCACCGGGCCCCGCTGCCATTAAAAAACTAGATGCGAGCCCCCAACCCCTGTATTGGCAGTCATTTACACTACACAGGGACGCTGTTATGGGGGGATCTGTGGATGCTATTTATGTGTCATCCACAGATCCCCCTCCATAGCAGTGTGATGCCATCCACAGATGCCCCCATAACAGTGCCATCCACAGATCCCCCCCATAACAGTGCCATCCACAGATCCCCATAACAGTGCGTCATTCACAGATCCCCCATAATAGTGTCATCAACAGACCACCATTAGTTCAAAACTCACCAAAAGCACAACTTTTGGTTAAAAACATTATTTTTCTTATTTTCCTCCTCAAAAACCTAGGTGCGTCTTATGGGCCGGTGCATCTTATATGGCAAAAAACACGGGTATGTAGTAGATAACTGATAACATTTTTCTCACTGGGAGGTGGGGGAAATCAGCAGCCTGAACCATTTATGAGAAAGGAGGTGTTCCTTGGACTACTTGAGATGAGACACTGTAAATTGTAGTTACGGACCACAGCTATTCCCTAAAGGAGCTGAGATAAAGAGGCCAAAGAGCAAGATCTGAAGAAAATAAATAACTGGCAATCATCTCCTGTAAAGACTCCTACGGGGACAGTTGTTTTAAATTGTAACTGTTGTAAAAAAAAAAAGGTTAATATAATGTAGGGACAGGGATGTTAAACATTTTTGTAATATACAGTACTTTGTTAGAGAAAGATGTATCTTTGTACTAGAAGACAGGGTATAAAGAGTCTTTTTAGCAATGCTCAAACCAAATGTAGCAATACTCTAGCCAAATGTTACTAAGAAGAGACTTTCTTCAGTCTTCAGTATTTTACTGAACGGTGAAGTGGATTAGCAGCTAACTACACAGGGACTATGCCAAGAGGAAGCAACCTGGTAGCTCCTCTGCAGCGAAGTCCAGATTCTTGTAAGGTGATTAACGGGTGAAAACCAGGGAACTGCAAGGATAACAACCTTAGATCAAACTGGTTTGTCGACGTGGTGGTTCCACACCCACTAGCTGTGAAAATGTTGAAGACTGACTCTCCAGGTAAAAAAAATCTTTCCTTAATAAACTATATTACAAAAATGTTTAACATCTCTGCCCCTACACCATATTAAAAATAAACTGAAACGACTGTTATACTCAAGATTGATTAACTTCTAGTGTACATGTTAATGCACTTAATGCAATGCAAAGCCAAGTATCATAATGGCACTTGTGAGTCTAAACATAGCATAATATACACCGGGTTAACAAAGAAACATGTCTCCCAAGAGACTTATGGGATAAATCTGGTTAACAGTCAATCACATCTAGTACCGTAATGTACCTGAAGGACGGTAACTCTATTTTTAATTTGCACAGCCTGAATGTCTAGATCCCAGAAAGTTGACTTTTATAGAATAGAAACCCAGACCCAGAGGACACGTAACATCTACTTGTAACAGGTTTCTCATTAACACAGACCAGATCTCATTAGATGATATCAGTAAACGAGCACAAACTAATTAACCATACGGTACTCTGTATTCCTAATTTCTAAAACTCACTGCGAGTGAATGTTCAGGTTGTGTGTCTCTAAGAAAGACCTCCAGAACACTTCCTGGATTTATGCTTTAAAAATGAGAAATAGGACATTTATTAAAACCAACATTTTATACCCCAGTCTTAGGCCTGGGCTACACTGCGACTTTTTGTAATGCGACAGATTGATTTTAACTATTGAATGACAGCTGCAGTCCACAAAATTGCATTCAACTGAACGCATTTATTTGGACTGCAGCTGTAGTTTAATAGTTGAAATCTATTAGGCTGGGTTCACACCTGAGCGTTTTACAGCGCGTTCCTACGCGCTGTAAAACGCTCAACAGGCAAGAACCGATGATTCCCTATGGGAATGGTTCTCACCTGAGCGTTTTACAGCGCGTACGATCGCGCTGTAAAACGCCCGACGCCCCAAGAAGTACAGGATCTTCTTTGGGGCGTCTTGTCGCGCGTTCCCGTACATAGACTTCAGCGGGAACGCGCGACAATGGGAGTTCGCTTGTCTCTGTATGCGCGATTGCAAACGCCTGTACAATCGCGCATACAGAGCGTACGTTCAAGTACGCTCAGGTCTGAACCCAGCCTTAGAGGCGTTACAAAAAGTGCAGTGTAGCCCAGGCCTTAATATCTTCTCCACTTTAGTCATGCGCACGCCTCTTAATAACTGTGGCACATCTCATGCCGTCCATGCACCAAAACTGAAATCTTCTCTCATGTAAATTAAAATAAATGTGCCCTGTGCAGACCCACGCAAATGCTCCCTTTTTTGAAAAAGTGGTGAGCACAGCGTAGAACCCCCTAAAAGTCAGAAAACGGGCATAGGGGTTTAATGAATGTGCCTCATTTAATACTGGCTCAATGTAGGAGCAAATAGTTATCTCTAAATGATGTCATCATGAAATAGCACTCCCCAGTAAACTTATTAAGATAAGGCCGACAAATAAATATGATTACTGAAATCATATTATATTCCTTTCGATGGACAAAGATTAAAAAACACTTATCATTTTCATTTAAAAAATTCATCTCCCAAAATATCTCCTGTTTAATCAGTACCCTCAACAATAAGGTCCAGCACTCTGGCAACATTGTTAATGATATGGAATAGAGATTTGTTTTACTTTATAACAGTAGAATGCTAGACCTTATTCTTCATTCATCATGCACCCTTACTCAAAGCTATATGTTAACCACATTAAAACAAGAGGTCTGTCACCACCTTTTTCTATTGTAAACCGCTCCTGGTGCCTGTGGTGCACATGCGCTGGAAGGTTTGATGAAGCCACAGAAGGGAACACACAGTGCAGGCGCAGACAGGTAATATATGCCTGTGCAAGATTTCAAGAGCTAGTGTCACGGTCCCTCCAATGACAGAGGTGAGAAGATCGGAGAGACTGGCGGCACGTGAGGGTATCTGACAGTCTCTCTTTTTTTTCCTTTCAGTGTTGTGTTTGGTAATGACACCTCTTGTCAGGTGCAGCTTGCAGTCATTACTGAGGCCCTATTTAGTACTGGCTCACACTGCTTACCATGCAGGTGATATTTTCTGCTTTAGTTAGTTGAGCTAGTGTGTTGTTCCTTTGGATCTCCTGCTCCTCCATTCTGCTTTAAGCTAAGTGCATTTTGTCTTGCATTTTGTTGTTCGCTTGTGTGTGTTGTTGTCTAGGCCTCAGGGAGATGGTGGTTCCTTCATCTGGGAAGGAACCCGTAGTCTCATTTCCTGCCACCATTCTTAGGGCCTTCCAGGGTCTTCAGGGCCTAGGTTCCAGTGTATGAGTATTCATACTAGCAGGAGTCAAGGAGAGGTCTAGAGATTCCTAGGAGTTCACCATCCCTCTCCCTTAGCTTTGAGGCCTAGACTTCGGTCTATTCCTTCTGTGTGTCATTTGGTGTTATCCCCTCCCCATTACTCGTGACAGCTAGGTTTCTGTCATCTCCTGTAGAAGAGGACATAATCCCAACTTGCCCTGGGCCCCATAGCAGTCGTATGGTCTGCCGCTATGATAGTTACGCCCTTGCCCAAGGATACTGCTTCTTAGGCTCTTTTCAGCTAACTTGTATATCAGAATAATGATCTTTTTCAGGAGAAACAAAGAATTATATATCAACAAATAGGTATGTCTTAGACACTTTAAATTTGATCTAAAGGGAACAGGGAGCAGTTTATAATGGAAAAAAGTAGTGACAGACACCCTTTCAAATACCTACCAGCCAATGAAGGAGGATTATTGTCACATGTTTGTGTACAGGTCCTTCTAAAAAAATTAGCATATTGTGATAAAGTTAATTCTTTTCTGTAATGTACTGATAAACATTAGACTTTCATATATTTTAGATTCATTACACACCAACTGAAGTAGTTCAAGCCTTTTATTGTTTTAATATTGATGATTTTGGCATACAGCTCATGAAAACCCAAATTTCCTATCTAAATTAGCATATTTCATCCGACCAATAAAAGAAAAGTGTTTTTAATACAAAAAAAGTCAACCTTCAAATAATTATGTTCAGTTATGCACTCAATACTTGGTCGGGAATCCTTTTGCAGAAATGACTGCTTCAATGCGGTGTGGCATGGAGGCAATCAGCCTGTGGCACTGCTGAGGTGTTATGGAGGCCCAGGATGCTTCGATAGCGGCCTTAAGTTCATCCAGAGTGTTGGGTCTTGCGTCTCTCAACTTTCTCTTCCCAATATCCCACAGATTCTCTATGGGGTTCAGGTCAGGAGAGTTGGCAGGCCAATTGAGCCCAGTAATACCATGGTCAGTAAACCATTTACCAGTGGTTTTGGCACTGTGAGCAGGTGCCAGGTTGTGCTGAAAAATGAAATCTTCATCTCCATAAAGCTTTTCAGCAGATGGAAGCATGAAGTGCTCCAAAATCTCCTGATAGCTAGCTGCATTGACCCTGCCCTTGATAAAACACAGTGGACCAACACCAGCAGCTGACATGGCACCCCAGACCATCACTGACTGTGGGTACTTGACACTGGACTTCAGGCATTTTGACATTTCCCTCTCCCCAGTCTTCCTCCAGACTCTGGCACCTTGATTTCCGAATGACATGCAAAATTTGCTTTCATCCGAAAAAAGTACTTTGGACCACTGAGCAACAGTCCAGTGCTGCTTCTCTGTAGCCCAGGTCAGGCGCTTCTGCCGCTGTTTCTGGTTCAAAAGTGGCTTGACCTGGGGAATGCGGCACCTGTACACGGTGGCTCTGGATGTTTCTACTCCAGACTCAGTCCACTGCTTCCGCAGGTCCCCCAAGGTCTGGAATTAGTCCTTCTCCACAATCTTCCTCAGGGTCCGGTCACCTCTTCTCGTTGTGCAGCGTTTTCTGCCACACTTTTTCCTTCCCACGGACTTCCCACTGAGGTGCCTTGATACAGCACTCTGGGAACAGCCTATTCGTTCAGAAATTTCTTTCTGTGTCTTACCCTCTTGCTTGAGGGTGTCAATGATGGCCTTCTGTGTCTTACCCATGATTGCGGTTTTGAGTAATGAACCAGGCTAGGAGTTTTTAAAAGCCTCAGGAATCTTTTGCAGGTGTTTAGAGTTAATTAGTTGATTCAGATGATTAGGTTAATAGCTCGTTTAGAGAACCTTTTCATGATATGCTAATTTTTTTAGATAGGAATTTTGGGTTTTCATGAGCTGTATGCCAAAATCATCAATATTAAAACAATAAAAGGCTTGAACTACTTCAGTTGGTGTGTAATGCATCTAAAATATATGAAAGTCTAATGTTTATCAGTACATTACAGAAAATAATGAACTTTATCACAATATGCTAATTTTTTTAGAAGGACCTGTATATCCAAGCAGAGAATGTTTATTCACCATGCAGATAATGTGCTTTCTAATTCACAGTGTTAGAAATAAAAAAGTGGTTAACAGGTCCATTACATTCTACTATTAAGGATTCTGGCTGTGACTTGCCCAACAAGTGGACCATGCACCTTCTCTGTATGCTGGATGATCAACGGTCTAAATATAACATTGGGAGAGCTGTTCTTTTTCATTTCTACAGTTGTATCCTGTTTAATCTTGTAATACACTGTAACGGGGGTCAAAGATGCCTGTCTTTGCTACAGAGCTTTGATTCCATAGCTATTTCTCCATGTAGTGATATGACAACTGTATCTATTATACTGATATATAGGGGGAGCAAACTGCTTGGACAGATTCATAGAGTTCAAATCCATATAGTTATCGCCAGATGGAGAATCAGAGAGCAAGAGACATTGTCACTATCTGTAACAATTTAGTACCAAATTAGACAGTAAGAGACGGATGGTTCTTTCCATGTGAATAATAGCTAGGAAGACATCTGAAAGGGAAGGGTTCACTGCATTGCAGTACTTCCAACACTCTCAGAACACAATTCCAATAATATATAGTGCAAATCTTCCCCAGATGGTTTTGTATGAATCTGAACAAGGATGGGAGTTAAAGTACTCTTTACTTTCTATCGTCACAGTCTCTTTCTGCAGAAGCTATGGCTGTAGTACACTACTGTGGTGCACAGGTTTTAAGATACAACTGTTCAGGTAATGTCCAAGTGTGAATGGTATCTTAGTCGTATTCCCCTCATTTCATTAAAGTCTGTTAGCTTTAGACAGAAAAATATCTTACTGATTGTCTCCTATACTCAGCCATGCGGTTTCTGTAACCTTATCCTTTCTCTCTTTTCTTCTTGAGTACTGTAGAAATGGTGAGATCTTTCAGTAGATAATCTTCAGAGAAGGTGATTCTCTGTAGCTTCCTGTGTACAATCCTGTGAGGAATGAAGCACATTGAGTTGCTCCTTCTCTCAGCTAACTCCAAACTAGAACTATCTAGTCCTCTGTACTGCATATGTACCAAATGTACAAGGAGGGACACAAAATAGGCAGCAAATGTTTCCTTTCAAATAGACACTGGGAGACCAACCATTTGTGCAACCCATTATTTTAGCACAGTCAAACTACACTGCCTGTCCAAAAAAAAAAGTCGCCACCTATTGGATAATTACTGCATGGGCGATTATCTTTCAGCTGGCAATAAGTTACTTAACCCCAACTGGTGCAATGAGTTGCTTCTCATTTCTTAAACAACCATGTCGAAAGACACATCTCGTGGTTGTGGAAAATATAGTAGTCTGTTTGAGAAGGGTCAAATCATTGGCTGCATCAAGCAGAGAAAACATCTAAGAAGATTGCAGAAACTACTAAAATTGGGTTAAGAACTGTCCAACGCATTATTAAAAACTGGAAGGATATTGGGAACCCATCATATTCGAGGAAGAAATGTGGCGGGAAAAAATCCTGAATCACTTAAATGTTTGGTGAGATCAAATTGAAAAAAACAACAACAGTAGAACTCAGAACTATGTTTAATAGTGAAAGTAAGAGAATTTCCACACGCACAATGCGAAGGGAACTCAAGGGATTGGGACTGAACAGCTGTGTAGCTGTAAGAAAACCACTAATAAGTGAAGCAAACCAGAAAAAAAGGCTTCAATTTGCTAGGGAGCACAACGATTGGACTCTGGAGCAATGGAAGAAGGTCATCGTCACTACCAGAGCTTTGAGACGTTCTCACAGCTCTGTTTCTCCACCCCTGTGATGATGTCACTACTAGAGCTTGGAGGAGTTCCCTCTGCCCTGTTTCTCCGCCCCTGTGATGAGGTCTTTACTTTCTGTTTCCTTCCTCCCAGCTGTCTCTCCTGTGTTTGACTTAGCTGCCTTTAAATCACCCCTCCTCCTTTGTAGAGGTGCGGATTATACTTTTCATTTGAGCTGTATCTCTCGCTTGAGTATCTTCACCTGTGTGATATCTTTTCACTGGATCTGTGTTCTGCTGAAGCAAGTACTTCGGATATTGTCTGCTGACTTTGGATCTGTTTTCACTGCAGCCACAGCTCCTTCAGATAAGTGTTCAGACATTGTGTGTTTCTGTTTCTTTGCTGACTGGACACAATGTTTGGTTTTCATGACCATTTTTAAACCATTATTGTATCTATTCTCTGGCTGTCTGTTTTAAACAGTCGTTAAAAACTGACTAATTCAATTGGCTTATTTTTTTCTTTTTATCCCAACCCCTAGTATGAATACTACCACCATTAGTGGCCCTCAGTATGATTAAAATTAAAATACTCACTTTATCTAATTAAAAGCACGGGGGGGGGGGGGAATAATCTGCTCTCCCACCGTGATTTTAACCCATCTGTCATGGAACCATGAACCAGACGTACAACAAGAGATAAGTGGAAATAAGAAGGCTTTATTGAAAATCAAGCTGTAAGGCAAAAGTCCAAACGGATGGCTAAACCGAAGCAGGGTCTTGCGAAGCCAGAGGTCAGGAACCAGAAGGGTAGTCAGACGAAGCCTGGATCAGGAACCAGCGGGGTAGTCAGACGAAGCCTGGATCAGGAACCAGCAGGGTAGTCAGACGAAGCCAGGATCAGGAACCAGAACCAGCAGCAGTCTTAGAAGCATGTGAACACAGGAGGACCAAGCAAGGAACTGAAGCCACAGACCTCCTATATATATGAGCTAGGCATCCAGCTCCTCCCAGTGGGAAGGAGAAGCCGCAGGGTGGGAGGCTACAAGAAACCCAGAAACCAAGATGGCCGCCAGCACATGTCAAACGAAGGAGAACAGCAAGAAGGTAAGACCATGACAGTACCTCCCCCTCAAGGGCCCCTCCTCCGCGGAGTAAAGAACGGTTTCTGAGGGAAGCGTGCGTGGAAGGCTCGGAGCAAGGCAGGAGCATGGACATCTGCGGAGGGAACCCAGGAACGCTCCTCTGGACCATAACCACACCAATGGACCAAAAACTGCACCCGACCGCGGACCAGGCGTGAGTCCAGGATATTGCTCACCTCATACTCCTCACGATTGCCCACTTGGACCGGACGAGGCCGAGGAACCGAGGAAGTGAAACGATTACACACCAGTGGCTTCAACAGGGAGACATGAAACACGTTGGAGATCCGCATGCCAAGAGGAAGCGCAAGGGCATAGGCTACCGGGTTTACCCTGCGAAGCACTCGGAAGGGACCAACAAAGCGAGGCGCCAGCTTGGGAGTGGGCACTCGAAGGTTGAGGTTGCGGGTGGACAACAATACGCGGTCTCCGACCTGGTAGGAAGGAGCGGGCGCTCGTCTGCGATCAGCCTGGAGTCTCTGGCGCTGCGCAGAGACCTCAAGGGACCTCTGGATCTGTACCCAAGAAGCACGTAGGACGGAAAGGTGATCCTCCACAGCCGGAATATCCTGGGGAGAGAATACCTCCGGTAACACGGCAGGTTGGAACCCATAATTGGCCATGAAGGGAGACGTCCCAGAGGAAGAGTTCACCGCCGTGTTCCTGGCAAACTCAGCCCAAGGCAGGAGGTCAACCCAATTGTCTTGGTGATCGGAGACATAGCAACAAAGGAATTGCTCCAAGGCCTGATTGGATCGTTCTGCGGCCCCATTGGACTGAGGGTGGTAGGCCGAGGAGAAAGAGAGATGAATCCCCAACTGGGAGCAAAAGGAGCGCCAGAACCTGGACACAAACTGACTCCCCCGATCCGACACAATCTCCTTGGGCAAACCGTGCAACCGGAAGACCTCCCTGGCAAAAATCGTGGCCAACTCTTGTGCAGAGGGTAACTTCTTGAGAGGAACACAGTGGCACATTTTGGAAAACCGATCCACAATCATGAGAATGACCTTATGGCCTCGGGATGCAGGGAGGTCCACAATGAAATCCATCCCCAGGTGTGACCATGGACGCTCCCCGGTGGCTATGGGTTGCAAAAGGCCCAACGGACGGTGCCGAGGGGATTTACTCTGGGCACAAACGGAGCATGCCGCTACATATGCGGCGATGTCGGAACGTAGAGAAGGCCACCAGAACAGACGTGAAACAGCCCAGGACAGCTGATTCTTTCCAGGATGCCCCGCGGTCTTGGAGTTATGGTAGGTTCGCAACTACCGAGTGCGCAACTCCTCAGGCACAAAACATCTGCCGTTGGGTCTCCCAGAGGGAGCACCAGATTGAGCCGCCAAAATCTGCTCACCCAGGGGAGAGGTCAGGCTGGTGCGAATGGCGGCCAGGATCTGATTCGGAGGTATGACCGAAGTCGGAATCGACTCCTCCCCGGACAGCTCGGAGTACTGCCGTGATAAGGCATCCGCTCTGATGTTCTTGGAACCGGGTAGGTAGGAGACCACGTAATTTAAAACGTGACAAGAACAGAGCCCATCTGGCCTGACGTGGTGTCAATCTCTTGGCCTCAGAGAGGTAGGTCAGATTCTTGTGGTCCGTCAGGATGAGAACCGGAACCACCGAGCCCTCGAGCAAGTGCCTCCATTCTTTAAGGGCCTGCACGATGGCCAATAACTCCCTGTCACCAATCTGATAGTTGCACTCCGCGGAAGACAGTTTCCGGGAGTAAAACCCACAAGGAAGCAGAGGACCCTCTGGTGTTCTACGCTGAGACAGAAGGGCGCCTACTCCCGTCTCAGACGCGTCTACCTTGAGGACAAAAGGCAACCCAGGGTTGGGATGCGACAGAATCAGAGCCGACACAAAGGCGGACTTTAGAGCCTCAAAAGCTCGGATGGCCTCGAGCGGCCAGACCTGGGGATTACTGCCCTTCCTGGTCAGATCCGTGAGAGGCTTGGCTAGCATGGAAAAGTCCCTGATGAACTTCCGATAATAATTGGCGAAGCCCAAAAAGCGCTGCAGGGCACGAAGACCACTGGGCTGGGGCCACTGTAAGACAGCCGAAACCTTCTCAGGATTCATGGAGAACCCCTCAGCGGAAATGATGTAACCTAAGAAGGTTACCTGGGATCGGTGAAATTCGCATTTCTCAAGCTTACCGAACAGCTTGTTCTCTCGTAACCGTTGCAACACTCGTCTGACATCCAGAATGTGGGCCTCCATGGATTCAGAATATACCAAGATGTCATCCAAATAGACCACCACACACTGCTGCAACAGGTCACGGAAAAAATCGTTGATGAATTCCTGGAAGACTGCGGGCGCATTGCACAACCCAAAGGGCATAACCAAGGATTCATAATGACCGGTCCTGGTGTTAAACGCGGTCTTCCACTCATCGCCCGCCTTGATCCTTACCAGGTTATATGCCGCCCTCAGGTCGAGTTTGGTAAAGACCGTGGCCCCTTTGAGGCGATCGAACAGCTCGGAAATCAAGGGTATCGGGTAAGCGTTCTTGATCGTGATGCGATTGAGACCCCTGTAATCGATGCAAGGCCTCAACTCACCGCCCTTCTTTTTCACAAAGAAAAATCCAGCCCCTGGCGGGGACGAGGATTTGCGAATGTGTCCGCGTGAAAGCGCCTCCCTCACGTACTCCTCCATGGCCTCATTCTCCGCTACCGACAGTGGATAGACTTTGCCACGAGGAGGAACGGCACCAGATTGTAACTCTATGGCACAATCGTATGGGCGGTGCGGAGGTAGGGCAACCGCACTCACCTTATCGAATACATCCCGGTACTCCTCGTATTCAGGAGGCAACAGAGAGTCCAAGGAAGTACACAGCAACTTGACAGACCCATGGATGCAACTAGCCCCACACTGCGGTGACCACGAGAGAATCTCGGCCGATCTCCAATCGAAAGTCGGATTATGCTTCTGGAGCCAGGGGTACCCCAAGACCACCGAGTAGTGTGGAGACGAAATAACCTGGAGACAGACCGACTCTCTGTGAACGGCACCAATGGCCATCCCCACTGGAAGGGTCTCATGAGTCACGTGTGGCGGTAGAAGGGGTCTGCCGTCTATCGCCTCAAGAGCCAGTGGGGAACCTCGAGGCTGCAGGGGAATGGAATTGGCGGCAGCGAACACACTATCAATGAACAAACCACCAGCACCAGAGTCCACCAACGCCTGGGTCGTCACCGAGCCCCCGACCCAGGAGAGGACAACAGTAATCAGTGGTTTGTCAACACGGGAAACCGGGGACGAGGAGACTCCACCCAAGATCTGCCCCCGACAGGATCTCAGGTGCGAGCGTTTCCCGGACGGTTCGGGCATGCCAACCGAAAATGCCCACCGAGACCACAGTACATGCATCGGCCCTCGCGTCTCCGGAGTGCCCTCTCCCCCTCGGACAGGCGAGCAAGCCCCAGCTGCATGGGTTCACCCCCAGACAAGTCATCCCCAGGAGGCGTGGGAGGAGAGGGAGGCACGGGTGGGACAGCAAACGTAGGCGCCAATCTGTTAGAAGACCTCCGCAGACTCTCCTTAAAGGAAGGTCTCTCCCTGAGTCTGGTGTCAATCAAAATCAGGAAAGAGATAAGAGACTCGAGCTCCACTGGTAGGTCCTTAGCTGCAACCTCATCCTTCAAAGCATCCGAGAGACCATGAGAGAAAGCAGCGACCAGAGCCTCATTATTCCAGCCCACCTCTGCTGCCAGGGTACGAAACTCAATGGTGTATTCAGCTACGGATCGTGAACCCTGTCTGATGGACATAAGGAGCTTCGCAGCAGAGGCAGCACGAGCCGGCACATCGAATACCTTCCGAAGAGAAGCAACAAAACCGGAAAACTCGGCAACCACCGGATTGTTGTTCTCCCATAAAGGGCTGGCCCAGGCCAAGGCCTTGTCCGAGAGCAGCGAGATCAAGAAGCCCACCTTTGATCTCTCAGTAGGAAAGGCATGTGGCAGCAACTCGAAATAAATGCCCACCTGGTTAAGGAAACCTCGGCACTGAGTTGGCTCTCCCCCAAAGCGCTGTGGAAGGGGGGCAGAACCGGTCATACCCCGAAACACCGCAGGCGCAGCAACAGGTGTCGGGGTAGACTCTGGCGCAACAACCGGAGCGGCAGTAGAAGCGGGCCCAGGAGCGACAACCGACCCATCGGCAACGGAAGCTAAATGAGCCGTGCGTTTAAGCAGGGTTTGCAACGCCACAGCGAACCGACCCAACAGGTGATCCTGCTGATCAAGTCTGGCAACCAGCGTAGGTAGCGAGGATGGCCCTGTACTGTCAGAATTCATGGCTTGGTCCTAATGTCATGGAACCATGAACCAGACGTATAACAAGAGATAAGTGGAAATAAGAAGGCTTTATTGAAAATCAAGCTGTAAGGCAAAAGTCCAAACGGATGGCTAAACCGAAGCAGGGTCTTGCGAAGCCAGAGGTCAGGAACCAGAAGGGTAGTCAGACGAAGCCTGGATCAGGAACCAGCGGGGTAGTCAGACGAAGCCTGGATCAGGAACCAGCAGGGTAGTCAGACGAAGCCAGGATCAGGAACCAGAAGCAGCAGCAGTCTTAGAAGCATGTGAACACAGGAGGACCAAGCAAGGAACTGAAGCCACAGACCTCCTATATATATGAGCTAGGCATCCAGCTCCTCCCAGTGGGAAGGAGAAGCCGCAGGGTGGGAGGCTACAAGAAACCCAGAAACCAAGATGGCCGCCAGCACATGTCAAACGAAGGAGAACAGCAAGAAGGTAAGACCATGACACCATCACATTACTTTAACCCATGAAAAGAGCAGTTTTAATGGACATTAGACAGGTGCGCTCCTTAAAAAAAGGTCTCATTAATTTAATAGGGTACGTCTGACCGTGAAAATGGTCAAAAATAGGAAATTTCCTATTTTTTGACAGCAGCTATTCACTGGCTATTAAAAAAGCGGCCATGTGAATAGCTCCACTGACTTCTATTGATTCTAAAAATGGCTGTGTGACAAACAATAACTGCTGTTCCTGTGAATGTAGCCTTAGGCCTCATGCACACGGCCGTGTGCACTCCGCATCATGGATGCGGACCCATTCACATGAACGGAAGCATGGATCGGAAGCCAACGGAAGCACTATGGCAGCGGTCCCCAACCACCGGGCCATGGCCCAGGATCGAGCCCTGGAAGATTGTTTGCAGCGCCGCAGCGATCAAGGCAGTCTTTAATTATGGAAGTGCTTGATTAGCACAGGAGGACCAGGAAGCCAGGAAGCGGTGAAGGATCTGTACTCACCACTTCCTGGTCCTCGGCTCGGCTATAGGCTGTGCAGGGCTGTGCACAGCGTGAGGTCGCTCTGTGATCTAACACTGTGCGCCGCGATACACAGCCAACAGCAGGATGAAGAGGATCCCGATGGTGACCAGGAGCAAGAGAGGTAAGTGTTTTTTTGTTTTTGTTTTTTATTTGCCCTGGGGGCTGACATAAGGGCTGATGGCTCACATGTGGCTGATAGCTGACCTAAGGGACTGATAGCTGACATGGGGGGCTGATGGCTGACATAAGGGGCTGATGGCTCACATAAGGGGCTGATGGCTCACATGGGGGCTGATAGATGGCTAAAGGTTGGGGGGTTGATCTGAAGCATTGGGAGTCTGATCTGAGGTCTGATTAACATTGGGGGTATGATTGCTGGTCTGACCTGAGGTGTAATGAAAAAAAAAATGATTATTGTTCTACTGCGTCTTATAGGGCAAAAGATACGGTACAGTGCAGCAGAGACCAGTGCGGCAGAGACCCTAGTCAGTTTATATAGTCGTTATATAGTATTATATATTTTAATATGCACCTTGCGTTTTGTTATGCGCGTGAATCAGTCAGCGCCGACTAGCACCCCCTAGGCCTCGCCTACCCCTCCACACCAGGTCTACATCACACTCCCATTTAGAAAAGGATAGTGTAAAAACACAGATAATGCAAAACATGTTGTGCAAATGGTGTTTAGAAAGTCCAAAACCCATGGTTTGCAATTTTTTTTTTTACACCAGAAAGGCTTAGGGGCAATGAAAAATTACCCCCATCATCTCCTAATATTAGGAAATTTACAGCTATCTTCTGCAGCATTAGGATAATAGGTTTATAGACTTTTGTCTTTTTTTCAACTGTTACACAAATCAGTTCTTTTATTTACCTATGACATTTTCCTATGCATTTTCACCAAAATTAGGGGATCCTAAACAAAAAGAAGCATACATGCTCCCAATTTTTTAATCCCTTAATACAAATTCCCATACATGTACATCGCTGGGCGCTGGTATTTAATGCCCATAGGGATGGTGCAGGTTCTGGAGTTGAATCCGCACCATCTGCAGCGGGAGTCGGCTGTTATACATAGCCAGGCTCATGCTGCAATGGCTGAGATCGGAGCTAGCTGTATAAATATGCACTGTGCACTAGTATGTTTTGTCACTGCTTGAGAAAGATCCCAGGGAGCGGATCAAAACGTTGCCTGTCTGGTGAATAAAGCCTGAATTTATTTTACGCTTTGGAGGTGCTGTGGAAAAAAAAATTCTACTTATTATCTGAAGGGGGATCGCCTTCTCAGCCGCTGGCACTCTGTCTGCATTCAATATACAGCGGTGCTGCCCCAATCTCTTTATTTTGTGCTATATATATACAGGGAGTGCAGAATTATTAGGCAAATTAGTATTTTGACCACATCATCCTCTTTATGCATGTTGTCTTACTCCAAGCTGTATAGGCTTGAAAGCCTACTACCAATTAAGCATATTAGGTGATGTGCATCTCTGTAATGAGAAGGGGTGTGGTCTAATGACATCAACACCCTATATCAGGTGTGCATAATTATTAGGCAACTTCCTTTCCTTTGGCAAAATGGGTCAAAAGAAGGACTTGACAGGCTCAGAAAAGTCAAAAATAGTGAGATATCTTGCAGAGGGATGCAGCACTCTTAAAATTGCAAAGCTTCTGAAGCGTGATCATCGAACAATCAA
Organism: Bufo gargarizans; assembly: GCF_014858855.1. Classification (NCBI taxonomy): domain Eukaryota; kingdom Metazoa; phylum Chordata; class Amphibia; order Anura; family Bufonidae; genus Bufo; species Bufo gargarizans. The sequence goes on from NC_058088.1 coordinate 117,831,759, forward strand.
GCGTTTCATTCAAAATAGTCAACAGGGTCGCAAGAAGCGTGTGGAAAAACCAAGTTGCAAAATAACTGCCCATGAACTGAGAAAAGTCAAGCGTGCAGCTGTCAAGATGCCACTTGCCACCAGTTTGGTCATATTTCAGAGCTGCAACATCACTGGAGTGCCCAAAAGCACAAGGTGTGCAATACTCAGAGACATGGCCAAGGTAAGAAAGGCTGAAAGACGACCACCACTGAACAAGACACACAAGCTGAAACGTCAAGACTGGGCCAAGAAATATCTCAAGACTGATTTTTCTAAGGTTTTATGGACTGATGAAATGAGAGTGAGTCTTGATGGGCCAGATGGATGGGCCCGTGGCTGGATTGGTAAAGGGCAGAGAGCTCCAGTCCGACTCAGACGCCAGCAAGGTGGAGGTGGAGTACTGGTTCGGGCTGGTATCATCAAAGATGAGCTTGTGGGGCCTTTTCGGGTTGAGGATGGAGTCAAGCTCAACTCCCAGTCCTACTGCCAGTTTCTGGAAGACACCTTCTTCAAGCAGTGGTACAGGAAGAAGTCTGCATCCTTCAAGAAAAACATTATTTTCATGCAGGACAATGCTCCATCACACGCGTCCAAGTACTCCACAGCGTGGCTGGCAAGAAAGGGTATAAAAGAAGAAAATCTAATGACATGGCCTCCTTGTTCACCTGATCTGAACCCCATTGAGAACCTGTGGTCCATCATCAAATGTGAGATTTACAAGGAGGGAAAACAGTACACCTCTCTGAACAGTGTCTGGGAGGCTGTGGTTGCTGCTGCACGCAATGTTAATGGTGAACAGATCAAAACACTGACAGAATCCATGGATGGCAGGCTTTTGAGTGTCCTTGCAAAGAAAGGTGGCTATATTGGTCACTGATTTGTTTTTGTTTTGTTTTTGAATGTCAGAAATGTATATTTGTGAATGTTGAGATGTTATATTGGTTTCACTGGTAAAAATAAATAATTGAAATGGGTATATAATTGTTTTTTGTTAAGTTGCCTAATAATTATGCACAGTAATAGTCACCTGCACACACAGATATCCCCCTAAAATAGCTAAAACTAAAAACAAACTAAAAACTACTTCCAAAAATATTCAGCTTTGATATTAATTAGTTTTTTGGGTTCATTGAGAACATGGTTGTTGTTCAATAATAAAATTAATCCTCAAAAATACAACTTGCCTAATAATTCTGCACTCCCTGTATATATATATATATATATATATATATATATTCTATATTTACTATTCCTCCTTATTATTGGTAAAAGAAAAGAAAAGAAAAGAAAAGAAAAGAAACTACACCACACAAGAAACTACATACACAATTGGTATCACCACATCCAACCTGATCTATAAAAAGATCTGTTAAAAAAAAATACAGAATAGCTGCATTTGGTCATTTCACTTCCCAAACAATTATATAAAAAAAGTCATATGCACCTTTAGATGGTACCAATAAATAAAAAAGTCCTTGCACAGCTGCCTCAATGGATTAACATTCACTTAAAGGGATTTTCCCACAAAAAATATTCTAGTTTTCACACCAGCACCTGGATATGAGTACTTTTGTAATTGCATGCAGTCAAAAATGTAGTACAGCCTCCGAGTTTCTCAATAAAATGTATCTATATAGTGCCACCTGCTGTTTGCTCAGGCCATGTGACTGATGGTCGTGATGTCACTGGCCTAGTGTAAGCAGCGAAAAGGTGTGGCACTCACAGGAGCCCTCTCAAACAGCTGACCAGTAGGGGTCCCGGGTGTCGGACCCACACCGATCAGATACTGATGACCCAGCCACAGTTTTAAACAGTTGAATAACTAATTTAAGGCCAAAACTGGCTTGGACCTTAAAGAGTTAAACCAACACATGGAATAGTTCTGCCAATAATACACTTTGTGAACAAAGATTTGCCAAGTTATAGATTAATTGCTGAATTTTTACGAATAATGTCGATGACATACACGCAAACATTTTATATTTATATATATATATATATATATATATGTATGTGTATAGAGTGCAGCAACAATGTGGCTCACAAGTCTAATGACAAACAAGTGTTTAACTTTCAATGGGACAATCCTGAGTATTGCCACTGCCCCACAAAGTCATAATTGAATGACTGTGCCATTTTCATTGCACTTAATAATACAGTTGGGAAATTGGGAAATGGGACCTCCTTGATCTCAAGGTTAGTGGGGGCCCCATTTTTTCTTTGTGCAAAGTCACTATTATTATGGTTTCTCTGATTTTGATTGACGACTCCTGGCACCCCTGCCGATCAGCTGTTTGTAGAGGCTGCTAACACTGCGGCCTCTTCCCAGGCCTAGGAGTAGCTTAGTCCCATTCAAGAGAAAGGGTCTAAGCTGCAATACCAAGCAAATCCGCTATACAAAGTATGGTACTGTGTTTGGTAAGTCATCCCATGACCTCAACAAACAGCTGATGGGTGGGGGGTGACAGGAAGCGTACCCCTCAGGTCTGATAATGATGACCTATCCTGAGGAGAGGCCACCAATAACAAAGTCTCGGACAACAACTTTGACAATAGGTTTACCTTCATGTTAGCTAGCATCTGGATGAAATAAGAATTAGCTTGTATGATATGATATTCTGATTTCACTCACCGAAGAACCTGGGTCCAGACAGTCTGTGTTCACCAGCATAGGTGCGGCACCAGCCTGTTGACGAAAAAAACAGGACGTTGGACACATGCCACAAAATATAATGCAATACAGAGGAGATATCAATGACAAAGGTACGCAACGTTATTCCTGATCCTAAAAGACAGCCTAGAAGATATTCAAGCAGGAGCAAATGAAATAAACATTAAAGTTATCCCACAAATATCCCACACATATAAAAAAAAAAGCTTATATCCCAGGATCTCCCCAGAATAATATTAGTATAGCACAACCTGATGTTTCTATTCAACAGCCTTTCTGTGTCCACTTCAGTAAATGTGCAGAGGTGGACACCCAAATGAATCTTGCTTCTCTCTGTGTTCCACGGAGTATACAGAGACATGTCTGGTGTGGTGAGCCAGAAGCATCAGCTTAGAGGAGATACTGAGTAAAGGATGAATGTGAGACACAGGGAGTGAGACAATGTTACTGGAATTGCTCTTGATCAGAATCTCTTCTGAGAAGCAGAGAAGTTGTTGCAGCTTCGGAAACAGCTAAATGCCCACACCAGAGATACCTCCACATACAGGATGGAGCAGAGAGAGAAGCAAGACTGGGCATGCGTGTCCACCTCAACACATTTAATGAAGTCGACACGGCAGGCCGTGCTACACTAACATTATTCCAAGATTACAGTATCTTGGGATATAAGCATTTTTAATTAAGTGCAAATACTAAAACCTTTTTGAATTATGGGCTGGATTGAACTACAAACAAAATGTTTTGTTGGATAATCCATTTACTGATAGGGTAACACGGTGACTTTCCTGTAGAAGGTATTAGAGGGAACCTGTCCTCAACTTTATGCTGACCGTAATGAGGGCAGTATAAAGTAGTGACAGAAATGCTGATGTCAGCGGTGTGTCATACATCAGATAAAGGTAAGTGGTTGCTAAGAACCAGCATCAATCATTGCAGCCCAGGCCTGGAAAAGAGTCAAATCTACCTGAGAAGAGTCCTGGTTATTCATGATCTCCTGCTCTCCTGCCCACCCGCTGCTGATTGGCAGTTCTCTCCTAGACAGAAAGGGAGAAAACTAGGTAGAAGCCGGTCAGTCATCAGCAGGTGGGCAGGAGAGCAGGAATTCATGAATAACCAGGACTCTTCTCAGGTGGATTTGACTCTTTTCAAGGCCTGGGCTGCAATGATTGTGATGCTGGTTCTCGGCAACCACTTACTTTTATCTGATGAGTGACACACCACTGTGGTTGGGACTTTTATGAAACTTTAAACCAGTTAGTAGCCAAAGCCTTAAGTTAACACTGTGCAATTTTGTAGCCAAAAAAAGAAGTGGTTACAAGGAGGGGATGTATTAAACTGTGCTGTCTGAGCCTAGTCTTAAAGTTGAATATAGTGGGGTCAGTTCTGTATTTTTACTAAAACGGGCTGCGTGTATATGTGTGGAGGATAAAACACTATGCTTACTTTACTAGTAACTTTACTCCCAATCTTAAAAGGCCTTTCCAAAAAAGTCAAAAGTTAAAAAGGTGTCTAATAAGCGTCATACATACGTTTCCTCTGTTTCGATGGAGATGCTCAGAGGAGTAGGGACTGGACTATATAGCACACAGTGACTACATAGCCTAGTGATACTTCACCAATCAATATAACTACAGAATTATTAACTTAAAGAACATATTTTGGTCCCATGTTTATATGTGCCCACATTGCTGAGAAAAAGGAAGTTTTAATATACAGAGGATATAAAAAGTCTACACACCCCTGTTAAAATGTCAGGTTTCTGTGCTGTAAAAAAAATGAGACAAAGATAAATCATTTCAGAGCTACCTATGTGACCTATAAACTGAAATTGAAAAACAAACTGAAATCTTTTAGGCAAATAAAATAAAAATAATGTGGTTGCATATGTGTGCACACCCTCTTATAACTGGGGATGTAGCTGTGTTCAGAATTAAGCAATCACATTTAAAATCATGTTAAATAGGAGTCAGCATACACCTGCCATCATTTAAAGTGCCTCTGATTAACCCCAAATAAAGTTCTGCTGCTCTAGTTGGTCTTTCCTGAAATTTTCTTAGTCGCATCCAACAGCAAAAGCCGTGGTCCACAGAGAGCTTCCAAAGCATCAGAGGGATCTCATTGTTAAAAGGTATCAGTCAGGAGAAGGGTACAAAAGAATGTCCAAGGCATTAGATATACCATGGAACACAGTGAAGACAGTCATCATCAAGTGGAGAAAATATGGCACAACAGTGACATTACCAAGAACTGGACGTCCCTCCAAAACTGATGAGAAGACAAGAAGAAAACTGGTCTGGGAGGCTACCCAGAGGCCTACAGCAACATTAAAGAAGCAGCAGGAATATCTGGCACGTACTGGCTGTGTGGTACATGTGACAACAATCTCCCGTATTCTTCATATGTCTGGGCTATGGGGTAGAGTGGCAAGACGAAAGCCTTTCTTATGAACAAAAACATCCAAGCCAGGCTACATTTTGCAAAAATACATCTGAAGTCTCCCAAAAATATGTGGGAAAAGGTGTTATAGTTTGATGAAACCAAGGATGAACTTTTTGGCCATAATTCCAAAAGATATGTTCGGCGCAAAAACAACACTGCACATCACCAAAAGAACACCATACCCACAGTGAAGCATGGTGGTGGCAACATCATGCTTTGGGGCTGTTTTTCTTCAGCTGGAACTGGGGCCTTAGTTAAGCTAGAGGGAATTATGAACAGTTCCAAATACCAGTCAATATTGGCACAAAACCTTCAGGCTTCTGCTAGAAAGCTGAACATGAAGAGGAACTTCATCTTTCAGCATGACTACGACCCAAAGCATACATCCAAATCAACAAAAGGAATCGCTTCACCAGAAGAAGATTAAAGTTTTGGAATGGCCCAGCCATAACCCAGACCTGAGTCAGATTGAAAATCTGTGGGGTGATCTGAAGAGGGCTGTGCACAGGAGATGCCCTCGCAATCTGACAGATTTATAGTGTTTTTGCAAAGAAGAGTGGGCAATACTTGCAAAGTCAAAATGTGCCATGCTGATAGACTCATACCCAAAAAGACTGAGTTCTGTAATAAAATCAAAAGGTGCTTCAACAAAGTATTAGTTTAAGGTAGGGTTGTTGCGGGTATCGAAATTTCGATACCCAATCGATACTTTTGTCCCGGTATCGATACGATACCGGGATTTCCGTTTTTTCGATACTGGGCTGCGCTTCTGCACAGTCTAGTATCTCTGAACATGAGCGCACTGCTATCGGCGCGCTCATGTTCTCTCAGCAGCACGGGGAGAAGGAAGCTGTCCTCCCTCCCCCCTGTGCTGCTGCCGCTGCCACCAATGAGAAGAGAGGGGCGGAGGAGGGGCGGCAATGAGAAGAGAGGGGCGGCAATGAGAAGAGAGGGGCGGCAATGAGAAGAGAGGGGCGGCAATGAGAAGAGAGGGGCGGAGGAGGGGCGGCACCACGGAGGAGGGGCGGCAATGAGAAGAGAGGGGCGGAGGAGGGGCGGGCGCACTGCGCCACCAATGATAGGATTATTTCCACACAGAGCGGCGCCCACCAATGATAATTACCCCTTTATACAGGAGGCGGGTACTGGCAGATCAGCGGCAGTTAACTGCCGCTGATCGCAGCTCCCTGTCAGGGGCAGGGTGCCGGCAATGCGATTCTGCTGCCAGCACCCGCCTCCTGTATGTGTTAAAGACTGACTACTATATGGGACTCCAGACTTTCACCATCAGGCCACACAGAGCGGCGCCCAGCGATGTCTCAGCACTCACCATTAGTCCTGGGCGCCGCTCCGTTCGCCCGCAGTGCCCCACTACTGTCTCCTCTCCTGCTCCACATGCTGCTGATTACTATCGGAGCGATGGGAGGAGACATCAGCTTCACTAGTGGGCGTTCCTTTTCCCTGCGCTGCGATTGGACAGCGCTACAGCCAGGGAGAAGGAACGCCCACTAGTGAAGCTGATGTCTCCTCCCATCGCTCCGATAGTAATCAGCAGCATGTGGAGCAGGAGAGGAGACAGTAATGGAGCACTGCAGGCGAACGGAGCGGCGCCCAGGACTAATTGTGAGTGCTGAGACATCGCTGGGCGCCGCTCTGTGTGGCCTGATAGTGAAAGTCTGGAGTCCCATATAGTAGTCAGTCTTTAACACATACAGGAGGCGGGTGCTGGCAGCAGAATCGCATTGCCGGCACCCTGCCCCTGACAGGGAGCTGCGATCAGCGGCAGTTAACTGCCGCTGATCTGCCAGTACCCGCCTCCTGTATAAAGGGGTAATTATCATTGGTGGTGCAGTGTGCCCCCCAACCCATTAAAATCATTGGTGGCACAGTGCGCCAGCCCATCTCAACCCCCCAGTATTAAAATCATTGGTGGCAGTGGCCACAGGGACCTCTCCCCTCCCCCTCATTGGTGGTGCAGTGGCAGCTTCTGATCGGAGCCCCAGCAGTGTAATGCTGGGGCTCCGATCGGTTACCATGGCAGCCAGGACGCTACAGAAGCCCTGGTTGCCATGGTAACATCCCTGATGCTGTGTGCACAAAGCACAGAGCAGCAGGGACAGTGTGAAGTCCTATTCACCCTGATAGAGATCTATAAGGCTGAATAGGAAAAGGGATGAAAGATCCCAGGTTCTAGCCCCTAAGGGGGGGGAATAGTTATTAAATAAAAAGTGTAAAAAAAAATAAAAAATAATATTAAGTATAAATCACCCCCTTTTCCCAATTTCACATATAAAATATATAAATAATAAACATATTACGTCGCCACGTCAGAAAAGTCCAAACTATTAAAATATAAAAAAAAATCTAGGTGGTGAATGCCGGAACAGAAAAAATAAAATAAAAACTGCGCGATTCGCCATTTTTAAAAATGAGGAATGCACGTGGCTTTTTTTGTTTATTTTTTTTTTGCGTGGTATCGAATGGTATCGAGTATTGCAATACTTTTTCATGGTATCGAAACCGAATCAAAAATTTGGTATTGCAACAACTCTAGTTTAAGGGTGTGCACACTTATGCAACCACATTATTTTAGTTGTATATTTTTTCTTCCCTCTACCTAAAAGATTTCAGTTTGGTTTTAAATTGAGTGGTACAGTTTATAGGTCACATTAAAGGTGGAAAAAGTTCTGAAATGATTTATCTTTGTCTCATTTTTTTACATCACAGAAACCTGACAACAGGGGTGTGTAGACTTTTTATATCCACTGTATGTAAATAAGCCTCTAGGCGCAACAGGGGTGTTGCTATTACACCTAGAGGCTTTGCTCTCTCTGCAACTGCCGCGCCCTCTCCACTTTGACTGACAGGGCCAGGCAGTGAAAATGTCCTTACACCATATCGATCAATTATAGTGCAGAGGGTGCTGTAGCTGCAGAAAGAGCTGAGCCTTTAGACTGTTTTAGGGAACAGTCAGGACATCACAGGTAGTGTAATATTACATAATGATAGGACTTTGAGGATACATGTACATGAAGCGTATTTGTATGCAGAAAATCTGCATGAAATCCACATTAAACTGCATAAATACTGCATATAAGGGCTCATGCACACAAACATATTTTTTTTCTGTGTCCATTCTGTTTTTTTTTTGCAGCCTGAATGCAGAACCATTCACTTCAATAGTGCAACAAAAAAATAAATAAATGAAATGACTCAGTGTGCATTCATAGTTAATACAGTTGAAAAAAGACATAAGTCCATCAAGCTCAACCAAGGGATGGGTGGTTACGCGAATCGCAGAAGGAAATGAGACTCAGCTTTCTACACATTTTCATGAGCATTAAAAGAGTTTTCTCATCATGGACAATGAGGGCATATCGCTAGGATATGTCCCCATTGTCTTATAGGTGCGGGTCCCACCCCTGGGACCTGCACCTATATTGAGAACGGGGCCCCGCAAGTGAAGGAGGGCGCACTGCACATGTGCAGCCCCCTTCCATTAATTTTTTATGGGGCTGGAGAAAATAGCCGAGCGCTGGCTCAGCTATTTCCATCAGCCCCATAGAAATGAATGGGATCGGGGGCCGCGCATGCGTGGTACGCTCCCATTCACTTCTATGGGGAGCTGGCTTGGTGGTGGCTGGACCGGAGTCCTCCACCAGCTACCACCTTGCGGGACTTCATTCTCGATCCTAGCGATATGCCCCCATTGTCTATGATGAGACAACCCCTATAATGTCATTTACTTTTAAGAATTCATCCAAACCCTTTTTAAAACTGTCCACTGTTCTTTCTGTGACCACGTCCTGAGGAAGTTTGTTCCACAGATTCACCGTTCTTACAGTAAAGAAGTTTTGACGCTTCTGGAGACTGAAATGTTTCTTCTCCAGTCGGAGGCAGGGCCCCCTTGTCTTTTGAGGGCATTTTACATGGAACAGTTTTTCTCCATATTTCTTGCATGGCCCCCCTTAGACGTCTCTTCTCAAGACTAAATAAATTCAATTATTTTAATCTTTCTTCATAACCAAGACCCTCCATGCCCCTTATCAGTTTAGTTGCTCTCCTCTGTACTTTCTCCAGCTGCAGGGCATCCATTCTTTGGACTGGTGCCCAGAACTGAACTGCATATTTCAGATGAGGCTTAGAGATTACTAATGCTTTGTAAAGTGGTAATATTACATCCCTGCCATGCGAGTCCATGCCTTGATAAATGCATGACAATATCCTGGTGGCCTTAGAAGCAGCTGATTGACATTGTATTCCGTTATTTATTCTACCATCTACAAGGACACCCAAATCCTTCTCTATAAGTGACTCTCGCAGTGTTACATGCCCTAGGACATATGATGCACGGAGATTATTACTACCAAGATGCATAACTTTACATTCATCCACATTGAACCTCATTTGCCAAGTTGATGCCCAATCACTCAGAGTGTTCAGTCAGCTTGTTTTCTATGGACATCTTCCATACACTGCACAGTACTACACAGCTTAGTGTCATCCGCAAAAATAGAAATGGTGCTATTACTGGTCCTATTAAATAATAGAGGACCCAGCACTGAACCTTGGGGTACACCACTTATGTCACACACCATGTCCGTATGTCTGCATGTCCTATTATTGTCCGCATTACGTACAAGGATATAACTGTTCTATTAGGGGCTGGCCATTCCTTTCTACAAAATGCGTAATGCACACAGCTGGTATCTATGTTTTGCAAATGCGCAATTTGTGGATCGCAAAACACCCCGCGGTCGTGTGCATGAGACCTAAATATGCACTATTTATTGTGGGTTTGCTGCAATTTTTTCTGTCGTTTTTATGTGGTTTTTGTTGTGGATTTTCTATTTGCTGAAACAACCCCATTGAAGTCTATGAGGAAAACCATGACTCTTCATAAGGTGTGGAATCACAAATGACATGCTGTGGATTTTAAAATCTGCACGTCAGGTCAATTTCCACACGCAAAAAAATAAGCAAAGTGTATATATTTGGCAAATTCACTTTGCTGGTGCTGTATTATGTTCTGCACGAAAATCCACTCAGAAAAACCTCCTGGAATTCCACATTGTGTGCAGTTACACTAATTGTCAACTAGAACAAACTAAAACAGCAAAAAGCCCCCTAACTCCAATCAAAGACCACTCCAAACTTTTACTAAATAAAAGAAACAAACACTGGGGATAACAACCAAACAAGTGAAGCAAAACTAAACAAAAAGGAAAAATGCAAAAGGAGGGATCAAAAAGGAAAGATTAAAGTGGCCAAAGTTAAACCTTGACTAGAACTCAGTGGGTCCTTGAATTTATCACATCATGCGAATGAAGGATATGGTAGCTGTGGAATTGTTTTTTGTGGGACAACTAAAACAGGGGTGAAGTTGATAAAAAAAAGAAGCGAAAGGAGATTAGCAATAAGGTGAGAGACAGTAGTTACCTAACCTTAGCTAGGTGGACCTGTTGAGCCAGGGATCCCTGCAAGTCTTTCCAGTGGAATTAGGTTTTAACAAAGGCAATGGATGTACCATTGAGAGATAAGTTAAGGTTCACCATATGCTTAAACCAACCCAGGCAAGATTTGCACAAGCATTTGACACGACCTAATTCCAAACAATGGGTTAAAGTCAATTGTTTGATCATATAAGGCGATTTTATCAATTTCCTGTAATGCGTAAGAATTGTGGTAAAATTTGCAGTATCTGAAGGTATACTAAATTGTAATGAACATGGAAGAGTGGAGCACCGTTGCAGCATTTCAATTTACTGCTGCAGATCACCCGGCAGCACCTTTACACGGGAAATTATTGCAAGGTGTAAATCCACCTTTAGGCCTCATTCAATGTGTTTGGTCAGTGATTTCCATTAGTGATTGTGAGCCAAACCAGGGGCAGGTCTAAACAAAGAACAGGTGCAAGTCTTTCCATGTCTTTTCCATTACCTTATCTTTATGTAGCCTCCATTCCTGATGGAAATCACTGGCCGAACACTGACATGTAAGTAAGGCCTTAGTCACAATAAAACTAAATTGAGCATTTGATTTTGTGTTGCTATATTCTGAAAGATATAGGATTTTCATTTTTCCAGTGACTGAGCTTGTTAATTTCAGAATATTAGGCTACTTTCACACTCGTGTTTTGGCTTTCCATTTGTGAGATCCATCATTGCAGCTGGCCAGCTAGGACCTGTCCTAGGTTGCTAATATAGCTTATCTGTGTACACAGCTAGACCTGCCAATAGCCTTAATACAGTTCCTATGTTTATGTGTTAAAGACAAAAGCAGAGTTATTTACTGTGACATCATGTTTTGAATGACATATAACTGTTATATTTTGTGTTCACAGAAGCAGAAAAGATAATATGCCTTTAAGATTCATTTTGTAATGTAAGGTAAGCTCAGTGACTCAGCATAAACAACAGAAAGCATAGTGTTAATCTGTTGTTGCTGGGCAGAAGTCTAGACCAATCAAAGCCAGCGTCTCACACAGCAAGAGTTTACACCAATCACAGCCAGCCTCACACACAGGCTGTGTGGGGGAATTCCCCTAGCTGAACAGACACACAGTTCCAGTCCAGAGCCCAGTTTTATGGGAAAAATAGTTATATAACAATTATATAATGTTTATATTGTTAATATTGTGATTAGAACTGTATACTGAACCAGTTATATATGTGTTTACTTACAGTTCCACCAAATACAAATTACAAGCTACAAATAGCAGGCATACAAACCAGATTCCATACAAACTGCAAACTGCTCATACCAGATCATAAGCAATTGCATACTGCAAACCAAGTTGAGCAAGCAGAAGAGCTCAGCTATACCTCTCATCGAGATCATAAAGTGCTTAAATAACTTAAAGTGAGAGTACAGATACTCAAGAGAGAAATATATCCACCATTTTATGTTGGATGACAAGATTGAACAGTTGAACCACCATTTTATACATACCGCCATTTTGTGATATATTTTCAACACGTGTTTTGTACATGGACTATCTGCTGCGGAGTCGGCAGTGTTATATGAAGAAAAGTTGAAGTTAATAAAGAAGTTATTTCAAGCATTTGGTGTGCTCTTTAAACCTACTGTTTCCATAGAACGGCGCTAGAGGAATTACAGAGTAACAGACAGCAGAGTGCCAGTATATACCGCCACGCAGCAACTGTTCCTGAGTGAGCAAGCAAAGACATCTCAGCGGAGCTACCATAAAGGCCATTGAACATGAGCATAAGTCAAACTGTAGCCGACTCCTAAAGTGGCAGAATGGCAAAGGCAAAATAGTCAGAGAAAGAGCACCAACCCTCCTGCGATCTCTAAAGAGAGAAAGAGACGCATGGTGGGAGGCCAAAGTCCAGAGCTAGGGTGCCTACACCGCTATCCACTGAGAGACCACATACTGTAGCCATCTAGTTTCAGAAGCTCAAAGCCTGCAGCAGGGTATCCAAGCCAGCGCATCGCAAGTCATCACAGAGCATCGCAAGTCATCACAGAGCATACCATCATATCAAGAAAAAACACGTCTTCCTTAAGATTGACATTTGTTCCTGCTCTTCAGAATAAGGTCAGAGCTTTCCTTTTATTACTTAACATTGCATATAGGCTTTGGCATAAAGAGACATTTTTTGTGTTCAGAAATAAGAGACTTTAAATAAAAATAAAGGATAGTCTGTAGTATACGAACTCTAAAGCATTTAAAGTGAAAGTCATTTATTGCCTGTATTTATCACTGTTGTATTTAAAGTGACAGTCCTTTATTTCTGCATTTGTCAGTATTGCATTTAAAGTAAAAGGACTGTTAATATTCGTATTGATTGTATTATTGCATTTAAAGTAAAATCTCTGAACCTAGTATTACTATGCCACTGTTAGAGGATACAAACATAGATTGAGTAGAGGGGGAAGAGCAAGGGAACCTGTCTGAGGTAGAAGAGTCTGACGTAGCATTAGTCATGCCTCAAACAAATATAGCCCAAGCAGATGAACTAAGACACGTTCATCACGTGCCAGAAAACCGACCCCAAAGATGCTGGAAAATTTGGAGCAAGAAGCAGCACTGAAAGGAAAAAAGTTTGCCAGAATGTATGATAAATGGAAATTATACATGAAAGACATTCGTAAAAAGCTAAAGCAAGAAAGTATAAAAGGGAACTTGAGTGATATGATAGAGACGGTAGAAGAATCTGAATCAGAGCTTATGGCAGCATATGTCAACCTGCGGTCATTTACCTTCCCAGGATATTGTAAGAAACATGGACACATGTACTGCGGTCACTAAAGATTTGGTAAAGCTCATGAGAGAACTATCATCTGCAGAAAACTACAATGAAGTTAAAGCAAGAAGTAGAATGAATGAGCTAGGTGCCCAAGAATTGGCATCAGAAAACTCATGGCCACTAGCTAAAATGGAGGGGTGAATCTCCCAGACATAATTTGTCTTGTTTTATTAAGACATATTATTGATTGGTAAATAGAAATATACAGAGGCTCTACTGTCAGCAATTCACGGATAGGTGCTCTCTCCAGATAGGCAGCACCTATTGCCAAAGAGGTAGATAAACAAGTGGATATATGAAGTGGAGGGCACTCAAATGTCTAAGGGTTATTTGTACCACAATACGCAATGTTCTTATATACGATAAAATCCAATATTCTGGTATCGGATAATACTAGTACAGGTGATCAGTCTGTCTAGTAATTTACTAAAATACAAAAATGCTAAATGCACGTCACAGTGAAGGTGCTCGAGGAGGATAAAACACATCAGCAACGCCGAGCCCCGGCCAAAGTGTGGAGGTGTCCGAGATCCCCAAGGGTCAAGCCAAGTAATTAGACTGCAAAAGTCACTAGATAGAGCCGGCTACAATAGATGACATATCCAGTCAGCTGACCGCATTGACGGAGATACCCCCGAGTCACGTGAGATGCCATCCTCTGCACCGCGTGGAACGCAACCAGAGACGCCGGAGATACGTCCCGAGTCACGTGAGACGCTATCCTCTGCACCACGTGGGACGCAACCAGAGACGCTGGAAGTAGGGGACACCACAACGGAGAGAGACGCCAAACAAGCTGCAAGAAACGTGCGCACCAACGCTCCCCAGGATCGGACCACCGCCAGTATACATCACCTACTTGGGTACATCTTCGATGGGGTAAGACTGTTCCAGCCTTGATATATAACAGACTGTCTCTATCTATCTGGACATAACAAGGGACCCTTGACACAATCTGTTTTTATTGTTCATTTTATTGGATATCTGGATACCCACGTCATTGCCAGCTGGGTATATAGAAGCCCACTGTGACGTGCATTTAGCATTTTTGTATTTTAGTAAATTACTAGACAGACTGATCACCTGTACTAGTATCATCTTATACCAGAATATTGGATTTTATCGTATATAAGAACATTGCGTATTGCGGTACAAATTACCCTGACGCCACCTATTTGTAACCACTTGTTTACACCCCTGTGGTTTACAATTTTATTTCCAATAAATAATTTATGATTCATCCATATGTGTACTTAGACATTTGAGTGCCCTCCACTTCATATTATTGATTGGATCCGTAAATCTAGCCACACTCTGATTATGACCTAGAGGAAGGTATTTGTTCCCTCTGGGACCCGTGTACACTACTTCATACTAGATTGAGATTCCATACTTTTTTGCCGCCTGGAAGACTCTGCAGTGACTCCTTCATGTGTCCTAGATGGTCTCTAAGTATCTCCCACTATGCTGAATTTGACCAGGGACGGACCAACAAACTCTTCCAAGAGTGGAGGGGATTCTTACAGTTCAACACATGTTGCATAATTTAGACCCTAGGTGGTTAAGCTGCCATTCAGATCACTGAACCAATGTTAGTAGGTCATTTTGTAGCAGTGGAAATGGTGTTTTTTTATCAAGTTACTTTTTATGGCAAAGAATGACTGCAATTAACTGCAATTCATCAGATTACGCTTCATAACAATCTAGAGTTAATGCAAATTGCCACCATATAAGGTGAAGCAGCAACTTTGTGGAAACCAAAATTTATGTTAGTCTCAAAGCTTTTGTCTTTGACAGTATATATTTTTATACATTTGAACTTTTTTGTTAAATGTACACTGAGGGACTGACCATGTATGAGCTTGATTGCTCATATAGTACAATGCAGTACTTTTGTAGTGTAGTGTATTATGGCTGACAGTGTAAAACTGACAGGATTCCTATTAGGCCCTACCTCTGAGGTAGTGTCGACAAACAGAGTCTCCTTCCTCTCTCTAACCACTTAAGCCCCTTTTCACCTGCATTTAACCGACTTTTCACAACTCTACCCTGTTTTTTGTTTGCCACTAGGCCAAGGATGGCCAACCTGAGGCGTTTTTTTGATACTCGATCTGAGGAGGTCCAAATGAGCCAAGTCGGTACTATAAAGTCATATGAACAAATTGCTGACTAGTGATTGATCTAAGAGAACGTCCATTACATTGATAGTGGTTATAGGTGAGGAAAGTGGAAAACAAACTACCTGGTACCAAAACACAGTAGAGTAGATTAACCACTTCGACCTAGCTGAAACACCCTTAATGACCAGGCCACTTTTTACACTTCTGCACTACACTACTTTCACCGTTTATTGCTCGGTCATGCAACTTACTACCCAAATAAATTTTACCTCCTTTTCTTCTCACTAATAGAGCTTTCATTTGGTGGTATTTCATTGCTGCTGACATTTTTACTTTTTTTTGTTATTAATCGAAATTTTACGATTTTTTGTGCAAAAAAATGTCATTTTTCACTTTCAGTTGTAAAATTTTGCAAAAAAAACGACTATCCATATATGAATTTTTTGCTAAATTTATTGTTCTACATGTCTTTGATTTAAAAAAAATGTTTGTGTAAAAGTTATAGCGTTTACAAACTATGGTACAAAAATGTGAATTTCCACTTTTTGAAGTAGCTCTGACTTTCTGAGCACCTGTCATGTTTCCTGAGGTTCTACAATGCCCAGACAGTACAAACACCCCACAAATGACCCCATTTCGGAAAGTAGACACCCTAAGGTATTCACTGATGGGCATAGTGAGTTCATAGAACTTTTTATTTTTTTGTCACAAGTTAGCGGAAAATGATAATGATTTTTTTTTTTTTTTTCTTACAAAGTCTCATATTCCACTAACTTGTGACAAAAAATAAAAACTTTCATGAACTCACTATGCCCATCACAAAATACCTTGGGGTGTCTTCTTTCCAAAATGGGGTCACTTGTGGGGTAGTTATACTGTCCTGGCATTTTAGGGGCCCAGATGCATGAGAAGTAGTTTGAAATCAAAATCTGTAAGAAATGACCGGTGAAATCCGAAAGGTGCTCTTTGGAATGTGTGCCCCTTTGCCCACCTAGGCTGCAAAAAAGTGTCACACATCTGGTATCGCCGTACTCAGGAGAAGTTGGGGAATGTGTTTTGGGGTGTCATTTTACATATACCCATGCTGGGTGAGAGAAATATCTTGGCAAAAGACAACTTTTCGCATTTTTTAATACAAAGTTGGCATTTGACCAAGATATTTATCTCACCCAGCATGGGTATATGTAAAATGACACCCCAAAACACATTGCCCAACTTCTCCTGAGTACGGCGATACCACATGTGTGACACTTTTTTGCAGCCTAGGTGGGCAAAGGGGCACACATTCCAAAGAGCACCTTTAGGATTTCACCGGCCATTTTTTACAGATTTTGATTTCAAACTACTTCGCACACATTAGGGCCCCTAAATTGCCATGGCAGTATAACTACGCCACAAGTGACCCCATTTTGGAAAGAAGACACCCCAAGGTATTCCGTGAGGGGCATGGCGAGTTCCTAGAATTTTTAATTTTTTGTCACAAGTTAGCGGAATATGAGACTTTGTAAGAAAAAAAAAATCATCCTTTTCCGCTATCTTGGCAAAAGACAACTTTTCCCATTTTTTTTATACAAAGTTGGCATTTGACCAAGATATTTATCTCACCCAGCATGGGTATATGTAAAATGACACCCCAAAACACATTTCCCAACTTCTCCTGAGTACGGCGATACCACATGTGTGACACTTTTTTGCAGCCTAGATGCGCAAAGCGGCCCAAATTCCTTTTAGGTGGGCATTTTTAGACATTTGGATCCCAGACTTCTTCTCACGCTTCCGGGCCCCTAAAATGCCAGGGCAGTATAAATACCCCACATGTGACCCCATTTTGGAAAGAAGACACCCCAAGGTATTCAATGAGGGGCCTGGCGAGTTCATAGAATATTTTTTTTTGGGCACAAGTTAGCGGAAATTGATTTTTTTTTGTATTCTCTCACAAAGTCTCCCTTTCCGCTAACTTGGGACAAAATTTTCAATCTTTCATGGACTTAATATGCCCCTCACGGAATACCTTGGGGTGTCTTTCTTTCCGAAATGGGGTCACATGTGGGGTATTTATACTGCCCTGGCATTTTAGGGGCCCTAAAGCGTGAGAAGAAGTCTGGAATATAAATGTCTAAAAAAATGTACGCATTTGGATTCCGTGAGGGGTATGGTGAGTTCATGTGAGATTTTATTTTTGGACACAAGTTAGTGGAATATGAGACTTTGTAAAAAAATAATAATAATTTCCGCTAACTTGGGCCAAAAAAATGTCTGAATGGAGCCTTACAGGGGGGTGATCACCCATATAGACTCCCTGATCACCCCCCTGTCATTGATCACCCCCCTGTAAGGCTCCATTCAGACATCCGTATGATTTTTACGGATCCGCGGATACATGGATCGGATCCGCAAAACACATACGGACGTCTGAATAGAGCCTTACAGGGGGGTGATCAATGACAGGGGGGTGATCAGGGAGTGTATATGGGGTGATCACCCCCCTGTCATTGATCACCCCCCTGTAAGGCTCCATTCAGACGTCCGTATGTGTTTTGCGGATCCGATCCATGTATCCGCGGATCCGTAAAAATCATATGGACGTCTGAATGGAGCCTTACAGGCGGGTGATCAATGACAGGGGGGTGATCAGGGAGTCTATATGGGGTGATCAGGGGTGATCAGTGGTTCATAAGGGGTTAATAAGTGACAGGGGGGGTGTAGTGTAGTGGTGTTTTGTGCTACTTTACACAGCTACCTGTGTCCTCTGGTGGTCGATCCAAACAAAAGGGATCACCAGAGGACCAGGTAGCAGGTATATTAGACACTGTTATCAAAACAGTGTCTAATATACCTGTTAGGGGTTAAAAAAATCGAATCTCCAGCCTGCCAGCGAGCGATCGCCGCTGGCAGGCTGGAGATCCACTCGCTTACCTTCTGATCCTGTGAACGTGCCGCCTGTGTGCGCGCGTTCACAGGAAATCTCGGCTTGTGCGAGAGGACGCGTATATGCGTGACTCTGCTCAGAGCTGCCGCCTCCGGAACGCGATCCTGCGTTAGGCGGTCCGGAGGCGGTTAAATAAGGCCGAATGCACGCGGCTGTTGTTCATGGCCGTGAGCGGTCCGTGGAACCGTGGCCTAGATTCCTCCTGAGAGCAGGAGCGAACGGCGTCATTGGTTGCTATGACGCCGTGCGCTCCCTGCTGCAGCCGCAGTACAGTAACACACTGGTATGATCTATACCAGTGTATTACAGTACTGTGCCGGCAGCAGGGAGCGCACGGCGTCATAGCAACCAATGACGCCGCGTGCTCCTGCTCTCAGGAGGAATCCAGGCCGCGGTTCCACGGACCGCTCACGGCTGTGAACAACGGCCGTGTGCATTCGGCCTTAGTATGAATCGGACAAAATATAATAATTGCACACCAAATTGAATGCCATATGATGGTGTCACTCTCTAGAAGCATTTAGGTAACATTAAAATAGTGCAAATAGAAAGGAATGGGTTATGAAAGATGCACATGGAGGCTAAATGTATTTATTTATGTCTGGAGGCTATCAACACAATCTCCATACTAACCCTAACTAAACTAGCATGCTAACAAACACCAACAGAATTCCTCAGCATAAGGGCCAGTCTTAAAGGCGTTTTCTGGGATTACTATGGTTTTTAGCAGATATTCCTATGTAATTACCTACTTCATGTTTATCTTCCCTGTGCTTTTTTTTCCAGTTTGATTTCACCATGTAAACAAGTCTCCCGGGTTTGTTTCCATCCTGTATGTTTCTAGCTCTTCCTGATATCCAATCAAACCCATGATGCACTTCTTTCTCTGCCACAGCTCCAGCACTGCCCAACGATGTCACACTAGGTTATAGCTCTCTTGCAAGCTATCCCTGCTGGTCTGAATACAATGCTGCTGTTCCTGTGACTGCTCTGCTTGCTGCAGGTTCTTATCTGCACCTCCCCATGCCTCTGAGATACCCTAGTGATGCCTACACAGATTCCTGACTCTGTTGATGATCTGTCAGAGCAATCTTGAATCGCTTTGCCTGTTTACTGGGAGAACTATGCAGCCAACAGCTGCTTTGTCCTTTCTATCTCCTCCTCTCATCTCTGTGATCAATATGTGAGGAGGAAACAAGACGCTGGGAAAGCTTATGCAGCTGTCATAAATATTAAGTCAGGATTTCCCATCTTCCCTGGATAATCTGATTTTGCTGGCTACCAGGACTGACATCTGCTTTTAAGAGTGACTACATGAGTCAGATGTCACCCAGTAGTTTCTCATCCGATGATTATATTTCCGAGACCCTCGCACTCTGTCATGCCAACAGCCTCTGCAAACCCCATGCAGGTTTGAGGCCATCCAAATCTAAAAAAGCTTGTCCTGTCTGGCTTAGTTTGGAAGGTGAGCCTTCCCTATGCAAGAGTTATACCCTGTTAAAACCAAGAATAGCCATCTTAGTGCAATAATCTGACCAGAAACCTCTTTTGATATTTACATATTCCTCAATTCTGGGTTTGCTGGGGACTTTGTTGACCAATCCTTGGTCAAACTGCTCTGCCTGAAGCTATCTGTTTTTCTCATAAATTAATTTGTACTGTAAAAAAACATTTCCCAAACTCGGGTTTAGTTCAAAGTGGTAATGTTGTGTTGCTATATAAAGGTTGATATATTTTATACATATTGGACGTTTTTTTATTTTATAGTTGTTCTTCCTGTAGTCATATTGTATAGACTGTAGGCACTACTGGCTGGCACTCCATTACATTTCAAGTGTGCCTCCTGGTTAAAATGTTTGACTCATTAGGGTGCCAACCAGAAGGAATGGTCAAGCTAAATATGTTATCAATCAATAGGTTCGCTATCTGTCTGCCTCCTACTCTCTGTGACACTAAGGCGATTATACATCCATCTTGTAGCTGTGTCATTTTTTATTTTGGTCAGATGTATTAATTCCATGTGTAGTGTCCCACTAGGTAGGAGTGGGCACTACACAAGGGTCAATTGGGTAACGTGTTACTTCTACTCACAAGGGACAGTGATATTGTATTCATCCATGCATTGTAATGTAATTTACTGTGTGTATTAAATATGTTGGTTCCCCCCTGTTAATGCTTATCAGGCCTAGTTGGGTGTAATTAGACATTCCAGACACTAGAGGGAGATAGGGAGCCCCCCGCGCCATCTACTTTACAAGTGCCGGCGGCGACAGCGGAGGACAGCGACCCCGACTCAGAAAGCCTGGACGACCAGATCGTGCGGCTGGAGAAGAAATTGCGTGAGCTGCGCCAGATTGCCTCCGCCAGGATCCAGACTCCACCTGACCTGAAAGAAAGTGGACTTAAGGACTCGGACGTCTCCGGGTCTGAGGTGAGAGTACCTGTCCCTTCCAGCCGGCCCTCTTTAGTGTCAGCACCTGCGGTGAGGTCCTCCTATGCTGTGCACCGACGCGCAGAGCCAGTTGTCCAGGAACCCACCGGACCGCTTGCAGCAGCGGTACCCAGGCCAGTGCAGCAACCTCCAATTGTCATGCCTGCACCGGTGCGGTCAGCAACAGTGATAACCCCTAGGCCTATGGGGCCAATACCTATTAGGGGTCCTTTCATGCTGCAGTTGCCCCCCAATACTGTGTTGTGGGCACATCCGCCTGTTGACTCTCACTACAGGCCCAATCTACAAATGGAGCCAGGGAGCACCACTGTGATGCCAAGTGGATATGACATACCCCTGTGATTTGGCCTGCTAGGCCATTGATTTGATTTATTTTGCCAAGGGACCCTAATGAAGTGGATTAACCCTTCCAGGACAGGAGTCCTTCGTTGTTTTGGCCCTCTGTTGCTGCTGCCAGTTACCCACGGCTCAGTGGTAGTGGTCAACCACTGAAATACCAATTGCAGCAAGGCCATACTGTTTACAGGACCCCCTGCCTGCTTTCTCAGAGTGAAAAACCCAGTTGTGCCTATGTGTATGTTGCACCTTTAACCCTTTTCACCCCCTTTTCAGGTTGATTAAGGGTATTGCAGAACTTATTTTTATATGTGCCATTTGAATAATGTGGACTATTTTTATGTGCTGTCACTTTTATTATGCAACGTAAATATTAAAAGAAATGCGCCCAGGGAAAGACTCTAATGCACATGAGCCTCTGAGATCTTGCTACTATTTTAAAGAAATGTGCCCAGAGATGGACTCCACCGTATGTGAGCCTCTGTGATCTGATACCTTCTTTTCTGCTGGATATTTGGCTACACTTGTCACTTTAAACCTGGGTACGGACTCATTTATATCCTTTGAGCCTCCAAGAATTGTTATTTAATGTTTTACATTTTCTATGGACTACTACTGTTCATTATGGACAATTTGCACTTAAAGTTTTATATGGACTAATCCTGGTATCCTTGATACGCTGCACCAGGTCAGCGCCCCTGTTCCCTTACAGTATCCTGAGAGAAGAGAACGACGCCCCTTTTCACCGAACTTGTTCCTTAGCCAGTGGAACTGCCTGATATATACATGTAATATATTTCGCAAATGTAGATGTATTTTCCTGCTTTGCATTATTTTTCTATTACAGGGGCAGTATCCTGCTGGGCAAGGCCCCTTTCATGTTGCGCCGAGGACGGGCAACGTCATAGCGTGGGGGTATGTAGTGTCCCACTAGGTAGGAGTGGGCACTACACAAGGGTCAATTGGGTAACGTGTTACTTTTACTCACAAGGGACAGTGATATTGTATTCATCCATGCATTGTAATATAATTTACTGTGTGTATTACATATGTTGGTTCCCCCTGTTAATGCTTATCAGGCCTAGTTGGGTGTAATTAGACATTCCAGACACTAGAGGGAGATAGGGAGCCCCTAGTATAAATGTCCAGGCCCAGACAGGGAGGGGTTAGGTCATAGTCAGGAGTCTGTGGAGACAGAAGTGAGAAGGCACCAGCCCAGGATATGCTGAGAGCCTCCCCCTGACATGCAGCTAGATAGTCCTGGTTTCTAGCTGCACTAGGAGGCTAGGAAGAGTACAGCCTACCTGGAGACCAGTAATACAACCAACACAGATGAGACACCCCAGTAGTAGGAGAGCACCTCCTGGGAGCAACCTGTAGTATCCCTCACAGCAAGGACAATACCACAAGTACAGCTAAGTAACCTGATAGGCAGAAGTGTTTAATATAGAGCAAGTGCCAATACTGGAGGAAGGATTATATATACCAAAGATTCAAGCCAGCAATTAGGCATCCGGGCCTTGGGATCCAGCCAGCTAGAATAGCTGAGGGGATAGAGCAGCATTGTACTGCAAAGCATTAACTGTTTGCCCTCCAAGTATCTTGCAAGATCATACCTGCCATATTGTGAAGTAAAGCTGCTGTGCACTTGTACTAGAAAGGACTGCATTATTATCACCTACTGCAACTGCTTGTATAAAGTTGGACTGTTTCCTAAAGTAAAGCAACGTTTGGTTCACCAACTGCGTACGCTATTAATCCTCCTACAAACCGGTGTGCCACCGTTACAGGCACTGGCGTCACGATCCTTAAAAGGGACCTTACCTAAGGCATTCAAAACACCTACAACATCCAGGGCACCTCACACACCATCAGGCCTGGTCCCTATCTACAGAGTGTGCCCCAGAGGAACCGTGTCTACCTCTCCTTCACTGCCCAGGGTTCTCCTCAGAAAAGTAGTGTAACCCTCGATTGCCCATACCGTGACCTCACTATCGCTATACCCTGCAGGTCTGGCGTGTTGCACATGCTTATGCTGAAAGCTAATAAATACACCATATATAGACATTTCTTTGTCTACCAGCTGTATTCATTTTTCAAAGCATGGGCCTGTCCCAATGGGGATGGGTTAATCACAGTTTACCTGTGCCTGCCCTGAACCTTTGGGATTAGAAGCGACACATTGCCTCCTGGAGGACTGTGGTAAGTAATAAAGCCGACTAAGAAGGTAGAAATGTCCTGTGCCTAGAGGATTTTACTGTAAAGTAGTTTTCCTGTGGGAAGTGTTATAGAAAGGGCACAAACAGAAAACCTATGAAAAACATATTTAGCTTCTACATTAGTCAAGTTTTGGAGATGTCTTACTACAAGGAGTTCTGATCAAGGAAAAACTGATTGTCCTAGACAATGAAGACATCTGTTACTCTTTCAAAAAAAATATTACTATTAAACCTAAGGTCTCAGGATGCTTGCTATATTAAATCTCTATTCTGTTAAATCTAATTAATGTTATGTGTATGTCTAGGTTCTGTACTGAGATGGTGCCTTGTGCATTAGGATTCTTTGTGCGCTTACCGCCATAACCATGTATACCCTTTAATGCCTGCATGCTAACTGAACAGTTCTCTGTACAACTGACCATACGGTAAATTTAATCCATCAATGAATACACATCAATCAGGTCCTACATCCCCCACCCTAGTCTTGGTTTCTGCCTCAGGCTCTTGTATAAACTACAGTTTTCTGCTTCACTTAGTCAATCTCCCATGACTAGACAATCAATATTCAGATATTGAGCTCTGCTCTGGGTGTGGAGTCCCTAGGGTAGGCTTCCCATAAAACAAAGAACCTTCATTATATGACCTCATGCCCGACCCAATGTTCTTATTATGATTAATGAATTACTCTGCAGCCACTTGGAAAGTACCATAAAATCCTTCACTATAACAAAATGAAAGCAAAACAGCAAATTACAAATATATGGCGACACATTTCTATCGGTAATTCGGTCATATTTGAAGGGACAAATAGTGTATCCTGCACCTGTATTCTTCCTGTTAAAATGCCCTATCGAAGGGATCGTTGGGTGCCGCTGGTGTCTGTCATAGGACCTGCTTAAACATGCCCATAGCCACATGATCCTTTTAGTCAGCTAGTTTACACAAGGTCATAGATCAAGAGAGGAAGAGAGGCCATATATATATATATATATACTGCATTCGTCACAGTAAGTATGAATCCCATTCCAAGCCCATTATGGTTATCTGATACTGGAGGAGATACCCTTCGTAACTAGCAAGGGAAATACTGCAACTAAAGAATGTTTCTAAAAGCTAATGCAGACGAAACACACGTCGTTTTACATATCTGGCCCGCTTTTGAATGGTTATCCCAACTAGATAATCCCTTCCAGGATTATAGTGCTGAGAGATCATCTAATCGGACTTGCAGGTCAATCTGACAATCAGATGTCATTGCCTAAAGAAGATGTGTGTGGCATAATACATGGTTGTGTTAAATTCACCAGCTGCTAATAGAGGGAAGTCATAAATGGTTGACCCTTCTATATGACATCTACAGGTGAAACTCGAAAAATTAGAATATCGTGTAAAGGTCATTTATTTCAGTAATGCAACTTAAAAGGTGAAACTAACATATGGGATAGACTCATTACATGCAAAGCGAGACATTTCAGGCCTTTATTTGTTATAATTTGGATGATTATGGCTTACAGCTTATGAAACCCCAAAGTCCCAATCTCAGGTCCCCTTTGCTCAGGGGGTATGGATTAGTTAGCTGACTAGAGTGTGACACTTTCAGCCTAGAATATTGAACCTTTTCACAAAATTCTAATTTTAAGCTGCATTAATGCAATTCCTTTTAATTTGCATTACTGAAATAAATGGACTTTTGCACGATATTCTAATTTTTCGAGTTTCACCTGTATATGCCCATAAAGTTATACAAACAGGAGAATGCTTTGATGGAGTAACAGATTTAACATAAAAGAGTGGTGCAACAAAGCATTAAGATGGTGCAACAAAGCATTAAGATGGCGCAACAAAGCATTAAGATGGCGCAACAAAGCATTAAGATGGTGCAACAAAGCATTAAGATGGTGCAACAAAGCATTAAGATGGTGCAACAAAGCATTAAGATGGTGCAACAAAGCATTAAGATGGTGCAACAAAGCATTAAGATGGTGCAACAAAACATTAAGATGGCGCAACAAAGCATTAAGATGGCGCAACAAAGCATTAAGATGGTGCAACAAAGCATTAAGATGGTGCAACAAAGCATTAAGATGGTGCAACAAAGCATTAAGATGGTGCAACAAAGCATTAAGATGGCGCAACAAAGCATTAAGATGGTGCAACAAAGCATTAAGATGGTGCAACAAAGCATTAAGATGGTGCAACAAAGCATTAAGATGGTGCAACAAAGCATTAAGATGGCGCAACAAAGCATTAAGATGGTGCAACAAAGCATTAAGATGGTGCAACAAAGCATTAAGATGGCGCAACAAAGCATTAAGATGGTGCAACAAAGCATTAAGATGGCGCAACAAAGCATTAAGATGGCGCAACAAAGCATTAAGATGGTGCAACAAAGCATTAAGATGGCGCAACAAAGCATTAAGATGGTGCAACAAAGCATTAAGAGAGGCCTTTTATGAAAACCAAGCCAATGAATTAAATAATTCCCAAAAGATGGGTCTTACTGATCTTTGAAAAAAATGCAATATGTCCTAGAAACAACTATTATTTATGCTGCATAGTGTGAATGGGAGATATGTTCTAGCTTGGACAATCTGACTGGACACTACTATGGTCACTAATTATGGCACGTATCATATTTGTCCAATGATTTGCGTGCACCTCTTAATAATTGTGGCGCATTGTACTCCTGTGCGCTTCAGCCAAAGACTGGAGTATAAAATGGCAGTCTTAAATCTCCGGCAGTGTTATATCTCTGTGTGGTTTCTGGATGGGCAGATTTCCCATTCATGAGTCTGTGGCAGCTGCAGTGACAAACCCCATGAAGGTCACATAGTTCTCTCAGAGATATGCCTACCTCATGTTTTGTGCTTGATTTAAAAGCATCCATTTTTTATAAATAAAATCATATTATCAATTACGTAAACATAAAAATGCCCCGTGCATCTATTTCTATCAATTTTTTAATTTGCACTTTTTTATCATATAAAACACGTATGCTGTTTAACAAGGTTGACAACACAGGGGCCTATATATAAAAACCAAGATTTAAATGCTGTTTAATCCAATAATCCTATAATACAGAACTGATGGGCGTGTTCTAATTTAGATGATAATTTAGTGGCGTAGCTACAGGGGAAGCGGTTGCTTTGGGGCCCGACCTCAGAAGGGGCCCACCCAGGATTAGGTCTAAAAGATTTTATTGCCAGGGCCAGCTCAACAGTATTATACACTGACTACCGTAACAGTATATACAGTGACATGACATGCAGTATGTATATGTAGGAAATGGACGAAGCTGTTGGTCTGAGAGAGAGCGATCTTGACTAGTGAAAGGAGTGGGGGTTGCATTGTAGTAGGGGGTTGGGTGCAAAGTAGTTACTGGGGGCGTTTAAAATTTGCTGTTGGGTCCGGTCATTTTCTAGTTTACGATAATCCTAATAGTAGATACATTAAAATAATCTGTTTCGTTATAAGAGTCAATTCATGCGCGGCAGATTGGTTGCCAATATTTTTGCCAATGTTCCATTCATGCGACTGGGCCTTGCAGAAATCCATACACTGGCTTCAGAAACAACCTGATACAGATGTAAAGAATAGAGTTTTCAGTTGCAGAAATTTCTGTAACGAATCTGCCAGAAATAAATTCACCCTAAGGCCTTATGCACACAACCGTATGTATTTTATGGCCTGCAAACCGCGGATCTACAAAATACGGATAGCGCCTGTGTGCATGCCGCATTTTTCACGGGCCAAATAGTAGAAATACAATATTCTTATCTGCAAAACGGACAAGAACAGGGAGTGTTCTATAATTTGCAGGACGGACATGGATGCAGACCACATAAATTACATCCGTTTTTGTGGACCGAACTCAGTTTAACCACACTTACTATCTTCTATACATAGATAGCTAAAGGGAATACAACTAACCTTCTCACCTTCCCCTCAAGAATACCACCATGAGCATAATGGACAGAAGCACGGAGACTGGCTCATGCAGCTTTATTGATAAAATGTCTGCTTATTACAACAGATATCATGTACACGACTTTGTATGTATACCTGCTTTTGTTCATCTACTTTGACCTTTTGGTTTTTCACTTTTCAATAAAACAAGTAAAAAAATAGAGCAGGTTCTTCACACATCTATCAGAAACTGCTAATACAGTAATTCCATCACAAGATATGCTTATTGAAATACGTCCACTGGAAAGTAGCAGATACTACATTATTGAGAAATGTCTTCTCATGTGGCAGAGGACCAACGCCCAGGTGAGTCTGCAATTTCATTGCCTCTGAAACCTTATTGCCATGTACGAGTCAGTTTTCTATCCATGTAAAAAGGTCTATGTTTCATCCATGACGTGCATGAAAAAAAGGAAGGTGACCTATTTTAGTCCATTGCACTTCCCAGAGCTCCTCCTAGCAATCGTCCGTGAAAAACGGACCAAACATTGATCGCACCATTGATCAGTAGTGAACCACAGACTACTGAAAGAAACGGACATGTGAATACACCTATAAATTAAACTGTACATGTGCTGTCTGTGTAGAACACGGACAGCGTACATCCATGATTCACTGACCTGTGAATAAGACCTTATAGCCATGCCATTGAGACATCGACCATAGATCAACATGACATCATTATAGCCTACAGGGTCAGTGGTGTAACACACCATCTTGTGGTTCCATAACAAAAGTTTGAATGGCATTACACTTGGCACCAACAATCTCCATCAGCAAGTGCATCTAGCAAATTATAAGATTATAATGATGTATGACTGAAAAGGGCTGTCAAGCAAGGGCAAAATTATGGAAAAGGGCTCACTGTGTGTGGGCCCTAAAAAAATGGATCCTGCGCCATTCATGTTCTGACACTTACCAGGTCCCTGCTGGTCTTTGATTCCTGGTCCTGTCTTGCCAATCACTGGTTGAGGTGAGTCACTGTTGCAGCCAGTGATAGGTGGAGAAGGCATCTACTGGCTTTTCCTGTGCTCCTGAGCAATGGCTGACACATTGTCACATTGGTGACATAGCTAATGATAATCTATCACACAACATGAGCCACTGTGATAAATTTGGCACGTAGTCTGCCTGCCTAAGCTGCCTAAATTTAAGACAGTAATAATAAATCTTCCCCTGAGTGTTGAGTGGGCATTGTGTTCTTTTGAAGAATATTTTGTACTGTTCATGTACAATACAAAGCCTGGCCATGTCAATCAACCAAGGGAAGGAGAGGCTTCAACAGAACAGCATTGGAGTCTGCCCCCTGTGCACTTAGGAGTTCAGATAGTGAATAGAGATGAGTACATTTCTTGAAATGAATTTCGGGTCCAATTCTAATCAATCGGTTAAAAGATTTGATTTGGGTACAAATAGATTTGACCTAGTGCTCCAATTGGCCAGAACATTTGTGTAATTTTTTTTCTCTTGTCTCTATTTTTAATTTTTATCAATTTCTCTCTCTCTCTCTCCCCTGACAATAGTGTCAGAGTGACAAAAGAAGGTTCCAAAAATTGTCACTTACTCGGGCAAATGCCTGCTTGTGGTTATACAAATGCAGCAGTATCACACAAATGTATTAATATTAATTGAATGAACTCTGCAACAGGTTTTTGGGGAAAACGACCAAAATTTACCCTGCTGGTGACCCAGTTTGCAACAGGTTTTTTGGCACGAAAATGTGCAATTGCACAGTAACCAGCACTTTGATGCTTAAAACATCAGCCAGTAGATTTCTTTTTTTTATATATATATATATATATATATATATATATTATTTGGGCTGCTAGATGGCTCCTGCACATAAAAAAGAGTACTGTCTCTTTAAAAAATGAAGTGCAATACAACAGCTGAAGCCTCATAGCACACAGAATAAACTAACTCACCCACCCTAGCCTATCCCTTGTGCTAAAACCTGTCTTTCTATCAAGTAATTCAATCTAACTAAACACTAACACTGCCCCTGTAAGACCCTAAACTGGCTGTCTTGTATGTCTGTGTCTGTGACAGACACGTCCTATCACATCAGTGACCGAGAATGGCGTCTCTGCTTGAGACCTTAAATACAATCTAATAAACAAGTCAATATCGTCCCTGTTGATTGGCTGTGAGGCATTATGGGCAAGCCCATTGGCCTACCTGTGATGGATAAACTCCGGCACTTCAGCTGTGGTAAAACTACGACTCCCAAGAGGTACACTTGCTTGGCTGTTCTCAGAACCTCTTAGAAATGAATGGAGCATGCTGGAAGCCGAAGTTTCACCACAGCTGGAGTGCCGGAGGTTAGCCATCACTGGTATACTATGTGTTCTTCCATCTTCATCTTTCCTTCCCTATTTCCCTCAATAGTATACGCTAATATGTAAAATGGTGGGCCTGGTTTGTGCAATTCATCTGAATCCAATCACCAAAACTTTGGCTTCATTTGGAAGTAGAATCTTTGGGAAATTGGTAACAAATTTGATTTATTTAGAATTGAATTGATTTACTCATCTCAAATATTGAATCAAAAGACTTTTTTTCTTGAGAATCCTGCAATGTTCTGTTTTATGACACTATATACAGAGGGCACAGAGCATGAAGCGTTATATATGGGTTTCACATAGTGTGTGGCACAAACTATAGGGACCACCAAGCATGTTGCCTATATATAGGGAGCACAGAGTGTGTGGCACTACCACTAGGGGCAATATGTGTTACTTTGTGAGATGAGTCATACCTGGGAGAAGTCACCATGGTGGTCTGAAGTCTGGAGGAGATGTCATCTATACATCGCTAAATGTAAATGTTTATTTTGCCACTGACTATGTATGATCACTACTGTAGTCAAATGTATGGTCTACAGTGTGATGATGGAGGTAGTATTCCATTTTGTAAAAAGGCAACTCCCAGCATACCTTTACAACTGCAAATGATATCTATACTGAACAGTTATTTTCCCCAGATGCCGCTGTATATATGTATTATTGTTGGGTATGGTGCTGTATTTCTGTACCATACTTGGTTCTGGTCCTGTATATATGTACTGAAATTTGTAAGGTTATATATATATATGCTGAGCTTGGTATTGGTTCTGTATCTATGTAATGAGCTTGGGATGGCACCATATCAATGTTACTACTGTATTTTAAACAATAGACTGTCCCATATGACATAATGGGGAGATGGAGGATGAGAGGTTCCAAATTAATAATTTTTCTACAGTTGTTCTGTGTTTTACATAGCTCTGATTTCTATAACACATTGTGACAGTATATCTTTAAAGGGAATAAGAAAAAACTGGACATTTCACACTAAATAGTAAATGGTGTGTAATGTGCAGAAAATGTTGATCTATGGGGCTGTTTTGAAATACACAGCATGTACGACTTTTCATTCATTTTGCAGAAGCAAAGTCTGAATATTGTTAAAAATAAGGATGAAAGCTGTACTACATCCGAATGTAATCAGTATCGCATCTGTATTCTAAAGGGCCTGTCTGTGTTCTCTCTAGAAGACAGCCCATCAGTATTACTGAATCATAATGCCAGCTAATGCCAAACTGATGCTATCTGACCCATATTCTGTATGCTCACACATATGCTTGTGTGAAATATGGCACCTGTGATATATAATTTTGTAGAAAAATTCTCCTTTTTTCTTCTAATGGCACATACACGAGGATGGAATTGCAGCGGATTTTCCTTCTGGATTTGCAGGCAGAAAATATCCAGCACAATACAGTTGCAGCATAGCGTATGTGTGATTTGAAGAAATTCACATGCTGCAGAATTTAATGGACCAGCAATGAGGATTTTTACATCCACAGAATGTCAATTTCTGATCCAGAAAGAAGATTTGTTGCAGATTCTCTCCATTGACTTTAATGTGAAAGTTTGAAATCAAATCCCAACACTGTGAATCTAAATCTACAGGTGCGGAAAATTGTCTATGTGTTGTCTAGTATTATGTCATATGCATAATAGGGTATGGCTTCCGGTCTCAGCTTACTGGATCCTTCTAATGATGTGCTGTGTCTATATGTGACCACTGCAACCAATCACAGGCTTCAGCAATTACATGTGCTATACCATCATTAGAGCCGGGAAACCCGTGAAGACTGGCCATGGGAGCATGAGGGGGTGAGTATACAGATTTTTTTCTGAAATATCTTCTGCAAATCCAACCCATCTGAACTTAAAAAGCAGTTCTAGGAAATCTATGGAAGACCAGATTGTGGTTCCAGGATTGCAATTTTTACATACATTGTCATGCTACTAAATTTCTATAGAAATTTACATCTATAGTTTTCACACAGGGTTTTCTTAGAATGTGTCTTCTCCTGAAAACCTGCACGTGTGAACATACCCTTTGAGCTTATGCACACAGTTCTGTACAACCTTCGAGTTGCACAGAGCCATAATAAAGCATCCACCACATGTCTATGGTGCCAAACTGTACCTTCAAATACTCTCTGTTATAGAGGTATTCTCCAATAGAAGTATGGAGGCACCATGTACAGGTGAAACTCGAAAAATTTTAATATCGTGCAAAAGTTCATTTATTTCAGTAATGCAACCTAAAATTAGAAAATTGTGAAAAGGTTCAATATTCTAGGCTCAAAATGTCACACTCTAGTCCGCTAACTAATCCATACCCCCTGAGCCAAGGGTACCTCGAAATTCAGACTTTTCAGACAGGTTTCATAAGCTGTAAGCCATCATCATCCAAATTATAACAAATAAAGGCCGGAAATATCTCGCTTTCCATGTAATGAGTCTCTCATATGTTAGTTTCACCTTTTAAGTTGCATTACTGAAATAAATGAACTCTGCGCAATATTCTAATTTTTCGAGTTTCACCTGTAGCAGTACATGCCGAAAGCTGTCCATACACATCTCAATTTCATCAAGTTCTATAACCATCTACTCAGTAGGAGGCTCCCATCATGGTGAGGGAGGTAAGGATTGGACAGGTTGGATTCAATTGCCCGATCCTGTTGTTAGTGGGGATATAAGCCGCTTCCACCTTCAATGTTAAAAATACAAAACATACTATCAGAGGGTACCGTAAGGGCTCATGCACGCAACCATATTTTTCTATTTCATTTTTAAACTGATAGCACACTGACACACGGATACAAGTCCATGAGGTCATACACACGCAGGTCCTATCCTTGTCCATTTCTGCAGACAAAAATAGCTCTTTCTGTTCATGGAAATGGGAACAAAATGGAATGCATATGGAAGCTATCAGTTTTTCAAGGATCTGTTTTTTGAGGATGGATACGGCTGTTTGCATAAGGCCTAATAGACTTTATTCAGTGAAGTTAAAGATTACAAGTTTTGTATGTTAATTCGTGCGCCTCAAAGGCTTGTGCCATAAGGGTATATTCACACTGCCCATTTTCCACATGGATTTTGGTGCATAATATTCATAGGAAAACTGTATTTAGCGTGCCTCATTTTTTAATTGGAATCTGTGCCACAGTTTATACAGGGTGGATTTTTCCATTTGTGGATTTGAGAAAAAAAAACTGCATGTGGATTCTTTCCGTGGTTTTCACCATGTGCAGGTTAGCCCCATTGAATCATGGTAAATCCATGTGCGGATCCGCAGTATGTACAAATGTAAATCTGCAGCAGAAATCCGAGGGTCATAGTTTAGTTGTCTTCAGGGAGATTAGCTCCAACATATGGCATGCAATAGATCAGGCCATGATTCTCCAAGAATCCATAACAAAAGGGCACACAATGTTTTATGGGTGCCATGTTACAGATTCATGCTAAACAAATCTATAATATGGCCCTTAGTTGTTACCGATTATCATTTTAGTTCCCCCATACAGCTACAACATAGCACATGCCAATACTGGAGTAGGATACATTTTTAAAAATTAAGTGCTACTAAAATGTGCCAAGTACGGGCAGCACGGTGGCTCAGTGGTTAGTATTGGTGCCTAGCAGCGCTGGGGTCCTAGGTTCGAATCTGACGAAGGGCATGGAGTTTGTACATTTTCCCTGTGTTTGCATGGGTTTCCTCCGGGTACACTCCAAAGACATACTGATAGGGACCTTAGATTGTGAGCCCCATTGGGGACAGTTGGATGCTAATGTCTGTAAAGCACTGCGGAATATAGTAGAGCTATATAAGTGCATAAAATAAATAAATATCATCCCAAAAAAAAAGTGCAAAAGGATGTGGTCCATCGTAAACCCTTGCCAAACCTAATCCGCCTCCCCATACCAGAAGACACTGCAAAGATCAGGGTTTAGGGACAGCCCATCCTGTTCTTGGCTTTTGCTTGGTTGTCACACCAGCATCCACAAGAATCCATAGTTGTAAGTTTGGCTCCCCCCGAATGTGGAGCCATGAATACAGGGGGTGGGGAACCTGATGGCTCCCAAGGTCTTACTCCAAAGACCCCCAGGGATGACACCAGTAGAGGAACTGCACCCTGAAGGATTCTGTGGCAGACAAACATGGAAAATTAAAGCACACATAAAAAGTACTGTTGTGCTGCTACGCAGTTAAAATCTATGTATTTTAATTCATATGATATTCTATATTTGGTTATATGCTCCCATCTAGTGGCCGTTTTTGGTATTGCACTTGTTTTTTTGTTTGTGATATCTGTCATTCATTTCTTTGCGCCACTCCTTCTTCTGTGTACCTCACTTCCTGTTTCTTCATACTGCTCCAGACATTTGCACAGGTACAGATGTATTCTCATG
The DNA here is from genome assembly GCF_014858855.1 of Bufo gargarizans. Classification (NCBI taxonomy): domain Eukaryota; kingdom Metazoa; phylum Chordata; class Amphibia; order Anura; family Bufonidae; genus Bufo; species Bufo gargarizans. The sequence goes on from NC_058088.1 coordinate 117,865,937, forward strand.
TAAGCTTACAAAAGCATCATCTTTTGACCGCACAATACTGGAATCCATCTGTTCTGCTGTACTCTGTTATCTGTCTTACAGAATAAGGCAACTTACACTGATAAACTCGATGTTGGTGAGTTCAAGCTATCTTATAAGGATTGTCCGCAGTGATTATATCTGCCTATACAGGCCAGGCATAGAGGTCTCACTAGGGATAAATCACTATTACAACAATCTGAGTTAGAATAACTGTGATCAGGAGCCTCATCCTAATAGCTGGCGCGTGTAAAAATTCCTCATATAAGCCAGTCAGAATGTGCTCAAATACTATGAGAGAAATGAAGTGCTGGTGCGAGTGCAGCATCTATTCAAGTGGGTTTCATGTGCTCACCTGGTCACTACCTACTGCCACTTTGCATCCCAGGCTTTCAAACTAACTAATCAGATAGCTCAGGTCGCTTACAAGTAGTCAATGGGCCAAATGGCATACACCCACTAACAATGGCACTAGGGGCACAGTAAAAATATACATATCATAACAGTATAGCTCATGTTTTCCTATACCATACATCCAGTGGCGTACATAGAGAAGTAAGGGCCCCATGGCAAGGAACAAACCAGGCCCCACCGTGGGACAGAAGGGTTTCCACCTAAACCCTTTTCAATGACTCTTAGGCCATTTTTCCACTGGTTTATTTTCTAAAAGTTGTTCCTTTAGAGGGTAGAGCCTGACCAAGTTCACCTCCAGTAGAAGAGGAGATAATCATAACTAAGAATGGGCCCCCTTTTGCCCATGGTCCCATAGCAGTCGCCTGGTCTGCCGCCATGGTAGTTACGCCCCTGCGTACATCACACCTCATGCTAAACTAACCTTCAGTAGTGGTGAGGATTGGAGGTTTGGAAGAAACAAGAGGGAATCACGGGCCTGAAGCTTTATAGAGAGACTGCACCTGAGACATACAGTATATCACCCTACTTAAAATATAGAACAATACAAGTCATACATGAACTGATGCCCAGAAGGTAGACAGATTTTAGGGCAGTAGTAAGGGTGCACGGGCCAGCTGTGGGACAACAGACTGTAGGCAACATCCAAGGAAGCTAAAAGTGGAAGGCCGATCATGTCATTAGGTCCATTTCTATCAAATCTTTATGATAAAAATCGCATTGACATCACAAATTGCTTAAGCATTTCGAGCCAGACTTGCTTGTTAAGTTATTTTTTTTATGCCAACGTGTTTTTTAACCAAAAGATTTGGATTTTAATGACAGTGCTGGACCTTCCACATTTAGTTTCCTTCATTTTTTTAACTGGTGGGTTATTACTGAAGCCAACAAGGTGCTGTGACCTTAGGCATCTACCGTAGATAAATGTATTGCTCATACCATACGCATCATTTTTTCCTTTCACTCAATACATGACTAATAACTCATTCCCAGTGTATGCCATCATATCATATACAGCTGCATACAACTCCCATAGGCCCCAATGTTAAAAAAAAAACTGCATACGGCACAGTATATGTTTCTTTTTTTGTGTGGTTGCCACCTGTATAGGAGCACATGTAAGCACAGCAGACTACACCTTCCTTTATTATAAAGACAAGGTATACTGACTAGTTCCACAGACGCCATAAGGACACAGGGGTCTGGGTATGAAGCCGAATGCACACGGCCGTGAGCGGTCCGTTGTAACCCGGCCTGGATTCCTGCTGAGAGCAGGAGCACACGGCGTCATTGGTTGCTATGACGCCGTGCGCTTCATGCCGCCGCTGCACTACAGTAATACACTTGTATGATCTATACGAGTGAATTACTGTAGTGCAGCGGCGGCATGAAGCGCATGGTGTCATAGCAACCAATGACGCCGTGTGCTCCTGCACTCAGCAGGAATCCAGGCCGGGTTACAACGGACCGCTCACGGCTGTGAAACACGCCCATGTGCATTCGGCTTAAGTCTGATGTAAGAACTGCAAGCTTTTTCAATTGTAAAGGAAAAACTAAATGTGAACAGAGCCTAAATGATGTTTTATGATATTTGAAAGCCTATAGACACGTTTTCAGCTATCTGATACGCATGAAAGTAGTGCCTGAGCCCCTTTGGCAGCTGGGATACACCAAATGTTGTGATGAGCCCTCTACATATACTGTAGCCTTCCTAGTTTCCAGGTCATGAAGCTTCTTCACTGTAAGACCCTGAGGGTGGAGGGCGCCTAGTTGTGCAGATCTGTACCCATTCATTCCTCTTTTATTAAGACATCTCCTAGATTTCTTTCAATTAAAGGGTCTGTTTAGTGAGAACTCATTACATAGTTCAAAAGTAATATCCATGCATCTCTTAGTAGATGGACATAGTCCCTGTGCTAATCCTTTTACAGGTCTGATATTATTTACAGGCGTTATGTTACCCAGTAGAAAGGAGGAGGATAGGGATGTCATAAAAAAGCGGTAAATGCTATATAAACTCTATAGGTACAGATGGAGGCGCTAGCTGAATAAGAAGCTCATATTGTCCATCATTTTCACTGGTGAAGTCGAATGCCCTGGTGATAACCATTCCACAGGTAGTAGTATAAAAGTATAATACAGCAGTCATTATATGATACTAAAAAAATAATGATTTTAGATATTACCCTCTAATAGTGCATCTATAAGACAGGATCTAATTGAGACAAACACAATATATCTGAGAAAAACAGACCTTTCATATACTTCCTGTATACACTGTTACAAAAATTGGGGACATTTATCAAACTGGTGTAAAGTAGAACTGGCTTAGTTGCCATAACAACCAATCAGATTCCACCTTTCATTTTCCACAGGAGCTATGAAAAATGAAAGGTGGAATCTGATTGGTTGCTATGGGCAACTAAGCCAGTTCTACTTTACACCAGTTTGATACCGCTCCCCCATTATTTATATTTTAGATGAAACGGTACTTCTAACTTAAAATGCAGTGTCTCTAAAAGAGAGTCTATCAGCAGTTTTGACCATCCGTTTGAAGGAGCTCACGAGCGGACCCGAACGCCTCCGTCCAGCCCTGATGCAGTCTGAATGGAGCGGATCCGCTCAGACTGCATCAGTCTGGCGGCGTTCAGCCTCCGCTCCGCTCGCCTCCGCACGGCCAGGCGGACAGCTGAACGCTGCTTGCAGCGTTCAGCTGTCCGCCTGGCCGTGCGGAGGCGAGCGGATCCGTTCAGACTTACAATGTAAGTCAATGGGAACGGATCCGCTTGAAGATGACACCATATGGCTCAATCTTCAAGCGGATCCGTCCCCCATTGACTTTACATTGAAAGTCTGAACGGATCCGCTCAGGCTACTTTCAGACTTAGAAATGTTTCTAAGTTATTAATGCAGACGGATCCGTACTGAACGGAGCCTCCGTCTGCATTAATATGATCGGATCCGTTCAGAACGGATCCGATCAAGCGCAAGTGTGAAAGTAGCCTTAGGTGCAAGCTGGGGAAAGCAGTACAAATGTGTGGAGCTTTTATTATCAGGAGTAGTAGGAATCTGCACTTTTACTCTCCTTCAGGTCCTCAGAAGAAGAAGCTTCACTGGGAAGAGCTTTCTGAGCTCTACAATGAGCGGCTTCACAGCACAACCAAGCGACCACAGGAGAGGAGCGGTGAAGGCGCTCAAGGCTGAGAGCACTTCACGGGGAAGCCCTGCCCCCAGTGCACCTGCAGGAGCAGATCCTGCCACAATACTGACTCATATTCTTACTACTGACAATAAAAGCTCCACAAAAGGCACATTTGCTCTCCATGACTCCTACCTAGCTCTGTACAGTCAAAAGTGCTGACAGACTCCCTTTAGGCCCCTTTCACACAAGCGAGTTTTCCGTGCGGGTGCAATGAGTGAAGTGAACGCATAGCACCCGCACTGAATCCTGACCCATTCCTTTCAATGTGTCTGTGTACATGAGCGTTTTTTTTTCATGCATCAGTTCTGCATTGCTGCATGTTCTATATTCTGAGTTTTTCACACAGCCCTGGCCCCATACCAGTGAATGGGGCTCAGTGAAAAACGCATTGCATCCGATTGTAATGGGTTTTTCACTGATGGTTGCTAGGAGATGTTTGTAAACCTTAATTTTTTTTGACGTGTGTGAAAAAACATCAAAACTGACTCCACCCGCGTGGAAAAAACAAACACTGAACGCAAATGCAGACAAAACTGACTGATCTTGCTTGCGAAATGGTGCGAGATTCACTGAACGCATCCTGACACAATCCGTATCGTTTGTGTGAAAGAGGCCTTAAAGGGAATGTATTACCGCAAATTTTTATTTACTAGTGCCAGAGACTGAAAAAATATATATTTTTCTACTATGTTTTTTTTTTCATATTGTCGATTTTTCCTATTTTCCACATAATTATAGTAGTAGACATCTTGCCTGAGCGGCTGCTCTGGTGAAGGAGATGTCTCTTGGAGACAACCCCTGGGGCATATGGGCACCATAGAGAAGGATACCCCGCTAGAAACCAGAACGCTCTGCACTAGTGGCTCTTCTTCTGCTGTACTCTAGCCATCCTTGGATGGCCTTTCACCTGAATAGCTGCCATGCTATTCTACAGTTCCCCTGCAGTCTGAACATAGGAAATGCCTGGCTGGCTCGGAGACTTCTCAGGCAAAATCTGCCATTTGCCAGTGGTAAGAAACCCCTTTTAACAGCAATTCAGAATTTGCTTTTGGGACAGTGTTCAAGGCTTGCTTCATTACCTATGTAGAGGTCACTGTGCAGGGAGGGAGAGGAAACGAGCTGTGTCCATCACCTTTTGTGAATGATGTGATCCTGTGTTATCTATACAGAGATGTTTTCTGTCATTGTAATCCTGCCTGTGTTGATAATGAAGTGACTGCTGAAAAGTAATCCCTGTAGAACAGGAAGTATCAGCTTATTAATGAGGTTTAGTGTCCAGTGTGAAAACTGCAGTATTTAAAAAAAAATAGATAATGACTAGTGTTGAGTGCGAATATTCGAATTGCAAATTTTTTTCTCGAATATCGCAATTTCGAGATTTCGCGAATATTTAGAATATCGTTCTATATATTCGCGAATTCGAATATTCGTTTTTTTTTTTTTATTATTATATTTTTTTCTTTCCCACTTCTCTAAAGTTGTTCTTACCTGTCCTTTGGATTCCTGGCTTCCTGGCTGCTCCAGTCAGTGGCGTTTTCAACTTACTGCTATATTCCATATTAGCTAAATTACAATCTAATCTATATGTGTATTTTACGAAATTTCGCAAATTGCGATGCGAATAATATAACACGAAATAATCGCATGAAGATTTCAATTTAGCACTGCTATATTCCATATTCTAGCCTAATATGGACTATAGCAGGGCTAAGTTAGCACTGCTATATTCCATACTAGGCTAGAATATGGAATATAGCAGTGCTAAGTTGAAATCTTCATGCGATTATTTCGTATTATATAACTCGCATCGCAATTTCGGCTTTTGCAAATGTTCTTAATATTGCTCTAACTTCGTCTTTTAGAATATTACGAATATTCTAAAAGACGAAGTTAGAGCAATATTACGAAATTTCGTAAAATACACATAGATTGTATTTAAGCTAATATACTGCTATAGTAATATTTTTTAATAGTGTACATATTTTACAAAACTTAAGTTCAGAAGAGGCAAAAAAAATTTAGAGGCAAAAAAAGGGATTATAGCACTATATTAGCTAAATTACAATCTATATGTGTATTTTACGAAATTTCGTAATATTGCTCTAACTTCGTCTTTTAGAATATTCGTAATATTCTAAGAGACGAAGTTAGAGCAAATCACGAAATTTCGTAAAATACACATATTAGCCTAGCCATAGTCAATTAGCATAGGAACGTTGCCTTATACTATCAAGATAAATAATCGCAATACGCGAGAAAAAATAATTCGTATATTATTCGCGATAATTGGAATAATTACGAATATTCGATTTCGACGAATATAACACGAATATTCATTCGAATATTCGCGAAATATCGCGAAATCGAATATGGCACCTCCCGCTCATCACTAATAATGACCTAGAGAATAATAAAAAATAAAAAAAATAGTGACACTGATATCATGAGGGGGAGAAATTCCCAAATCCTACAAAGATTTTCTTTAAAATAGGCCATTATTTATTGGATTTTATTGATTTGCACATCACATCCAACATAAAATGCCTTCTCACCCCTGTGGGTCCTTTAACCTTCAGATGCTGCTGCCACACTGCGCCTTGATGGCAAAGAGCCATCATTAGAACTTAGTGCTTTAGCAATGGAACCGCAGAGGTGAGGATGCCAGCGCTTACAATGTCTTTTAAAAAACTAAGACTTTTTAAAATCAGGAATTAAAATATTTGGTTATCTAACTCCTGCTATCTCCCACAGTAATGGCCAGATGTTCATCTGTCTGGTCTGGTGCCTGTATTTATTTTGTCATTATGTTGCTTGACTTATTTAGGGGGTCTGGTCTGAGGTATAATTCTATAAAGGGTCTACTCTCGGATCGTTATTAGTTTAGGGGTCTAGTTTGATTTCATTTAAGAATCTGATCTTGGGTTTGATGGCTCTGCCGTCCTCACGACTGTCCATGTGGATCTCTGTGGTTTCCTGGGAGCAGCCAGTCAGCAGAGCATGACGAGGAGATGAGCATGACAGGGCTGACTGCAGTACAGACAACAGTGAATATGGACGGCTTAGCGCGGTGTGCCCAAGACAGCCTTTTCAGTCTCCACATCTTACTAGAAGTAGAAGAAGGTAGACCTATTGACCAGGATTGAAATAATATGTCATTTTTTGACATTGCATTTCCTCTAATTCTACTGAATACTTGAAAGCTCGGGTTCGACCCCACCCGTGTCCAGACTGTACTCACATGAAGCTACAATATAAGGGCCCATTCACATGACTGTATTTGTGGTTGCATCCTATATGTCTTCATTTCCATGGGTCTGCAAAAAATGTCCATATGTCCGTTTCATAGCCCCGCAAAAAATGTCCTATACTTGTTTGTGTTGTGGGCAAAAATGGCAATTTTTACAATGGGTCTGCAAAAAAATACGGATGCAACATGGATATCACACAGATGTTATCCATATTTTTTGCAGATCCGCATATTGCAGACCACAAAATACATACGGTGGCGTGAATGGAGCCCGAGCATCTTTTACTTGTCCCAGTATCCATCTGTCAGCAGTGATTGACTCACACAATAATAGTTTTGACATTTTAAGGACTCTATAATAGGTTTTATGAGCATGCAGAGCAGTATTCACTGGTGAACATGCTGTTTTATTCACAGGGGCAGCTGAAATAGTGTTACAGAGTGAAGACAATGTATCATATCTCAGCTTCCAAAAGCCTTGTTAAAAGGACATCGAAGCAGTGATATTAAAGGGGTCTTCCAGGATTTAGATATTGATGACTTATTCTCATGGCACAGGTCATAATATCAGATCGATGGGGTTCTGACACCCAGCACCACCGCTGATAAGCTCTTTCAGGCATCCCCCATTAACTATACAGTAGACTGAAGGCTTTGTCCTGCACTGGCGAACTGCAGCTCAGCTCCCATTCACTTGCACTACGCAGTGGTTGGAGCCTTCTCCATCCACTGTATAGCCTCCGATGCCTGTCCAAAACACCTGTGTCAGACGGGGTGCACCACCAATGAGGCCAGGTGAGGCGATCGCCTCAGGCAGCACCAGGTAGCGGCAAGAGGGGAGCAGCAGAAGAGCCATGGGCAATGAGAGCTTTCATTGTGGCAAAAGTGTTAGGTTAAGAAATTGGCATGGGGGGGGGGGGGAGTGCTGTTTCAGTTTTCGCCTCAGGCAGCAGAAAGGCTAGGTGCACCCCTGGTGTCAAACCCCACTGATATTAATGACTTATCCTGACAATAAGTCCTCAATATCTAAGTCCCAGGACCCTTTAACGCAGGATTCCCACTTATTTTCAGTTGTTGAGTGGAGTTAGGTTTTAAACAAGATTGCTTTGTAATATTTTGCTTCCATAGATACAGTAGGTCCTTTTCAGATAGGTGGAATTCAGCTGCGTTTTAGGATCTTTGTTACTACTGAAATTAGATCCCCATGGGACTGTTTGGCGTCCAAGTTTAGTAGAGTGAAGCCAACATGGACCCAAATACTTAGCAATAGAGTCATTTCATAAGGGTGTATTTAGATTATCATTGTGTCCATAATAAGGACCATACCAATACAAATTTGTTGCAGTGCCAACCATTACAGCAGCTACTGTACATATAGAATGTGTTGGCAGATAAGAACCATTTGGCCCATCTAGTCTGCCCAATATACTGAATACTATGGATAGCCCTTGGCCCTATCTTATATGAAGGATGGCCTTATGCCTATCCCATGCATGCTTAAACTCCTTCACTGTATTTGCAGCTACCACATCTGCAGGAAGGCTATTCCATGCATCCACTACTCTCTCAGTAAAGTAATACTTCCTGATATTACTTTTAAACCTTTGCCCCTCTAATTTAAAACGATGTCCTCTTGTAGCAGTTTTTCTTCTTGTAAATATTCTCTCCTCTTCTACCTTCTATCATATCCCCTCTGTCTCGTCTTTCTTCCAAGCTATACATGTTAAGGTCCTTTAATCTTTCCTGGTACACTTTATCCTGCAATCCATGTACCAGTTTAGTAGCTCTTCTCTGAACTCTCTCCAAAGTATCAATATCCTTCTGGAGATATGGTCTCCAGTACTGAGCACAATACTCCAAATGAGGTCTCACTAGTGCTCTGTAGAGCGGCATGACCCCTAAATCCCTTTCCTCAGATACTGAGGTTAGGACTGTATCACTGATTGTATATTCTGCTCTTGGGTTTTTACGTCCCAGGTGCATTATCTTGCACTTATCAACATAATGTACTGTACAACCAACAGTAAAACGGACAATGTCTTATCGGTTGAACTTGCTTACAAAATTACAAGGAATGCTTTATTGTCGGTTAAGAAAGTTACGGTGATCATACACCTTCAACAGCTTTCAGCCAACACCCCCACACATTCCCCCTCCACCCAGTGCGCATGTACTTACAACAGGGATAGGGGAGTAAGTTGCTGACAGACACCTCTGACTTCTGCTTGTCTCCGATGAGAACAAACATTTCCAGAAATCATCGTTTGGCGGAATCGGGAGGCCTCTATACACATAAGTGGCCTGCCGGATACAAATGTTGCATTAAGTATAATGGGGTCCGGAGGAGATCTGGCCACAAATGCGGAAAGTCGGGCAGACACAAACCGCAGCATGCTGCATGGTCTGCAGGATCTACGTGCTGGAGATGTGACACTAGCCTAAGACAGTCGGCAAGAACACTGCTTGCACTTCAGAGGGTTTCTCCTTTGGTGAAGGGAATTACCTCCTCAGCCCTCAGTCATACCTACTGAGCCCACTTTGTGCTCAGACATCTACCGACTCTTCTAATCTTCATCTAATATTTCTCCAGAGGAAGAGGTAATGGGTGGTCTAGCACAGCCTCCTAGATGACGTCCATTTTCCTATACCCATTTTGCTTATAAGGCAGGGGGCACAGATATCAGACACAGATCACTTGTGTCCAGCCCTCTTTTTTCCTTTACCAGACACACTGATATATGTGTATGAGCACTTACGCCATCTATCGACGTTTAGCGCAGGATAGACAAATGGAGCATGCAGAGAACTAATGGTAAAGAGCTCCACTCCCAGGGAATAAAAGGGGAAAATAGTCCAACTCACCCCAAAATGTGTAATGTCCAAAAGTGGAAAAAGATCCAGCAGCACTCCTTAGATGAAACAAATCCACTTGTAGTTTTCTTTCTCAATCCATTACCAGATGCTGATAGATTAATAAAGAAAACTACACCGTTTTTTATATTCTAGGAGTGCTGCTGGGCCTTTTTTCACTTTCAGAAATGGAGCATGCAGGGCACCTTCATCAGTACTCCCAGGGGGTCTCTCGCTCCATCCTGTCCTTCCAAGGCTTGTGACAGGGTGGAGTGGAGATTCCTCTGGAGGGTCTTGGGTAAGATGGGGTTTGGAGACAGGTTTATAGATATGATCAAGCTGTTATACACATCACCTTTGGCAAGATTGAACATTAATGGGAGCTTGACAACGACTTGCTTTAAACAGGGGCACTCGCCAAGGCTGTCCTCTCTCCCCAGTGCTATTTGATATTTATATTGAGCTCCTAGCCCTCGCTGTTAGGCAGGATTTTAAGATGGAAGGGTTTGGAGCGATGGGGGTGGACAACCTATAGTTAACTCCTTTGGAAAGGGCTCAGGCCTAGATATAAACTGGTAAAAAAAAAACTACCCTTATGCCAGTGGATACCTCTGTACTCTCTACTGAAGAAACCTTGAGCATGTTTCGGATTCTTTTCAATATTTGGGTATGATTATATCCCCTAAGATTGAAGATTATTTACAGCTTAATTTGATTCCATTATTAAAGGGGTTGTGAAGTTTGTTTAAACTGATGATCTATCCTCTGGATAGAGCATCAGCTTCTGATCGGCGGGGCCCAGGCCAGTTGATACTAGTCGTAACCTCACTGGGCCAGGGATAAACAGTGAACAGGCCGCATCGCTGCTAGAGCGCCGCTGCCTTCTCAAACAGCTGATCGTGGGGGTCCCGGGTGTCGGATGCTGATGATCTATCCAGAGGATAAATCATCACTTTAAACAAAGTGCAGAACCCCTTTAACTAAACCGAGGTAAAAAATTAGGATATGGTTCAGACTTCCTGTATCCCGAGCTGACAGAGTCTCCTTGGTCAAGATGGTGATTTTGCCCCAGCTCCCTTATATCCATAGGAATTCACCTATAGGATAGAGGATTTTTTTTAAGCTTATTGAGATAATTATTAATGACTTGTTGTAGGGAAGAAAGTGGGTAAGGCTTAACCACTTCAGCCCCGCTAGGTGAAACCCCCTTCATGACCAGGCCACTTTTTACACTTCGGCACTACACTACTTTCACCGTTTATCGCTCGGTCATGCAACTTACCACCCAAATGAATTTTACCTCCTTTTCTTCTCACTAATGGAGCTTTCATTTGGTGGTATTTTATTGCTGCTGACATTTTTACTTTTTTTGTTATTAATCAAAATGTAACGATTTTTTTGCAAAAAAATGACATTTTTCACTTTCAGCTGTGAAATTTTGCAAAAAAAACGACATCCATATATACATTTTTCGCTAAATTTATAGTTCTACATGTCTTTGATAAAAAAAAAATGTTTGGGCAAAAAAAAAATGGTTTGGGTAAAAGTTATAGCATTTACAAACTATGGTACAAAAATGTGAATTTCCGCTTTTTGAAACGGCTCTGATTTTCTGAGCACCTGTCATGTTTCCTGAGGTTCTACAATGCCCAGACAGTAGAAAAACCCCACAAATGACCCCATTTCGGAAAGTAGACACCCTAAGGTATTCGCTGATGGGCATAGTGAGTTCATAGAACTTTTTATTTTTTGTCACAAGTTAGCGGAAAATGATGATGATTTTTTATTTATTTTTTTTTCTTACAAAGTCTCATATTCCACTAACTTGCGACAAAAAATAAAAAATTCTAGGAACTCACCATGCCCCTCACAGAATACCTTGGGGTGTCTTCTTTCCAAAATGGGGTCACTTGTGGGGTAGTTATACTGCCCTGGCAATTTAGGGGCCCAAATGTGTGAGAAGAACTTTGCAATCAAAATGTGTAAGAAATGACCGGTGAAATCCGAAAGGTGCACTTTGGAATATGCGCCCCTTTGCCCACCTTGGCAGCAAAAAAGTGTCACACATGTGGTATCGCCGTACTCAGGAGAAGTTGGGGAATGTGTTTTGGGGTGTCATTTTACATATACCCATGCTGGGTGAGAGAAATATCTTGGCAAAAGACAACTTTTCCCATTTTTTTATACAAAGTTGGCATTTGACCAAGATATTTTTCTCACCCAGCATGGGTATATGTAAAATGACACCCCAAAACACATTGCCCAACTTCTCCTGAGTACGGCGATACCAGATGTGTCACACTTTTTTGCTGCCAAGGTGGGCAAAGGGGCACATATTCCAAAGTGCACCTTTCGGATTTTGCAGGGCATTTTTTACACATTTTGATTGCAAAGTTCTTCTCACACATTTGGGCCCCTAAATTGCCAGGGCAGTATAACTACGCCACAAGTGACCCCATTTTGGAAAGAAGACACCCTAAGGTATTCCGTGAGGGGCACTGCGAGTTCCTAGAATTTTTTATTTTTTGTCACAAGTTAGCGGAAAATGATGATTTTTTTTTTTTCTCTTTTTTCCTTACAAAGTCTCATATTCCACTAACTTGCGACAAAAAATAAAAAATTCTAGGAACTCGCCATGCCCCTCACGGAATACCATGGGGTGTCTTCTTTCCAAAATGGGGTCACTTGTGGCGTAGTTATACTGCCCTGGCAATTTAGGGGCCCAAATGTGTGAGAAGTACTTTGCAATCAAAATCTGTAAAAAATGACCGGTGAAATCCGAAAGGTGCACTTTGGAATATGTGCCCCTTTGCCCACCTTGGCATCAAAAAAGTGTCACACATCTGGTATCGCCGTACTCAGGAGAAGTTGGGGAATGTGTTTTGGGCTGTCATTTTACATATACCCATGCTGGGTGAGAGAAATATCTTGGCAAAAGACAACTTTTCCAATTTTTTTATACAAAGTTGGCATTTGACCAAGATATTTTTCTCACCCAGCATGGGTATATGTAAAATGACACCCCAAAACACATTGCCCAACTTCTCCTGAGTACGGCGATACCAGATGTGTCACACTTTTTTGCTGCCAAGGTGGGCAAAGGGGCACATATTCCAAAGTGCACCTTTCGGATTTTGCAGGGCATTTTTTACACATTTTGATTGCAAAGTTCTTCTCACACATTTGGGCCCCTAAATTGCCAGGGCGGTATAACTACGCCACAAGTGACCCCATTTTGGAAAGAAGACACCCTAAGGTATTCCGTGAGGGGCACTGCGAGTTCCTAGAATTTTTTATTTTTTGTCACAAGTTAGCGGAAAATGATGATTTTTTTTTTTTCTCTTTTTTCCTTACAAAGTCTCATATTCCACTAACTTGCGACAAAAAATAAAAAATTCTAGGAACTCGCCATGCCCCTCACGGAATACCATGGGGTGTCTTCTTTCCAAAATGGGGTCACTTGTGGCGTAGTTATACTGCCCTGGCAATTTAGGGGCCCAAATGTGTGAGAAGTACTTTGCAATCAAAATCTGTAAAAAATGACCGGTGAAATCCGAAAGGTGCACTTTGGAATATGTGCCCCTTTGCCCACCTTGGCATCAAAAAAGTGTCACACATCTGGTATCGCCGTACTCAGGAGAAGTTGGGGAATGTGTTTTGGGCTGTCATTTTACATATACCCATGCTGGGTGAGAGAAATATCTTGGCAAAAGACAACTTTTCCAATTTTTTTATACAAAGTTGGCATTTGACCAAGATATTTTTCTCACCCAGCATGGGTATATGTAAAATGACACCCCAAAACACATTGCCCAACTTCTCCTGAGTACGGCGATACCAGATGTGTGACACTTTTTTGCAGCCTAGATGCGCAAAGGGGCCCAAATTCCTTTTAGGAGGGCATTTTTAGACATTTGGATCCCAGACTTCTTCTCACACTTTCGGGCCTCTAAAAAGCCAGGGCAGTATAAATACCCCACATGTGACCCCACTTTGGAAAGAAGACACCCCAAGGTATTCAATGAGGGGCCTGGCGAGTTCCTAGAATTTTTTTTTTTTTGCATAAGTTAGCGGATATTGATTTTTTTTGTTTTTTTTCTCACAAAGTCTCACTTTCCGCTAACTTAGGACAAAAATTTCAATCTTTCATGGACTCAATATGCCCCTCACGGAATACCTTGGGGTGTCTTCTTTCCGAAATGGGGTCACATGTGGGGTATTTATACTGCCCTGGCTTTTTAGGGGCCCTAAAGCGTGAGAAGTCTGGAATATAAATGTCTAAAAATGTTTACGCATTTGGATTCCGTGAGGGGTATGGTGCGTCCATGTGAGATTTTATTTTTTGACACAAGTTAGTGGAATATGAGACTTTGTAAGAAAAAACGAAAACAAAAACAAACAAAAAATTTCCGCTAACTTGTGCCAAAAAAAATGGCTGAATGGAGCCTTACCAGGGGGGGAGTGATCAATGACAGGGGGGTGATCACCCATATAGACTCCCTGATCACCCCCCTGTCATTGATCACCCCCCCTGTAAGGCTCCATTCAGACATCCGCATGATTTTTTACGGATCCATGGATACATGGATCGGATCCACAGAACGCATGCAGACGTCTGAATGGAGCCTTACAGGGGGGTTATCAATGACAGGGGGTGATCAGGGTAATCAGGGTGATCACCCCCCTGTCACTGATCACCCCCCCTGTAAGGCTCCATTCAGACATCCGCATGATTTTTTACGGATCCATGGATACATGGATCGGATCCACAAAACGCATGCGGACGTCTGAATGGAGCCTTACAGGGGGGTTATCAATGACAGGGGGTGATCAGGGTAATCACCCCCCTGTCACTGATCACCCCCCCTGTAAGGCTCCATTCAGACGTCCGCATGATTTTTACGGATCCATGGATACATGGATCGGATCCACAGAACGCATGCAGACGTCTGAATGGAGCCTTACAGGGGGGTTATCAATGACAGGGGGTGATCAGGGTAATCAGGGTGATCACCCCCCTGTCACTGATCACCCCCCCTGTAAGGCTCCATTCAGACATCCGCATGATTTTTTACGGATCCATGGATACATGGATCGGATCCACAGAACGCATGCGGACGTCTGAATGGAGCCTTACAGGGGGGTTATCAATGACAGGGGGTGATCAGGGTAATCAGGGTGATCACCCCCCTGTCACTGATCACCCCCCCTGTAAGGCTCCATTCAGACGTCCGCATGATTTTTTACGGATCCATGGATACATGGATCGGATCCACAGAACGCATGCAGACGTCTGAATGGAGCCTTACAGGGGGGTTATCAATGACAGGGGGTGATCAGGGTAATCAGGGTGATCACCCCCCTGTCACTGATCACCCCCCCTGTAAGGCTCCATTCAGACATCCGCATGATTTTTTACGGATCCATGGATACATGGATCGGATCCACAGAACGCATGCGGACGTCTGAATGGAGCCTTACAGGGGGGTTATCAATGACAGGGGGTGATCAGGGTAATCAGGGTGATCACCCCCCTGTCACTGATCACCCCCCCTGTAAGGCTCCATTCAAACATCCGCATGATTTTTTATGGATCCATGGATACATGGATCGGATCCACAAAACGCATGCGGACGTCTGAATGGAGCCTTACAGGGGGGTTATCAATGACAGGGGGTGATCAGGGTAATCACCCCCCTGTCACTGATCACCCCCCCTGTAAGGCTCCATTCAGACGTCCGCATGATTTTTACGGATCCATGGATACATGGATCGGATCCACAGAACGCATGCAGACGTCTGAATGGAGCCTTACAGGGGGGTTATCAATGACAGGGGGTGATCAGGGTAATCAGGGTGATCACCCCCCTGTCACTGATCACCCCCCCTGTAAGGCTCCATTCAGACATCCGCATGATTTTTTACGGATCCATGGATACATGGATCGGATCCACAAAACGCATGCGGACGTCTGAATGGAGCCTTACAGGGGGGTTATCAATGACAGGGGGTGATCAGGGTAATCAGGGTGATCACCCCCCTGTCACTGATCACCCCCCTGTAAGGCTCCATTCAGACATCCGCATGATTTTTTACGGATCCATGGATACATGGATCGGATCCACATAACGCATGCGGACGTCTGAATGGAGCCTTACAGGGGGGTTATCAATGACAGGGGGTGATCAGGGTAATCAGGGTGATCACCCCCCTGTCACTGATCACCCCCCCTGTAAGGCTCCATTCAGACGTCCGCATGATTTTTTACGGATCCATGGATCGGATCCACACAACGCATGCGGACGTCTGAATGGAGCCTTACAGGGGGGTTATCAATGACAGGGGGTGATCAGGGTAATCAGGGTGATCACCCCCCTGTCACTGATCACCCCCCCTGTAAGGCTCCATTCAGATGTCCGCATGATTTTTACGGATCCATGGATACATGGATCGGATCCGTAAAAATCATGCGGACGTCTGAATGGAGCCTGACAGGGGGGTGATCAATGACAGGGGGTGATCAGGGAGTGTATATGGGTGATCACCCCCCTGTAAGGCTCCATTCAGACGTCCGCATGATTTTTACGGATCCATGGATACATGGATCGGATCCGTAAAAATCATGCGGACGTCTGAATGGAGCCTGACAGGGCGGTGATCAATGACAGGGGGTGATCAGGGAGTGTATATGGGTGATCACCCGCCTGTCATTGATCACCCCCCTGTAAGGCTCCATTCAGACGTCCGCATGATTTTTACGGATCCATGGATACATGGATCGGATCCGTAAAAATCATGCGGACGTCTGAACGGAGCCTGACAGGGGGGTGATCAATGACAGGGCGGTGATCAATGACAGGGGGGTGATCAGGGAGTTTATATGGGGTGATCAGGGGTTTATAAGGGGTTAATAAGTGACGGGGGGGGGGGGGTGTAGTGTGGTGTTTGGTGGGACTGTACTGACCTACCTGAGTCCTCTGGTGGTCGATCCTAACAAAAGGGACCACCAGAGGACCAGGTAGGAGGTATATTAGACGCTGTTATGAAAACAGCGTCTAATATACCTGTTAGGGGTTAAAAAATTCGGATCTCCAGCCTGCCAGCGAGCGATCGCCGCTGGCAGGCTGGAGATCCACTCGCTTACCTTCCGTTCCTGTGAGCGCGCGCGCCTGTGTGCGCGCGTTCACAGGAAATCTCGCGTCTCGCGAGATGACGCGCCGATGCGTCCAGGAGGAATAAATCAACCACCTCCCGGACGCATCGGCGCGTTAGGCGGTCGGGAGGTGGTTAAACTGGAATATTTATATAGGCCGTTGGATCAGGGGGGATTGAATCTTCCCGATTTCAAGGGCTATTTTATAGCCGGGCAATTATGGCTATTTCATGATTGGGAGAAAAGTGTACTGTGCACTACTCTGGTGAGGAGGTCTCCATATAATAACATAGTCACATTATTGGAATCAGGTCAATGGAGTAACATCTAACAGGAGAACAGAGAGGCTAAAAAACGATTTTGTAAGGCATGGGACATTATCAGAAGATGGCAGGGAATTAAAGGATCTCTTCTGTGTACTCCCCTTTGGCATTATCCTCAACTACAGGCCTTAGATAAAATGGCCGTAGACCAGTATTGGCAAAAAAATAATATTTGATATGTTGCACAAGTGGTGGAGAATGGAGAGATACTTCTGTTCTTGGTGTTAGAACAAAGGGAGTCTATGGTTGGTTTGTCTTGGTTTAGATATTTTCTAATACGTTCAGCACTTTCTAGTGTAATGAATAAACCACTTTTGGAGATAGATACTTCCACCTCTTTAAATGATCGGTTAGGGAATTTAGATCAGAGGGTGAAGATTGCACATCTGTATAAATCACTACTTAAGGCACTATTTATTAAATTACAATCACCAGGACAAAGGGCCTGGGGAGTTGGTTGCCCAGGGATCCAATTAGAGGAATGGGGGAATACATTTGTAAATTTGAGCCTAATATCTAACAATTTTAACCACGTATTGACACAATTTATTATTTTGCATAGACTATATGTTATTCCCTTATGGCTTAATAACTGTGGCTGAAGAGATAGTTCGAAGTGTCCACGGTGTGACTCTTTTGGGGCTGATCATCTACATATGCTCTGGTCATGTCCAGAAGTTAAAGAATACTGGATTGTGATTAATAACTTTGTTACTCAAGCGTTGAGACCCCCGATTCCATTTATGGTTGAATGTTGTCTACTGAGTGATTTTTCTAAGGTAAATTGCCATAAATATAAAAAGATTCTTTTGAATAGAATATTCTGCTTGGTGAGACTCTTGATCACTCGAGTCTGGTTCTCAGGAAATGTTCCAAATTTGAACACTTGGATGAACCTGGTTAGTAGGGTTAAAAACTATGAGAGTGTCCTATATCGGCAGAGAAATACTCAGTATATGGGAGGCCTGGAGGTTTTAATCTTCCTTGTCCCCAATTGTAGGTCGCTACTTCCCGCGACGTTTCTTTTCTTTAGCCTTTCTTTCCTTATTGCTACTTGTGTTGGGCTGATGGAGGGCTTTGAGATGCATCGCAAGGCTAGGGTGGGCTGGGAAATGGGTGGCTATGGGGAAAAATAATAATCATTTTATATTGTAATTTTGTATGAAAATGGTTGTATATGTCTTATTTAAATAAAGATATAAAAAAAAAAAATGGAGCATGCAGTGATTTTCTGTCCGGTGTAACTGGACATCCAGCATCACTGTATGAACGATCCCATAATAAACTATGGGGTCCGTTCTAGCTGCGGTTTCTGTCTGGTGTCACGGATATAGGTGACGGAGCCCTAACATTGTGCAGTCAGGGGCAATGAAGGGGCGGCACATGTGGTGGTTGATGTGACTGCCATGCTGGCTAACCGGTGTGCAGAGCCGAGCAGCACTGAGGGCGCATGTGGGGCCATCTCTTCTCTACGGACTGTGTATTAAGGACAAGAATGGCTTCTACGCTGCTGTACTGGCTGGACCTGATGTATGTGAGGGGTTTTACATGAACGCTACATATCTGCCACTTACTTCCCATGTACTGGTGTATTCACTTCCAGTGTAAGTCCGGAGTGTACTTGTGGGAATAGCCACGCTCTAAATCCACCATTCAGAGCTGCATTATTTGTGGGTCGTGATAAAGCAGTAGAATTACCTTCAAACGTATGCAAACCACACATGCATCATTGTGCTATCGTGAATTGTGCCGAATGACTAACTCACCTCTACTACACATAAGTGTAAAGTGTGGTCCTGGCGTGATGAGCATGACATGACACAGAAACCAGTGACGGGACACAGAGACGACGCAAGGAACCTGTGAAGACGCTACACCATGGCGGTGTCAATGAATAGGAGTGAGGGGAACGGCGAGGAAGAGAGAGAGAAGGAAAGAGGAAGCGAGGGAGTGCGGGAGCCATAGTGGAGGGTGGGAGTGTGCACATTCTGGTACATGGTGATCTGTGCAGGAGGAGGAGGTTGCCATGGTAACTGAAATCCTACTCCTTCCTCCCTCCCCAAGATAATTAACTCTTATACTGCCAGTAACCTGCCTCAGGGGAGTCACCAGCTGTCAGGCATCTTACAAGAACACTGGGCCATTACACATATGCACATAGTGTGAGTATATACGTGTGTGTGTGTGTGTGTGTGTATATATATATATATATATATATATACACACAGTATATAGAATAAATATAGAAATCTTATTTCTAATATATATATATATATATATATATACATACACACTATATATACACACACTGTATATAGTATATATATATAGTATACAATGTGTATATATATATATATATATATACACACACACATTTCCTCTATTCTTCAGTTTCCCAATCCCTGTTACAGTAACAGATAAGAATTTCTTCAGCGCTGTGCTGCTACTTTGAATGCCATAAAACCACATAAAATCCGGAGCCATCACAGGATTGATGTACTAGTAACGTATAGATAACGGCAGAGGTCTATGCATTTCCTTGTGCACTCTCCTCCATACACATGCTTGTATCCACAATGTTACCACTAATACCTTATACTTAGCCAAATCTAAGGATTCTAGGATTATGAATAAAAGAATCAGCAAATTCTGCATATATGTGATAAAGGAGACAGAGACCCCCATACAGTTCTCTTTTCTCCCATTAGTATTTCTTCCATACAGCCTCCATTTTATAGCAATCAGATTACTCCGTCCATTTTCTGAACAGTCTGTGACTGTAATGCAGGAAAACATAAACTCCCCCAACCTTGGCCATCTGAATGAAGGAATACATATATATATATATATATATATATATATAGTTATACACATTGAATTTGTATTGTGAAGGCATAAGGTTCAGATAGAAATTTACCGCGATATAGACCAGATTTTTTCTATTGGGAGCTTCAGTAGCAATAAAGAATATTAAAGGAAGTCAAAGAAACAAAGCCCTTAGAGGACACAGGATGAGGTGCAGATGGGATGGGTGGTAGTCCCTCTGCCTGTATGAGACAAACTACCTGAAGTGAAGGGGAGCACCTGTTGAGGAGTAGTCCTCCTGGTGGTAATGCAGTCTGGCACATTGGCCATATTACTGGATGTGTGTTTGGTGCTGGGGGTGGGGGTCTTAGAAGAGGAGCTGCTTCACCTTGAGAACATCTTCATTCAACATTTCTCACTGTGAAGCAAGTTGGATATCTCAGAGACGCCAAATTATTCCCAATCTTCTGTTCAGTACCTCACATACTAAGCTGCCTAATTCACTGTGGAAATTGGACATCTAGTGAGATACATTGACATACCATAACATACAAAGAACATATGCAACAGACATACAGTACCATAACAAGCAAACAGCACATACAACATACAGTACCATTACAAGCAAACAACACATACAACATACATACCATAACAAGCAAACAGCACATACAACATACAGTACCATTACAAGCAAACAACACATACAACAGACAAACCATTACAAGCAAACAACACATACAACATACATACCATTACAAGCAAACAACACATATAACAGACATACCATAACAAGCAAACAGCACATACAACAGACAAACCATAACATACAAATGACACATACAACAGGCATACCATAACAAGCAAACAGCACATACAACAGACAAACCATAACATACAAGCAAACAACACATACAACATACATACCATAACAGCAAACAGCACATACAACATACAGTACCATTACAAGCAAACAACACATACAACAGACAAACCATTACAAGCAACAACAAATACAACATACATACCATTACAAGCAAACAACACATATAACAGACATACCATAACAAGCAAACAGCACATACAACAGACAAACCATAACATACAAATGACACATACAACAGGCATACCATAACAAGCAAACAGCACATACAACAGACAAACCATAACATACAAATGACACATACAACAGACAAACCATTACAAGCAAACAACACATACAACATACATACCATTACAAGCAAACAACACATATAACAGACATACCATAACATACAAACGGCACATACAACAAACATACTATAAAATACAAATAACACACACAACAGACCTACCATAACATACAAACCACACATACAGCACAGCCTTAGTAATCCCAATCGGGTCTCCATACTGACTCCACCATATTACAGTGATATTTCGGAATATTCTTGCCCTTCCACCTGCACAGTAGACTGTTCAAAGCCCTGAGGAAAGGCATATGTGCATCCACCCACACAGTGTACACACTCAGGTAAGTGAGGAATACACATACAGATATATGGGGGCCATTTTGCAAGAGATATCCGTTATGGGATGATATAACTGATATATATGTGCCCTGTATATGATACCACCAGCCCCATGCCTCCACCCACACACAGGCATGCCTTCCACAGTCTAGTAGCCATCCATGTTATGTAATGTGCCATGGCAGCCTAGTGTGCCAGCATAGGGGCAGCTTTTATCTAGGTTAGTCTAGGATATATCACATGCAGGGCATTGTTCTCTATGGACTGATCGCCGGAGCAGTGTGAATACTGTCCCAGAGACGTGCGGTCTCCATGCGGCACCTACCTGCCCCGTGTACACAGGCCCTCCCCGGCGGCGGGGTGCCATCACTCACCTGTTCATACCAGTCGCGGTTGGTGCACGTACACTCCGGCCACCAGTTGGGACTGTTGCCATTCATTTTGGGGGTGGCACTTTTGGGGGGCCCTTTCAAGGTTGGGGTGAGGTTTTCACGTGTGGCTGGGGCGAGCTTTGCTTTCCCACGGGCCGTGGGGGTGACGGCGGGCTGTGACGGGAGGGTCTGAGAGCTGTAGCCCCCATAGCCGCCCCCATACTGCTCGTGCTGCCACTCTCCATATGTCGGGGGCTCCATCCTGCGCAGGGCAGACATGCGGGATGCCTCGTAACACTCAGGGCACTTGCAGCAGTGATGATGCTTGTGCATCATAAGACCCGACTCCTAAATGAACAGGCGCAATCACAGATCAGCCCCGCACCGAATCTGTCCACCCCCGAGTAAGGCGGTATGAAGATGGCCGCAGGCGGCGAGCACGGTATATCCCAGGGAAAGGATCGGAGCAGCCGGGACTGGACACACGATGCCCGAGATACATCAACACATTTGCCAAATGGAGAATGTAAAGGCAGATGGCATATGTGCCCAGTGAGCAGAAGACGGCGGCACAAACATCCAATGAATGCAATCAGCGAGAAAAAGGCGGAAATCGGCCCTTGTCAGCGGTACAAATGCAGGTTTCCTGAGCATAGATGGAGCAGGTCTCCCCTCCTCCTCCCGCTGGATGTGGGGGCTCTGCTATGAGGAGGGGGTTAAATAAAATGCAGCCTCCGAGACCCGTCCGTCAAGATGGCGTCCTTCGTTGCCTTTTTTCCTCTCAGCAGTGAGCGAGGGGGAGACGGGCTGCTCGCTCTGTCAGGCCCAGTGTCAGGTGTGGGTGCCTGCGGCCGGGTGCTGGGTGCTCCTGGACGCTGTGCACAGGAGGCTGTACTGCTGGTCCCTGATGGAGGAGCTGCTGCTTCTCTGCCTCTGGATGCAGCATCTCCTGGCTGCAGCCAATCAGCAACCAGCAGCAGCATCAGCACCACCGGCTGTAACCCCCTCGGTGCCAGAGGAAGGCCTGCAGTGCATAGAGCTGGGCTGCAGCGCGGAGGCTGCCCCGGCAGCTGCAGTGTTAATCAGAGACCGGGATCTGCAGCTGACGGCTTCTTAGGGGGGAGGGTGACACTGGCAAAGGGGGAGGACCACCGACATTTTATTCAAGGATACAAAATCAGAGCAGAGAAGAAACACCCACTGGCTGACAAGTGCTAGAGCCCCAGCACAGGGTCCTCCACACACAGCAGCAGTGAGGCTGACAGCCTCCATCACATCAGCTATGCTGGAGGCCATGGCCATCACCACACAGCGGTATCACTGATAAATACACTAGCTAAAAAGAGGTTTTTTCTTGGAAACTGATAGAATCTAAGGACAATTTTTGTTTCTGCATTTTGTATCTTTGTAGGATGAAATAAAAATAAGAAAACACAAAATTTACAATGTCCCAAGCTGTCATAGCAACCGATCACAGCGCTGCAATTTTGCTGCGGGGGCTTTGATTTGCATCTGAAGGCTTAAAGGACCGAGATGGCATCATCGCCGATCGTGGTCACTGCCAGTGGGTGTCAGCTGTATTATGCAGCAGGAACCCACCATGTACGGAGCGAGCTCAGCGCGTCAGCCCACTCCATACTTTCCCTTAAAGGGACACTGACAGGCCCAATACCCATAATTAGCTGTACATATCCAGGCACAGGTCTTCTAATGTGCATTAAAAACATATAAGTATCCCCCCTGTCCACATTATGAATACAGTTAACTCACGTTTTATAACCTGAAGTAATCGCTGTTCTTTCTGCCCAAGGGGCGGGGTTTGATCTTTTGCGCCCAGCCAGCATCAGCCCAACCGCCGTTTTGAAGCGCCGCTGAGCTCATCAATATTCACTTAGCTGGGCGGCTTCTGCAGTCCCCGACCTTCCGAGATCCGGCGCATGACCAATAGAAAGCTATGGGTGCCGGGCGCATGCGCAGAAGCTGAAAGCGAGTCTGATGCCCATAGCTTTCAATTAGACAAATTGCCGGAGCCCCCGACTGTTTTCCCTTGACACATTGTACTTCATGTTAGTGGTGAATTTGAGTTGATACGTTTTACCTTTATGTATAAACAAGCTAAAAATTTTGAAAAATTTTGAAAAATTCGCTATTTTAAAAATTAAGACAGATAGTGATACTTCATAAAATAGTTATTACTTTACATTGCCCATATGTCTACTTTATGTTTACATCGTTTTGTAAATGTCCTTTTATTTTTTTTCAGGAAAATAGAAGGCTAAGGGTACTTTCACACTTGCGTTTTTCTTTTCCGGCATAGAGTTTCGTCTCAGGGGCTCTATACCGGAAAAGAACTGATCAGGCATATCCCCATGCATTCTGAATGGAGAGTAATCCGTTCAGTTTGCATCAGGATGTCTTTAGTCGTTTTGACTGATCAGGCAAAAAAGAAAACCGCAGCATGCTACGGTTTTCTCTCCGACAAAAAAAACTGAAGACTTGCCTGAACGCCGGATCCCGCATCTTTTCCCATAGGAATGTATTAGCGCCGGATACGACAGATCCGTCGGCCCGCATGACAAGCGGAGAGACGGATCCGTCCTTGCAATGCATTTGTGAGACGGATTCGCATCCGGATCTGTCTCACAAATGCTTTCAGTCAGCGGCGGATCCGGCGGGCCCGCCGGATCACATTGCCGCAAGTGTGAAAGTAGCCTTAGGCTACTTTCACACTAGCGGCAGGACGGATCCGACAGGCTGTTCACCCCTATTTTGCGGTGCTGCCAGACTGCTGCTCCGTCCCCATTGACTATAATGGGGATATGAGGCGGAGCTCTGGCGCAGCACGGCGAGAGGCCGCCGGACTAAAAGTACTGCATGTCCGACTTTTTAGTCCGGCGGCCTCTAACTGCGCACTGTGAAATAGCGGCAGGACGGATCCAACAGGGTGAACAGCCTGTCGGATCCATCCTGCTGCTAGTGTGAAAGTACCCTTAGACGTTTCCAAGCAGATTTTTAAGAAAATTGCCAAAACCCACTAAAAGTATGTTTTATTCATTATCTACTGAACCAAAATGAGTAATAACATTATGTATTCATATATCGCAGTACAGGGATTATAAGAAGTAAAAAAAAAAAAATTAGTTTAGTGGGGTGACAGAAGCCCTTTAAGGTCCAGTTCAGTTATGGAGTCACTTTGTCGGGCTTAGGCTACATGCACACGACCGTATGTGTTTTGCGGTCTGAAAATTGCGGATCCGCAAAAAAAAAAATTACATCTGTATGCCATCCTTTTGTTTTTGCGGATCCATTGTAACAATGCCTAAAACAGACAAGAATAGGATATGTTCTATTTTTTTGCGGGGCTACGGAACGGACATAGTGGTGCACACGGTGTGCTGTTCGCATTTTTTGCAGACCCATTGAAATGAATGGCTCCACATCTTATCCGCAAAAAAAATGGAACGGAAACAAACATACCCCTCAAGGTATTTAGAACTGCTTTTACAAACTTTGTGCACCATTTAGGTATTCCAAAAGAATTAAAGGAAAATGGAGGAAAAAAAAAAATGTTTTGTGCAGATTTTCCATTTTAATCAATTTGTCCTGTTACAGAGCAAGGGTTAACAGCCAAACAAGCCTCAATATTTATTACCCTGATTCTGCCGTTTACAGAAACACCCCATATGTGGTTGTAACCTGCTGTATTGACACACGGCAGGGCACAGAAGGAAAGGAGCGCCATATTGTTAATGGAGGGCAGATTTTGCTGGAATGGTTTTCAGGTGCCATGTCACATTTGAAGAGACCCTGAGGTATCCCTAGAAAGAAAGCCCCCAAAATTTATCCCATTTTGGAAACTACATCCCTCAAGGAATACATCTAGTGTTTAAGTGAATGCTTTAGCCCAACAAGTGTTTCATAGAATTTAGAAACACATGGCTGTGTAAATGAAAAAATAACTTTTATTTCCAATATAAGGTTGCTTTAGCCCTAATTTTTTTTATTTTTACAAGGGCTAACAGGAGATAATGCACCCCACAATTTGCTGAATACGGCAACACCACATATGTGGTCGTAAACCGCTGTTTGGGGACAGGGCAGCATTCAGAAGGTTAGGTGCGGCATCAGGATTTTCTAACATGGAATTTGCAGAAATTGTTTTTAGGGGCTATACAATTTTTTTTTTTTTTTTTACCAATGTAGCTTTTTGAGGGACAGGCTGTAATTTTTATTGGTATCATTTTGGGGTACATAGGTATTTTTGATCACTTTTGATAGAAAAAATTTGTGGAGGTGAATTGGGTAAAAATGGCAAAATATGTCAGTGTTTTTTATTTAAATTTTTTATGGGGTTCCACTTGCGGTAAATATGATATGATAATTTTATTCTGTGGGTTGATACGGTTATGGCGATACCAAATTTATACTTTTTTTTATATTTTACTACTTTTTCAGCATAATATCACTTTTGTGTTAACAATAAATTATATTTTGCATCATCATATACTAAAGTCCATAACTTTTTTATTTTTTCACTAATATAGCTGTGTGTGGACTTGTTTTTTGTGGGGCAGGCTGTAGTTTTTATTGGTATCATTTTGGGGTACATATGACTTTCTGATCGCTTGTTATTTATTTTTTGTGGAGGTGAGGTGACAAAAACATCAATTCTGTCATTGTTTGGAGTTGGGAAGGAATTTTTTCCCCTTAAGTGGGGAAAACTGGCTTCTACCTCAGAGTTTTTTTTTCCCTTCCTCTGGATCAACTTGCAGGATAACAGGCCGAACTGGATGGACGGATGTTTTTTTCAGCCTTATAAACTATGTTACTATGTATGTGACATTATTATGGCGGAGGACATCTTGCCTGAGCTGTCCTTAGCATTTAGAAAGCATTAAGAAAGTTATTTTACAGCAGCCCCATGGGCCATATATGGGAGAGTCCTGTAGGCCTGCTCTGTGCCCTGTGCAGAGGTCGTTGTACAAGGAAAGAATGGATGAGCTCCGACAATCACCTATTGTGAATGGTGGATCTTTCATCTAAACACAGAGGTGATATCATTCCAAGCAGGATTAGAATAATATATAACTGCAATAAAGTAATTTGTACAAACCAAGAAGTGCGCCAATTATAAGACACTGGCCAGTGCAAAAACTGTGACAGAAAATTAAAAATAACATCATCTAAATTATTTTAAAATATGTTAAACGTAAAAAGGTAAATTTAAACTGCAGGTCATTTTCCGAGGACACATTCCCTTTAACGAAACAGTAACTGATGTGTATTGCAGCAGAGTCTATCTGTATGTAACAGCTCCAGCCCTGTAACACGCAATAGACTCGCATGCTATCCTGTCGCTATTGCTAAAACCTTTGTATCAAGTAAAATCTAATCTAAAGAGTTATATCTTCCTAATCCCTAACGCTGTCCATAGAAGACCCTAAACTGGCTGTTTTATGTGTCTAATTGCTGTGTCAGACACATCCTATCACATCAGTAACTCAGCTCAGAATGGCGTCTCTGCTTGGACCTTACATAGAGCCTAATAGACAAGTCAATATTTTTAGGCATAGAAAATGGTCTAACTGTAAGACAGCTTGGAAGATGTCTTACATTTAGAACTGCGCTGGATGCACAGAAGATGCATCAAAACTTTGTCGGATTCACCGCCAATCCAGGGCTTTATTAAGACCAGGGTCTAAAATGCCGGTCTTAATAAATGTGCCCCAATGACTAGTAAAGATCTGGGCAACTTTGATAAGCTTTAATTTGTGATGGTTTGATGTCTAGGTCTGGGCATCTCCAAAACAGCAAGTTGTGTGGGGGGTTCCTAGTTAGCAGTAGGGGCTTCCTAGTATGCAATGGGTGGTACCTACCAAAAGTGGTCCAAGGAAGAATAACCAGTGTACTGGCAATAGGGTCAAGGGTGCCCAAGGCTGACTAATGCGTGTGGGAAGAGAAGGCTAGCCCATCTGATCTCATTCCACAGAAGAGTTACTGTTGCAGAAACTTTATGTAACGCCACTGCTGGCTATGACAGAAAAGGGTCAGAACACACAGTGCATTGCGGTTTGCAACGCATGGGGCTGTGTAGGTTCAGACTGGTCAAATTGCTCACCCCTGTCCAAAAGCACACAAGCATAAGAACTGGATCATGGAGCAATGGAAGAAGATGGCCTGGTCGGATGAATAACATTTTCTTTTCTATTATGTAGACAGCAGGGTGCAATATGTGATTAAGGAAAGCTGGCAGAGGCATTGTAATGCTCTGGGCAATGTCCTACTGCAGAACATTGGGTCCTCTTATTCGTTTATAGCAATTGCCTAATATACTTTTATTTGACATGTTTCACCTACCTAAACATTGTACAGACCCAGTATACCCCTTCATTCTATCAGCAGGATAATGCACCCTACATCACTGCAAAATAATGCTACAAAATGGTTTGAGGAACACAACACATTGTTCAGTCTGACCATCTGTGAAATGTGCTGGAAGTACAAATGTGTTTGTGTACTTTTCACTATTATGGTTCTTATGGAGTTAGCATATTTGTTTGCTTGAACTGACCCAATTTATTTGCTAAAATATATATTGAACAGCTCCGGTCCGGTGCAAGTACTGGAGTCCACTCAGTGCACAGCATGTGCCGGAGAATCCTCGTGTTCATGAGTGCCCGCCTCTCCCCACCCTCCTGCCACTGATTGCAATAGGTAGAAAGATGTCCATTTTTTTTAGCATAATGACTTGGTCGATACAAGTCATCAGTTACCACGGGTATCTAGTCAATATACCAACTAGTCAAATGCAGTTCAGGTGTTAAAGGGGTTATCCAACCCCTGTAATGTCCCCCAAAATGCCCCTTACACAAGTTATATTTACCTCTTTCCCCATGCCCGCATTGCCCTCTTTCCCCATGCCCGCCACTGCAGCTCGCCATAACGCTGACTAAAACATCTGGCGACCCGACGGGGAGGGGGGATTCAGTCAATAGCAGGCCACGACGGGATCAAGCCTGCCGAGCATCGCGGATGACGCTAAGGAGGCTCATTCCTGTCACCACCTGCTATTGGCTGCCCATCCCACTTCCCCTTGGCCGGATGTTTTGGTCCACACAACAGGGAGATGCAGCAGTGGTCGTGCAGGCAGGCATAAGAAGCTACGCCGGTGCAGAGGAGCGAGATAAGTATAACCTGTGTGAGGGGCCTGGGCATTTTGGGGGGCATTATAGGGGTTGGATAACCCCTTTAACCCTAACCAGGGTCCAGTTGAGATGATGGTGAGATTCAAATCACCATTTCTTCAGCATAGTATCTAGGCAAATAACACTGACTTTGATCAATACATTCAGAGGACACGTCATTTAGA
Organism: Bufo gargarizans; assembly: GCF_014858855.1. Lineage (NCBI taxonomy): Eukaryota > Metazoa > Chordata > Amphibia > Anura > Bufonidae > Bufo > Bufo gargarizans. Next base: position 117,895,197 of record NC_058088.1, read on the forward strand.
GGGTGAGGGAGGTAAGGGCAAGCCATATGGGTTTAAAACAGACAGCTGGAATTATATTGATATATGTGCTCTCTAATAGGTAATGGATAGTGAATCAGCTGTAGCTGATGTCATCTCTCCTGGGGCTAAACATTCAAGGGGCTATCTGACCTTTGGAAAATAAAAGCAGCAAATATTATAATTTAACAAAAAAACACCCACTACTATTCTTCAATCCCACACTAACGCAGCTCCGATGTTCCAACAGTCCCCTTGATCTTGGTTTACAAGCAGCCGGTATGTGGACACAGCCTGGAGAAATCATAGGAGAAGAAGCTTTCCTAGATCCCAATGCAAAATCTGTAACCACCACACTCCCCCAACTAGACAAAGAGATGCCCTGAAACAGGATTAGCACAATGATGTCAGAGAACTTAGAGAACATGTGACATCATAGGTTCACAGCAATGTCACCGCACAAGGATCATCAACCTACTGATACGGCTAGCAGACAATGCACACAGTTATATCACAGCACAGATCTAGAAATGTTCACTGTGTGCCATAAATAACATTATAACTTCAATCTCTGGGTCGGTACTATTACAGTGATACCAAATTTATATATATTTTTTTCCTTTTCACAACAGCAACGTCTTTTATAAAAATAAAATGTTTTATGTTGTTGCATTCCAAACATTCCATAACTTTTTTATTTTTCCATTGACAGAGCTGTGTGAGGCTTAATTTTTGTGTGACGACTTGAATTATCCATACTTTTTTGGGGTACATTGAACTTTGTGATTGTTTTTTATTCTTTTTTTTTTTTTAGAGAGGCAAAGACAGCAATTCTGCTATTGATTCTTAGATATATTTTTTCGCTGTTCACTGTGCAGTATAGTTTTACTACTTTTGCACAATATTATGTTTTTGTATCGATGCATCCTTTTTCTTTCAACCGAGTTGTAAGAGAGCAGGATATGATGGAGATAGGGGAAAATGCCATGTAGATATACAGTATACTGTACTGTGATTAGTGGGGCAAAGCTATAGGGGGTTCAGAGGTAGAAGTCGGTACTGGGCCTAGGAGGGGACCCAAAGAAGACACCAGTATTATAGAAAGTGCATGCTGGTCAAGGTACACCACTGTCTGGAGGGAAAGGGTTAGGTCAGTTTTTTACTAAGAGAGCATGAAGGCCGCAAAGCACTGAGAGAAGGGGGACCCAAGCTGAACTCTTGCACCAGGACCCATGAGCCTTTAGCTTTGCCCCTGACTGTGATGTACTGTAAATATATGCACCTTTTAATATAATTATGTCCACTGTAAATGCTTGTGCTGGAAACAACTCTGTATTACAAAGCCCGATTCTGCCAGCAATTGTCAGGACGGAACCGTTCCTCCCTGGCAATTGCCTGCTTGCTAGCGGAGGAGACCGCTGCTATAACATCCAGCGATCTCCTTCACAGAATGGGGAGGAGATCGTTATACCATCGCTCTTGCCCATGCTGTCCAGTTGTTTGCCAGCAGCAGATCACGATTATACACCATGATCTGTCACCGGCAAACAATTTCTAAACCTGTCAAAAGATTTGCATTGCCCGGTGAATGAGCGTTTTCTTGTTCATTGGGTAATCGGCGGCAGTATTACACCAGATGATGATTGGTCCAACAATCGCCTGCTGTAATACATAATACAGGCTTTAGGCTGACATCTATTGACCAATTGTATTATCACAGTTGGATAATATCTGTGGATTTAAAGATCTCTTGAAATAGGTGATTTCATTTGCATAAGGTTAGGGTCCCTTTACACATGTATATGATCTGCTAGATTATCGGGAACAAAGCAGACACTTCTGATATTTATCAGATCATCAATGGAGATGAGGGCTGCATTCACATGCAGCAATCATCTTTGCTGTATGGTGACAAGCAATCGATACAGTGATCGCTTGCCCTATAGAGGCTCATTATGATTTTTCGTGCCAGCAGAACGATGACCAACCGAGTGTTTGCTCATTTATCAGGTGATTGTCGGCACCTTTCACAGAGATAGAATACAGACACTCATCCCTGATAATTTGCCTGATAATTGGTCCATGTAAAAGGACCTTTAGGTATGTAGTGAAAGAATAGGGAACACATGGCGGAGAGATTATAAATAATAGTGCTCTGCAGACCTCCTAGCCAGGAGCAGGCAGGGGATGGAAGAGTGCCAGCATCCACAGGTACTTCCTGAATTCAGGATGGTGATACAGTTGAATACTGCACCACAGGCAGCAGCATTTTGTGCTGCGCTGTGGTATTTGATTCTGCTGGGGTGGTACTTTGTGGAGTACTACAGTACTGCTGGCCCCTGCCTACTTCTGTTGTTCTGGCCAATTTGTGTTGCCCTGCCTTCTGTCAATCTGGATCCACGTATAACATGGGGCTGCATGTGTAACGCTGCAGAGTGGCATTACCACCTTTTGTGTCCCTCTACTATCTCCACGGTTTATTCTATGTAATCATGTGTACTTATTTCCAGATCCTACATATTTTGTATTTGTATTTCTGATTTTGCAACTGTTAAAATGTAATGTGCCTGGTTCACCAGCGGGTGGCAGCAGGCTTGGCAGAGATAGTTTGTCTAGAATGGAACCTTTCTATCCAGTCTAGCCCTCTCTAGAGAGGGAGGAGTTCAGTTAGCTAGGATGAGTGGAGTCTACCCCTGTAAGGGGAAGGGTGTGCAGCAGGCCCTTGTCCCTGCTAGACGGGCCCTGCCAAGGCCTGCAGAGCACCATCAGCTCTGCTGAAACAAGAGAAAATAGTAAAGAGCCTCAGAAACCAGGAGGACAAGTCCCTGGATAAAGATAAAGACAAAGAGAAAAATAGAGACCAAGATAAAGACTGAGTCAGACTACAGAAAGCTAAGTTCAGCAGAAAGGAAAAGTTTCTATTTAATCCAGTTAGCATAGCAGTGCTAGAAAGTGACAGATGTAGCAGTGCCAAATTTGTTTGCCTGCCAGAATATAATGCCAAAGCCTGCTGGTGACCAAGATAAAGCTGGAAGATTTTTCTCTGATGCAAGTTTATTCAAGTGTAACACCCCATAGATTTTGTGCAATGATGATGTTTAATGCTAAACCTTTTCTTTTCTCTCCCTCATTAGTTGCAGTGCACAGTTCTGCCCACTAGGGGTGTTCTTAGGAAAGATTGCTGCTTCACACTAGGAACCAAGTTTGGAGGGGACAGTTCCCGAGGGGGAGGGTTTGTGGGGGTGTGCGATAAAGGCTGGAAAGAAAAGATGCAGTGTATGCTGTTCAATATAGAGTTACTGGATTGTCTGGCCAGACAGAAGATCAAGCAGTATACTGCACTGGGACCAGAGAGAGAGTGGATTGTTTCTTGGAAGGAGAAAGACTGAATGGTAGAGAGCTGCTGCTTTTTCTGCTCTCAGAGGTAACAGATCTGCACACCATATTAAAGTATTATGAACATTGCATCCAGGAGAGTGTGAGATAAACACAAACTAATACCCTGCATTCACCTCCAGCTGCAGTTATACAAGCTGTTTGTCTGGAAGACACTGTGTGGACTCTGCTAGTGTATATTTCTCATGCTGATATTGAAATCTTCACAAGACAAATGCTTAGAGCCTAAGGACCCCGTTCTGAACCATATAACTTAGTAAAGTGCAGGGAATCATAGATTCTGGACTTGGACACTAGTTAAGGATTTTCCTGCACAAGTGAGCTACACTGTCCGCCATTGCTATAAATATTTAACCGAGAAGACGGGCCCCAACGCATGCAGCTGCCAACTAGTGTCCCTTTTCTTTTCTGCTAACGCCGGGACTATATTTGTGTTTCCTTTGTGTATATTTAAGCGTTGGAAGCTTTATACAGGGTTTAATATACTCAGCTGTTGTATTCTTATATGATTAGAGTCAATATCTAACTTTTATTTTATTCTGACCATAGTTTATCTTAGCAGTGAAACTTGTTAGAGAGCGACACCCTGTGGAGAAAAGTGTAATTGATTGAGATTTTGTGCAAGAAGCTGTTTGACCACACATTGCATGTAATACTGCAGTAATTTTATAACTAGTAATATTCTGTGCAAGTTTTACTGCTTACCATTATTTTGTTTAGGGTCACATTGTTGAAAATAAACGGGCCCATTGTTCATATAAACTGTGTCTGAGCATTGGGGAAGAAAAGGGGAGTTCACCAGAGCAAAGAGAGATCTGAACCCACTATTCCACTTCTAATGCACACCCACGGGTGCGCTACACAAGTATTAAAGTTGAAAACAGGTTTACAAGTCTGGACTCAATCTATTTCTTTATCCCCTTCAACAACTATCCCTTGCTCTGCAGCAGACGACAACGCCTGGGGTTCCAGTATATCCAGGTAGGAGCACTGTGACAAGTGCTCAGACACACTCAAAGGGACACTATAGGCTACCCACTCTGGCATTCCTACACCTGGGTACCACCAATACCATCTACATAGGGGGACTTCGTCCCTCGTTGCTGAAATGCAACTGGCGTCATGACAAAAACACCTTAAAGGGACCCCTAGCGTGATCTGCTTCGCTCACCCTCCGCACATGGGAGGGCATACTGCAACTGAGAAAAGTATGCACAGTGGTTGTAAAGTCAGAGAATCCACAACCTATGAATGTCTGGTAGAGACTGTGCAGATTGTGTGTACGTCACTAAGGGGAGAGGAAGCTGTGCAGATATAGCCATCTTCACTGCTGCCACTATGAGCCAGGTAGCTGGGTGCAGTGCAAGCTCGAGAGAGGGGGGGGGGGGGCGGTAAGATGTTGCTTATTAAAGGCGTCATATTTGTCAGTTGTCACTTAACTACTGCCGGCCTGCCCGCTGACTATAAACATCTGGGCAGTCCATACTTAACTCTGCAAGGACGTTTCTGAATGTGAATCAGTAAAGATACAATAACTTCATTACCCCCTCATGTAGCTGCATGGTTACAAATACATAGAGGCTGCCGTCCCAGATCCTGAGATATATGGAGGAGGCAGGCAGAAACTGTAATGAGACGGGGGGGGGCAGAGATTGTGGGACTGTGGCAGGCGCAGCACTATGAAGTGTCTTTTGCGCTGTGGTATTACAAGAATTTTGGTATCTCTGACTTTTAGTATAACCAGACGGTCTATTACTCTGTAATTCCTCTAGCGCCGTTCTATGGAAACAGTAGGTTTAAAGAGCACACCAAATGCTTGAAATAACTGCAACTTTTCTTTCAGCAGATAGTCCATGTACATAACACGTGTTGAAAAGATATCACAAAATGGCGGTATGCATAAGATGGTGGTTCAACTGTTTTATCTTGTCCTTCAGCATAAAATGGTGGATTTATTTCTCTCTTGAGTAGGGCTTCAACGATTAATCTAAGTTATTGATAATATTCGATAAAGGGATTCATTATCAACAAATCCAGTTAGCGAATAATCGGCCGATTCGTTGCTATGCGGGCGGGAGCGGGCGGTCAGGCGCTATGCCTGCGGGTCCTTAACTGGCAGTAACTTTTACTTCAACTTTAAATCAGCTCATCTTTATTACCTGACAATGAAGCTCCAGTAACAGGCAGAGCGGGCTCTGCTTGTTACCGGAGCTTCATTGTAAGGTAATAAAGATGCGCTGATTTAAAGTTGAAGTAAATGTTACTGCCAGAATAGTCTACTGATGTGAGCGTTGGGGCCGAGGCTGTTATGGGGAGGGGGATCTGTAGATGGCACTGTTATGGGGAGGGGGATCTGTGGATGGCACTGTAATGGGGGCGGATCTGTGGATGACACTGTTATGGGGGAGATCTGTGGATGACACATATAGCATAAGATGCTATATAGTGTCATCCACAGATCCCCCATAACAGTGCCATCCACAGATCCCCTCCATAATAGTGCCATCCACAGATCCCCTCCATAACAGTGCCATCCACAGATCCCCATAACTTGTCTTTTTTACATTGTAATGCAAAATTGTTATAATTATGTAACTCCTAAATTTGTTTTAATATGGCTTTTGAACAAAATTTTTCAAGTAAAATCATATAAACCCCTCATTTTGGTGTTTTTCCCCATTAATCGATGAAATTATCGACAACTAATCAATTATTCAAATAATCGTTAGCTGCAGCCCTACTCTTGAGTATCTGTACTCTCACATTAAGTTATTTAAGCACTTTATGAGAGGTATATCTGAGGTCTAACGAATTGTTCTGCTTGCTCAACTTGGTTTGCAGTATGCTTATGATCTGGTATGAGTAGTTCACGGTTTGTATGCAATTTGTATGGAATCTGGTTTGCATGCTTGCAATTTGTATTTGCAATGGTATGGTTGCAATTGTCACGGCAGACAAGCACTCAAACACACAGAAAAAACAACAACCAGGCTCTGAGCGAGAAGTAGGGGAAGGGTCACCTCCTAGCTAATCTCTGACCTCTCTCCCTGCACTGCTCAGCCCACAGGCAGACCTTGGTGGTAGGAATGCTGTGTCCTCGTGCCTGGGCTAATACAGCCTAACTTCCCTGAGATGGTGAAAAGGGGAAATAGGAGCAGCCTGCTCGCACAGAACCTGGATGGGAGAGAAGATATCAACACAACAAAAACAGCAAACAACAAGAACAGAAACCACACTTATCTTAACAGAGCTGGGACAGAAAACCTTCCTTGCTTGCTTCCTAGGCCAGACTGATTTCTATAACCCGCTCAGAGTACTGGAAATGAGAGCCATTTAAACTAATGACCCCACCCAGTGCACCTGATGGGAGGCGGATCCAGCACGACTCCAAAACAAACACTAAAGACATGCTTCTATTGTGGCCGACCTCCGCACATAGTCAGAGCCGGGCATTGCAGCAATTGAATTTGGTTGCAATTGGTTTTGCTGGCAATTTGAATTTGTGAACTTTGTGGTTTGCAATTGGCGGAACTGTAAGTAAACACATATATATCTAGTTCAGTATACAGTTCTAAACACAATACTAACAATAGGAGCATTATATACAGTTGCAAGAAAAAGTATGTGAACCCTTTGGAATGATATGGATTTCTGCACAAATTGGTCATAAAATGTGATCTGATCTTCATCTAAGTCACAACAATAGACAATCACAGTCTGCTTAAACTAATAACACACAAAGAATTAAATGTTACCATGTTTTTATTAAACACACCATGTAAACATTCACAGTGCAGGTGGAAAAAGTATGTGAACCCCTAGACTAATGACATCTCCAAGAGCTAATTGGAGTGAGGTGTCAGCCAACTGGAGTCCAATCAATGAGATGAGATTGGAGGTGTTTGTTACAGCTGCCCTATAAAAAAAACACACACACCAGTTCTGGGTTTGCTTTTCACAAGAAGCATTGCCTGATTTGAATAATGCCTCACACAGAAGAGCTCTCAGAAGACCTACGATTAAGAATTGTTGACTTGCATAAAGCTGGAAAGGGTTATAAAAGGATCTCCAAAAGCCTTGCTGTTCATCAGTCAACGGTAAGACAAATTGTTTATAAATGGAGAAAGTTCAGCACTGGTGCTACTCTCCCTAGGAGTGGCCGTCCTGTAAAGATGACTGCAAGAGCACAGCGCAGACTGCTCAATGAGGTGAAGAAGAATCCTAGAGTTTCAGCTAAATACTTACAAAAGTTTCTGGCATATGCTAACATCCCTGTTAGAAAATCTACTGATACGTAACACACTAAACAAGAATGAATTTCATGGGAGGATACCACAGATCAAGCCACTGCTGTAAAAAAAAAAAAAAAAAACATTGTTGCATGTTTACAATTTGCACAAGAGCACCTGGATGTTCCACAGCAGTACTGGCAATATATTCTGCGGACAGATGAAACCAAAGTTGAGTTGTTTGGAAAAACCAAACAACACTATGTGTGGAGAAAAAGACGCACAGCACATCATTAAAACCTCATCCCAACTGTGAAGTATGGTGGTGTGGGCATCATGGTTTGGGTCTGCTTTGCTGCATCAGGGCCTGGACGGATCGAAGGAAAAAATTCCCAAGTCTATCAAGACATTTTGCAGGAGAACAAGGCCATCTGTCCACCAGCTGAAGCTCAACAGAAGATGGGTGTTGCAACAGGACAAAGACCCAAAGCATAAAAGTAAATCAACAACAGAATGGCTTAAACAGAAGAAAATACGCCTTCTGGAGTGGCCGAGTCAGAGTCCTGACCTCAACCCGATTGAGATGCTGTGGCGTGACCTCAAGAAAGCGATTCACACCAGACATCCCAAGAATATTGCTGAAGTGAAACAGTTCTGTAAAGAGGAATGGTCCAGAATTACTCCGTCCTGACCGTTGTGCACCTCTGATCTGCAACTACAGGAAAGGTTTGGTTGAAGTTATTGCTGCCAAAGGAGGTTCAACCAGTTATTAAATCCAAGGGTTCACATACTTTTTACACCTACACTGTTAATGTTTACCTGGTGTGTTCAATAAAAACATAGTAATATTTAATTCTTTGTGTGTTATTAGTTTAAGCAGACTGTGATTGTCTATTGTTGTGATTTAGATAAAGATCAGATTACATTTTATGACCAATTTGTGCAGAAATCCATATCATTCCAAAGGGTTTGCATACTTTTTCTTGCAACTGTAACTGTTTTAAATACCTATTTTGGCCTCTTGTTCCCATAAAACTGGACTCTCAGTGGAGTGAATGTCTATTCCGCTCCTGTCTCTGGTCAATAATGATTCTAGCAGCAGGAGCTGGGGGAATTCCCAGACAGGCTGTTTGTGAGGTTGGCTGTGATTGGTGAAAACTCTTGCTGTGTAAGAAGCTGGCTGTGATTGGTCTAGACTTCTGCAGAGCAACAACAGATTAACACTATACTTTCTGTTTCTGCTGTGTCACTGAGCTTACCTTACATTACAAAATGAATCTTAAAGGCATATTATTTTTTTCTGCTTCTGTGAACACAAAATATAACAGTTATATGACATCCAAAACATGATGTCACAGTAAATAACTCTGCTTTTGTCTTTAGCACGCAAACATAGGAACTGTATTAAGGTTATTGGTAGGTCTAGCTGTATACACATATAAGCTATATTAGCAACCTAGGATGGGTCTTAGCTGGCCAGACACAGGGGCAGTGTGCTGAGAAGCATCATAAGACCTGTCATCTATATGTCTCCCAATGCTAAAGCTCACACTTCCACGTACTTTCCAGCATGAGACTCGGCACTCAGCCCGCATCTTTTAGACCCCCTACAAACAATTTGGATTTGTGTTTGGGTGTACCTGCTGTATGTTTTTTGTACACTGCTTTGGTGTAAACAATCAGGAATTTTAAGCATAGTGCGCACCATACTTTAGCATACATGAGACTCCACATCATTCCGTGTATGTCCCTCCACTCCTTTCATGACCTGTCCTCCATGTGCTGTCTGGGGATTTGACAACTCTGCTGGGAGTTCAGGAGGTCTCCCCTGTTTTCAGGAGCCTCCCGGATGTTGGCAAGTTTGCCCTATAGATATATCTTCTACATACAGTATATACCTACTCACAACCACTCACTACACCATTAACTTAGTTATAGAACTATATGTGCATCATATGTATAATCAGAGCATTCGCTAGACACTGAGAGAAGGGGAGAAGATTTAGAGCATGGATACCCAACCTACGGCCCTCCAGCTGTTGCAAAACTACAATTCCCAGCATGCTCAGTCTATAGCTATCAGCCTACAACAGGGCATGGTAGGAGTTATAGTTTTACAATAGCTGGAGGGCCGCAGCATGCACTGATGTACAGCATGCGCCGGAGCATCTTTATACCCTCTAAACACAGGTTTTACTGTTAGTCTGGATTCACAACAGCGCTAACACTTTCCGTTGTTCTGCTCTATTATAGGAGCACAGCAATGAAAATAAGAGAAGTGCCAGGCGCGGCATATAACTGCCTCAAACGGTGCGAGCCCTTGAGGAGTCAGTACAGAGGATGGGAGTGGTACTGGCCCTGATGAGATGTTGTGTCACTGTGTACTCCCTTCAGATAGTAGTCTCCTGTGGAGGAAAGTAATCAGGCAGACAAAGGAGAACATCAAGCACCTCTCTTTACTGAGTGCAAACAATATCCAGCAATAGTAGGTACAAAGTGCACCAGATGATGAGATGACAGTATGGCGGCTAGTTAGATGGCAATTAATGGCACTCAGAAGTATGCTAGAAGTCTCTCTCTCCCGATTCCCCTGACTAACAGCGATAAGCTGGCACTCGTAGCTATAGGTGTCCACTTTTGTAATGCAGGCTTTTGAGTGTGCCTGTCCTATGTGTATGGGTGTCTTAAAAGGGGTTCTCCAGGCTTTTAATATTGATGACTTATTCTTAGGATAGGTCATCAATATCAGATCTGCGGGGGTCCGGCACTCAGCTGAAAGGAAGGTGCGCACAGTGCGTGCATGCCATCTCCTTTCTCGCTTCCTGCTCGCCGCTGCAATGTCTACAGCGGGCAAGAAGAGATACTATCCTGAGGATGCCCGGAGAACCCACTTAACTTGTTATCTCTTCACTTTTCAGCAGTGTCTGTATAGCTGTAGTGTTGGGCGCGAATATTCGTATTGCAAATTTTAATCGCGAATATCGGCACTTCGAGAATTTGCGAAGATTTAGAATAAAGTGCTATATATTCGTAGTCTCGAATATTCTAGATATTTTTTTCATCAGTAACCTCCCTTCTTGCTTGTGGGCCAATGAGAAGGCTGCAATATCTTTGTCTGAGCTTAGCAACATCCCTAGCGACCAATAGGAAAGTTCCCTACCCCTTACTATATAAGAACCGCCCCAGCAGCCATTTTCTGCAGTTTTTTCCAGTTCTGAGAGAGACAGCAGTGTCATTGCTGTGCTCTGTGCTTTGCTGTGTCATTACATTTAGATAGTTAATTAGAAAGCTTATATATATATGCAGTGACCAGGAACGGGTTCGCTGACGCCACTTTTAGTGCAGTGGTCGGGTCAGGTGGATAATTGTATTTGTTTGTGATGCCAATTGCAGCGTGCGCAGGGTACTATCCCAGGGCCATTCCAAGGAGTTATAACACACGTCCCAGATTAGGAATGCCGGAGTGGTGTAATGGCCTCTAATGTCTCTGTAGTTTGATATTAGTTATGTCACGGTGTCTCCTACCTGGGTACGGCCGGACTCCTGGCTCACATGCAGTAAATTTGAGTGTAGTGATAGAAGGAGTAATTGAGGAATTTTGCTGAAGAAATTATGTCCAGACCTTTAGATGAAGTTCAAACGTTGCTTTACTTGAAATAACTTGCATCCAAGCGGTATACAGCTTTGGTCTCTTGGTCCCAGCAGGTTTTGGCAATCATATGCAGGAATGAATACTTCTGCATTAAATGTGGAGCTTGCAGGATAAAACGTCTACTTGGTAGCTCTGTAACTATGGCAGGATTATCTTCTGCACTTATCTGGTACTGGCTGGTATGCGGGGACAGACTAGCTGAGGAGGAATTAACTTCTCCTAGGTCTCTGGACTTATCTCACAGATGGATTCTCAGGGGATGCTTTCTTCCTGGAACTCTGGAGGTTGTCTGTAGTTTCTGCTTTCCTCATCCAGCAGAGCTGAAGGTGCTCAGACTGGGTATATGGCCAAGTCTCAGCCGAGACTAGGTCCTCGCTGTCTTCCCTATGCAGGGGAGCTCCACACACACACACTACCCCTAGCAGGGGGTAGGATACAAATGTAACACCCCAGAGTTGTGTTACAACACTCTTCTACCCCAATACAATCTGTTAGGAGACTTTACCTTGTCACCTGATATGATTTTACATTATGTCATTCACAAATGTGCATAAACCATGTTAAATGTAAATTAATGTTGTAATTTTCCATGTTCACCAGCAGGTGGCAGTAATGCGTTGGTAAGGAACTAGGTTCAGTTTAGTATTTCTAAGCTGGAATGGTTCATTCGAACTTAGCTCCCCCTCTGTGGAGGTGTGGACTATTCCCACAGCCTACACCCGGGGTGGAGAAGGAAGTTAGTGAGGAGCGTACGTGCGAGGTTTGAGGAGGAGAGCGATAGGTGGCACTGCCAGACGTCACATATATAATGATTACCCGGTCCCCAGCACCTGTCACTTTAACACTGTCGGTGGTGCACAACCTCAATAGTATGAGTATACAAATGTGGAAGATGATAGAACAGGCGGCACTCACCGGCGTTGATCGACGGTTCTTTATTCTTACAAAAGCTAAAAGAAAGGCACTTCGGGCCGGAGCGTATGGTGTGGTAAGACACATACTATTCTCATGTTTCTCCACATGTGCCATGCAGGACAGCAGAAAAGCTGGGTGCTATTACATCATGTAATGTCACTCAGATTTCCTGCTATCCTGCAAGGCATAAATGCAGATAGTAAGAACATGGAAAGGCAGGGCGGAGGGGTTCACCCAGCTTTCCCAGAGACTCCTGTCTCTGCACATGTGTCATGCAGGATAGCAATGGGGGAAGGGGGGCATTCACTTCATCACACTTTTCTCATGTCTCTACGCATGTGCCATGCTGGACAGCAGGAAAGTTGGGTGGTATTACATCATGATTCTTGTCAATATATGCTGAACATTCACTATAATGGGTTTGTTGGGTTCCGGCATGAGTACTGCCATTTTGTAGAACTAAATACTGCTGCACGAGGTGGGGCAGGGGAGAAATTAGGGAGGGTAGTGAGAGGAGCCAGGGCACATAGTGGGAGGGACTAGGAACGGGCATGGGGGCCCAATTTTAATTCTTGCTATGGGGCCCAATGATTTCTGTGTACGCCCCTGACTGGAGGTTTAAATGAACACACTCAGATCAATCCTGTCATTGAGTCCCAAAGGACCCACGGCATCGGCTCTTATGATCCACCCAGATTCTCTCTGCAGGAGTGCACGGTGTCTGTCCCCACCTCGGGACCTAATTGGCACCTGCTCTATCCCCGCAAAAGAGAGGCACTGTGGATTGCCTCCATGCAGTGGCGTAGCTACAGGGGTCGCAGCGGTCGCAATTGCGACCGGGCCCCTGAGCCAGGGGGGCCCACGGCCCCCCCACCGCCTCCTATTCAAAATCCAGGCCAGTTGTGATCTAATAGTGCCAGCGGCAGTGTGCACGGCGCAGCGCAGGCTGTAGGCAGCTTGAGTGAGGTCTGAGTGAGGAGGAGCCGGAGGCGTGGTTTCCACGCATCTCCGGCTCCCAGTCAGACACTCAGAAGCAGCAGGCCGGCGGCAGTGCGGACGTGCGGTGGCTGCCGGCGCGCGCGCGGTGAGTTTTGACTAGCCTCTACTCTCTCTGACTGAGAGGGTTAAAGGCAATCAATCCTTGTGGCTCAATGAAGGAGCAAAGGCTCTTCTAGTGATGCACAAAGCACACTTTGCACGTTCATGTGCTCTCTGCTGCAGACTGCCAGAATATCAATGCACATGATGTAATTCAGACTCATTTCTACCTGGGTAGAATCTGTTGGTGCAGCAGAAATATAAGGTAAAGCTGATACTTGTTGAGGAAAGTCATAAATCTGAGTGTCCCCTGGGTGTTCCCTGCACTACAGACAGCATCTGTGCAGCTGATAATGTAATTATTGTACACATTCAGTACATTTCAATATTGCAAAGACAAACATCTCCAAGGCATGAAATTGAATAAGAAGCTGTAATGAGAGCTGCCTTCTTTCAAGCACATTATAGAGGATTCCTTTCCCTTAGGCCCCATGCACACAGCCGTGTGCGGGCCGTGGAACCGCGGCCTGGATCCCTCCTGAGAGCAGGAGCGCACGGCGTCACTGGTTGCTATGATGCCGTGCGCTCCCTGCTGCCGGCACAGTACAGTAATACACTGGTATAGATCATACCAGTGTATTACTGTATTGCAGCGGCAGCAGGGAGCGCACGGCGTCATAGCAACCAGTGACGCCGTGCGCTCCTGCTCTCAGGAGGGATCCAGGCCACGGTTCCACGGCCCGCACACGGCCGTGAAACACGGCCGTGTGCATGGGGCCTTAGTCCTAAATAGAACTATCATACACAAAAAAACAACAACATAAAAGTAACATAAAAAGTTACAAGGCTTTTAAAGCTAGTTCTCTAGCGTGTATACTCTGAATGTTTATAGATCTTCTGGTTTTCAAGGATTGCTTCTTACATTATTATCTCAAGAACCATTTTGGGTACTACATTGTGCATGATAAAATCATAAAATCACTGCACAGAATATGTGCACAAAATGTCATTTATATCACATATATTTATGTCAAACATGGAAAATACTCATCTATGGCAAGATAACCCATGAATAAAAAGTCTTCGGTAATTATACCTAAGGGCCAACCTTAGGTTGAATGATACCCTTTGTGGTACTTTCTGTTAATCCCCCCTTCTAACTTAGAATACACCATATAGTGCCCACATAATACATTCATAGAATACTCAAATAAAATTGCCATAGAAGAGTCCAACTAAGACTTTCCATTAAAAAAATGTACAAATGTGCTGAATCCTGTGCAGCTGTCTTTCCACTGCCTCGTGCTCGAATTGTGGGATTGGAGCTTCAGGATCCAGGTGCCCAGGTCACCAGACATGTGAAGTGCTGTGTATACTTATCTGATGACTGGGGCATGGATGAGCAAAGAAGTGAAAATGGTGAACCATACTTGTATTGCCTCCTATTAACAGAACAGAATAGTTTGTTGTATAAACAGCATATTGGTGGAACACAAATTGTACCAAAAGAGACCACAACCCAGTCTGAATTGTGGCACCCAGGGGCGTAGCTCTAGGGGGTGCAGAGGTACCAGTCGCTACCGGGCCTAGGAGCCTGAGGTGGCCCAAAGACCCTTGTGCCACATAAAAAGACACTGGAATTATAGAAAGTGCATACTGGTCAAGTTACTCCTCTGGCTGGAGGGAAGGGTTTAGGCCAAGAATATGGCATTGCGGGGGTGGGGATGAGGTTTTTGCCTCAGGCGGCATGAAGGCTATGTGCTTCCCTGCCCCTGACCGCAAAGCACTGAGGGAAGGGGGCCCAAGCTGAACTCTTGCACCAGGGCCCATGAGCCCATAGCTACGCCCCTGCCTCCATGTTCATTACATACATGCTCAATGAGCCTGGTGCAACCTTTACCTGTTTTGAGAGAATTTAGGTGTTCCCTAAACCTCTCAAATAGGGGACGAATAGTTTTGCCTATATAGAAGGCTCCACATTGGAAAGTCAACAAGTAGACCACATAATTACTCCTGCAAGTAATGAATTGAGTAACGGGGTGCGAAACCCCCCCAAAAGACAAATACATTTTTGTTATAATTGCAGAAGGAGCAATTCCCGCACTTGAAATTGCCCTTGGGTCTCCTTGCTGACAGCCAATTAATGGTTACCTTATTCTTAAACCTACTCGTTACAATTTGGTCTTTTATTGTGTGACATTTTTTTAAGGCTATGAGTGGCCTATTATTTGCCACTATCTCCAGACCCCCTTCATTTTTTTAAATGTCCCAATTGTTGCAGATTTGCTGCAGGGCTATATTTGAAAGTAAAGATTAATCTCTCCATCTCTTTATGGGTGTGTTTCTTTTTATTACATAATAACTCTTGTTGGGTATGGGAGCCTGCTTTTTTCTGGCTATATCTACATCTCTTTCCTTATATCCCCTGTCTAGTAATCTATCTCTTAGTTCAGGCATCCTCAAACTGCAGCCCTCCAGCTGTTGCAAATCTACAACTCCTAGCATGCCCGAACAGCCTACAGCAGGGCATTGTAGTAGTTGTAGTTTTACAACAACTGGAGGGCCGCAGTTTGAGGATGCCTGTCTTAGTTCTTCTGACTGTCTGCTGTATCCCTCCTCAGTGTTGTTTATTCGTTTCAGCCCCATGAACTGACCGTAGGGTATGTTGTTTTTTTTTTTTACGTTAGGTGAAAACTCCTGTGATGCAAGAGGGAATTTGTGGCAGTAGGCTTACGATAGCCGCTAGTGTGAATGCCGTCCCCCTCGGCATATTCATATTGTTGCTGTTATTTAGATAGGACACGAATTCCCTGCATTGAATCTCAGTGCCTGACCATATCATAAATACGTCATCGACATATCTTAAAAATGACTGCATGTATTGCAAATATGGATTCGCCGTGGTGAAGACATATCTGTCCTCAAACACGGCTAAAAATACCCATGGCAGTTCCTACCCTCTGTCTATATCATTGGTCATCAAACGTACAGTACAGACCAAAAGTTTGGACACACCTTCTCATTCAAAGAGTTTTCTTTATTTTCATGACTATGAAAATTGTAGATTCACACTGAAGGCATCAAAACTATGAATTAACACATGTGGAATTATATACATAACAAAAAAGTGTGAAACAACTGAAAATATGTCATATTCTAGGTTCTTCAAAGTAGCCACCTTTTGCTTTGATTACTGCTTTGCACACTCTTGGCATTCTCTTGATGAGCTTCAAGAGGTAGTCACCTGAAATGGTTTTCACTTCACAGGTGTGCCCCGTCAGGTTTAATAAGTGGGATTTCTTACCTTATAAATGGGGTTGGGACCATCAGTTGCGTTGTGGAGAAGTCAGGTGGATACACAGCTGATAGTCCTACTGAATAGACTGTTAGAATTTGTATTATGGCACGAAAAAAGTAGCTAAGTAAAGAAAAACGAGTGGCCATCATTACTTTAAGAAATGAAGGTCAGTCAGTCCGAAAAATTGGGAAAACTTTGAAAGTGTCCCCAAGTGCAGTCACAAAAACCATCAAGCGCTACAAAGAAACTGGCTCGCATGCGAACCCCCCCAGGAAAGGAAGACCAAGAGTCACCTCTGCTGCGGAGGATAAGTTCATCCGAGTCACCAGCCTCAGAAATCGCAGGTTAACAGCAGCTCAGATTAGAGACCAGGTCAATGCCACACAGAGTTCTAGCAGCAGACACATCTCTAGAACAACTGTTAAGAGGAGACTGTGTGAATCAGGCCTTCATGGTAGAATATCTGCTAGAAAACCACTGCTAAGGACAGGCAACAAGCAGTCTAAAGAACACAAGGTATGGACATTAGACCAGTGGAAACCTGTGCTTTGGTCTAATGAGTCCAAATTTTAGATCTTTGGTTCCAACCACCGTGTCTTTGTGCGACGCAGAAAAGGTGAACGGATGGACTCTACATGCCTGGTTCCCACCGTGAAGCATGGAGGAGGAGGTGTGATGGTGTGGGGTGCTTTGCTGGTGACACTGTTGGGGATTTATTCAAAATTGAAGGCATACTGAACCAGCATGGCTACCACAGCATCTTGCAGCGGCATGCTATTCCATCCGGTTTGCGTTTAGTTGGATCATCATTTATTTTTCAACAGGACAATGACCCCAAACACACCACCAGGCTGTGTAAGGGCTATTTGACCATGAAGGAGAGTGATGGGGTGCTGTGCCAGATGACCTGGCCTCCACAGTCACTGGACCTGAACCCAAACGAGATGGTTTGGGGTGAGCTGGACCGCAGAGTGAAGGCAAAAGGGCCAACAAGTGCTAAGCATCTCTGGGAACTCATTCAAGACTGTTGGAAGACCATTTCAGGTGACTACCTCTTGAAAGCTCATCAAGAGAATGCCAAGAGTGTGAAAAGCAGTAATCAAAGCAAAAGGTGGCTACTTTGAAGAACCTAGAATATGACATATTTTCAGTTGTTTCAGACCTTTTTGTTATGTATATATTCCATATGTGTTAATTCATAGTTTTGATGCCTTCAATGTGAATCTACAATTTTCATAGTCATGAAAATAAAGAAAACTCTTTGAATGAGAAGGTGTGTCCAAACTTTTGGTCTGTACTGTAAATACGTTATTAGAAAGGATAAAACTGAGCGCCTCTGCTATGAACTGGCTTTTTATCAGTTTTGTCCCAAAACATAGTTGATAGCCTGGATCCCCACGTTATGTCATTCACAAATATGCATAAACCATGTTAAATGTAAATTAATGTTGTAATTTTCCATGTTCACCAGTAGGTGGCAGCAATGCGTTGGTAAGGATCTAGGTTCAGTTTTGTATTTCTAAGCTGGAATGGTTCATTCCAGCTTAGCTCCCCCTCTGTGGAGGTGTGGACTATTCCCACAGCCTACACCCAGGGTGGAGAAGGAAGTTAGTGAGGAGTGTAGCCCACCCCCTGCTAGGGCTAGGGTGTGTGTGTTTGGAGCTTCCTGATATAGGGAACCAAGCCAGAATCTTGTCTCGGCTGAGACATTGATCCCAATGCCCAGCCTGAGCCCTGCAGCCTCAGCTGGATGAAGCAAACAGACAACCTCCAATTCCAGGAAGTAAGCATTCCCTGAGAATATAACTGTGAGTAAAGTACAGAGACCCAGGAGAAGCCATATTCCTCCTTTGCTAGTCAGTCCTCATAAAGCAGAAGATATAAAGAAGTGCATAAGCCAAATTCCTGCCGCAGTTTTAGAGCTAACAAGCAGACATCCTTTCCTGCAAGCTCCAGATTTATAGAGCAGAAGATTTATTCCTGCCAACCATTGCCAAAGCCTGCTAAGACCTAAAATCAAAGCTGTACATTGCTTGGATGAAAGTCATCTTCAGTAAAGACAAGTTTGAACTTCACCAAAGGTCTGGACATCAGTTTCTGCTGCAAAATCCCTCTATTACTCCTATCACTACACTCAATTTATTGCAAGTGAGCCGGCTGTACCCAGGTAGGAGACACCGTGGACACTAATATCCACACCACTTCGGCCTTCCTAACCTGGGAGGTGCATTGTAATACCTTGGGAGGGCCCTGTTATAGTACCCTGCGCAAGCTGCAATTGACGTCACGAACCACTACAAAACATAGACTATCATCTACACCTGACCCAGTCACTGCATAATTTGGCGTGAGTGTGTATACCCCATATCCTGCTCATTGCACACTCTTCTCTAACTTCCTTCTCCACCCCTGCTGCAGGATGTGGGACCTGCCCACCTCTCCACAGAGGGGGAGCTAAGCTGGAATTAACCATTCCAGCTTAGATTCACTAAACACTAAACTATACTTGCCAATGGGTTGCTGCCACCTACTGGTAACCAGGCAAATTACATGAACAATCGCATTTAACATAGATTTATATGCACATTTGTGGAATACATAATGTAAATTACATCAGATGACATTATAAAGTCTCTTAGAAGATAGTAGCGGGGTTGAGGCGTGTAGTAACACAAATCTGGGGTATTATATATATATATATATATATATATAATACAGATAGTTAGTGGGAGATAGTCAGTGTAGGTTAGATAGTGACAATACTTAGTGCACCAATCAGTAATATGTAGTCAGACCTGCTAAAATGTGACGTTGCACGTATTGCGCAAAAATATGTGCATCATTAACCACTTCAACCCCGCTAGCTAAAACCCCCTTCATGACCAGGCCACTTTTTACACTTCTGCACTATACTACTTTCACCGTTTATCGCTCGGTCATGCAACTTACCACCCAAATGAATTTTACCTCCTTTTCTTCTCACTAATAGAGCTTTCATTTGGTGGTATTTTATTGCTGCTGACATTTTTACTTTTTTTGTTATTAATCGAAATTTAACGATTTTTTTGCAAAAAAATGACATTTTTCACTTTCAGCTGTAAAATTTTGCAAAAAAAAACGACATCCATGTATAAATTTTTCGCTAAATTTATAGTTCTACATGTCTTTGATAAAAAAAAAATTTTGGGCAAAAAAAAAAAAATGGTTTGGGTAAAAGTTATAGCGTTTACAAACTATGGTACAAAAATGTGAATTTCCGCTTTTTGAAGCAGCTCTGACTTTCTGAGCACCTGTCATGATTCCTGAGGTTCTACAATGCCCAAACAGTAGAAAAACCCCACAAATGACCCCATTTCGGAAAGTAGACACCCTAAGGTATTCAGCTGATGGGCATAGTGAGTTCATAGAACTTTTTATTTTTTGTCACAAGTTAGCGGAAAATGATGATTATTATTATTATTATTTATTTTTTCTTACAAAGTCTCATATTCCACTAACTTGCGACAAAAAATAAAAAATTCTAGGAACTCGCCATGCCCCTCACAGAATACCTTGGGGTGTCTTCTTTCCAAAATGGGGTCACTTGTGGCGTAGTTATACTGCCCTGGCAATTTAGGGGCCCATATGTGTGAGAAGTACTTTGCAATCAAAATCTGTAAAAAATGACTGGTGAAATCCGAAAGGTGCACTTTGGAATGTGGGTCCCTTTGCCCACCTAGGCTGCAAAAAAGTGTCACACATCTGGTATCGCCGTACTCAGGAGAAGTTGGGGAATGTGTTTTGGGGTGTCATTTTACATATACCCATGCTGGGTGAGAGAAATATCTTGGCAAAAGACAACTTTTCCCATTTTTTTATACAAAGTTGGCATTTGACCAAGATATTTTTCTCACCCAGCATGGGTATATGTAAAATGACACCCCAAAACACATTCCCCAACTTCTCCTGAGTACGGCGATACCAGATGTGTGACACTTTTTTGCTGCCAAGGTGGGCAAAGGGGCACATATTCCAAAGTGCACCTTTCGGATTTCGCAGGCCATTTTTTACCCATTTTGATTGCAAAGTACTTCTCACACATTTGGGCCCCTAAATTGCCAGGGCAGTATATCTACCCCACAAGTGACCCCATTTTGGAAAGAAGACACCCCAAGGTATTCCGTGAGGGGCACGGTGAGTTCCTAGAATTTTTTTTTTTTCTTTGTCACAAGTTAGCGGAAAATGATGATTTTTTTAATTTTTTTATTTTTTCCTTACAAAGTCTCATATTCCACTAACTTGCGACAAAAAATAAAAAATTCTAGAAACTCGCCATGCCCCTCACGGAATACCTTGGGGTGTCTTCTTTCCAAAATGGGGTCACTTGTGGCGCAGTTATACTGCCCTGGCAATTTAGGGGCCCAAATGTGTGAGAAGTAGTTTGCAATCAAAATCTGTAAAAAATGACCGGTGAAATCCGAAAGGTGCACTTTGGAATGTGTGCCCCTTTGCCCACCTAGGCTGCAAAAAAGTGTCACACATCTGGTATCGCCGTACTCAGGAGAAGTTGGGGAATGTGTTTTGGGGTGTCATTTTACATATACCCATGCTGGGTGAGATAAATATCTTGGCAAAAGACAACTTTTCCAATTTTTTTATACAAAGTTGGCATTTGACCAAGATATTTATCTCACCCAGCATGGGTATATGTAAAATGACACCCCAAAACACATTCCCCAACTTCTCCTGAGTACGGCGATACCAGATGTGTGACACTTTTTTGCAGCCTAGATGCGCAAAGGTGCCCAAATTCCTTTTAGATGGTCATTTTTAGACATTTGGATCCCAGACTTCTTCTCACGCTTTAGGGCCCCTAAAAAGCCAGGGCAGTATAAATACCCCACATGTGACCCCACTTTGGAAAGAAGACACCCCAAGGTATTCAATGAGGGGCCTGGCGAGTTTATAGAATTTTTTTGCATAAGTTAGCGGAAATTGATTTTTTTTTTTTGTTTTTTTCTCACAAAGTCTCACTTTCCGCTAACTTAGGACAAAAATATAAATCTTTCATGGACTCAATATGCCCCTCAGCAAATACCTTGGGGTGTCTTCTTTCCAAAATGGGGTCAGTTGTGGGGTGTTTGTACTGCCCTGGCATTTGAGGGTCTCCGCAATCATTACATGTATGGCCAGCATTAGGAGTTTCTGCTATTCTCCTTATATTGAGCATACAGGTAATGAGATTTTTTTTTCCGTTCAGCCTCTGGGCTGAAAGAAAAAAATGAACGGCACAGATTTCTTCATTCGCATCGATCAATGTGGATGAAAAAATCTCTACCAAAAAAAAAAAAGGAGGGGAAAGGCGTCTGCCAGGACATAGGAGCTCCGCCCAACATCCATACCCACTTAGCTCGTATGCCCTGGCAAACCAGATTTCTCCATTCACATCAATCGATGTGGATGAATAAATCATTGCCGGGATTTATTTATTTTTTACATACAAAGTGTTTGCCAAAGCATAGGAACGCCGCCTCCTCCTCAGCTCGTATGCCTTGGCAAACGTATCTGTTACTGCAGAGGAGAAATCTCGTCTTGCAGCGCCGCATACACCGACTTGTGTGTAATCTGACAGCAGCGCAATGCTTCTGTCAGAATGCACATCAGTGCTGCAGCTAGTCGATCGGTTGGTCCACCTGGAAGGTAAAAAAAAAAAGAAAAGAAAAAACCAGGCCGCAACGCAATAATTTTATTAACTTTGGAACAGAATATATAAACTTTCACTTTTTTAACTGAACATTAACCTTTTTGCTTACTGGTGCTTTTTTTTTTTTTACCTTTATAGAACTAACCTCTCCTTCCCCATGGGTCAATGTGCAAAGCGCAAATCGCCCAAAGATGTGGCGAAGTGCGTTATGCACTTTGTCCCAGGTGAAAGGAGAGGTTTGCAGCAGCTGTGTGAGTGAATGGGCCCTAATAGCCCTGTGTGCCTGTCCTGGTGAGATGATCCCTATGCTAATAGTGTACCTGTGAGTGGTACTTCCGGAAACACTCTCCAAAGCATAGGGCAGGGTGGTCAGGACAGTCAGGACAGAAATAATGGGTGTCACGCCTTATTCCACTCCTGCTACAGACACGACATCTTTTTCGGGGTGACGGTTGGGTTGAGGTACCAGGAACGACATTGGGGAAATGTCGCTCGTGTAGACGGATAACTACACTGGTGGATGGGGCCACGGAACCTCCTGGGTACAGGAGGTTCTCGATGATCTCTTCCTGAATTTTGAGGAAGGATCCAGTTCTCCCAGCCTTACTGTAGAGAACAAAACTATTATACAGAGCCAATTGAATTAAATATACAGACACCTTCTTATACCAGCGTCTGGTTCTGCGGGAAACTAAATACGGAGACAACATCTGGTCATTGAAGTCCACCCTGGACTGAGAGGGGCTTTTCAATGACATGGGTTGCTCGCTCAATTTGTATTGTCGTGTCTGCGTGAATGGAGGAGAGCATGTAAACGTCACGCTTGTCTCTCCATTTCACTGCGAGCAGTTCTTCGTTACACAGTGCGGCCCTCTGCCCCCTTGCAAGACGGGTGCTAACGAGCCGTTGGGGGAAGCCCGCGCGACTAGTTAGCGCGGTTCCACAGGCGCCAATCCGTTCTAGAAACAAATGCCTAAAGAGGGCCACACTTGTGTAAAAATTGTGCACATAAAGATGGTACCCCTTGCCGAATAAGGGTGACACCAAGTCCCAAACTGTCTTCCCACTGCTCCCCAGGTAGTCAGGGCAACCGACCGGCTCCAGGGTCTGATCTTTTCCCTCATAGATCCGAAATTTGTGGGTATAGCCTGTGGCCCTTTCACAGAGCTTATACAATTTGACCCCATACTGGGCGCGCTTGCTTGGGATGTATTGTTTGAAGCCAAGGCGCCCGGTAAAATGTATCAGGGACTCGTCTACGCAGATGTTTTGCTCTGGGGTATACAAATCTGCAAATTTCAGGTTGAAATGGTCTATGAGGGGCCGAATTATGTGGAGCCGGTCAAAAGCAGGGTGGCCTCTGGGACGGGAGGTGCTGTTATCACTAAAGTGCAGGAAACGCAGGATGGTCTCAAAACGTGCCCTGGACATAGCAGCAGAGAACATGGGCATGTGATGAATTGGGTTCGTGGACCAATATGACCGCAATTCATGCTTTTTAGTTAGACCCATGTTGAGGAGGAGGCCCAGAAAAGTTTTAATTTCGGAAACTTGGACTGGTTTCCACCGGAAAGGCTGGGCATAAAAGCTTCCCGGGTTAGCGGTTATAAATTGTGTGGCATACCTGTTTGTTTCGGCCACAACTATGTCTAAGAGCTCCGCAGTCAAGAACAGCTCAAAAAATCCCAGGGCCGAACCGATCTGAGCTGTCTCAACCCGAACTCCAGACTGGGCAGTGAAAGGGAAAACTACAGGTGCGGTTGAAGTTGGGGACTGCCAATCAGGTTGGGTTTGCCAGCACCTCAGGGATTCTAGGGGCTCTACGGGCACGTCTTTGCGGTGGCTGCGACGGGGTCACTACTGCACGTGCCACCGTACCAGCTTCAACTGCCCTTCTGGTGCTCGCTACTTCACCATGTTCTACGGCAGTGCTGGTACTAGGTCCAGGAAGGGCTGGGCTGCTGGTGTATGCCTCACCACGTAATCCGACAGCACCAGCCCCACTCTGCTGCTCTTGAAGCGGATCCTGCGCAACCTGTGGTCTAGCGACACGGGGCCGGGTACGCCTGGTGCTATCAGGGACCTCAGCCTCCTCGTCCGAACTTTGGGTCAGAGAGCCACTGCTTTCTACAGGTTCGTATTCTGACCCGCTGGATTCATCAGATGAGGGTTCCCATTCCTCATCCGACTGGGTCAGAAGCCTGTAGGCCTCTTCAGAAGAATACCCCCTGTTTGACATTTTGCGCAACAAAATTTAGGGGTATTCCCTGAGACTACCCAAGAAAAAAAAGCAAGCCTGTCTTACAAAGGGGAGGCTAGCGAAGTACCGGAGGCCGCTGTGGTTGATAAAAAATATCAAAACAGATTTTTTTATCGCCGCAGCGCGTGTAAAGTGATTGTGCAGTGATCAAAAAAAATAATTTTTTTTTGTCACTGCGGTGGGGCGGGCGTGGGTGAACGCACGTGTGGGCGACCGATCAGGCCTGATCGGGCAAACACTGCGTTTTGGGTGGAGGGCAAACTAAAGTGACACTAATGTAATTATAGATCTGACCGTGATCAGTTTTGATCACTTCCATATACTATAAAAGTACAAATGCTGATTAGCGATACGCTAATCAGCGAATCAGTGACTTCGGTGCGGTGGGCTGGGCGCTAACGGATCCCTAAACTACCTAACCAAGGGGCCTAAACTATACCTAAAACCTAACGGTCAATACCAGTGAAAAAAAAAAGTGACAGTTTACACTGATCACTTTTTTCCTTTCACTAGTGATTGACAAAGGGGTGATCAAAGGGTTAATTGGGGTTCAGGGGGGTGATCAGGGGCTATAGTGTAGTGTTTGGTGTACTCACTGTGAAGCCTGCTCCTCTGCTGGATCCAACCGACGAAAAGAACCAGCAGAGGAGCAGGCAGCCATATAACAGATCATATTTACAAATATGATCTGCTATCTGGCACTCTGATTGGATTTTTTAAAAATCATCAGCTTGCCAGCCGCGATCATTGGCTGGCAAGCTGATGACGAATTACTCCTCGACTAAATGCCGGCCCGAACTGCGCATGCGCGGGCCGGCATAGCGTGTCATCTCGCGCAGCGCTGCCGCCTCCGGACCGCACATCTGCGTTAGGCGGTCCGGAGGCGGTTAAAATACCTAATGTAAGGGGATGTACTGTATGGTGAGCAATGTAACTGTGGGTGACTTTATAAAAGCTTCTAGCAGCTCTCACACCCCTCATATACTCCACTACAAACTACATAGAAATAGAGCCCCCAAACCCCTCACCAGAAATCACTGAGCACAGCATACTGTAGGCGCCTGCACTCTCCCTGCTCTGGACGCTGCTCTGCTTCTCCTTACAGCCCTTTTCCTGCAACTAGCTCAGTCTGTAAGGGGCGGGAGGAAGCGGTCACATGATCTTATGACATCATTCCCTCTAAGAAGCCAATACATTCTAGACCTGTCCTGAAGCCTATGAGGCAGAATGGAAATGCCTGCTGCCGGGTGCCCCCTGCAATTTGGCGCCCGGGGCAATGGCCCTCCCCAGCCCCCCCCCCCCCCCTGCTACGCCCCTGGGTAAATGGCCCTGGGAAACCCTGCTAACAGAGTCATCAAAAAGCAGAAGAGACTGCTGCATGACTTGGGGCTCAGACTGAGGGTATTGCAAAAAATGGGTGTTTTTTAAAACCCAGAAAATTATTGAAGAATTTAAAGCTTGTTTTACGAATAACAGATGCAGGAAAGTACTTTGCCCAAAAAGGGTGTTTTTTTAATAACAGAATATGACAGCAGTATATAACGCTTGAATTTCACATGCACAGATGCAGTAAGGGCTGTAAAATAAAACTGTATTTCTAGCTTAAATTGCACACTGACTAATGTGGCAGGGGCCCAAGATAGAGGTTATTGCCAAAAATTTGTGTTTTTTTAAACCCAGATTATTATTGCAGTATTTCAAGCTTGGATTTTAATGTCACAAACGCACATATGCAGTGCTGGCTCACTGAGCTTGCATAAAATGGCCCCCGCCGCCTATCTAACCAACAGATGGATAAAAGTTATTTTTCTCTGTCTCTGGGCACAGGGCAGGGTAAAAAGATTGTGCACTGCACCCACACAACTAAATCTAGGTAGATCGCTGAGTTCAATTGCTGTTCTGATTAAAGTTTCAGTGCTACGTGACTCCAGCTTATATAGAGGCTGGGTCACATGCTGCACTGGCCAATCACAGCCATGCCATTAGTAGGCATGGCTGTGATGGCTTCTAAGGGCACAGAGTTAAATGCTTGTTGATTGGCTGCTCTGCAGCCTTTCGAAAAGCAGCAAGAAATCGCTGAACCCGAGCTTTTTACTGAAATGTTAGCATTAGGCCACGTGTTGGATGCCGTAATTAAATAAATAAAAATTCACTCTCTATACTATCTTTCCCTTCTTCATCACAGCTCTCCCTGACTAACACTGAGCCAAACATGTGTCATCGGGTGCTATATAACACCTGATGACGCGTTCTGGACAGCCAACCTGTTCCGTAAAATTGCGGAATGGATGCGGACCCATTTTGCGGGCGTGTGAATGGACCCTAATTTTAGAGGTCAGTCTTGTCCTGAAACACATTAGGGTCATCAACAAAGGCTTTGCGCCTGTTTTCTGTTGTACAAAATTTGCAGGTTACTGCACTAACATCATTTTGCGCCAAAATTTAGCAACACCAGAAATTGTAATTATAATTGAAATCAACATCATCTCTTGAATGCATTCGCCTTTTAATAAACTAGGAGCACCAGTGTTGAGTAAACGAGCCCCAGTGCATGATGCAATAAACCCGATTCTTCTTCTTCTAGTGTGTTACCTGCTCGGTTTGACAGTGCCGCTACAACTCCTTCTAACCCTATTCTTCATTTGCCTTAAATAAAGGGCATTTATCAAGAAATTTACACCACTATGATGTTGTTAGAAGGTCTCAAATTATAGCGCACAACATATTTGCACCATAATTTGTGACTTTTCTAGCTTCTCGATACTTCTCCAAACTGGTGAGAAAAGGGGCAGGGCTTAGTGAGAGGGGGCGGAGCCTGTCATGGCGCGCCAGATTTACTGTAACTTGTGTCAGAAACTGTCATAGCTCAATTCTATAGCTGAAGCGCCTGAGTTTCTAGCACACAGAGTGCCAGAGATGCACTTCATTTATTAAGAGGCGCATCTCACTCCAGCGCACAGAGGCACAAAACTGGCATATGGGTATAGCAGTCTTGATAAATGTCCCCCATTTTGTGTCACAAAGTGCATGATAAAGGTTTTCTTGTTAGATAATACTTGTATAAAGTACTTACAATAAAATATGCTTCCTGTAGACCTGCACTCTGGTGAGTTTATGTACAGGCGAAACTGCAGTATAAAGCAATCGGGACAGATTAGCAAACCAGACTAGCTTTGGTTAGGTAATGCAGCTATGGTACAGCATAACAGTGCAGGAAGAGACAGCAACCAACACTCAGGAAAATAAATAGCTCCTCAGTACCTGGATATTATGATTTACACGTCATTTTAACAGCACAACTGGCCCTCCCTAGGCTTTAATGGTCCTTTAGTGCCATGTTGCTCATTGTCGAAAAGAATGTTATAATTCTCTTATTGATAATCTTCATAATATTGGCTGCTGTAATTAGGGAATGGACTTTAGTAAATGATGTATGCCTGTCACTTGACCCAGTTGTTTATACATGTGTATATTAACCCTTTCCTGACGCAGTGATTTTACGTTTTCATTTTTTGCTCCCTGTCTTCCCAGACCCATAACTTTGTATTTTTCCATTTGCATACCCGTATAAGAGCTTGTTTTCTGCAGGACAAGTTGTACTTTCTAATGCCACCATTTAATATTGCATAGGATGTAGTGGGAAAAAAAATTTCAATTGGATTGGAAAAAATACCACAATTTCGCCACAGTTTTACAGGGTTCCCTCTGCAGTAACACTGACTTGTGCTCTTCATTCTCCAGATCAGTACAAATCTGGCAATACCACATATGTATAGTTTTCCTTGCGTTTTAATACTGAATAAAGAAAACGTTTGAAAAAAAAAATATTATTTTCATCACCATATTCTGACCCCCATAACTTTTTTTTGTTGTTATGTCTACAGAGATGTGTGGGGGCTAATTTTTTGTGGGTCGATCAATAGTTTTTATATCATTTTGGGTGTGTATGACGTTTTGATCACTTTTTATTAACTTTTTAAGAAGTAAAATTTTGAAAAAATCTGCAAATCAACTATTTTAATTTTTTTCCGTTATGCCATTCATCGTATGGGTTAACTTTTTTTTATATTTTAATAGTATGGGTGTTTTCACATGCAGTGATGTTCGTGATGTTACTTTTAAAAAATATATATTTTTATTTTGGGGAAAGGGGGATGATTTTTATTTCTGTTTTACTTTTTGTTAGGTTCCCAAGGGGACCGCAACTTGCAATCATCATATTGCAACTTGTACAGAATAATAGAATTTGTTCCATCATTCTGTACAGAAATCACTATATCCCAGTTCAGTAGTCCCAGCAGCTGGCCCGAAATGGAATATACTAATAATGAGCCTGGAAGCCTATTACAGGCTCCGGCTCATTATTAAAGCGCACCTGATCTGGAAGCGCGTGCTTCAGGGTTTTAGCCTTTTCAGGCGCCATGGTCACATTTGACCACGGCATCTGAGGGGTTACATTATCACAGCCGTGGGTGTCTGCTGTATGAAACAGCAGGCACCCGGCAGCTATGGCGCTCGCCCCGACTTCACATGCTCCCTGCTTTTAATGTGGGAGCTGAGACCGAACGGCAGAGGGAGCCACATTCCTCTGCCTAATTCCACAGATGCCGCGATCAGCATTGATGGTGGCATTTGAAGGGTCAAATGACAGGATTCGACATGATCGCTGTTCCCCTTCATTGCGGCTGGATGACAGCTGTATGATACAGCCGACACCCACCCACCATGTGTGGCGCAGGCTCACAGCAGCAGCCTGCTTCATACAAATATGGGAGCATAATGTATGGCATTAAGCGTTTAGGGGTTAACAATAAATACCAAATAATCTATTAGGCTCTAGTCAGTTAATATGATCTTGCTGCATGTTGCATGGCCACTCTGTACTTGGACACGTCCCAGCCATGGCATTGCTGCACCATGCAACTGTACCCTTAGGCCCCTTTCACTCGGGCGAGTATTCCACATGGGTGCAATGCGTGAGATGAACGCATTGCACCCGCACTGAATCCGGACCCATTCACTTCAATAGGGCTGTTCAGATGAGCTGTGATTTTAGAAAATCGCAGCCTGTTCTATATTCTGCATTTTTCACGCAACGCAGGCCTTATAGAAATGAATGGGGATGTGTGAAAATCACAAGCATCCGCAAGCAAGTGCGGATGCAATGGGATTTTCACGCATGGTTGCTAAGGAGACGAGGGATGAGTTACCTGGGACCCCATTTACTTTATTTTCCAAAAAAGAAGACGAGCCCGGCTGTACGATCAAGAGGATGAAGTGAGTTACATTTTTATTTTATTTTTAACCCCACAATGGACCTTTTACTTTCCATTCTGAATTAAAGAATGCTATTATTTTCCATTATAACCATGTTATAATGGAAAATAATAAAATATAAAGAGCACTGATCCTAAACCCGAACTTAAGTGAAGAAGTCTGGGTTCAGCTCTGGGTACCACAGTTAGTTTTTTAGGAGGATCCCGGCTGTACGATCAAGTAGATGAGGTGAGTTATTGTTTTATTATTTTTTAACCCTCAATTGACATTGTACTAAGCATTCTGTATTAAGGAATGCTATTATTTTCCATTATAACCATGTTATAATGGAAAATAATAAAGTAAATGGGGTCCCGGGTCATACGTCCCTCGTCTCCTTAGCAACCATGTGTGAAAATCGTACTGCATCCGCACTTGCTTGCGGATGCGATTTTCAAGCAGCTCCATTAAGCAGAATATAGAACATGCTGCGATTTTTCACAAGTGATGCGTGAAAAACATTGCTTATGTACACAGCCCCATTGAAAATGAATGGGTCTGGATTCAGTGTGGGTGCAATGCGTTCACCTCATGCATTGCACCCGCACGGAATACTCACCCGTGTGAAAGGGGCCGTAACGAGGAGGCTGAGCAGGCTGGAATAACACACATGCAAAAAGACATGTAAAAAACCATACTGTTCTCATCACCATCTCTGCATGTTATGTAATGGCTGTCCAGAGCCCTTTATGATGAGTAAGCTTCTTTGTGACACATGCAATGTTTTGTCTATGTAAAGGACCAATGAGCTTTAGCGTATCGGTCTCCGTTTTTTATTTGCACCAGGCAATTTGCCCTCGTTATCAGCTATCTTTTGTAGTCCAAAAGGGAGAGAAAACTTGAAACAAAACAGAAACAAAGCACCCACAATGAGCACCAGAAATCCTTATCAGATGTTATCCTGGCACCCTTTCTCCCACAAGATCAGGTTATAATTACAGGGTTTTCTTTTTCTAGGGGGCTGGGGGGTGTCAAAATGAATCTAGAAACGTACCAAAATACTGTATTTAGGGTTAGGGTGAGGACAAACTACCATGTAAAGGTATAGCTGCGGTAGAAAACACTATTCAAAGACCCATATTACCAATAATATTGTTATACCAGGATGAAATACCGCTCTACCGTGGTAAAATATGACCTCCATACTCATATAAAATGAAACACATCAAGCAAAGTCCACTATACAAGGCACAAATTATTGTTACACCATGGCCACTACTCTTACCACCACATAATACCATCAAACTGTCACTATATAAAAAAGACTATACAAAGACCAATATTACCTACAGAATATAGACTGGCAATATTTTGGTAGATAATAATTTTACAGGTGTGCTCTGCAGACCTACAAGTGATTACAGTGTAAATAAACCCAATGACATACAGTTGACATTTCTGATTGGAGTCATTCATTTGCCCAAAATGACAGAGATAACTTCTTCCAATCAGGACTCCTCTCTGCAAAGTTTGCAACACAGACATCTTTGGCTACTAGTTTTTCCAGTATCCTTCCTAGTTTTATCAACCTACAAAAACGCCACATCATGCTGCTACCTCCATTTCTGTCCTTGTTATTGCTCTACAGAGGTGCAACTAGCCTTTCTGCTGCATGAGACAAAGGTAAAATGCCTACTTCCTCCAAATTTTGCAGGTTTCCAATGTGCTTGTCAAAACATATATAGAAAAATTTAAAAAGTATTCACCTCCACTGACTTGTTTCATGTTTTGTTACATTACAGCCTTAAGTTCAATGTTTTGTTAATCTGAATTTTATGTGATGGATCAGAACACAATAGTCTAAGTTGGTGAAGTGAAATGAGAAAAATATATAAATAAAACTATTGTTTAGAAATAGAAAACAGAAAATTGGCATGTGTGTATGTATTCACCCCCTTTGTTAGGAAGCCCATAAAAAGCTCCGGTGCAACCAATTAACTTCAGAAGTCACATAATTAGTGAAATGATGTCCACCTGTGTGCAATCTAATGTCACATGATCTGTCATTACACACACACACCTTTTTTGAAAGGCCCCAGAGGCTACAATACCTAAGCAAGAGGCATCACTAACTAAACACTGCCATGAAGACCAAAGAACTCTACAAACAAGTAAGGGACAAGGTTGTTGAGAAGTACAAGTCAGGGTTAGGTTATGAAAAAATATCCAAATCTTTGATGACCCCCAGAAGCACCATCAAATCTATCATAACCAAATGGAAAGAACGTGGCACAACAGCAAACCTGCCAAGAGACGGCTGCCCACCAAACTGATGGACCGGGCAAGGAGGGCATTAATTAGAGAGGCAGCACAGAGACCTAAAGTAACCCTGGAGGAGCTGCAGAGTTCCACAGAAGAGACTGGAGTATCTGTACATAGGACGACAATAAGCCGTATGTTCCATAGAGTTGGGCTTTATGGCAGAGTGGCCAGAAGAAACCCATTACTTTCAGCAAAAAACAAAAAGGCACATTGTGAGTTTGCGAAAAGGCATGTGCGAGACTCCCAAAATGTAAGGAGGATGCTCTGGTCTGAGGAGACTAAAATTTAACTTTTCGGCCATCACTGAAAACGCTATGTCTGGCGCAAACCCAAAGAACACCATCCCCACAGTGAAACATGGTGGTGGCAGAATCATGCTCTGGGGATGTTTTTCAACAGCCGTACTGGAAAACTGGTTAGAGTTGAGGGAAAGATGGATGGTGCTAAATGCTGGGAAATTCTTGACCAAAACCTGTACCACTCAGTGCGTGATTTGAGGCTAAGACGGAGGTTCACCTTCCAGCAGGACAATGACCCCAAACACACTGCTAAAGCAACACTTCAGTGGTTTAAGGGGAAACATGTAAATGTGTTGGAATGGCCTAGTCAAAGCCCAAATCTCAATCCAATAGAAAATCTGTGGTCAGACTTAAAGATTGCTGTTCACAAGTGCAAACCATCCAACTTGAAGGAGCTGGAGCAGTTTTGAGAGGCGGAATGGGCAAAAATCCCAGTGGTAAGATGTGGCAAGCTCATAGAGACTTATCCAAAGCGACTTGGAGCTGTAATTGCTGCAAAAGGTGGCTCTACAAAGTATTGGATTTAGGGGGGTAAATAGTTATGCACATTGACTTTTTCTGTTATTTTGTCACAATAAAAAAAAAACAACACATCTACAAAGTTGTGGGCATGGTCTGTAAATTAAATGATGCAAATCCTAAAACAATCCATGTTAATTCCAAGTTGTGAGGCACCAAAATAGAAAAAAAGTCAAAAGGGTTGGATACTTTTGCAAGGCACTGTATATGTTGCACAATTTTGCTTAAGATCTGGCCTTAGATTTTACATTTTACAACACGAAGGCTAAAGTCTATAGTCAAATTTGGAGTAAACTCCAATGTAGTACATTCAGATTTTGCTCAAAATTTTTGAGGCTTGTTCTCACCAAAACATCTTCCACTATGTGTAATATTGTCTTTTATGGTCTATGGGGCACATTTATTAAGGCCAGCCGGTAGATCCATCAGCTGTCTTACATTTAGATGGAGGGTCTAAGGTAGAAGTAAAATGGCTGCAGTCCTATTAGTACAAACAAAACCTAATCACACAGGTGGACAAGTTACTTTACAACACTGAGCGGAAGAGCTTCCTCTTCCCTTTTAGGTTCTACTTGTCAGGGATTATGATCCTGAATACAGCTGGTATGAAGTTTAGCTGAATCTCTGTGGCAATGGAGTTCATGGGAAGACATGAAGTACAGAAAGGATGGACAGGACAGACTGTGATAATGGATGCTGCATACAAGTGCTGCTACTCATTAGCCAGACCTCGACCCTCCTCTCTGTACTTTATGTCTCCTCATGAACTCTATTCCTATAGAAATTCAGCTGAAGATCATATTATCTGTATTCACGATCATATTCCCTGACAAGCAGAGCACAAAGGAGGATGGGGCAGCTCTTTAGCTGAATGTTCTGAAGTAACTTGTCCTTTTCTGTGATTAGGACATGTTTTTTGTGTGCCAATAGGAGGCAGCCATTTTATTTCCCCTGATGATTGCTCCCCAGACAAAATGAGCAATTATAACTAATTAAAGGTATTTTAACATCAAACTTCCCACTCTACTAAATCATTTTCCTTTAGCTATCTGACATCCACATCTAAGGGATATTAGCTGCCACCACTTGTCATTAAACGGACAAGAAGTCTTACACCAGGTAAAATACAATTACCCAGTCAACCCCACTAATCTCTCTAGCATTGATGGGGTAATACACCAACATACATAATGCTCCTTCTGAGGTTGTAAAATTGTTTAGAACACAAGAAGGCACTTATTAAAGTGACGTTTTAATATCTAAAAGATAGTTATCAAAAGGTTAAAATACAATGACATACAAATACAATGCAAAAATAACAGCAAATAAAAATAATAAAAGAAACGGAACTTAGTATGTTACAAGACGTAGAGGTCTGGTTCCCTGGGTGTAGCATGAAAGACCGCCAGTTGATCAAATGAGTTGACAAAGAAATGACAATTTGCTAAAGGAGGTCTGCATATTCCACCGCTACCCCCCCCCCCCCTTTCCTCTGATGAGGGAGAGGCTAGTGTGTATGCTAATGGACTTTTCCAATCAAGTGTTATGAGGTCAGTTCTTGGCTTAAACTCTGTCCACTAAGATATATTTTTACGTGGGCATCATAGCAACTTCATACCACCTTCATCCAACTCCTAATAACATTCTGCACACATGCATATAAAATATGGATGAGTTAGAGGTAGTACTGGATGAGTTCCTTAATTATTACATCTTACAGAGGTGGCATTAACATACGTGATGCCGGTAGACGGCCTAATTCAAATCATGAGCAGCGCCCTGTCAAGTTATGGATTAGGTCCAGTATTTCTTTGATTAATATTCATCTGTATGGTTTTTGATACATGACCCCTTCTCCACTTTATGGTATCCTCTGACCTTTTAAAAGGCTCCACCAGGTCTAGGGGGCCCTAAGGAAATCTCTAATGCCAGAGTAGGGTTTGTGATGGGCAATCTACTGTCTTTGCAAAGTGGTTCTGATTCTGGTTTTGTTTAGACAGACCATATGCTCTGGTTTTGGGAATAAGGCATTGATGATGTTATGGCTAGCAAAGTCAGGGGCTGCTTCCACTACTCTAATATCTAAAAATAATTTTGTTACCTATACCACCACAGGTCCAAGGCAAAACTTTGAGCACCCTCCCTGGTTAGTACCTAGTAGCACCCTCTTTGGCAAGTATCACAGTATGAATTCTTCCTTGCAGGAGTCTTCCAGTTCTGTGACATTCCAGGGCCTTCTTGCATGCACTGCTCTTTTGTGGTCTATCCATAGATTTTCAATGATATTCAGATCAGGGGGCTGTGATGGCCATGGTAAAACCTTCAGCTTGGGCCTTCTATTGTGGAGTTTGAGGTGTGTTTAGGATAATTATCCATTTGTAGAAGCCATCCTCTTTTCATCTTCAGTTGTTGTTATGTTTGCTTCCGGGATTTGCTGAAATTTCATTGAATCCATACTTTCCTCTACCCATGAAATGTTCCCTGTGCCATTGGCTGCAACACAACCCCAAAGCATGATTGATCCATCTCCATGCTTAATAGTTGGAGAGGTGTTTTTTTTTATACAATTCTGTACCCTGTA
Source organism: Bufo gargarizans (assembly GCF_014858855.1). Taxonomy (NCBI): domain Eukaryota; kingdom Metazoa; phylum Chordata; class Amphibia; order Anura; family Bufonidae; genus Bufo; species Bufo gargarizans. The sequence goes on from NC_058088.1 coordinate 117,930,642, forward strand.
CCTGTGCTTGTGGTCAACGAGTTCTATTTTAACCTCATCGGTCCACAGGACTTGTTTCCAAAATGCATCAGACTTGTTTAGATGTTCTTTTGCAAACGTCTGACTTTGAATTTTGTGGCGAGGATGCAGAAGAGGTTTTCTTCTGATGACTCTTCCATTAATGCCTTTTTTGTGCAGGTGCCACTGAACAGTAGAACAATGTACCGCAACTCCATAGTCTGCCATGTCTTTCTGAAGGTCTTTTGCAGTCAAGCAGGGGTTCTGATTTGCCTTTCTAGCAATCCTACATGCAGCTGTCTCTGACATTTTTCTTGGTCTTCCAAATATTTTCTTAACCTCAATTGTTTGTGTTAACTGCCTTTTCTACATTCCATAGTGATGAAATGGCAACCTGAAAATGCTTTGCTATCTTCTCATAGCCTTCTCCTGCTTTGTGGACCTCAACCATTTTCATTTTGAGAGTGTTAGGCAGCTGCTTAGAAGAACTAATGGCTGCTGATTTTGAGACACAGTTAGGCTACTTTCACACTAGCGTTCGATCGGATCCGTTCTGAACGGATCCGATCATATTAATGGAGACGGAGGCTCCGTTCAGTACGGATCCGTCTGCATTAATAACTTAGAAAAATTTCTAAGTGTGAAAGTACCCTGAGCGGATCCGTTCAGACTTTACATTGAAAGTCAATGGGGGACGGATCCGCTTGAAGATTGAGCCATATGGTGTCATCTTCAAGCGGATCCGTCCCCATTGACTTCCATTATAAGTCTGAACGGATCCGCTCGCCTCCGCACGGCCAGGCGGACACCCGAACGCTGCAAGCAGCGTTCAGCTGTCCGCCTGGACGTGCGGAGGCGAGCGGAGCGGAGGCTGAACGCCGCCAGACTGATGCAGTCTGAGCGGATCCGCATCCATTCAGACTGCATCAGGGCTGGACGGAAGCGTTCGGCTCCGCTTGTGAGCCCCTTCAAACGGAGCTCACGAGCGGACAGCCGAACGCTAGTGTGAAACTAGCCTTAGAGGAGTCTCAAAGCTTTGAAGCTTGCATCCCCTGGCCTTTCGTAATGATGAACAAGCCTTAACCCTAACAGGCTATTTAAGGTCTAAGACCTTGGTCAAAGTTATCTGAGCTTTCAAATCTCCGTGGGTTCCCATACTTTTGCAATTGTACATAACCAAAAATAACTGATATTGCTTAAAATGTTGAAACGTGTTTCACCTTTAACTTTATGCCTTTAGGAGATCATTTCATCTTCAACTTACTTAACTGTTAACAGTAACAGTAATTTTGACCAGGTGTGCCCAAACTTTTGCATGCCACTGTATGTCCATGCCAAATATTAGTTTTTCCTTTTTAACAAATTTGTAAACATTTCTAGAATTCAGTTTTTACTTTCTCATTATGGGGTACTGAGTGCAAAATAATGGGGGAAAATTGACTTTCACTGCATGGCTCTAGGGAGCAACTGTGTGATGAAAGCTACTGTGATTAACTGTATCAGCCACAGCCATTATCACTCTCGTTCTCTGCTCTGGTTCTTCCTTGCCCTCCCCTCCCTCCTTAACAGCCACATTCACCTTCATTTGCAGTGGTGTCATGAACGAGAAACCTGGAATGCTATGGATTGGAGCCGTATCGTCTTTAGCAATGAATCCAGGTTCCGTTAGAGATCTGATGACGGTCGGGTTCCTGTATACAGGCCTTGTGGTGAGTACTTCTATCCTGCCTTTGCTGTGGAGCAATTCACTGATGCATTTGCTGGTGTGATGATCTGGGGAGCCAAAATATGCGATAGTCGGTCAACTCTAGCAGTGATATGAGGGACACTAACAGCTCAGCAATATCTGCAGGACATCCTCCGGCCACATGTTTTGCTTCTCATGGCAGGGCTTCCAACTGGCATTTTTCAGCAGGATAATGCTCGCTCACACACAACAAGGGTTTCCCAGGAATGTCTGCAAGATTGCAATACTTCCTTGGCCTGTCCAGTCACCGGATTTGTTGCCAAGCATTTATAGTACCAGCTGGGACTCCAACTTTGGAAACCTACGAGCATGCAGGATCTACAGGCTCAGTTGCAACATCTGTGAGCAAATGTGCCACAGGATACCATACAGAATCTGTATGGTCCCATGCTCAGCCGTATCTCATCTTGTATTCCGGCTAGGGGCGGCCCAACAGGGTACTAAAGCTTCCTTTCATTTGTACAGTTTTACCCAATTTATCCTTTCACTCATTGTAATTACTTAAATATATCATCATTACGTTCACACGCAAAGTTTCATTCGATTCCAACAACTCCATCTTGTCAATTTTTTTTGCAATTTGTGTATTAATAATAATACCCCATTTCTGCCCCAGAACAATATATACCCCTTTTGTGCTCATAACTTGAATAAAATGTTCATCATTGTGTTGCTCAATTGCTAACAGTGCCCTCTCATTTGTTATAGTTGCCCCTCACAAGCAATGGTGAATTAGAATAGAGATGTTTGAGTCTGCCACCCCAGGCCAGATGCTTAATGGGATTTAGGTCTGCACTTTGACTGGGCCATTCTGACACATGAATATGCTTTGATCTGAATCATTCCATTGTAGCTCTGGGTGTATGTTTAGAGTTGTTGTCCTGCTGGAAGGTGAACTTCCACCCCTCTCTAGTCTTTTGCAGCTTCTACCAGGTTTTCCTCCAAGGTTGCTCTGTATTAGGCTCCATCCTTCTTCCCATCAACTCTGACCAGCTTCCCTGTCACTGCTAAAGAAAAGCATCCCGACAGCATGATGCTGCCACCACCATGTTTCATGGTAGGGACGGTGTGTTCAATGTGATGTGCAGTTTTATTTTTCGGCCAAACATAGCGTTTAGCATTTAGGCAAAAAAAAAATCAAATGGGAGATTCTCCCACCTGAGCTGTGGATCTCTGCAGCTCCTCCAGAGTGACCATAGGTCTCTTGACTGCTTCTCTAATTAGTGCTCTCCTTGCCTGGGCTGTCAACTTATGTCTTGGTAGGATTGCAGTTGTTCCATACTCCTTTTTGGATAATGGATTGAACAATGTTCTGTGAGATGTTCAGAGCTTGGGATTTTTTTTAATACCTAACCCTATGGGTATCAGAGTACAGGGGTCTGAATAAAAATGCATGCCACACTTTTCAGATTTTTATTTATTAAAAATTTTGAAAACCATGTATAATTTTCTTTTCATTTCACACATACTTGCTACATTGTGTTGGTCTATCACATAAAATCCTAATAAAATACATACAAGTTTGTGGGTGTAACATGAAAAATGTGGAAAAGTTCAAGGTGTATGCATATTTTGTCAAGGCACTGTATTTTTTTTATTTTGTCTCCACTGGAGTCAATAGGCATGGTTTGAATAAATAGGTATTACTGGGAGTAATAGGCTCTACTGGGGGCAATAATCACTATAGGGAACATAGAACTACTGGGAACACATAATTACTGTAGGACCCTTGAGGGGGCATTACAACTGCTGAGAGTTCTTCAGGGGATGGATATGTAAAATTGAAGAAAGTACAATGTCTGTGTGGTAAATTGTGCAGAGACGAGACGTGGCTGAAATAACTTGGCGGTCTGCTTCCAGTGGAGAAGATGAGCAAAAAGAACATCTATATTAGAGGAGACCTCACTGAATGAAGTAGTTATGTGGTGCTGTATTATCCTGTATGTGTGATAATGCAGAATTGAATGTTCATCTAAATAGGTCTTTAGCAGTAGGGTTGGGAAGGAGTGGTATTCTGTGCAGTATACTTTTTTTTCCTTGTGGGGCCCAAGCTTGAGGAACAGCCCTTGGCCCATGGGCCACTTAGGCCTGGCGTTAATGGTTCCAGCAGCCTGATCTGCAACTACTGTGTGCAGTTGTGGGCTGCCGGAAGTCCATCAGCAAATAGGTGGCCGGACAAAAAATGCTGCCAGAACCATTAACACCAGTGTGAAATAGGCGTCAATCAGTCCCTGCTCACAAGTATAATTTTTTTTCAGTAAGCAGTTAACCGCCTCCGGACCGTCTAACGCAGGATCCCGGTCCGGAGGCGGCTGTCCCAGGCAGAGTGACACATCTATGCGTCATCTCGCGAGACTTCCTGTGAACACGCGCACACAGGCGCGCGCATTCACAGGATCGGAAGGTAAGAGAGTGGATCTACAGCCTGCCAGCGGCGATCGTTCGCTGGCAGGCTGTAGATGTGATTTTTTTTAACCCCTAACAGGTATATTAGACGCTGTTTTGATAACAGCGTCTAATATACCTGCTACCTGGTCCTCTGGTGGTCCCTTTTGCTTGGATCGACCACCAGAGGACACAGGCAGCTCAGTAAAGTAGCACCAACCACCACTACACTACACCCACCCCTGGTCACTTATTAACCCCTTATTAACCCCTGATCACCCCATATAGACTCCCTGATCACCCCCCTGTCATTGATCGCCCCCCTGTTAGGCTCCATTCAGACGTCCGTATGTGTTTTACGGATCCACGGATCCATGGATCGGATCCGCAAAACACATACGAACGTCTGAATGGAGCCTTACAGGGGGGTGATCAATGACAGGGGGGTGATCACCCCATATAGACTCCCTGATCACCCCCTGTCATTGATCACCCCCCTGTCATTGATCACCCCCCTGTAAGGCTCCATTCAGACGTCCGTATGTGTTTTACGGATCCACGGATCGTATCTGCAAAACACATACAGACGTCTGAATGGAGCCTTACAGGGGGGTGATCAATGACAGGGGGGTGATCACCCCATATACACTCCCTGAACACCCTCCTGTAAGGCTCCATTCAGACGTCCGTATGTGTTTTACGGATCCATGGATCGGGGGGTGATCAATGACAGGGGGGTGATCACCCCATATAGACTCCCTGATAACCCCCCTGTCATTGATCACCCCCCTGTAAGGCTCCATTCAGACGTCCGTATGTGTTTTGCAGATCCGATCCTTGGATCCGTGGATCCGCAAAACACATACTGACCTCTAAATGGAGCCTTACAGGGGGGTGATCAATGACAGGGGGGTGATCACCCCATATAGACTCCCTGATCACCCCCCTATCATTGATCACCCCCCTGTAAGGCTCCGTTTAGACATTTTTTGGGCACAAGTTAGCGGAAATTGATTTTTTTTTTTAGTTTTTTCTTACAAAGTCTCATATTTCACTAACTTGTGTCAAAAAATAAAATCTCACATGAACTCACCATACCCCTCACGGAATCCAAATGCGTAACTTTTTTTTAGACATTTATATTCCAAACTTCTTCTCACGCTTTAGGGCCCCTAAAATGCCAGGGCAGTATAAATACCCCACATGTGACCCCATTTCGGAAAGAAGACACCCCAAGGTATTCCGTGAGGGGCATATTGAGTCCATGAAAGATTTAAATTTTTGTCCCAAATTAGCGGAAATGGAGACTTTGTGAGAAAAAACTAAAAGAAAAATCAATTTCCGCTAACTTGTGCCCAAAAAATAATAATTCTATGAACTCGCCATGCCCCTCATTGAATACCTTGGGATGTCTTCTTTCCAAAATGGGGTCACATGTCGGGTATTTATACTGCCCTGGCATTTTAGGGGCCCGACAGCGTGAGAAGAAGTCTGGGATCCAAATGTCTTAAAATGCCCTCCTAAAAGGAATTTGGGCCCCTTTGCGCATCTAGGCTGCAAAAAAGTGTCACACATGTGGTATCGCCGTACTCAGGAGAAGTTGTGCAATGTGTTTTGGGGTGTCATTTTACATATACCCATGCTGGGTGAGATAAATATCTTGGTCAAATGCCAACTTTGTATAAAAAAATGGGAAAAGTTGTCTTTTGCCGAGATATTTCTCTCACCCAGCATGGGTATATGTAAAATGACACCCCAAAACACATTGCCCTACTTATTCTGAGTATGGCGATGCCACGTGTGTGACTTATTTTGGGGGCAAATGAGCCCACATTCCAAAGAGCACCTTTAGGATTTCACAGGCCATTTTTTACAGATTTTGATTTCAAACTACTTCGCACGCATTTGGGCCCCTAAAATGCCAGGGCAGTATAACTACCCCACAAGTGACCCCATTTTGGAAAGAAGACATCCCAAGGTATTCCGTGAGGGGCATGGCGAGTTCCTAGAATTTTGTATTTTTTTGTCACAAGTTAGCGGAAAATGATGATTTTCTTTTTCCTTACAAAGTCTCATATTCCACTAACTTGTGACAAAAAATAAAAACTTCCATGAACTCACTCTGCCCATCACGAAATACCTTGGGGTGTCTTCTTTCCAAAATGGGGTCACTTGTGGGGTAGTTATACTGCCCTGGCATTTTAGGGGCCCTAATGCGTGAGAAGTAGTTTGAAATTAAAATGTGTAAAAAATGCCCTGTGAAATCCTAAAGGTGCTCTTTGGAATGTGGGCCCCTTTGCCCACCTAGGCTGCAAAAAATCATCACACATGTGGTATCGCCGTACTCAGGAGAAGTTGGGGAATGTGTTTTGGGGTGTCATTTTACATATACCCATGCTGGGTGAGAGAAATATCTCGGCAAAAGACAACTTTTCCCATTTTTTTTATACAAAGTTGACATTTGACCGAGATATTTATCTCACCCAGCCTCAGCAGTTTTTGAAAAAAAGTTATTTAAATCTAGCCTAAACCTCATAACATCACATCCATAAAATCAGATGACATAATCATGTGAACATATCCATGGGATATGTCATGTTACTGTAAGCGTATCTAGCTCTTCATATATTAGCATTAATAAAACATAATTCAATCTTGGTTATCTATCCTCTTTAGACATTCATAAATAATACACAATATACAATGTGTAGAACCCTGGAGTAGGACACTACCATTTAAACACCTAGCTATTGTCTCTAATATCTAGCAGAGAATATCATCTTTGTATTCTTTTCCAGGTACACTCATGCTGTGCCTTGGTGATGTGTTTATGCAACTGTTGTGACATATAATATGCCGAGTTTTCCAGCAGGTGGCATATGCTCAGGTGGAGCCTTAGACAAGAATGGAACTAACCAATCCATTATTTTCCCCCCTTTGGGTAGGAGTGGACCAGCCCCGATTCCCACCAATGGAGAGGTTGCTAATTGTACATTGTATCACATTGTATTGTACAGTGACAATAAAGGCATCTTATCTTATCTAATGAAGAAGTTAGTTGGAGTTAGGCTGAGGAAGACACCAGACAATATGGCACAGCGTTTTCCCCTCCCTTAGCAGAAGTCTTCCAGCTTGAGGCAGAGTCTTATTCCATCCTCTGAGGTAGCAATTGAGACTACATTGGACTGTACCAGACAGTTGGAGAGGGTGTGTGTTAAAAAGTCTTTGGAGATAACCTGCATAGCCTCCAGACTTCATAGTACCTTGTCTGGGAGAATATGAACCACGGCATGCCTTGGAAATCGACTGGTCATCTGCACTACACCCCACAGTTAGGTACTTATAGTGCTGCATTTTGAAGAAAATAGAGATTCCGAGAAATACTGAAAAATGTATGTATTGCCGCCCGGTGGCTTAATAGAGAGTGAAAAAAAAGATACTGGAAGATTGGTGTAAAGAGATATACTCCAGGCCTGTCAAATACACTTGCAGCCTCCAGAACTGTGGAAAATGCATCACATGTAAGATCTGCCGGTCCATGCCTAATCTGAACTGTGACTTCTGCTGTGCGTATGTATATGTACTCTTTGCCACCATTACCTCCAATAAAGAACTATTGTTTTCACAGTATTGTTTGTTTCACAAAACCGGCCGTGTTATTGCATGCAGCACCAACACCACTTCCACACACTTCCAACACCTTCAGTTCCCTGCCTTGCACCACAACACTACCATCAAGGGCAACCCAAACACCATCATGCAGGTGGTCCCTCACATCAGGGTGTGCCCTGAGGAAACCAGGGTGCACCCTCCCTTTACTGTGCACTCTCCCACCTGGGCTCTCTGCACTTAAAATGGTTGTCTGGGATTTAAAAACAATTGGCTGCCAAGAGCAGGACATGTAATAAAAATATACTCACTTGACCACTCAGATTAATAGTCTACCATGTAGTAGGTGGCTCAGACAAAGTCTGCAGTGAAGGCTGCTCTATATTAGTAGCACTCTATTCAGGCTAATACTCCTTCTATATGCCCTAATATAGATCCCAAACCTTTTGTGGCTGTGAGCCACGCTTACATATTACAGGTGGTACTAAGACACAATGAACTTTAAAAGGAAAAAGCCCATCATAGATATGGCTGTATCATATAGCAGTAAGGCTTTGTATATAAGTCTTTCGACAGCCAGAATAACGTAATCTGCTGCAGTATTCCATCCAATTTAACAAATGGAAACCCAACTGAGTCATTATAAGTAGAGTTGAGTGGACACTTGGATGTTCGGGTTTGACGGTTTCGGCCGAACTTCGGAAAAAAGTTTGAGTTCGGGACCCGAACTTGACCTGAACTTGACCCCGAACCCGAACCCAATTGAAGTCAATGGGGACCCGAACTTTTGAGCACTAAAATGGCTGTAAAAATGTCACGGAAAGAGCTAGAGGGCTGCAAATGTCGTCAAAATGTGGTCAATAGCATGGCAAGTGCTCTGCAAACAAATGTGGAAATTACTTAAAATAACATTAAAATATGTAAAAATAATAATCTTGCTCTAGGATGACCAGGTCCATATGAAGTAGGAGGTTGAGGAGGCGGTGGATGTGGTGGTGTAGGTGGAAGTGGCGGTGGAGGAGGAGGAGGTAGCTTACACTGCTTTTTGATTTTAAATGTATTTGTATTTTTTTTTAAATTAGGGTACACCCCAAAACATTGGGAAATATAACCTGTGATAACCCCCTCCAGTCGTGCACAACCGCAAACTCCTCATTTGCACAAGGTTGGATACCAAGCTAGCCATGTCCTGTTCCTTGTCCTCACTGACGTCATTGAAGGTCTCTTCCTCCACCCAGCCACGTACAACACCAAGGGTCCCCGAAAGGTGACAACAAGCCCCCTGGGACGCCTGCTGTGGTTGGTCTTCCACCTCCTCAAAGCCACCTTCCTCCTCTGACTCCTATTCTTCAGACTCCTCTCTCTGCGTTGCCGCAGGTCCAGCAATCGACGACGACAAGGCTGCTTCTGGTGGTGATGGTGACCACAACTCTTCCTCTTCATGCTCATCTACAGCCTGATCCAGCACTCTTCGCAGGGCACGCTCTAGAAAAAACGCATATGGGATGAGGTCGATGATGTTGCCTTGGGTTTGACTGACCAGGTTTGTCACATGAGCCTACAGCCATTGTGCATGAGCGTTCAGTAACACGGCCAAAAAATACCCAGCTCCGCAGAGGCTGTCCTCTTTTTTTAAAAAATATTTCTTACCAGTTTAATCTCTGTTTTGTCCCCTATCAGGGGCCGGTGTATGGAATAGATTTTAGGAACCGGGAGATGGAAAAAGATGCTTGGTCGTTCCTCTTACTTCCAATTTGGGGCACTGCGCGTGCGCCGTGCAATGTACTGTGCAATCCCAATATGAGTGGTATGTTAAGTAGCACAAACCGGATTCCCAAAAAGTTGGGACACTAAACAAATTGTGAATAAAAACTGAATGCAATGATGTGGAGATGGCAAATGTCAATATTTGTAATAGAATGTAGATGACAGATCTAACGTTTAATCCGAGTAAATGTATCATTTTAAAGGAAAAATACGTTGATTCAAATTTTCACGGTGTCAACAAATCCCCAAAAAGTTGGGACAAGTAGCAATAAGAGGCTGGAAAAAGTAAATTTGAGCATAACGTAGAGCTGGAAGACCAATTAACACTAATTAGGTCAATTGGCAACATGATTGGGTATAAAAAGAGCTTCTCAGAGTGGCAGTGTCTCTCAGAAGCCAAGATGGGTAGAGGATCACCAATTCCCACAATGTTGCGCAGAAAGATAGTGGAGCAATATCAGAAAGGTGTTACCCAGCGAAAAATTGCAAAGACTTTGCATCTATCATCATCAACTGTGCATAACATCATCCGAAGATTCAGAGAATCTGGAACAATCTCTGCGAGTAAGGGTCAAGGCCATAAAACCATACTGGATGCCCGTGATCTTCGGGCCCTTAAACGACACTGCACCACAAACAGGAATGCTACTGTAAAGGAAATCACAGAATGGGCTCAGGAATACTTCCAGAAACCATTGTCAGTGAACACAATCCACCGTGCCATCTGCCGTTGCCAGCTGAAACTCTACAGTGCAAAGAAGAAGCCATTTCTAAGCAAGATCCACAAGCTCAGGCGTTTTCACTGGGCCAGGGATCATTTAAAATGGAGTGTGGCAAAATGGAAGACTGTTCTGTGGTCAGACGAGTTATGATTCGAAGTTCTTTTTGGAAATCTGGGACGCCATGTCATCCGGACCAAAGAGGACAAGGACAACCCAAGTTGTTATCAACGCTCAGTTCAGAAGCCTGCATCTCTGATGGTATGGGGTTGCATGAGTGCGTGTGGCATGGGCAGCTTGCATGTCTGGAAAGGCCCCATCAATGCAGAAAAATATATTCAGGTTCTAGAACAACACATGCTCCCATCCAGACGTCATCTCTTTCAGGGAAGATCCTGCATTTTTCAACAAGATAACGCCAGACCACATTCTGCATCAATCACAACATCATGGCTGCGTAGAAGGATCCGGGTACTGAAATGGCCAGTCTGCAGTCCATATCTTTCACCTATAGAGAACATTTGGCGCATCATAAAGAGGAAGGTGCAACAAAGAAGGCTCAAGACGATTGAACAGTTAGAGGCCTGTATTAGACAAGAATGGGAGAGCATTCCTATTTCTAAATTTGATAAACTGGTCTCCTCGGTCCCCAGACGTCTGTTGAGTGTTGTAAGAAGAAGGGGAGATGCCACACAGTGGTGAAAATCGCCTTGTCCCAACTTTTTGGGGATTTGTGGACACCATGAAATTCTGATTCAACATATTTTTCCCTTAAAATGGTACATTTTCTCAGTTTCAACTTTTGTTCCGTTATTTATGTTCTATTCTGAATAAAATATTAGAAGTTGGCACCTCCACATCATTGCATTCAGTTTTTATTCACGATTTGTATAGTGTCCCAACTTTTTGGGAATCCGGTTTGTACAATTCCTGTCAGTTTAATCCCTGTTACGTCCCCTATCAGGGGCCAGTGTATGGAATAGATTTTAGGAATCGGGAGATGGAAAAAGATGCTTGGTCGGTCCTCTTACTTCCAATTTGGGGCACTGCGCGTACGCCTTGCAATATAGTGTGCTACCAGATATGAGTGGTATGTTAAGTAGTACTATTCCTATCAGTTTAATCCCTGTTACGTCCCCTATCAGGGGACGTGTATGGAATAGATTTTAGGAACCGGGAGATGGAAAAAGATGCTTGGTTGGTCCTCTCACTTCCAATTTTGGGCACTGCGCGTTTGCCGTGCAATGTACTGTGCTACCCTATATGAGTGGTATGTTAAGTAGTACTATTCCTATCAGTTTAATCCCGGTTACATCCCCTATCAGGGGCCGGTCTATGGAATAGATTTTAGGAACCGGGAGATGGAAAAAGATGCTTGGTTGGTCCTCCTACTTCCAATTTGGGGCACTGTGCATGGGCCGTGCAATGTACTGTGCCACCAGATATGAGTGGTATGTTAAGTAGTACTATTCCTATCAGTTTAATCCCTGTTACGTCCCCTATCAGGGGACGTGTATCGAATTTTAGACAACCGCAAAGAGTTGTCAATGGTTGACACACTCATGACATAAATTTTATTCCTCTATGCGTCAATCTTGGTGTAGTGATGACTGTGGGCGTGCGCACGTTTGGGAGATTGCAGGCGATGGCGGTTTTTCAAAGCCTATGGTCGTGCTGAGGTAGTTCAGTGACAGTTAAGTGTCCCAGAAAACAATGATTCTGCAGTGTGGGCCCATTGTTGGCCTAGTAGGCTTTAATGATCACCTTAGATGATCACAAAGAATAACTATGTTTTTTCTATGCAAAATTATCCATCTGATCGCTTTTGGTCTGTTCACAATGAAGCAACGCCCTTATCATCTGGGGTGTGCCTACATTGCTATTGACAACACACTCAGAGGTGATCGCTTCATTGTGAAACGCAAGCCACTTCACCACAACAAGGTAACGATCACGAAGGGGAATTGACACATGTATGTGCCTTTTTTTGTTGTTTTGTTTTTGCAGCCACAGCGCAGGACCAGAGGCCAGAAAAATTAGGCATGTACACATGCTGTAGCAGCGGCCAGAAAAATTGATGTTTTCCAGCCAGAAAGTGCACTAAAACGTTGCGGCTTGAACCCTAGTTGGTGGCGGAGAAGTCACGCAAGTCATCCGGCATGCAGAGATAAAATACAGCAGCGTGTGGACCATTTTTAGCCCAAGGCATCTCATCTCATCAGGCCTTTTTTAGTCAAATGTATCGCCCACTGTCAGTCCCTTTGGGATCCATGCCTCATTCATCTTAATAAAGGTGAGGTAATTTAGACTTTTTGACCTAGGCAACTTCTCTTCTCAGTGACAATATCTCCTGCTGCACTGAAGGTCCTTTCTGACAGGACACTTGAAGCGGGGCAGGCCAGAAGTTCTATCGCAAATTGGGATAGCTCAGGCCACAGGTCAAGCCTGCAAACCCAGTGTGTCGATATCTGCAGTTAAGACGAGGTAGTCTGTTACCTGTCGGTCGAGTCGTTCTCTGAGGGTGGACCCCGAAAGGCTGTGGCGATGCGTAGGACTTAAAAAGCTCTGCATGTCCTCCATCAACAACACGTCTGTAAAGCGTCCTGTCCTTGCCGGCGTGGTCGTGGTAGGAGGAAGATTACTTTCACCTCTTCCCCTGTTAAATTCCCGTTGTGCTGTGACATCACCCTTATACGCTGTGTAAAGCATACTTTTTAACTTGTTTTGGAACTGCTGTATCCTTTCCGACTTCCGGTAATTCGGTAACATTTCAGGCACTTTCTGCTTATACTGGGGGTCTAGTAGCGTGGCCACCCAGTACAGGTCGTTCTCCTTCAGCCTTTTTATACGAGGGTCCCTCAACAGGCACGACAGCATGAAAGACCCCATTTGCACAAGGTTGGATGCCGAGCTACTCATGTCCCGTTCCTCGTCCTCACTAATCTCACTGAAGGTCTGTTCTTCTCCCCAGCCATGTACAACACCACGGGTACCAGATAGGTGACAACAAGCACCCTGGGATGCCTGCTGTGGTTGGTCTTCCTCCTCCTCAAAGCCACATTCCTCCTCTGACTCCTCTTCCTCAGACTCCTCTTCCAACGTTGCCGCAGGTCCAGCAAGTGATGCGGATAAGGCTGTTTCTGGTGGTGATGGTGACCACAACTCTTCCACTTCGCGCTCATCTACGGCCTGATCCAGCACTCTTTGCAGGAAGAAAACAAATGGGATGATGGTGCCTTCGGTGCGACTGACACGTTTGTCACCTCCTCAAAAGGACGCATGAGCCTACAGGCATTGCGCATGAGCGTCCAGTAACGTGGCAAAAAAATACCCAGCTCCGCAGAGGCTGTCCTAGCACCCTGGTCATACAAATACTCGTTGACGGCTTTTTCTTGTTGGAGCAGGCGGTCGAACATTAGCAGTGTTGAATTCCAACGTGTCGGGCTGTCGCAAATCAAGCGCCTCATTGGCATGTTATTTTGTAGCTGAATATCTGAAAAGTGCGCCATGGCTGTGTAGGAACGCCTGAAATGGCCACCCACCTTCCTGGCCTGCTTGAGGACATCCTGTAAGCCTGGGTACTTATGCACAAAGCGTTGTACGATCAGATTCAACACATGTGCCATGCACGGCACATGTGTCAACTTTCCCAAATTCAATGCCGCCAACAAATTGCTTCCGTTGTCACACACCACTTTGCCGATCTCCAGTTGGTGTGGAGTCAGCCACTGATCTACCTGTGCGTTCAGCACGGACAGGAGTGCTGGTCCGGTGTGACTCTCTGCTTTCAGGCAATTCACCCCCAAGACGGCGTGACACTGTCGTATCCGGGATGTGGAATAGCCCCTGGGGAGCCTGGGGGGGGGGGGTTGTACAGGGAGTGCAGAATTATTAGGCAAATGAGTATTTTGACCACATCATCCTCTTTATGCATGTTGTCTTACTCCAAGCTGTATAGGCTCGAAAGCCTACTACCAATTAAGCATATTAGGTGATGTGCATCTCTGTAATGAGAAGGGGTGTGGTCTAATGACATCAACACCCTATATCAGGTGTGCATAATTATTAGGCAACTTCCTTTCCTTTGGCAAAATGGGTCAAAAGAAGGACTTGACAGGCATCAGAAAAGTCAAAAATAGTGAGATATCTTGCAGAGGGATGCAGCACTCTTAAAATTGCAAAGCTTCTGAAGCGTGATCATCGAACAATCAAGCGTTTCATTCAAAATAGTCAACAGGGTCGCAAGAAGCGTGTGGAAAAAGCCAAGGCGCAAAATAACTGCCCATGAACTGAGAAAAGTCAAGCGTGCAGCTGCCAAGATGCCACTTGCCACCTAGTTTGGCCATATTTCAGAGCTGCAACATCACTGGAGTGCCCAAAAGCACAAGGTGTGCAATACTCAGAGACATGGCCAAGGTAAGAAAGGCTGAAAGACGAACCACCACTGAACAAGACACACAAGCTGAAACGTCAAGACTGGGCCAAGAAATATCTCAAGACTGATTTTTCTAAGGTTTTATGGACTGATGAAATGAGAGTGAGTCTTGATGGGCCAGGTGGATGGGCCCGTGGCTAGATTGGTAAAGGGCAGAGAGCTCCAGTCCGACTCAGACGCCAGCAAGGTGGAGGTGGAGTACTGGTTTGGGCTGGTATCATCAAAGATGATCTTGTGGGGCCTTTTCGGGTTGAGGATGGAGTCAAGCTCAACTCCCAGTCCTACTGCCAGTTTCTGGAAGACACCTTCTTCAAGCAGTTGTACAGGAAGAAGTCTGCATCCTTCAAGAAAAACATGATTTTCATGCAGGACAATGCTCCATCACACGCGTCCAAGTACTCCACAGCGTGGCTGGCAAGAAAGGGTATAAAAGAAGAAAATCTAATGACATGGCCTCCTTGTTCACCTGATCTGAACCCCATTGAGAACCTGTGGTCCATCATCAAATGTGAGATTTACAAGGAGGGAAAACAGTACACCTCTCTGAACAGTGTCTGGGAGGCTGTGGTTGCTGCTGCACGCAATGTTGATGGTGAACAGATCAAAACACTGACAGAATCCATGGATGGCAGGCTTTTGAGTGTCCTTGCAAAGAAAGGTGGCTATATTGGTCACTGATTTGTTTTGTTTTTGAATGTCAGAAATGTATATTTGTGAATGTTGAGATGTTATATTGGTTTCACTGGTAAAAATAAATAATTGAAATGGGTATATATTTGTTTTTTGTTAGGTTGCCTAATAATTATGCACAGTAATAGTCACCTGCACACACAGATATCCCCCTAAAATAGCTAAAACTAAAAACAAACTAAAAACTACTTCCAAAAATATTCAGCTTTGCTATTAATGAGTTTTTTGGGTTCATTGAGAACATGGTTGTTGTTCAATAATAAAATTAATCCTCAAAAATACATGTTGCCTAATAATTCTGCACTCCCTGTAGTTGATGTGGAGCAAGACGCAGCAGCAGAAGAGGACTCAGCCGAGAAGGTTAACGAAGAGGATGGAGTAAAAGGAGTAGAGGAGGTGGCAGCAGGCCTGCCTGCAAGTCGTGGCGGTGTGACCAACTCCTCTGCAGAGCCATGCATTCTATGCTTGGCAGCCGTCAGCAGGTTTACCCAATGCTCAGTGTACGTGATATACCGACCCTGACCGTGCTTTGCAGACCAGATATCAGTGATCAGATGGACCCTTGCCCCAACACTGTGTGCCAGACATGCCATGACTTCCTTTTCCACAATAGAGTACAGGTTGGGGATTGCCTTTTGTGAAAATATAAACAGAGGGAAGCTGAGGAGAAGTGGATTAAGATATGGGGTGGTTGGAGAACTTGATTAGCTGCGTTTAATTTCCTCAATGATAAAGGTCTTATTTTGACGCACCACAGGTAGGGGGGGAGGGGAGGGTTTCTTTAGGGAATTGGGGTTGGGGAGAAATTGTATTTTTTTCTTCTATTTGTAATGTTTCGATATATTAATTAATAAAGATAATCAATTTAAAAAAAAAATACATTTCGGCCGGGTACCTTCCACTGCAGTGTCCCAATAGCTACAAATTTTTTGAAGGCCTCAGACTCCACCAGCTTGTATGGTAAAAGCTGGCGGGCTAAGAGTTCCGACAAGCCAGCTGTCAGACGCCGGGCAAGGGGGTGACTCTGTGAGATTGGCTTCTTACGCTCAAACATTTCCTTGATAGACTCCTGACTGTGGGCAGATGAGCAGAAACTGCTCAAGGCGAGAGGCGGAGTGGCGGGTGGTTGAGAGTGGGCAAGGAGGACAGCAGCGGTGGCTTTGAGTTTGTGTGCTGCTTGTACTCGTCATCATGTGTTGATCCCAAAGGCGTTTGTGATGTGAGATCATGTGCCTTCGCAAAGCAGGTGGGTGTTGGACTTCCCACAACTCAGTTTCTTTTGGCACAGGTTGCAAATGGCATCTGCTGTTATCAGAGGCAGACACACAAAAAAAATGCCACACTGCTGAGCTTTGCAATGACGGCATTCTGGTGGTGGCAACAGCATGCGTTGATTGGCGTGCTGTCTGGCTGACCCCGGGTGCCGATACATGCTGTCTGACTGTGCCACTAGCTCCTTGCGACGACCTCCCCCTGCTTCCAACTCGTCTCCTCCTCCTCTCTGTCTCCCCATCTGAACTTACCCTCTGCTCTTCTTCTCTTCGAGCAGGCACCCACATGGCATCCACAGACACATCGTCATCATCAACCGCTTCACTTGTATCTGACAACTCAACAAAGGAAGCAGCAGTAGGCACAACATCATCATCATCACACCGTACATCCATGTGTGTAATGCTGCCTGACTGAGACATATCCCTGTTATCTACATCCCCTGGCTGGTTGCGCATCACTCATTTCTTCCAACTGATGTGTAAATAACTCCTCTGACAGATCAAGTGAAGCGGCTGTGGTGCTAGTGTTGGTGGCGGGCGAGTGGTAACTTGAGAGGTGCCCGAAGCTGAGCTGGAGCAGGATGGATGCGTCAAGTTTCCGAGCGGAAGCTGTAGAAGATTGGGTGTCCTGTGTTAGCCAGTCAACTATGTCCTCACGTGGCCTCTGAACACTGGGCATTATTCTAGGGCCAAAGGAAATCACAGCACTACGACGGCTCCTGTGGGGTGTCCTGCCTCTGCCTGTCATTTTTTTTTAGATTAGTTGTACTATGCGTGCAAACTACTGTGACACCAGATATGAGTGGTGGCACTGTGCACTGGCAGTAGTTGGCACAGTACACGCTGATGCTGTAGGCCTGACACACACGCTTGCAGGCAACTAACTGCAATTATATTACAGTCAAAATTCCTATTTTTTCTTTTTAATGTAATCTACTGTGACACCAGATATGAGTGGTGGCACTGTGCACTGGCAGTAGTTGGCACAGTACACTGTGTAGGCCTGACACACACGCCTGCAGACAACTAACTGCAATTATATTACAGTCAAAATTGCTGTGTTTTTTTTTAATGTAATCTACTGTGACACCAGATATTAGTGGCACTGTGCACTGGCAGTAGTTGGCACAGTACATGCTGACGCTGTAGGCCTGACACACGCTTGCAGGCAACTAACTGCAATTCTATTACAGTTTTTTAAAATGCAAGCTACTGTGACACCAGATATGAGTGGTGGCACTGGGCAAGTGGGCAGAGTATACGCTGTGGGCCTGACACACACGCTGGCAGGAAACTGCAATAAGATTACAGAGAAAAAAAAAGCAGACTGATGTACTAGCCCTAAAAAGGGCTTTTTGGGGTGCTGTCAGGACACTGTCCTTACAGCAGATCATATGAGTTTTTCAGGACTGGAGTGGACACAGAACACTGGCCTAGCTATCGATTTCCCTATTAAATCAGCAGCAGCTGCACTGTCCCTCCTCTCACTAAGAATGCAGCTTCCGAATGAATCTAAGATGGATGCTGTCCTTGCTTTTTGCTAGGAGGTGGGAGGGTCTGGGAGGGAGGGTATGCTGCTGATTGGCTGGAATGTGTCTGCTGACTGTGATGTACAGGGTCAAAGTTTGCTCAATGATGACAAATAGGGGACTGTCACGACTGTAAGTGAGCAACACACAGTAAATAGCAACTGACCGGACCCAAACTAGGGAGGATAAAGGGTGACCCCTGTCAGACCCTAAAAGCTCTCCCTAAGCTGCTATGCACATGTCCGGATCCATATGGTGGATCGAGACATGCCCGCGTACCTCAGGCTGATGACCACTGAAACCCCTACAATAGTGGAAGGGGCACGGCCACCGGTGCCCTGCTCAGTATATGGACGGAACCGGGGTCGCCTCGGATCCAGTCAGCAAAGAAACAGAAACACACAATGTCTGAACACTTATTTGACGGAGCTGCAGCTGCAGTGAAAACAGATCCAAAGTCAGCAGACAATATCCGAAGTACTTGCTTCAGCAGAACACAGATCCAGTGAAAAGATATCACACAGGTGAAGCTACTTAAGCGAGAGATACAGCTCAAATAAAAAGTATAATCCGCACCTCTACAAAGGAGGAGGGGTGATTTAAAGGCAGCGAAATCAAAAACAGGAGAGACAGCTGGGAGGAAGGAAACCGAAAGTAAAGACCTCATCACAGGGGCGGAGAAACAGGGCAGAGGGAACTCCTCCAAGCTCTAGTAGTGACATCATCACAGGGGTGGAGAAACAGAGCTGTGAGAACGTCTCAAAGCTCTGGTAGTGACAGTACCCCCCCTCTACGGGTGGACTCCGGACACCCAGGACCCAACTTCTCAGGATGAGCCCTATGAAATGCCCTGATGAGGCGAGTGGCTTTAATGTCCGACACCGGAACCCACATCCTCTCCTCAGGACCATAACCCTTCCAATGAACGAGGTACTGAAGAGAACCGCGGACAATGCGAGAGTCCACAATTCTGGAAACCTCATACTCCAGATTGCCATCAACCAAAATCGGAGGAGGAGGAGGCAAAGAGGAGGGTACCGTGGGCTGGACATATGGTTTTAAAAGAGCCCTGTGAAATACATTATGTATCTTCCAAACCCGTGGAAGATCAAGATGGAAGGCAACAGGATTGATGACTGACAAGATTTTATAAGGCCCGATAAACTTGGGACCCAATTTCCAGGAGGGAACCTTCAGTTTAATATTTCTTGTAGACAACCACACCAGATCACCCACATTCAGGTCCGGACCAGGCACACGTCTCTTATCAGCCACACGCTTATATTTCTCACTCATCTTTCTAAGATTACTCTGAATCTTTTGCCAAATGGTAGACAAAGACAAGGAAAATCTCTCCTCCTCAGGCAAACCAGAGGGAGCCCCTCCCGAGAATGTCCCAAACTGCGGATGGAACCCATATGCACCAAAGAATGGTGACTTATCAGAAGATTCCTGACGACGGTTGTTCAGAGCAAACTCAGCAAGAGGGAGAAATGAACACCAATCCTCCTGGTTCTCTGCCACAAAACAGCGCAAATATGTCTCCAGATTTTGGTTGACGCGTTCAGTCTGACCATTCGACTGCGGGTGAAAAGCAGAAGAGAAGGACAGCCGAACCCCCAGGCGAGAACAGAAGGCCTTCCAGAATCTGGACACAAACTGCGTGCCTCTATCGAAAACAATATCCGAGGGAATGCCATGCAATTTAACAATATGGTCGACAAAAGCTTGCGCCAACGTTTTAGCACTGGGTAAACCAGGGAAGGGTACGAAATGAGCCATCTTGCTAAAACGGTCCACCACCACCAGGATCACCGACTTCCCTGAGGAACGAGGAAGATCCGTGATAAAGTCCATGGAGAGGTGTGGGAAGGTATGGGTAACGGGAGAAGGGGACCTGAAGGCCGTGAACGAGGGAACCTTAGCGCGAGCGCACGTCTCACAAGCAGCCACAAAACCCTCCACCGACTTACGAAGAGCCGGCCACCAAAATCTCTGAGCAATGAGATCTACCGTGGCTCTACTCCCGGGGTGACCAGCAAGAACAGTATCATGATGCTCCTTGAAGAGTTTGTGACGTAACTCAGGAGGCACAAACAACTTCCCAGGAGGACAACGGGCAGGTATCTCAGTCTGGGCAGCCTGGACCTCGGCCTCCAAATCAGAATACAGAGCAGAAACAACCACCCCCTCCGCCAAAATGGGACCCGGGTCCTCGGGAGTTTCCTCCTCCCGGAAAACAGCGAGAGAGAGCATCAGCCTTCACATTTTTGATCCCAGGCACCCTGTCACTGTTTTTACCGACCATAAGAATCTGGCGTACTTGGAGTCGGCCAGGCGTATGAATCCAAGACAGGCCAGATGGTCTCTGTTCTTCTCCAGATTCAATTTTGTTGTTAAATTCCGCCCTGGGATCAAAAATGTGAAGGCTGATGCTCTCTCTCGCTGTTTCTCTCTGCCGGGGAGAGTTTTTTAGAGAAAAAGGCACAGGGTCGCCACTTGGCAGGAGAAGGGCCCTGGGACAAAACCGCACCCACACCCACCTCAGAAGCATCCACCTCAACGATGAAAGGTAAGGAAACATTGGGATGCACCAAGACGGGAGCAGACGCAAAACTCTCTTTAATCTTAGAAAAAGCTGCAAGCGCCTCCTCCGACCAAGAGGAACAATCCGCCCCCTTTTTTGTCATGTCAGTGAGGGGTTTGACAACAGAGGAATAATTCAAAATGAACTTTCTGTAATAGTTTGCAAAACCCAGAAAGCGCATCAATGCCTTCTGATTCTCAGGAAGCTCCCACTCCAGCACAGCATGGACCTTCTCCGGATCCATGCGAAAACCAGAAGCAGAGAGGAGAAAACCCAGAAATTGAATCTCCGATACCATAAAAACAGCATTTCTCCAGCTTGGCGTACAATTTATTCTCTCGCAGAATCCGCAGAACCTGAAAAAGATGATCCTGATGGGTCTGAACATCAGGGGAAAAAAATCTAAATATCATCAAGATACACCAATACAAATTTCCCCATTAAATGGTAGAAAATACTGTTAACAAAATGCTGAAAGACGGCCGGAGCATTCATCAGGCCGAAAGGCATAACGAGATTCTCAAAATGCCTGTTAGGGGTATTAACCACTTCAACCCCGCTAGCTAAAACCCCCTTCATGACCAGGCCACTTCTTACACTTTGGCACTACACTACTTTCACAGTTTATTGCTCGGTCATACAACTTACCACCCAAATGAATTTTACCTCCTTTTCTTCTCACTAATAGAGCTTTCATTTGGTGGTATTTTATTGCTGCTGACATTTTTACTTTTTCTGTTATTAATCGAAATTTAACGATTTTTTTGCAAAAAAATGACATTTTTCACTTTCAGCTGTAAAATTTTGCAAAAAAAAACGACATCCATATATACATTTTTTGCTAAATTTATTGTTCTACATGTCTTTGATAAAAAAAAATGTTTGGGCAAAAAATAAATGGTTTGGGTAAAAGTTATAGCGTTTACAAACTAAGGTACAAAAATGTGAATTTCCGCTTTTTGAAGCAGCTCTGACTTTCTGAGCACCTGTCATGTTTCCTGAGGTTCTACAATGCCCAAACAGTAGAAAACCCCCACAAATGACCCCATTTCGGAAAGTAGACACCCTAAGGTATTCGCTGATGGGCATAGTGAGTTCATAGAACTTTTTATTTTTTGTCACAAGTTAGCGGAAAATGATGATTTTTATTAAAAAAAAAATTTTCTTACAAAGTCTTATATTCCACTAACTTGCGACAAAAAATAAACAATTCTAGGAACTCGCCGTGCCCCTCACGGAATACCTTGGGGTGTCTTCTTTCCAAAATGGGGTCACTTGTGGCGTAGTTATACTGCCCTGGCAATTTAGGGGCCCAAATGTGTGAGAAGTACCTTGCAATCAAAATGTGTAAATAAATGGCCTGCGAAATCCGAAAGGTGCACTTTGGAATGTGTGCCCCTTTGCCCACCTTGGCTGCAAAAAAGTGTCACACATCTGGTATCGCCGTACTCAGGAGAAGTTGGGGAATGTGTTTGGGGTGTCATTTTACATATACCCATGCTGGGTGAGAGAAATATCTTGGCAAAAGACAACTTTTCCCATTTTTTTATACAAAGTTGGCAGTTGACCAAGATATTTTTCTCACCCAGCATGGGTATATGTAAAATGACACCCCAAAACACATTCCCCAACTTCTCCTGAGTACAGCGATACCACATGTGTGACACTTTTTTGCAGCCTAGATGTGCAAAGGTGCCCAAATTCCTTTTAGGAGGGCATTTTTAGACATTTGGATCCCAGACTTCTTCTCACACTTTCGGGCCCCTAAAAAGCCAGGGCAGTATAAATACCCCACATGTGACCCCACTTTGGAAAGAAGACACCCCAAGGTATTCAATGAGGGGCATGGCATTTTTTTTGCATAAGTTAGCGGAAATTGATTTTTTTTTGGGTTTTTTTCTCACAAAGTCTCACTTTCCGCTAACTTAGGACAAAAATTTAAATCTTTCATGGACTCAATATGCCCCTCACGGAATACCTTGGGGTGTCTTCTTTCCGAAATGGGGTCACATGTGGGGTATTTATACTGCCCTGGCTTTTTAGGGGCCCTAAAGCGTGAGAAGAAGTCTGGAATATAAATGTCTAAAAATGTTACGCATTTGGATTCCATGAGGGGTATGGTGAGTTCATGTGAGATTTTATTTTTTGACACAAGTTAGTGGAATATGAGACTTAGTAAGAAGAAACAAACAAAAAAATATATATATTTCCGCTAACTTGGGCCCAAAAAATGTCTGAATGGAGCCTTACAGGGGGGGGTGATCAATGACAGGGGGGTGATCACCCATATAGACTCCCTGATCACCCCCCTGTCATTGATCACCCCCCTGGTAAGGCTCCATTCAGACGTCCGTATGATTTTTACGGATCCATGGATACATGGATCGGATCCGCAAAACACATGCGGACGTCTGAATGGAGCCTTACAGGGGGGTGATCAATGACAAGGGGTGATCAGGGAGTGTATATGGGTGATCACCACCCTGTCATTGATCACCCCACTGTAAGGCTCCATTCAGACGTCCGTATGATTTTTACGGATCCATGGATACATGGATCGGATCCGCAAAACACATGCGGACGTCTGAATGGAGCCTTACAGGGGGGTGATCAATGACAGGGGGTGATAAGGGAGTGTATATGGGTGATCACCCCCCTGTCATTGATCACCCCCCTGTAAGGCTCCATTCAGACGTCTGTATGATTTTTACGGATCCATGGATACATGGATCGGATCCGCAAAACACATGCGGACGTCTGAATGGAGCCTTACAGGGGGTTTATCAATGACAAGGGGTGATCAGGGAGTGTATATGGGTGATCACCACCCTGTCATTGATCACCCCACTGTAAGGCTCCATTCAGACGTCCGTATGATTTTTACGGATCCATGGATACATGGATCGGATCCGCAAAACACATGCGGACGTCTGAATGGAGCCTTACAGGGGGGTTATCAATGACAGAGGGGTGATCACCCATATAGACTCCCTGATCACCTCCGTCATTGATCACCCCCCTGTAAGGCTCCATTCAGCTGTCCGTATGATTTTTTACGGATCCACAGATACATGGATCGGATCTGCAAAACACATGCGGACGTCTGAATGGAGCCTTACAGGGGGGTGATCAATGACAGGGGGTGATCAGGGAGTGTATATGGATGATCATGGATGATCACCCCTCTGTCATTGATCACCCCCCTGTAAGGCTCCATTCAGACGTCCGCATGTGTTTTGCGGATCCGATCCATGTATCCATGGATCCGTAAAAATCATACAGACGTCTGAATGGAGCCTTACAGGGGGGTGATCAATGACAGGGGGTGATCAGGGAGTGTATATGGGTGATCACCCCCCTGTCATTGATCACCCCCCTGTAAGGCTCCATTCAGACGTCCGAATGATTTTTACGGATCCATGGATACATGGATCGGATCCGCAAAACACATGCAGACGTCTGAATGGAGCCTTACAGGGGGGTGATCAATGACAGGGGGTGATCAATGACAGGGGGTGATCAGGGAGTGTATATGGGTGATCACCCCCTGTAAGGCTCCATTCAGACGTCCGAATGATTTTTACGGATCCATGGATACATGGATCGGATCCGAAAAACACATGCGGACGTCTGAATGGAGCCTTACAGGGGGGTGATCAATGACAGGGGGGGTGATCAATGACAGGGGGTGATCAGGGAGTGTATATGGGTGATCACCCCCCTGTAAGGCTCCATTCAGACGTCCGTATGTGTTTTGCGGATCCGATCCATGTATCCGTGGATCCGTAAAAATCATACGGACGTCTGAACGGAGCCTGACAGGGGGGTGATCAATGACAGGGGGGTGATCAATGACAGGGGGGTGATCAGGGAGTTTATATGGGGTGATCATGGGTGATCAGGGGTTCATAAGGGGTTAATAAGTGACGGGGGGGGGGGGCGTAGTGTAGTGTGGTGTTTGGTGCGACTTTACTGAGCTGCCTGTGTCCTCTGGTGGTCGATCCTAACAAAAGGGACCACCAGAGGACCAGGTAGTAGGTATATTAGACGTTGTTATCAAAACAGCGTCTACTATACCTGTTAGGGATTAAAAAAATCACATCTCCATCCTGCCAGCGAGCGATCGCCGCTGGCAGGCTGGAGATCCACTCGCTTACCTTCTGTTCCTGTGAGCGCGCGCGCCTGTGTGCGCGCGTTCACAGGAAATCTCGGGTATCGCGGGAGGACGCGTATATGCGTCCACCCAGAAGAGCAGGGCCGCCGGCAGGACGCAATCCTGCATATGGCGGTCCTGTAGCGGTTAAAGGCCGTTTTCCATTCATCCCCCTCTCTGACCCTGACCAGGTTGTACGCGCCTCTCAAATCCAATTTGGAAAAAACCTTGGCCCCAACAATTTGGTTGAAGAGGTCCGGGATCAGAGGAAGGGGATAGGGATCGCGAATCGTGATACGGTTCAGCTCCCTAAAATCTAGGCAAGGTCTCAGAGAGCCATCTTTCTTTTTAACAAAAAAAGAACCAGCGGCAACAGGTGATTTTGAGGGACGAATATGCCCCTTATCGAGACTCTCAGAGATATAAGTTCGCATTGCGATTCTTTCCGGTTGTGAGAGGTTGTAGAGGAGTGCTTTTGGCAGCTTGGCGCCGGGAATGAGGTTAATGGGACAGTCAAACTCCCGGTGAGGAGGTAGCTCCTGAACACCACTCTCGGAAAACACGTCCGAGAAATCAGAGAGAAATGATGGCACCGTTTTAGTAGACACCTCTGCAAAAATCGCTGTGAGACAATTCTCTCTACAAAACTCACTCCACTCATTTATTTGCCTTCCTTGCCAATCAATAGTGGGGTTATGTCTAATAAGCCAGGGTAACCCCAAAACTAGAGGAGAAGGCAATCCGTTAAGGACAAAACAAGATATATCCTCCACATGAGTGTCACCTACCGCTAACCGGATATTGTGAACAATGCCCTTCAGGGATCTCTGTGAGAGTGGAGCAGAGTCAATAGCAAAAACAGGTATATCCTTTTCTAATGTGCAAACCTGAAAACCATGCATGGCTACAAATTGAGTATCAATAAGATTGACGGCCGCTCCACTATCGACAAAAATTTCACAAGAAATGACTTTGCTCCCTAGCGCTACCCTGGCAGAAAGGAGAAAACAGGGAACTGCAGGTCAGAGGAAAAGCATAAATTCCTACATCAACTTTGCCCAAAGTAGCAGATGAAGCAGAGTTTGATGATTTACCTTTTGAGGTTTTTCTCTTATTATACCTCTTAGTACAGTTCAAGAATTTCCTAGACGGGCAAACATTTGCCAAATGACCTATGCCCCCACAACAAAAACACACCATTCTCTGAGGACTAAATCCTCTTTTATCAGGGGCAAGTCGACCTAGCTGCATGGGCTCCTCCACAGAGGGAACCGAGAGAGGATGAGGCCCCTGCACACTGAATGAGTCCGCACCACTGCCCCTAGACTGAAAATGACTGGACAGAGAGGTCTCGTTTCTTTCTCTTAGACGCCTGTCAAGGCGTACCGCCAATGACATGGCAGACTCTAAGGACGTTGGTCTCTCATGGAAAGCAAACGCATCTTTCAATCTCTCTGAGAGACCATGAGAGAACTGACTCCGGAGTGCAGCATCATTCCAACCTGAATCAGCTGCCCATCTCCGAAATTCAGAACAATAAAGCTCCGCAGACAGTTTGTTCTGGCATAAAAAACGTAAGTTAGACTCGGCCAGAGCAACACGATCCGGGTCATCATATATCTGCCCCAGGGCCACAAAAAATCTTTCCACGGATCGAAGGGAGGGAGCCCCCGATGGCAACGAAAAAGCCCAAGTCTGAGCATTACCCCTGAGCAGGGAGATGACAATCCTCACCCTCTGTTCCTCATTACCAGAGGAATGGGGACACAAGCAAAAATGGAGTTTGCATGCCTCTCTGAAACGAACAAAATTCTCACTGCCCCCGGGGAACGTTTCCGGAAGTGAGACCTTTGGCTCGCAACAGACTCCATGGGCCGGAGCAAAGCCCAATGCTTGAAGCTGAGTCATAGATTGACGGAGATCCGCTACCTCCAAAGAAAGACCCTGCATGCGGTCAACCAGGTCAGAAAGCGGATCCATGTCAAAAAAGGACGGTTTGGCGGATTATAATGTCACGACTGTAAGTGAGCAACACACAGTAAATAGCAACTGACCGGACCCAAACTAGGGAGGATAAAGGGTGACCCCTGTCAGACCCTAAAAGCTCTCCCTAAGCTGCTATGCACATGTCCGGATCCATATGGTGGATCGAGACATGCCCGCGTACCTCAGGCTGATGACCACTGAAACCCCTACAATAGTGGAAGGGGCACGGCAACCGGTGCCCTGCTCAGTATATGGACGTAACCGGGGTTGCCTTGGATCCAGTCAGCAAAGAAACAGAAACACACAATGTCTGAACACTTATCTGACGGAGCTGCGGCTGCGGTGAAAACAGATCCAAAGTCAGCAGACAATATCCGAAGTACTTGCTTCAGCAGAACACAGATCCAGTGAAAAGATATCACACAGGTGAAGCTACTCAAGCGAGAGATACAGCTCAAATGAAAAGTATAATCCGCACCTCTACAAAGGAGGAGGGGTGATTTAAAGGCAGCGAAATAAAACACAGGATCGACAGCTGGGAGGAAGGAAACCGAAAGTAAAGACCTCATCACAGGGGCGGAGGAACAGGGCAGAGGGAACTCCTCCAAGCTCTAGTAGTGACATCATCACAGGGGTGGAGAAACAGAGCTGTGAGAACGTCTCAAAGCTCTGGTAGTGACAGGGACGGACCGAACATCGCATATGTTCGCCCGCCGCGGCGAACGCGAGCAAGCGATGTTCGCCGGGAACTGTTCGCCGGCGAATAGTTTGGGACATCTCTAGTTCAGACAATACACTAGCTGCAGGGCAGGCCAGCACCTCCAAGGGGTAAAGGGCAAGCTCAGGCCATGTGCCCAATTTGGAGACCCAGAGGTTGCAGGGGCTGACCCATGTCAGTCAGTTCGTGTAGGCGTGTGCACACATACTGCCCCACCATGTCGCACGTCTCCGTGATGTTCACGATCAACTTTCGATGTTCTTTTATGCGCCTACCATGTTGGTGATCACGGGTGGCAGGGAATCAGGGTTCCAGGCCAAAGAGGGAGCGTGAGAAAGAGACCACATTCAAGGGAGGATTCATTTTTTCAAATTTAAAATTACAGAGTTGAAATATGGGAGAAATTATTAAAGCGTAAAAGTGTGAATACTTTTCAAAGTTTAAGCATTGAATGAAAGGATGTGGCGCGCATTAATTACTGAATAATATATTACATTTTATTCCCTGTCACCTATGCATAGCAGGTGTTTATTCACATCTAAAATTGTATAATGTCAACCCAAGAATGTAACTGACAATTATTATTTTTTTAAACCTGTCTACTAGGTATAGCAGTGGTACATCACACCCAAAAATTGTTGAATTTCACCAGAAAATGTAACTGACAATTTTTTTAATTTTTTTTAACCTGCCTACTAGGTATAGCAGTGGTACTATACACCCAAAAATTGATTAATTTCACCCAACAATGTAAATGACAATTTTTTTATTTTATTTTACCGGCCTACTAGGTATAGCAGTGGTACTATACACCCGAAAAATTTGTAAATTTCACCCGAAAATGTAAATGACATTTTTTTGTTAACCGGCCTACTAGGTATAGCAGTGGTACTATACACCCAAAAATTAGTGAATTTCACCCGAAAATTTTAATGACAAAGTAGTGAAATTATATAAAATAAAAAACGTACAAAAAAAAATATTAATTTATGAGGTGGAGTTCCATATAGAGTAGGAGTTTGAGGAGGCGGTGGATGTAGCGGTGTAGGTGGAAGCGGCAGTGGAGGAGGACAAGGTAGCAAACACAGGTTTTTGGTTTTAATTTTATTTTTTAAATTAGGGTACACTCCAAAAGAGTGTAAAATATCCAAAATACAAACATGAGCAATTGCACTGCAGTATAACAATGGCTGGTTAGTGCCGGTATACATGTCTATTCTGGACAAGGTATGGACAAGTTCTGAGGGATCCATGCCTGGTTCATTTTAATGAACGTGAGCTTGTCCACATTGGCTGTGGATAGGCGGCTGCGCTTGTCTGTGATAACACACCCTGCTGTGCTAAACACACGTTCAGATAATACACTGGCTGCAGGGCAGGACAGCACCGCCAAGGCAAGCTCAGGCCATGTGCCCAATTTGGAGACCCAGAAGTTGAAGGGGGCAGACCCGTCATTCAGTACGTGTAGGCGTGTGCACACATACTGCTTCACCATGTTGGTGAAATGCTGCCTCCTGCTAAGATGTTCCATATCAGCTGGTGGTGCTGGTTGTTGTGGCGTGCTGACAAAGATTTTCCACATTTCAGCCATGCTAACCCAGCCTTCTGAAGTGCTCCCCTGTATGAGCAGAAGTGGGACGTTCCCATGTCCTGTATCATGAGGAGGAGTAGGAAGTCTAGTTAGTGTACCAGCCACCCCTGTTGAGTTAGGTTGTGTTGATAGGAGCACCCAGAACAAGGGATCCCAACCCTGGACCCGCCTCGGCTGAGGCCCAGATCCATCTTCCCAGCCTGAGTCATCTACCTCAGCTGGTCGACCAGAGAAGCAGCCATCTCCAGCATCCAGGAAGAAGCATACCCTGTGAGCCAAGCTGTGAGTATATTTCCCAAGTCCAGGAGAAGCCAAATTCCTCCTCAGCTAGTCAGGCCCACTATCAAGCAGAATACAGACAAAGCAGAAGACTAATACCTGCCAGATCTATAGGCGTATGTACCAGATGCAGAATAGATATAAATTCCTGCCACATATTGCCAAAACCTGCTGGGACCTAAAGACTAAAGCTGTAACTTGTACGGATTCAAAGCTGACATTAAGTAAAGACGAGTTGGACTATATCTCTTGTCTGGATCTTAATTATTCCATGAAAACTCCTATTAACAACACTCAATTTGTTGCATGTGAGCCGGGATACAGGAGTCCAGCCGCACCAAGGTAGGATACACCGTTGACACTGCATAGAGACATTATTCCCCCTCTGGCATTTCTCACCTGGTATGTGAGCTATACCATCTTAAAGGGCCCTGCTACAGTACCTGCGCAAGCTGCAACTGGCGTCACGAACTTATACACATATAAACTGACCCACTGCATAGCAACCCAACTGACCCAGTATCCTGCTCATTGCACTTGTAACAGGGATCCAGTAGCGTGGCCACCCAGTAATCAGCACAAGTTAGAATGTGGGCAACTCGGCGATCGTTGCGGAGACACTGCAGCATGTAATCGCTCATGTGTGCCAGGCTGCCCAGAGGCAACAAAAAGTTGTCCTCTGTGGGAGGTGTATCGTCTGTGTCCTCTGTATCCCCCCATCCACGCACCTGTGATGGCCATGAGCTGGTCTGGGTGCCACCCTGCTGTGAACAAGGTTCCTCCTCCTCGTCATCCTCCAGAACTGTGCCCTGGCTGGACAATTGTGTACCTTGGGTTTGTGGGTACACTTGGAACCACTTGGGAATGACTGGCCGGAAACCCTACGAAATGATCCCTCTTCCTCCTTCACCTCCTGTGCCACATCCTCTTCCATCATCGCCAGGAGCGTTTTTTCAAGGAGGCATAGAAGTGGGATAGTAACGCTGAGAACGGCGTTGACGGCACTGGCCATGTTGGTGGAGTACTCGAAACAGCTCAACAAGAAACACAGGTCTCGCATGGAGGCCCAGTCATTGGTGGTGAAGTGGTGCTGTTCTGCAGAGCGACTCACCCGTGTGTGCTGCAGCTGAAACTCCACTATCACCTGCTGCTGCTGGCACAGTCTGGCCAGCATGTGCAAGGTGGAGTTCCACCTTGTGGGCTAGTCGCATATGAGGCGGTGAGCGGGAAGGCCGAAGTTACGCTGCAGCGCTGACAGGCGAGCAGCAGCAGGGTGAGAACGCCGAAAGCGCGCACAGATGGCCCGCACTTTATGCAGCAGCTCTGACATATCGGGGTAATTTTTAAGGAATCTCTGCACCACCAAATTCAGCACATGCGCCAGGCAAGGAATGTGCATCAAACCGGCTAGTCCCAGAGCTGCTACAAGATTTCGCCCATTATCGCACACCAGCAGGCCGGGCTTGAGGCTGACTGGCACAAACCACTCATCGGTCTGTTGTTCAAGGCCCGTCCACAGCTCCTGCGCGGTGTGGGGTTTGTCCCCCAAACAGATAAGTTTTAAAACTGTGTTGAAGTTGGTGGTGAAGGTGTTACATTGACAAGTTGAGGAGCTGGTAGAGGATTAGGAAGCAGATTAGGAGGAGAAAGCAACAGGAGGCAAACTGAAGCGCCCTGCAATCCTCAGTGGTCGAAGGACATGCGCCAAACTGCCATCCGCCTCAGGCCCAGCTGCCACTGCATTTACCCAGTGTGCTGTTATGGAGATATAACGGCCCTGACCGTGCTTACTGGTCCACGTATCCGTAGTCAGGTGCACCTTGCCACAGATGGCGTTGCGCAGTGCACACCTGATATTGTCCCCTACTTGGTTGTGCAGGGAAGGGATGGCTTGCCTTGAAAAATAGTGGTGGCTGGGCACGACGTACTGTGGTACAGCCACCACCATAAGGCTTTTAAAACGATCTGTCTCCACCAGACGGAATAACAGCATTTCAAAGGCCAGTAATTTAGAAATGCTGGCATTCGGGGCTAGGGATCGCGGGTGGGTAGGGGGGTACTTCCTCTTTCTCTCCAGCGTTGATGGAGAGCTGAACGCTTCCGTGCGACATTGTGGAGATGCTTGGTGACCCAGGTGTTGGTGTTGCTGACAGATCCTCTGTTTGCGAGGTGGCAGGTGGCACTGTCACTCCGGAGGTGGATGAAGAGGCCGAGACTGCAGCAGAAGAGGAAGCAGGAGGTTTTTGAGGTGTCTACTCCACTGTAGCTCGTGCTTTGCACTTAAATGCCTGGTCATGCAGGTTGTGCTCAGGTTGAGAATATTTATGCTTCACTTTAGGCTCTGATTGCACAGCGTGCAAACCACTCGTGTCTTGTGGTCAGCACATTGTCTGAAGAACTGCCACGCCAGGGAATTTCTTGGAGCTGGCTTTGCTGTTCTCGGTAGCTTGCTGCGGTTGGAAGTAGCAGGCGTACTGTCTAGAGGACGTCCGCTCCGCTTTTGCACCCTGCTCCCTCTTCTGCTGTGCTGGTGGCTCTGTGCGACCACCGCCTCTTACTTCAAACTACATAGGTTACTCACATGACCTTGATTCCATGTGGGGTCGAGGACCTCATCGTCCTCCACATCATCTGCAATATTTCTGGGAAGTGGTTACGCGGATGCCAAATTATGCAGTGGGTCCGGATATGGGTATAGACCCTTGGTCTTTCATAGCAAAGATCTCCAGATTCAGTGCTGGTTCTGATAGGGTCATATCAGGTGTGCTGTCTTCAGCAGGCGGCTGAAAAGAAGACTTGGAGGCTTCATCATTAACCATCCTCTGTATCTTTTTCTGTTCTTCCGCTCTTTTTAGAAAGTCCTGTAATTTACTCCACCTGCGGGCTTTCCATTGGGCAAGGTTATCCTGCTAGGTGACCTCTTCATCACTGCTGGAACTGTTGAGGAACACAAGAGGGTGCTCCTGCATCTTGTAGTTCAGGCTGGCTGCTCTGATGAACTCCACTGACCTCTTATGGTGGTTCCTGGTACTGTCTGGTTAATGAGGCTGGTCAAAGCTGCGGTATGCTGCTGTACATCGGGAACTCCTGCCGGGGCAGAAGGACTCAGAACTCCTGGCTATATTGGCTCTGACAAAGGTATCGCCAGTGGTGGTGATGGCAGGGAAGGAGCACCCTCTCTGGGCAGCGGAGTGGGAGCTTTGGCCGCCTCCGCTGTGCCAACCGGCGTGATGAGAGACACCTTATGGTCCTCCCTGGGTAAGACGTGCCCCTGTACTCTGGGACTAAAAGTCAGTACTAAGTTATTTATTTGCCCCACCTGTAGAGTTGAGGCCGCAGGGAGTTCAGGGATCACTATGGGGACCTCCCGGGGGCTGGTGACCTGTTTCGGGACCACGGGGTGCGGTGTAGTGGTAGCTGCGGGCTGTACCGGGGCCTCAGGGAACGGATTGGTTACTACCTGAGGTTGCGGCCGGGTGGTCGGTTCCGGTGCCTCATCCTGCTGTGCGATAGTCACTGCGATGGGTGAAGTAGTCGCGGCTTGTTCTGGTGCCGATGCTTCGGTCACTGGGCCAGGCGGTGAGGGTTCAAGCATAGTTGTCCTCTCTGGGGCCTTGTTAGTCGGAGTCGGCGTCTCCACAGAAGTGGGCTTGAGTCCGGCCGCCATATCGGTTTCCGGGTTAGTGGCCATCTTTCTTGCTTCCTCTGTCATGATGAGTGCAGGAGGTAAAGGTGGAGCCTGAGGGGAGGAGTCTTCACTCTCTGGGTTTGTAGCGCAGAGTTTTTGGTGGGCAGGATTTAGGTTTCCCGCTTCTAGAGGGGCGTATTCAGCATTTTTGCGCTCTTGAGAGGGCGTTCCTGTGTTTTCCTGCTTCTGAAGGGCATGAAGAAACTGCGCCATTATGAAAATATGGCGAATTAACCCTTGGACTGCTGGTGCACACTGGATAGCGCTTTCTGGCACCGTAATTAAGTCAATAAAGTCAATTTTTAGGGTTTTGCACAGTCTTCAGATTTTGCAGCACTGTGGAACATGCAATTTGATCCAGTTAAGGCACACAATTGGATCCGGTTCTGTTGTGCACACAATTCAGTTTGTATCCTGTTCGAGTGACGCCACTTAAAGGAGTAAGCCGGATTGGGGTATGCACTCTGACGCCAATAATATGCAATGGCTGGGTAAGGTGTGAATGATAATCTATGTTTTTTGTTCGTGACGCCAATTGCAGCGTGCGCAGGGTACTGTTGCAGGGCCCTTTAAGGTGTTGTAACTCACGTACCAGGTTAGGAATGCCAGATTGGTATAATGTGTCTGTGTGGTAATGGCAATAGTGTCAACTGTGTCTCCTGCCTGGGTACAGCTGGACTCCTGGCTCACTTGCAATAAAATGAGTGTGTTGCTAGTAAGTAATTGAGGGATTTTGTAGCAGTAAATGAGATCCAGACTTGGAATATAGTTCAAACGGGTCTTTACTTGATGCAGCTTTCATCCAAATGAGATACAGCAATAGTCCGAAGTCCCAGCAGGTATTGGCAATGTATGGCAGGAATCTATCTTCTGCTTCTATCATGTGCCTGGAGCTCTTTGCAGGATAAGTCGTCTGCCTGTGGCTCTGTAATGTGGCAGGAATTAATACAGTACAGACCAAAAGTTCGGACACGCCTTCTCATTCAAAGAGTTTTCTTTATTTTCATGACTATGAAGGCATCAAAACTATGAATTAACACATGTGGAATTATATACATAACAAATAAGTGTGAAACAACTGAAAATATGTCATATTCTAGGTTCTTCAAAGTAGCCACCTTTTGCTTAGATTACTGCTTTGCACTCTCTTGATGACCTTCAAGAGGTAGTCACCTGAAATGGTCTTCCAACAGTCTTGAAGGAGTTCCCAGAGATGCTTAGCACTTTTTGGCCCTTTTACCTTCACTCTGCGGTCCGGCTCACCCCAAACCATCTCGATTGGGTTCAGGTCCGGTGACTGTGGAGGCCAGGTCATCTGGCGCAGCACCCCATCACTCTCCTTCATGGTCAAATAGTCCTTATTTTCAAAGTTTTCCAAATTTCTTAAAGTAATGATGGCCACTCGTTTTTCTTTACTTAGCTGCTTTTTTGTTGCCATAATACAAATTCTAACAGTCTATTCAGTAGGACTATCAGCTGTGTATCCACCTGACTTCTCCTCAACGCAACTGGTCCCAACCCCATTTATCAGGCAAGAAATCCCACTTATTAAACCTGACAGGGCACACCTGTGAAGTGAAAAACATTTCAGGTGACTACCTCTTGAAGCTCATCAAGAGAATGCCAAGAGTGTGCAAAGCAGTAATCAAAGCAAAAGGTGGACTACTTTGAAGAACCTAGAATATGACATATTTTCAGTTGTTTCACACTTTTTTGTTATGTATATAATTCCACACATTGTTAATTCATAGTTTTGATGCCTTCAGTGTGAATCTCCAAAAGAAAACTCTTTGAATGAGAAGGTGTGTCCAAACTTTTGGTCTGTACTGTATCTTCTGCGCTTGCTATCTTTTTCTGTATGGGGACTGACTAGCTGAGGAGGAATTTGGCTTCTCCTGGTCTCTAGACAGGTACTCACAGTTGTGCTCACAGGGTATGCTTCTTCCTGGAATACTGGAGGTGGCTGCTTGCTTTCACCAGCTGAGGCTACAAGGCTCAGGCTGGTAATGATGATCAAGTGTCTCAACCAAGACAAGATCCTGGCTTTGGATCCCTAGGACTGGGAGCTCCTAGCAGGGGTGGCTGGCACACTAACTCAACTTCTTTCTCTCCCCATGAGGCAGGACATGGACAAGCCCACTCTGCTCAAAGAGGGGGAGCTAAACTGGAATAAAATATTCCAGTCTAGAAACACTAAACTGTAGCTAGGTCTCTGCTAACACATTGCAATGCAATTACAGCAATATTCATGTAACAGGGCTTATAATGCACATTTGTGAGAATATTAAATAAAATCACATTAGATGACAGTATAAAAACACTTAACAGGTTGTTGCGGGGTAAAAGAGTTTCGTAACATAACTCTGGGATGTTACACATCTTCCACCCAGTATTCACCCCTGCCTTCCTTGTCGGTCTGCACACTTTCGAAAGCCCCAGCAGTTGGCACCTGTGTTTCGTCATCATCCGAGACGTGCTGCGATGGTCCTCCCATGTACTCATCTTGAAAGATAAGTGGTTGGGCATCGGTGCACTCAATCTCTTCCACTTCTGGGGCAGGGCTAGGTGGATGGCCCTGGGAAACCCAGCTAACAGAGTCATCAAAAAGAGGAAGAGACTGCTGCATGACTTGGGGCTCAGACTGCTTGGCTGATTTGCAAGGGGGTGAGGTGAAAGACTGATGGACATCGGCTGCAGGTGCCAACTTTGGTCTTTCAGCAGGAGACTGGGTGGGAGACAATGTGAAGGAACTGGATCCACTGTCAGCAACCCAATCTATTATCGCCTGTACTTGTTCAGGCCTCACCATTTATAGAGCAGCATTATGCCCGACCAAATACGGCTGCAGATTTTGTCGCCTACTGGCACCTGAGTAAGGGGTTTCACTTGTGCATGTTGCTGGAACAGATCAACCACGTCCTCTCCCTGCAACAGGAGCTCCACCAGCAGCACCACGACCTGGGGCACGTCCCTTATTTGACGCTCTCCTCATATTTTTCGAATTTAGGATCTTGCCCTAAATGGGTGTTTAATTAATAGTAGAATAGAACAACAGTATGTAAAGGGTGTATCTCACACGGCCTGAACCAGTGTAGGCCTGAATTCAATATTGGTGCACCAAATGGCGGTATTTCAAATGCCTGAATCAAACCCCTGTATGTAGAGGGTGTATCTCACAGGGCCGGAACCAGTATAGGCCTGAATTAAAGATTTCTTTGCACAAAATGGCTGTATTTCAAATGCCTGAATCAAACCCCTGTATGTAGAGGGTGTATCTCACACGGCCTGAACCAGTGTAGGCCTGAATTCAATATGGGTGCACCAAATGGCTGTATTTCAAATGCCTGAATCAAACCCCTGTATGTAGAGGGTGTATCTCACATGGCCTGAACCAGTGTAGGCCTAAATTAAATATTTATTTGCCGAAAATGGCTGTATTTCAAATGGCTGTATTTCAAGTGCCTGAATCAAACCCCTGTATGTAGAGGATGTATCTCACAGGGCCTGAACCAGTGTAGGGCTGAATTCAATATTGGTGCACCAAATGGCGGTATTTCGAGTGCATGAATCAAACCCCTGTATGTAGAGGGTGTATCTCACATGGCCTGAACCAGTGTAGGCCTGAATTAAATATTGTTGCACCAAATGGCGGTATTTAAAGTCTCTGAATCTAACCCAAATGTATTAAGGATGTATCTCAAAATGACATCTGCATCAAAGGCTGCCAACTAAATTTTTTGTGCCCAAACGAGTGTTTGTTTAACAACTGAATTTGACAGCAGTATATAAGCCTGTAATTTCACACGTGCTGATGCTGCAAGGCCTGAAAATAGTGTTTTTTGTCAAAAAAGTGTGCTTTTAAAACCCCAGAAAATGATGGGTGTATTTCTAGCTTAAATTGCACACTGACTAATCCAGATGTCGTAGATTGCCCAAAAAGTGTTTTTTTGGTAACAGAATATGAAAGCTGTATATATTAAACTTGAATTTAACACTTGCAGATCAGGAAAATACAGTTTTTGACAAAAAAAAAGTGTTTTTCAAAACCCAGAAAATGATGGGTATATTTCTAGCTTAAATTGCACACTGACTAATCCAGATGTTGTAGATTGCCCCCCAAAAAATTGTGATTTGCAATGTCCCAAAAGCTCAGATGCAGTGCTGGTGCACTGAGCTTGCAAAAAAAAAAAAAATGGCCGCCGCCACCACCCACCTAACTAACAGAATTATAAAAGTGTTTTTTTTTTTTGTCAATGGGCTTGGGGCAGAGTAAAACGATTGTGTCCTGCACCCACACAACTATTTCTAGGTAGATCACTGAGTTAGATTCTCCCCTATTCTCTCCCTGAAATCACAAGTCCAGCAGCATCCTCTCCCTACACTTGTAACAGCAGAGTGACTGTCACGGCTGAGGATGGGGAAAACCCTCAGCCGTGCGATGCCAGATGATGGTAGTCGCTGCTTGACCAGGGAGACAGCACACATAAACACACAGGAAGCCAGAACCATAGCTGCAATAATAACAGACACCACATAAACATAAACTTAACATCACATAACATTTATGACCACAAGGGTGGCCCTCAGTGGCAGATGGTATATAAGAAGGAGGATGACTCCAGCTTACTACAAGGCTGGAGTACCCCTCAGCTTCAGGTCTCCACAGAGGCTTTATAGCCCAATGTGGCCACACCCACACAGACACACACAGGAAAGGGAATTAACTCTTCCAACACCAACCAGGGAAGTGAAACCACTTAAAGGGGAAAACACACACAATAAACACACTGGAGCTGTTACCGCCGGCAACGACATGCGTGGCAACCATGTCCTGGGAGTCAGCCAAAATGCAGAGACGTTGCCACCACATGTACAATATACAACACGTTGCCACGGGCAGCCACCAGTGAAGGGAAGTGTCACAGTGCACACCTACATAAACCTCGTGCACACCAGACATACAAAAGGCACACCTACAAAGACAGGTTGCCAGGTGCAACCGCATACATAATATTGCCAGCGGCAACCACAGGTGAGGTAACATACTACAGCCCTCACCTGTGATTGACAACAAGACCAAACCGCAGACAACTGCATACGGTTCCAGGAGTCACGACCATAACCATGGTCGTGACAGTGACGTGCAGCACTACGTGACTCCAGCTTATATAGAGGCTGGGTCACAAGCTGCACTGGCCAATCACAGCTGTAATGGCTTCTAAGGTCAGACAGTTAACCGCTTGTTGATTGGCTGCTCTGCGGCCTTTCCAAAAAGCGCCAAGAAAGCACCGAACTCAAACTTTTACTGAAATGTTCGGGTTCGGGTCCAAAAATCCTACTACTTTACTTTACTTTACAGTTCGGGTTCACTCAACCCTAATTATAAGTCAAAGGGAGTCAACAGAATCCGATTGTAACAAATTCACCATGACTCCTGGGAAAAGCAGAAGTCTTGACACAAGTGCAAATATAGCCCTACCCTAGTGTAAATTACAATATCATGCACAGTGATGTGTAGGTGTAAGGCTACTTTTACACCAGCGTTTTTGCTGGGTCAGTCATAAATCAGCAAAAACGCTTCCGTCATAATAATTAGTGATGAGCGAGCACCAAAGTGTTTGGGTGTTTGGGTACTCTGTCTGAACACATAGCGATATTCGTGCACTCGGCCAAGCACCAGAGTATAGAGTATAATGGAAGTCAATGGGAGACAACCAGGCACCCCCTGCTCGGAGAGCAATAAGGCACAGTGTAATACCTCAGCTAATATAGTAGGAATCTAGGGAAGGCAGTGTGGGTTAGCGCACCCCCGCCTGCGCTCCTACGGTGTATACCAGTCTTGGTGAGTTATAGGTAGTTTTAATCTTTTAGTTAGCTCACATATGTTTACATCTTTCTACGTGTTTTAATAAAGAAGTAAAAGTTGAGTTTTAGTGTCTGGGACAAGAGTGGTCAGTAGCCGTTTAGGCAGTAGTATTTTATATATATTATAAATCCCTTCCTGGACAATTCATTCACATGATGCTACAATTGTTCAGGGACACTGCTACACTCCTAAAGCCAATACACTAAGTGAAAGGGCTGCCAAATATTACAAGGAATCAGGATTACAATACCCCCTTTCTTACACATAAAGGAGAGCATTATACACACCCTTGAAAAATTATCCTTGATGGCCTACTGGTGACCCTCCAAAACATTTGGAGCGAGGGCATGCTGGTGACCCTATAAAAAATTAGGGACAAATACTGCTGAGCTGACCTTCCAAAACATTATATGTGAGGTCCTGCTGTTCAGCTGACGCACTAAAACATTATTTGTGAGGGCCTTCAGGTGAGCAGACCGCATAAAACATTACAGGTCAGGGCCTACAGGTGAGCAGACCATATAAAACATTAGAGGTGAGGGCCTACCAGTGAGCAGACTGTATAAAACATAGGCGGTGAGGGCCTGAACGTGAGCGGACCCTATAAAACATTGTAGTGAGGGTCTACAGGTGAGCAGACCGTATAAAACATTATAGGTGAGGGCCTGAACGTGAGCGGACCCTATAAAACATTGTAGTGAGGGCATATATACTGTATGAAAGAGGAGGATGAGAAAACAAGATTCAAACATATACCCTTTTTTTGCGGTGCATCTAAATCTTGTGGATTGAGTACATTATAAAGCATACATTTAAATTGCATTTTTGTTCCTCATTAGCTCAGCTTTCCTCTGGTGGAGTGGAGAAGTCAGGGGCAATCCAGGCCTTGTTCATTTTTATCTGAGTCAACCTGTCAGCATTGTCAGTGGACAAGTGGATACGCTTATCTGTTATAATGCCACCAGCAGCACTTAATACACACTCAGACAATATGCTGGCGGCAGGGCAGGCCAGCACCTCCAAGGAATAGATCACAAGTTCGTGCCACGTGTCCAGCTTGGACACCCAGTAGTTGCAAGGCACCGATAAATCATTGAGGACGCTGACACGGTCTGCTATGTATTCCTTCACCATCTTTCAAAACTTTTCCCTCCTTGGGACAGTGCTTCAGGGTGCGGTTGCTGGCAGGGTGTCATGAAAGTGTCCCATGCCTTGAAGAGTGTTGCTCTGCCTTTGTTGGAACTGGAGTGTGTTCTTGTTGTCTGCCTTCCTCGTTTGCTTATGAAAGTACGGACTCTGCCGCCAGCTTTGTCAGATGGAAATGTTTGGAGCAATTTCTCAACAAGAACTTTCGGGTATTGCATAATTTTACTTGCCCTCTCCACCACAGAGAGGAATAAGAGATTAGAAGTTCTCTTTGCAGCGGGGGGTCAAGAAGGGTGAACACCCAGTAATCTAAAATGCGTATAACGCGAGGGTCGCGGGAAAGGCAGCCTAACATGAAGTCAGCAATGTGTGCCAGAGTACCAACAGGCAAGACGTCTATGTCGACGTCAGGATGACTCTCCATCTCCTCATCCTCCTCCGTATCCCCTTGTGCCCATCCACATCAAGCCGATGGAATTAAAGTTTCATCAGTAGTACCCTCTGTAGCAGAGGCAGCGGTCTCCTCCTCCTCCTCCTCATGGTCCAATTCACGCTGAGAAGACGAAATATGGGTGGTCTGGCTATCACCCACACTAAAGTCCTCCCCCATTTCCACGTCTGTCACATTCAGAGCGTCATCCTTAATTGTGAGCAGCGATCATTTGAATAGACACAGAAGTAGGATGCTTACGCTGATTATAGCGTTACCGCCACTAACCATCTGTGTGGATTCATCAAAGTTTCTTAAAACCTCACAGAGGTCTGCCATCAATGCCCACTCCTCGCTTGTGAATAGTGGAAGTTGACTTGAAAGGCGACGACCATGTTGCAGCTGGTATTACACAACTGCCCTCTGCTGCTCACAAAGCCTGGACAACATGTAGAACATAGAGTTCCAGCGTGTGCTCACGTTGCACAACAGTTGGTGAGCTGGCAAGCCCCAAGTGCTGCTGCAGCATTGACAGAGCAGCTGAAGCTGTGGACAACTTGCGGAAATGGTCACCCACGCGGCGTGCCTTTACTAGTAGCTCTGTCAAATTTGGGTATGTTTTGGGGAATGCGTACCGAGGGACGGCCACCGACATCAGGCTGCAGAAGGCCTCAGTCTCCACAAGCCTAATTGGCAACATTTCAAGGGCCAGTAATTTTGAAAGTTGTGCATTTAGTGCTATGGACAGTGGGTTAGTGGCTGGGTATTTCTGCTTGCGTTCAAATGCCTGGGGTAAAGACAATTGGATGCTCTGCTGGGACAAGGATGAGGATGTGGTTGCTGTTGGTGCACGCGGAGGCCCAGGTGCAGGGCAAGGGGCATCTGACCCTGCACCTTCGACTGGGGATTGGCCAGCAGTGCGTAACACAGGGGAAGAGGAGGCACTGGGGTGGCCCACAGACCCAGATTCTGGACCCAGGCGTTTGGTCCACTGATTAGGGTGCTTGGATGCCATGTGGTGGATCATGCTGGTGGTGGTGAGGTTGATGGTGTTCGTGCCCCGGCTCATTTTGGTATGGCACAGGTTACAAACAACCACTCTTTTGTCTTCTGCACTTTCCGCAAAAAAGCGCCATACTGCGGAACACCTACCCCTTGGCAAGGGAGATTTACGCATGTGGCTGATCCGTGTAACAGTTGCGGGCCTATTTGGTGTGGGCTGACTTCTCACTTTTGCCACACAACTGCCTCTTACAGCTTGTTGCAGTGTTTCAGATCCCTCCTAGTCTCTACTGCTTTCCTCGCTCGGCATTTCACCTTCCCAAGTTGGGTCAGTGACCTCATCGTCCACCACCTCCGCTTCCACTTCCTCATCCCCATCCTCTTGACTTGACCTAACCACAACCTCAGTGATTGACAACTCTATCTTATCCTCAGCCCCCTCGTGAACAAATAATTGACATTGACCAGCCTCATCTTCTTGACCCTGTGATAGGTCAAGAGGTTGTGAATCAGGGCACTCTTCAAGTGTGCTTGGCGAGAGGGCTAAATCTAGTGATGGCAAAGAAAATAGGTGTGGCGGAACCCGCCTCGCCACTGGGCATTGGAGAGGACTGGCTACCCGCCTCCTACCTGCTGACTATGGCCCCTGGTAAATTTGTATGTTTGAATGCAATTTGGGCATGTGGTGTTTTGTGTTGCTGCTGCTGGCCCTTTGGGGACCATCCGTGGACATGTGACTTTTGGGAACAATGGCCTTTGAGACTGTGTAGCAGATTGCATTCGGGCTGTTTTGAATATTGTGTATGTTGTTATGGGTTTGGTTGGATTGTATTGCGATGTATTGTGGGCTGTGTGTATCTTGCTCTTGCTGTTATGTTAAAGGCATTGCTGTTCTGTGCCTCTTCTCCTCCCCCCTTTGCTGTCCCTCCTCCATCTCCCATCAGCCCTTGCTATTGTCGGGCCCCACCCTTCCTTGTACCATAGACCTCCATGTGCCCTATTGTATGCAAATGAGGCTGTTGGGGGAGTTTAAAGTAGGTGTGCTATGTCTAAATAAAGTGAGTTCCTGTTTTTACCCTCAAGGTGAAGTGTCGTCTCATTCTTGGGGGAGGATTTATTGCATGCTGTACCAGTTTGACTGCTAGGAGTGTAAACCTATTTGTATGGTTTCCTATTCAACTGTCTACAGCATTCATATGCTTGAAGAGGATTTATATGCTGCTTCGGTTCAGTGATTGTGGTGTCTGCCAGAGTGCTTGAAAACCTCAGGAAAACGCTAGGAGCATCCGTCAACGGAGGTACTCAGTCGGGGTGCCAGGTGATCCGTTACAATAGGTCCTCGGAATGTCCGCGTGTGGTATCAACGGTTTGTCTGACTCCTGACTCTACATGGTGGGAGGAAGGAGGGTCAGGGTGAGGATTCTGTGGACCAGACTCTTTGATAATGAGACTGTTCTTGGTGGAAGAGAGTGTGGAAGAATTATCTTCTGCCATCCAACCGACCACCCGGTCGCACTGGTCCGACTTGGACAATGTTGTCATGCGAAATGTGAAACTGGGTATGGTGGATTTTTTTTCTTTTTTTCAGTTTCCCTGACAGCTGGCACAGTTTCATTGCGCCCAAGGCAACGGCCTCTGCCTGAACCGTCAGCAACACGCCCACTTCCCAGTCCCTTAGTGCTCGCCTTCTTCATATTAAAAGGTTTATTCAATAGATGTTGGACAACTTATTTAAATTTGCCCCCAGCAAAATAATTCTCTGCTGGAATACTGTATATAATGTTTGTGCATTGAACGCACACACAGATGTGCCCCAAACTAGTTAAATTGGTCCAAAATACAAATAATTCCATGCTGGAATACTGTATATACGGTTGGGGCCTAAACGCACACACTGATGTGCCTAAAACTAGTTACATTTGTCCCAAATAAAATGTATTCTCTGCTGGAATACTTTATATAATGTTTGTGGATTGAACACACACACAGATGTGCCCAAAAGTAGTTAAATGTGTCCCAAAAGATAAATAATTCTCTGCTGGAGTACTGAATATAACGGTTGCGGATTGAACGCACACACAGATGTGGTACAAATTAGGTTAATTTCCCCAGAAAAAAAATTGTCTGATGGCGCGGTGTATATCTCACTAGCAGGCCTACTCTAGTGAATAAGCCCCTTTTTATAATGTCTGCTAAACACACTGCTTTCTGATGGCCTACTGTAGATCTCACTAATATCAGATCTTTCTATCTTTTAAAAGCTTTTGGGCACTTAAAAAAGCGATTTTCCAGCCCTGCACTATCTGTCCCTTCCTGAAGACGCCTGTCCCTGATACTGCTGAATTTAACCCCTAGGTAGAAAATAAATAAATAAATGGTACTGCACTTGCTGTCAAACCCACACTGTAGTCCTTAAGAAGACTGTTTAGTCTTTCAATAGTTTTTTTTTTTTGGAGTTAAATCTGTGAATTTCCAGCAAAACGCTATCTGTCCCTGCCTACTGTCTGCTCTCCCTGATGCTGAATGATCTGAGCATGGGACATCGGCTCCTATATAAACTGGTATCATGTGTTTCGGCCAGCCAATCAGTGTAAGGCTAATAGCTAACATGGCTATGGCATTACACTGAAGGGAATTACTTACCTGAACGTTGACTGGCTGCTTAGGATGCGCCAAACGTGCAGGGAGGAGACTCGAGCAATGCAACGAGCACATGTGGTATTCGGCCGAGTACCGCCACGTGCCGAGCATAGCGATGCTCGAGCCGAACCGGTACTCAGCCAAGCATGCTCACTCATTACTAATAATAATACAACTGTCTGCATCTGGTCTGAATGGATCCGTTGTATTATCTCTAAAATACCCAGATTGATTGTACTGTCCCACTACGTAAAGGTGGGCACTACTCAAGGGTCAATTGGGTCATGTTGTTCCCCACCTCCTGTGGGAGATTGCTATTGTGTTTTGTAT
The DNA here is from genome assembly GCF_014858855.1 of Bufo gargarizans. NCBI lineage: Eukaryota > Metazoa > Chordata > Amphibia > Anura > Bufonidae > Bufo > Bufo gargarizans. The sequence continues at coordinate 117,975,210 of NC_058088.1, forward strand.
TGTATGACTGCATAATTCCATGTTAATTCCTGTGTACCAGGCCTGCTAGGGGTGTAGTTTCTCCTCCTAAGCTGTAGAGGGAGCTAGGGAACCCCCTAGTACAGGGCTGGCCAACCTGCGGCTCTCCAACTGTTGTAAAACTACAACTCCCACCATGCACTGCTGTAGGCTGATAGCTGTAGGCTGTCTGGGCATGCTGGGAGTTGTAGTTTTGCAACAGCTGGAGAGCTGCAGGTTGGCCATCCCTGCCCTAGTATATATAGTTAGGCCCAGACAGGAAAGAGTTAGTTCAGTCTAGTCCAGGAGGCTAAGTAGTTCAGTCTAGCCTGCCTGAAGTGCTGAGCAAGTGAAGCTCAGAGGTTAGTCCAGTAGAAGAAGTTCCCTGCACCTTGCAATGTACAGAGCAGTGCTAATCCCACCCAGCCAAGTGGAAAGCTGAGGGGCAGAAGTTTATTGTTCAACAAGAGGATTTATACCAGAGGAGGTTTCCCTACCCAAGGATAAAGCCAGCTATTAGGCATATGGGCCTTGGAGAAAGCCAGACAGGATCTGCAGAAAGTACAGCCTGATCTGTGAGTTTATTCCCTCTGAGTTATCTGGCTAGGATTCTACCTGCCACCTATGTAAAGCCTGCCTGTTACCAAATATTTTTCTTATGGAACTGTCTGGAGTTTGTACATAGTTGAACTGTTCAGTAAAGAAGAATTCTAGTTCACTACAATCGTGTGTACCTCCATTATTCCTCCTAACAATCAGTGTGCCACCGTTACCGGCACTGGCGTCACAAACTGTAAGGGATCTTGCCACAGGCACGCTAAACTTTCAACACCCAGGGCACCTCACCTATCACCTGGCCTGGTCCCTATATCTAGAGAGTGCCCTAGAGGATCTACGTGCCAGCCTTTTCATCACTGCTGTACGCCTGCCCAGGGAATACTACTAACTGTGAGTACTAAGAGCAACCCTCGGTCTGTTAACTGAACCCCGTGACCTCACATTTGCTCACCCTGAAGGACTGGCGTACTGCAGGATTCGCCTCTAAAACCATTGTAAGTCAATGGGAGACGGATCCGTTTTCTTTTGTATCAGAGAAAACGTATCCGTATCCATTGACTTATATTGTGAGTCATGACTAATCTGTCTTGCTCCGCACCACATCGCGGACAGAAAAAACGATGCTTGCAATATTATTCTGTCAGCGATGGGGATGCAACCAAATGGAACAGAATACATTCTGTTTCGTTCAGTTTTGTCCCCATTGACAAAGAATGGGGACAAAACTGAAGCGTTTTCCTCCAATATTGAGATCCTATGACGGATCTCAATAGCGGAAAGGAAAAGCGCATATGTGAAAGTAGCCTCAGGCACATGACCACTGCAGACAATCATCGTTCTCAGCTTTAGATCTCTGAGTATAGTTGTAGTGTCCCACTACGTAAATGTGGGCACTACTCAAGGGTCAATTGGGTCACGTTGTTCCCCACCTTTTGTGGAACATGGTCATGGTATTTTGTATGGTATTTTAATGTGTATTTTCCTGTTATCTCCTGTACCAGGCCTGTTAGGGGTGTAGTTCCTCCTCCTAGGCAGTAGAGGGAGCTATGGAACCCCCTAGTATATATAGTCAGGTCCAGTTCAGGGAGAGTTAGTGAAGGGGAGAGTGTGTAGTTAGAAGCCAGTGTACAGTTTAGCTAGAGAGTAGCTGAAGTGCAGCTTCTAACATGCAGCTAAATAGCCCAGGTTTCTAGCTTGCACCCAGGAGAAGAGGTTGCCTCATGAAGTTCCCTGCATCGTGCCAAGTACAGAGCAGAGCCAGTGTTATCCAGCCAAGTAGGAAGCTGAAGGGCAGAAGGATATTTACAGCAAGAGGATTTATACCAGAGGAAGGTTTCCCTACCCAAGGATAAAGCCAGCAATAGGGCATACGGGCCTTGGAGAAAGCCAGACAGGATCTGAAGAAAGTACAGCCTGATCTGTGAGTGTTATTCCTTCTGAGTATCTTGCAAAGACTTTGCCTGCCATTTTATGTGAAGCCTGCCTGTTATCAAGACCCTGCATGTGGAATTAACTGAAACCTGTATATAGTTGAACTGTTTCAGTAAAAAGAAGTTCTGGTTCACTACAACTGTGTGTACCTCAATTATTCCTACAATAAATCGGTGTGCCACCGTTACCGGCACTGGCGTCCCGAACTTTAAGGGATCTTGCCACCGGAACACTAAACCTACAACACCCAGGGCACCTCACCTAGCACCAGGCCTGGTCCCTATACCCAGAGAGTGCCCCAGAGGATCTATGTGCCAGCCTCTCTATCACTGCTGTACGCCTGCCCAAGGTATATTGAAAACCGTGAGTACCAATAGCAACCCTCGGTCTATTAACTGTACCCTGTGACCTCATAATCGCTCACCCTGCAGGACTGGCGTACTGCACAGTGATTGGCTGCAGCAGTCACCTGCAGTATACTGGCATGTCCCTGAAGTTTGAAACGAAGCAGCAGCTTGAGGACCTGACCAGCGCCACAGAGATCAGCGCTGGAGAAAAGGGCCAGTATAAAATGATTTCTTAAAATTTTTAGCTATTGCAGAGCTTGTCTGAGATTTTCAATGATCTCAGACAACCCCTTTAAGCTATTATACTGCAGATTTAGTTTCCTAACCAATAGCACAAATATTTATGTTTTCTGCAAACTGTAAGGGTGCAACGCAAAGCTGTAAATGGCCACGTGCCACCAAGCTGTGTCCACCCGCGGCATCCAATAGCTGCACAATTTTACTGCAGAATTTACTCAGAAAGGCTCTAAAACCAGAAAAACGACAGAGTGGTCTCCAACCTGTAGATATCCAGCAGCTGCAAAACTACAACTACAAACAAAATCTCATGCTGCATCCAAGTCACACATTTAAAGTAGTGATCCAATAAATTCTTTGAAATATACTGGTAAATCATTTTCCTAAATCCCACAATTTTTTATTTAGAGCTAGCACAAATGAGTCTGCCTCTGAGAAAACTATTTATAACTACAGAGGCGGCGCATTGAGGAAGCCCAGCTGTGCAATGTATAAAGAGGAAGCCAATGTGAAAAACATTAAAAGAGACTGTGATGAACACACCAAGGCATAAAGGATGCGATCAGATTATGTGAAATAAATCGGCTGGAGGACAAAATATTAAAAAAATGCATGACGTGCAATTAGATAGATGGCGCCTCAGTGAAAAGCTCAGCTTCTTGCTTTTTACATCTCGTCTTTTGTTTAAAGAGAACCTGTCACCTCTTCTGACATGTCTGCTTCTGGGGGAGAGAGGGGGGAATGTATTCCGCATGAAATGACAATTCTGTAACATTTATTCTTATGATTCTATATTGTGCCGTTCTTTTTTTTCCTGCTAGAATTTTATAGCTAAAGGTACACACAGGTGTTGCCAGTTGGGAGGGGGCGAGGGTGGCCCTGGCATTGACCAATCAGTGCTGCCGGTGGCAGGGAACACGCTAAAACAGGCATGTCAGGCGACGGGTCCTCTTAAGCATTGAATAGCCACACACAGATATTAGCACAGCCACTATACGTAAATCCCAGTACAAACATTTGGGTAGTTCACATTTCTACAACTGCTGTAGCTCTCTGTATGGAGAACTGTGGAATTAACTAATGTGCTATTGTCATCTGTAGGCTGTATTTTTTTTCTCCACGTAGGCTTTTGTTGGTTGGATTGTGCGTGGGTGTGCAGTGGTGGCAGTAGGGTGATTAATGTATAGAAGAAGGTAAAAAGGATGTACTTTGATAACATAGGTGGTAATGAAGAAAGGAATAATTCGAGGAGCAGCAGCTGTGTTAAAGAAGCAGCAAAAACACAAAGTGAGGAATTTGCGAAAACCAGTGTTCCATACACCGGTCTTAATCCAAAGTACGCTGGAGTAAAATGCCACTAATTCATTAAGAAGCACATGCCTCTTAGGGCGGGTTCACATCAACGTTACGAATTCCGTTATTATTTTCCATTATAACCATTTTAAAAATAACAGAATTTGTAAGACGGAATTCAAAGTGGAAACCTCATAATAGAGGTCTATGGGCAAGAAGAACGGAACCGTCTGGTTTCCGTTATTCAGGACGGAAAAGAAAGTCCTGTCATTGTCATTACACCACTGGTGTAAAGTAGAACTGGCCTAGTTGCCCATAGCAACCAATCAGATTCCACCTTTAATTTTGACAGCTCCTTTGGAAAGTGAAAGGTGTAATCTGATTGGTTGCTATGGGCAACTAAGACCGTTCTACTTTACATCAGTTTGGTAAATCTCCCCCTTAGTTCCTGGACAAAGCACAAACAATGGAAACTGCAGTTCTGTGTTTTCAAATGTAAGTTAATGTACTTGGGGAGAAGAAACCCTTAGTCTATTATATTGGCAGTTCTGTCTTAGAGCTAATGCACACAGCCGTTGTTGGCAAACAGCGGGTCCGCAATATATGGGCACTGGCCATGTGTGCACCATATGACGGATGCGAACCCATTCACTTGAATGGTTCTGCAATCCAGAAGATACTTTGCGGAGGCACCAAGAAGAAGGCTACAGAAGCACTACGGGGTTGTCTCATCGGCCTGTGCCTCTGCACTGCCCCCCAAAAAATAGAACTAGTTCTATTTTCTTGGGGTGCAGACGGATCACGGACCCATTCAAATCGAATGGGTCAGCATCTGTCTTCGTCAGTCACATGGAGAGTGCCCGTGCATTGGAGACCGCAAATGGCGGTCCTGAATGCACAAAACAGGCCGCACACGTTCCTGTGCATGAGCCCTTAGCCAGGATTTGAGATCGCTAGCGAGACCATATCTGCAATACGGTGTTACAACCAGATAGTGACACATATCCTTTTTTCTAATCTATTTTTATTTTCTGATTGCAGATGTTTTTCATTCTAATTCCTCAGGATAGGTCAGCAGTATCTGATCGGTGGAGGTCCGACACACAGGACCCCCACTGCTTCTGTGAAAGCCACAGCCTTCTCTCAGCTTACCAAGCACAGCGACGTACATCGTATAGTGGCTTTACTTGGTATTGCAGCTCCTAGGACACGTGACAGATGAACGTGTTGTCACCCGGCCTAGGAAAAGCTACTGCAAGTACCACTGCTTTCTCAAACAGCTGATCGGCTGATCGTTTGAAATAAAAACATGATTTAAATAATATAGATCATTTTTTGAAGACACATTCTCTTTATAGGGGAAGAATTATCAAAACTGGTGTAAAGGCAAACTGGCTTAGTTGCCCATAGCAACCAGATTCCATCTTTAATTTCCCAAAGGAGCTGTGAAAAATAATAGGTGGAATCTGATTGGTTGCTATGGGACTTTACACCAGTTTTGAAAAATCCTCCCCTTAATCTGTGCAACGTTGAGGAAAGCATGGAAAAGGGGTTGTCTCATCTTGCCGTTACTGAGGCGAGATAAGACACAGTCCAGACCACCAGCTGGCCAGGATACAGCGGAGTGTGCCGACGCTCTCTGTTTCGAAAACTCCTATTGCTGTGTATGGGAGCTACGGAAACAGCTTAGCACAGCAAGCTACGTATTCTTTTTCCGAGTTAGGGGAACAGAATAGCTTGCTGTGCTGCATTGTGTCCGTGTCTCTGCCGCCCTGGAATGGGAGCCACTAAAACAGCAAGCTCCTGCACACTCGCTTCGCAGCCAGCTGATGGTCACCACTCACCTCTCCTGACATGCCTGTTTTGGTATCTACTTGCATTCCCCATGTAATACCAATTCTGGAGCATCTATTCTTGTGACTCTATGTTGTGCCATTCCTGTTAGATGTTTATGACTGAATTTCCAGCAACTTACAGTAAAGCCACAGATGGATATTACCAGTTGGGGGCGTGTCCCTGCAAAGTCTGACAATGACAGCACTAATTGGACAGTGTCAGACAGTGCAGGGACACGCCCCCAACTGGTAAGACTCATCTGGACCCTTACTGCAGATTGCTGGTAATTCATTCATAAACGTCTAGCAGGAATAATCCAGGAATGGCACAACATAGAGTCATAGGAATAGATGCTCAAGAATTGTAGATGCTCTAGAATGCAAGTAGTTACTAAAAGCAGCTCCTCTTTAAAAGGTTTTTCCAAGATTATTTTACTGAAAACCTATCCTCTGGGACCCGGGACCCCTGCTGATCACCTGTTTTGAGAAGGCAGCGGCGCTTCTGTGAGTGCCACCGCCTTATCGCAGCTTACCAAGTACTGCACTGTCAATTGAATGGGGCTGAGATGCTCCTAGCCTACATGTCATATCAGAGGATAGGTCATCAGTAAAAAATAATTTTGAAAGACCCCTTTAATGCAGTTCTCTGACACCAAGTATCGTGAAATTTTCCTCATCTTTCATGTAAAATACATTTATATGCTTTTTAAATTCAAGCATGTTAGATTTGAAGAGGCCCAGTGCTTTGTTGTGCTGCAATATACTGTAAGCCGCTGCCATAAATATACTGCAGAACAAAGTAATGCTCTACTGGAAATGTAATAGCAAAAATATGGAACATATGTACTGATATCCACATAGTCTGACCTTGGGGAGAACGGTGTGTAGTGGGCACAGTAATGTCTGGACAGTCTCCTTTTGTTCTGTAATCTTCTCAGTTACACGAACACACTGTGGCTTCTGGTTAGATCTCATGTTATCTCCAATATCAGATTCCCAAATAGTCTTCAAGAAATAATACGGATATCTGTTAGCACTAATGTAGAAAAATAGTATACGGTTTGTGCATTATATAATATACTGCATTTAGAATTCAATATAGGATTATGCCTTATTTACACAGTCAGACCTCGTCCACATTTCCGTTTTTCATTGATGTGTGCTGTCCGCATTTTCCACTGGCAGCTCACGTACCCATTAATTTAAATGTGTCTGTTCCCATTTCAATATTTTTTTTACTGGAAATTAATTTTCAGCAGAGCAACATCAGTGAATTACAGATTACACACGGATGGTAAAAATGGACACAGGGATCCTTCACAAACATCTTCACGGATGAAACACTTACCCTTCTTTTCATGGATGTGTCACTGACATGGAAATGTAGACGAGGCCTCAGTGTTTGGTCAGTGATTTTGAGCCAAAACCAGGTGCGGCTCTAAACACAGAACAGGAGCAGATCTTGCCCTTATACCTCATGTCTGCGGAGGCTCCAATCCTGGTTTTGGCTCACAATTAGTGTTGAGCGAACTTGTGTTTTAAGTTCGGCGTCTAAAGTTCGGGTTCGGGTTCTCGAAGATTTGCGTTATGGAGTCCACTACTACGGACCAAGTTATGGTCCGTGGTAGCGGAATCCAATAACGCGATTCGTCGATAACCCGAACTTTAGATGCCGGACTTAAAACACAAGTTCGCTCAACACTACTCACTCACAATCACTGATGGAAATCACTGATGGAAATCACTGACCAAAACACCAACTGAAAATAGCCAGTGCATTCCTTCAAGCACAAATTTGCTCTGTTTTGTTTTTTTTACCACTAAAAATGCTTACAGTTTTTTAGCATACTGTATGCTTTTTATGGCACTTTTGTGTTACAATATGTTTAAATGGTATTTTTTTCAGGCATCACCAAATGAAAAAAAAAAAAGAAAGAAAATGAGCAAAAAAACATGTGAGTGTTCTGCACTTATTTCGTGCAGACCTTCCGCTAACAGCTAGAGTTGAAGTTTTTCAAGTAAAATCTCAAAAGTGCTGAAAAATACCAATAAAAAAACCCTGTGTAAATCAACCCAACAAGTGGTTTCAAAATACATTAAAACTATATGCCATACTGCTCCACTCAGACATAAAACTTCTTCAGAGAACTTTTAGGCAGTTCATTTGGAGCTCCTCATGGAGGAGTCGTATTAGCCTTTATAAGTTACAGCAACCTTGAATATTGGGGGGCCTTAAAGGGGTTGTCCGAGTAATTTTTTATTCTATCTTTCGAACTAGGCAATTAACTCACTTTATCTCCAGCGGCTGGTTTCTCAGATTCCAATAAGGGTCACATGACCTGTGATGTCAGCTTCTCTCCCTGCTCTGATAATGTTCCTGCATAAGCCTGAGAGATCTGTACACCTCACTGTGCTGGCCACGCCCCCCTGCACTGCCGGCTGCTGCTTATTGCTCTCTCCCAGGATTCTTAACCCCTTCAGCTGCACAGACTCTGCACTGAAGAGTTTACTGTGTAGCTGCATGCAGTGAGGAGACAAATGCTGGGCACAGGAGCTGAAAGAGAAGTTCTGCAGAGCATTGCAGGTAGGTGGAAGATCCTGTGTGTATTAGCAGTGTCATTGTACAGCTGGGACTTGTAGTTCTATACATACAACATGCTGCTGAGTCTCCCAGCAGGCAGACATGTCAATCAGTACAGGACTTGTATTCACTCCCTTAGGAGTGTCATTATACAGCTGGGACTTGTAGTTCTACACATACAACATGCTGCTGAGTCTCCCAGCAGGCAGACATGTCACTCAGGGCAGTACTTGTATTCACCGCCTTGACAGAGCAGGGGAGGGGCAGAAGTAGTTTTTATTGTAAGTAAACAAAGGGCTTTTTTTTTTTTTTGCCTAAAACTTGCTTAGCTTTAGTTATATATTGCTGACCATCAGATTTACAGTGCTATATCTTTTTTTTCCATAACTCGGACAACCTCTTTAACTTTCCCTATATTTCACTATATGACCTGGTTGCCAACTTTAGATATGTTGTTGATTGGATGTGCTAATGTTGATATGGAGAAACATTTTTCCCTCACTACTGCATTTACCGAAAGCTGCGCTTCCTCCTACCATAAAAGATTTTCCTTTTCTATGGAATACTATTCAGGTCTCGCATAAAGTAAGGAAATTTAGTAAACTAGATGGCACACACTTTTTTCAGCACCTTTTGGGGCACCCGGTTTTTTTTTTTTTGGGGGGGGGGGGGTAGACCGCTCAGGATATATACTACCCTAGCATCACAGGGCTGTATTTGGATTCTTCATATGTTAGATTCCAGCTACTCTGTTATTTCTATTACGGAAGCCTCCCAACGATTCCCGGCATTTAATCAAAATCAATTTAGATTAATCAAGTTTTATTGAAGTTTTCAGGTTAAACTTTACAGAATAACAAAGCCCCAAGTAGGAGCGCCATGACAATTTATGACAGTATTGGTACAATAAGTCAAGACAGCAGCACTTACATAGATCACACAATCCTATCAAATTTATTCCGTCCTGTCAAAATTTGTTGTTCAGATTGTCAACGAAGAGTGAACAACAAAAAAGAGAAAGAAAGAGGAGAAAATAAAGGGAAAGGGGAAAGGGAGGGGAAGGAACCATATCTCTTTCGCTAAAGGAGATATAAAGCCTAAAGCTTACATCACCACCGTATATTAAGGTCCTCCTACCTCATGTAGCCAGAATAGCGAGAAAGTCTGGGGATTCTATTGCCGTCGATTCTATTGGGAATCGTAGTAATGACCCCTTCTGAGACGACATAGATCCCGGAAGGATGGAGAGGAGCGCCACCTGAGGAGAATTATTAGCTTGTTTTGTAGAAATTTTATTGAATGGTTGGAATACTGAGTCCCAAAAGGGTTTAATTAAGTCGCAGCCCCACCATACATGAAGCATCGTACCTCTTTCTTTGCAACATCTCCAGCATAACTCTGAAACTGAAGGAATAATTCTATGGAGTCTGACCGGGTATCTATACCAACGGGATAATATTTAGTAGTTCTTCTCCTGAGCGGCACACGCCATAGACAGCTTGTGAGAGTATAGGAAAGCTTTTTGACAATCGGCTTCTGCTATGCTAGTGCCTAAATCTGACTCCCAGCCCTTGATGAAATTCGGGCTACCTTTTTGAGAATCCTTTAGAAGGATCTGATACAGGTAGGAAACAAGGTGAGTCGGTGGAGAAGACAAAGTAAACAATTTTTCAAATTCTGTGAGCGAGGCCCCAAAAGAACACTGTGCTCCCCTGGACAAGACGAAAGATTTAATTTGCTCATATTCCAGCCAGGACATCTTTTTGTCCGGGAATCTATTGGACATAACTGATAAAGACGGAAATGCACCTCCTTGCATCAGATGGTGAAAGCGAGGGTCATCCAAGGTCCTAAAGCCTAAGAATGAATCCCTACCTGTTCCAGCTGGGAATGCTGGGTTATGAAAAATAGGAGTAATTGGGCCAAGTCTTCTGATACCCATCCCTTTGCGAATTAATGAGTCCCAGAGTCTGATGGTGTGTTGTAATAACAAGGAGTGGTTAGAAGATCGTGGGAGATCCACCGGTGATAGCCAGGTAATGTGTTTAAGAGGAAAGGAGCATAGGGTTTGTTCTAAGCTAACCCATTGTTTCGTGTCAGAGTTGTGATGCCAGTCTAACACTCTAATGAGTACTGCAGCTGAATGGTACAACCTGAGGTCCGGTAAACCTACGCCCCCTTGGGGTTTAGATCTGGTCAAAGTAGAGTGACCTAGCCGTGGGCTACCCTGCCCCCATATAAAACGAGTGAATGCCGTTTTGACTTTCTGGAAAAAGGAGGATGGTGGCAAAAGTGGAAGCGCCTGGAATATATATAAAAATTTCGGTAAAATGTCTATTTTTAAGGCATTGATCCGTCCAAACCACGATAGCTCCTTTTTGTTGAAAGTCGCAAGATCTTTAATTATCTTTTCCAGTAAAGGGAAGTAGTTCAATGTTAATAAGTGTTTACTATCAGCTGGTATGTGTACCCCTAGGTATTTAATGGCAATGGGTTGATGTTTGAATCTAAAGGCTGACAGAAGACTCGCAAAGTCACTATGTGGAACAGTTACATTAAGAATTTCGGATTTTGTGTAATTAAGGCCTCTTTCACACTTGCGTTGTCCGGATCCGGCGTGTACTCCACTTGCCGGAATTACACGCCGGATCCGGAAAAACGCAAGTGTACTGAAAGCATTTGAAGACGGATCCGTCTTCAAAATGCTTTCAGTGTTACTATGGCACCCAGGACGCTATTAAAGTCCTGGTTGCCATAGTAGGAGCGGGGAGCGGGGGAGCGGTATACTTACAGTCCGCGCGGCTCCCGGGGCGCTCCAGAATGACGTCAGAGCGCCCCATGCGCATGGATGACGTGCCATGCGATCACGTCATCCATGTGCGTGGGGCGCCCTGACGTCACTTTGGAGCGCCCCGGGAGCCGCACGGATGGTAAGTATGCTGCTCCCCCGCTCCCCTTTACCATGGCTGCCAGGATTTTAGCGTCCCGGCAGCCATGGTAACCACTCTAAAAAAGCTAAACGTCGGATCCGGCAATGCGCCGAAACGACGTTTAGCTTAAGGCCTTTCAATGGGCATTCATTCCGGATCCGGCCTTGCGGCAAGTCTTCGGTTTTTCTGAAGACATCCTGATGCATCCTGAACATGATTTCACTCCATTCAGAATGCATTAGGATAAAACTGATCAGGATTCTTCCGGCATAGAGCCCCGACGACGGAACTCTATGCCGGAAGACAATAACGCAGGTGTGAAAGAGCCCTAACTTTAAAGTTACTCAAATGGCCAAACTGTTCAAATTCTTTTAGGATCGAAGGGATAGAAATATGCGGCTGAGTGATATATAATAAAAGATCGTCAGCGTATAACGTTGTCTTATACTGCCTGCTCTCGACTGTAAGACCGTGAATGGATGAGTTCTTACGGAGGGCTATGGCCAAATGCTCCATCACTAGTACATATAAAAGGAGGGAAAGTGGGCAACCTGGTCTGTGTGGACAATGTTTGGGATTACAGGGGCCAACCTATCTGCTAGTATTTTAGAGTACAATTTGATATCTATATTGATCAATGAGATCGGCCGGAAGTTAGCTGACAAAGAGTGATCTTTCCCTGGTTTAGGGAGAACACTTATATGTGCCTCTAGCGATTGTCTAGGAGTCCCAGGACCGATGCTGTTACCTTTGCAAGGGAAAGGAGCCAGTAGGTCACTAAGTTGTTTAAAGAAAGCCGCTGTGAAGCCGTCAGGGCCAGGGCATTTCCCGCTTGGCGAGTTTTTAATAACGTTTCTGACATCCCCCTCAGAAATATCTGCATCTAAACTTTCTTTATCAGCCCCAGATATCGTGGGTAAGGCCGTTTGAGTGACGTATTTTTCAATCCGCTTTTCTAAGGCAGTTAGTGGCATATCGGAGAATTGACCTTTAAGATTATACAGCTTAGAGTAATACTCCCTAAAGACTTCTACTATGTCTGTGGGGTTGTGTGTGTTAGTACCATCTTCCCTCTTAATATAAGGTATGAAGGTTTGAGGGCCCCTGGGGTGTAGCAGTCGCGCTAATGGCCTTCCACATTTATTAGAGAATTCATAAAAGTCTTCTCCCATGTTCACGGTATTTCCTGTATTTCTGGTCTATCAGGGTTTTAATGGAGTCTCGCACCTTAAGCAGTTCAACATGTGTGCTGTTAGAAAGTGTCTGCTTATGGGATCTTTCAAGATCATGAGCCTGGGTCAATAATTTCACAAGCGTCGCCGCATTTTCTTTCTTCAGTCTAGAGCCATGTTTTATGAACGTGCCTCTAAGGACACATTTCATCGCCTCCCACTGAATTGGAAGTGGCGTGGGGTCAGTAGAGTGAATTTGAAGGAATTCATTGATGACACCGCGTACCTCCGCCATACACACCACATCCTTCAGAAGGTTATTATTCAATCTCCAATTCCACGGTTTTGCCAGAGCAGCAGGCAGTTCCACGGAAAAGAATATGGGTGCATGATCGGAAAATAAAATGTCACCAATGGAGGCCTCAGGCTTCCAAGCCAACATATGGTGGCTTATAAGAAAAAAGTCAATGCGACTATATGACTGGTGAGTAGACGAAAAGAAGGTATAATCCCTACCGTGTGGATGTAATGTCCTCCAAACATCAATGAGTTGGAGGGAGTGCAACCGTATGAGTAAAGATCGTAGTTGTCGACAAGGGGCAGTGTTCTGTCTCGCCGAAGAGTCAAGAGCTGGGTTCAGCGTAAAATTGAAATCTCCACCGACAATCACCTGACCCTCCATAAATTCCTCCAGCTTACTCAGAAAGCACCTGCAAGAAGAAATCTGTTTAACGTTAGGGGGGTACCAGTTTGCTATCATGAACATTGAGGAATTAATCCTTAATTTAAGGAAAATGTAGCGCCCCTCTCCATCCATGCAGACATCTACGACCGTTCCCTGAAATGATTTATGAAGGGCTATAGAAACCCCTCTAGATCGGGAATTAGTACTGGGACTATGATGCCAGTGAGGAAAATATCTATTCTTAATCGCCGGTACTTGTCCCGCACCAAAGTGGGTTTCCTGCAATAGCAAAACGCTGACCTTTTGTTTGTGCATTTGATATAATATCTGGGACCTTTTCTGTGGGGTACTGAACCCTCGAACATTCAAGGAGGCAACCTTGAAAGCACTCATTTTCCAAGAGATATGGACAGGGGAAAGGAATGAGTGGAAGGAGGGGAAGTAATAGGTAAAAGATTATAAAGTTAAAAAAATATAAAAAAAGGGAGAAAAGAAAGAAGAGGAGAGAAGAAAATTAAATGCGGCAACAAAAAAGAGGAACACCAGACCCAATTATGGGATAGCGTCCCTAATGGAGGGGGTGTTGTCACACACAACCACTATTGTGTGAATCCCTGAGTGAGACGGGTTTTCGATAGAAGATCCTCTCCCGACTCCAACTCCCCAGGAGACCCTCGGGAATCTACTCAAATATTAACGTTTCACACAGAGACCAAATAAAAGAGAAATGTGAGGAAAAAGAAGTCAGAAAGTCAAAAAACTGAATGAACATACTGCGGGCCAAAATAAGTGGACCTGCATAAAATCTATAAGCATAGTAGCTATAACTAACATTGCCCATAGGGGTAGGCATGAGAAAACCATATGACGCATAACGCATAGTAAACATAACCCAGAGAGCCGTGTGCCAACTCTCAATACAGACCCTTAATACAAAACACCAGTGATTCCACAATGAACCATCCCTATGACAGCAAGCCTAGCATCTAGTAACAGGAAGTGGGTAATTGTGGGATCCATATGAGCACCAACCAACAATACTCATAGAGGTATTCTTCTAGGAGTCAGGAGACACAGAGTTCCTCCCTATTTCGCTCCAGCTGGTTAAATCCATACTAATTCCACGGCAACCCGACACCGCCCCAACGTGCTACCTTCACAAAGCAAATTATGTGGGCCGCCGTGGGACCAGTATGCACACCCGCTAAATTATTACAATCCATATAACAGACATTGTTTGGGCACCATTCCACATGATATCCCCTCTGAGAAGCAACTGGCGAGGTATCTGCTCTCATTACACGGCGAAGTTGATTCCACGGTGACCCACCAACACTTAAAAATGTCTGAGCTGAAATTCAAGGGAGGTGGGCGAGCGTGGGATCAGCAAGCATGTATAAAAATAAACATTTTCCGACTAGGTAAACACCTTCTTCAGCACCTCAGTGATGGGTAAGAGAACAGGGCGCCCACCGTCATTACAGCTTGTAGGGCAGTATAGAACTGATTCCGCAGTGACCCACCAACCACAGAGCGCGTCTGCGCGGCTCCGCGAAAGATGGGCCATCCCAGGATCTACGAACATAAAAGCCACCATCAGTAATACCTAAGTAGAAAACATTGGGGTGGTAGCCCCATGTCAGACACAATACTAGAGAGTTGAAGGGCAATACACAGGATCTAGAACTCGATCCACTTGGCACTATCAAGGAACTGCCCTGTCGAAATCAAAAGAGGAGAATCCTCCTACAAACTCTGCCTAATCAGGCAATGTCCGCTTCATCTTGGAGGTCTCCTGAGCCCTGACTCCTGATGCTGCGGTGAGGGTTACGGCGAGGAGTTTTGGGCTCCCTTTGCGGTCTAGGTGGTAAGTCCAATCTGGCATTATCCGGTAGGGAGGGCCAGTCAGTGATCTTTACTGGTGAGACTCCAACCACAGCAGCAAAGGACGGGACATCCCGAGGATGAGTAAGGTAGATCGTGCGCCCATTTATGCGCACTTGAAGGCGAAATGGAAAACCCCATGTGTAGGGGATGCTATGCTGTTGTAGTATAGCTAATAACGGACGTAGGGCTTTCCTCTTCAGCAGTGTGCGATGTGAGAGGTCAGATAGTATCTGTATCGGGTTATCTTTATATAGCACTTGACCTGCCTCTCTGGCTTTCTGCATGATATCCGCCTTTTGTTTATAATGATGTACCCTGCATATGACATCTCTAACTCTCTCAGAGTCCGCTGGTAAGGGACCCAGCGCACGGTGGGCTCTGTCCAGTTCCAGTGGTGTGTCTGGGGGAGACCCCAAGATACCATTGAAAATACATTGGAGTGTGCTATCCAGCTCTTTAGGCAATACTGCTTCAGGCAGACCCCTTATTCTAATGTTATTTCGTCTGCCCCTGTTCTCAGCATCGTCCACCGCATCCGCCAAGTATTGTAGCTGAAAGGGATGGGATTCCAAAATGGCCCCCTGAGAATCCTGCTTAGCGTTCACAGTGGTCACTGATTGCTCTATCTCCGTGACCCTCTCTCCTATGGAAAGCAGTTCGCGTTTAATAGAGTTCATCTCTGCTCTATAGACCCTTTCTAGTCTAGTGAAATACAGTTCCATGTCAGATTTAGTAGGCATCGATGAAATTTGGTTGCGGACCTCTTTTATGTCAGAAGAATATGGCGCCTCCGACTGCACATGTAAATTCCGTGACGCCGCTGCTGCAAAATCTTTTGCTGTGGCGGGTGATGCGCCTAAGGGCGATGTAGCAGGCACAAGTGGTGCATCAGGCTGACCCAGTGGGGGAAAATCCCGCTCCCACTCACCTCGGTCTCCAGAAATTGCGTCTTCCCGCCAATCAGCCATGGGGCAGTATGGAGGTGGTGAGTATGTCCCTGCCTGCGACTCCCTCCCCTGTACCTCAATCGCAGGCTCCGATTCAGCTGTTCCCGCTGATTCCTCGGCGGTGCCCATTCCGAGTTACGGCATCGGCTCTTCTACCTCTGAGTGCTCCGGTGCCTGTGTCAGCCATTGTGGCGCCGCATGCAGGGAGCGCTGGTCGCTGGCAGAGAAGAACTTCTCGATGTTCTGTGAGGAGGGAGTGGAGTCTGGCTGCCCAGGATGGCCCGGAGCTGACTACTTCTTCTTTATGACCATTTTGAAGGAGAAATGTGGTCTCTGTGTGGGTTAATGCAGTCTCCTAACGGAGCGGAGTACAGGAGCAGAAGTGAAGTGCGTCCTTACTCCTCCATCGCCAAGCCACGCCCCCCAACTTAATCAAAATCAATTTATACATCTAAAAGCCCGTAGTTTTGTTCAGCGTTGTATGAATAATATTCCATGGGACTCAAGAGGGGTATGCTTAAACATATTTCTTAAAAGAGTCAGAACACAGATTTCTTCCACTAGTTAGTAATATCTACAGATTCCTCAGACCATTGATAGATTGGGATGTAGTCAGCACAGGTCTGAGGAAATGGATCAAAGACCATCCAAATCTTGAAGTCAAAACATTATTAGAGGCCACTCTGAAAATACACAAACATTCCCCAGTCAGTAGCTATATGGATATGGCTTTGATGATATTTCATAGAGTGTATGTGACACCTAGAATTAAAATATAAAATATCTCCTGATGTACAAACCGGATTCCAAAAAGTTGGGGCACTAAACAAATTGTTAATAAAAACTGAATGCAATGATGTGGAGATGGCAAATGTCAATATTTTATTTGTAATAGAACGTAGATGACAAATCAAACGTTTAATCCGAGTAAATGTATCATTTTAAAGGAAAAATACGTTGATTCAAATTTTCACGGTGTCAACAAATCCCCAAAAAGTTGGGACAAGTAGCAATAAGAGGCTGGAAAAAGTAAATTTGAGCATAACAAAGAGCTGGAAGACCAATTAACACTAATTAGGTCAATTGGCAACATGATTGGGTATAAAAAGAGCTTCTCAGAGTGGCAGTGTCTCTCAGAAGCTAAGATGGGTAGAGGATCACCAATTCCCACAATGTTGCGCAGAAAGATAGTGGAGCAATATCAGAAAGGTGTTACCCAGCGAAAAATTGCAAAGACTTTGCATCTATCATCATCAACTGTGCATAACATCATCCGAAGATTCGGAGAATCTGGAACAATCTAAGAGTCAAGGCCATAAAACCATACTGGATGCCCGTGATCTCCGGGCCCTTAAACGACACTGCACCACAAACAGGAATGCTACTGTAAAGGAAATCACAGAATGGGCTCAGGAATACTTCCAGAAACCATTGTCAACCATTGAACACAATCCACCGTGCCATCCGCCGTTGCCAGCTGAAACTCTACAGTGCAAAGAAGAAGCCATTTCTAAGCAAGATCCACAAGCTCAGGCGTTTTCACGGGGCCAGGGATCATTTAAAATGGAGTGTGGCATAATGGAAGACTGTTCTGTGGTCAGACGAGTCACGATTCGAAGTTCTTTTTGGAAATCTGGGACGCCATGTCATCCGGACCAAAGAGGACAAGGACAACCCAAGTTGTTATCAACGCTTAGTTCAGAAGCCTGCATCTCTGATGGTATGGGATTGCATGAATGCGTGTGGCATGGGCAGCTTGCATGTCTGGAAAGGCACCATCAATGCAGAAAAATATATTCAGGTTCTAGAACAACATATGCTCCCATCCAGACATCATCTCTTTCAGGGAAGACCCTGCATTTTTCAACAAGATAATGCCAGACCACATTCTGCATCAATCACAACATCATGGCTGCGTAGGAGAAGGATCCGGGTACTGAAATGGCCAGTCTGCAGTCCAGATCTTTCACCTATAGAGAACATTTGGTGCATCATAAAGAGGAAGGTGCAACAAAGAAGGCCCAAGACGATTGAACAGTTAGAGGCCTGTATTAGACAAGAATGGGAGAGCATTCCTATTTCTAAACTTGAGAAACTGGTCTCCTCGGTCCCCAGACGTCTGTTGAGTGTTGTAAGAAAAAGGGGAGATGCCACACAGTGGTGAAAATGGCCTTGTCCCAACTTTTGGGGGATTTGTTGACACCATGAAATTCTGATTCAACATATTTTTCCCTTAAAATTGTACATTTTCTCAGTTTCAACTTTTGTTCCGTGATTTATGTTCTATTCTGAATAAAATATTAGATGTTGGCACCTCCACATCATTGCATTCAGTTTTTATTCACGATTTGTATAGTGCCCCAACTTTTTGGGAATCCGGTTTGTACCTATTCTTGCTCTAAATGCAATATACCCAATACAGACCCATACCATCATTTATGGGGCTGCACATGTGTTCAAGATTTATGGGAGCAAGTGCAATCCCACATATTAACAACTTACAATATAACCTTCACTGCTACTCCCCAGTGGAACAACAATGTCTCCCTAGACGAGTTAAAGCTTTATTACACATTTGGGCGGCTTCTACTAGAAAGAGCCTTTTACATTGATGGCTAGATTCAGAAACACCTTCTATCCCTTTTATTCAGGCCAAAATTACTTTCCTGTTTAATATGGATTGGATTTACACCTTATCAGATAAAGAAAAACTGACCAAACGTTTTTTTGAAAAATGGTCTTTATTAGAGATGAGTGAATTTGCAAAAAATTTGATTTGGCCGGTTTGCAGAATTTTTGGGAAAAATTTGCTTAGATCCGAATCGTGTTAAAAAACGGCTCATTCTGGGCTGCAGAGAGCCTTTATAAGGGTGTAGAAAACTGTTCCTTGCAGTAACACGCATAGGGAATCTGCTGTGGTAGTGAAACAATACTGTGAGTCAGTATGATATGGAAATACAGGGCCGGCATGGAAGCGCTCATCTCCAGTCATCTGTATCACCGTCCTCAGGACAGCGATACAGATGCCTGTGCAGCAGGGCAGGGGAGGGAGAGGTGTCTCCCTTCCCCTTCCTCTGATAGGCTGCCGGCCTAGTGCCTGCAGCCTATTCGAGGGCCTGGCGCAGGCGGCGCGATGACGTCACCGCGCCGCCTGAGCCCTGAGCCGTACAGCGTGGGACACAGCCCAGAAGAGGCCTGCATCACATCGCTGCCAAGGAGGTAAGTATAAGTTTTTTGTTGTTGTCAATACTGGTGGCTACTGGCATATGATGGGGGGCTCTGGCTACTGGCACATGATCGGGGGGGCCTATGGCTACTGGGACATGATAGAGGGGGCCCTATAGCTACTGGAACATTATAGGGGGGGGGCTATGGCTCCTGGCACATGATAAGGGGGGGGCTCTGGCTACTGGCACATGATAAGGGGGGGACTGTGGCTACTGAGACATGATAGGGGGAGCTCTGGCTACTGGCACATGATGGGGGCTCTGGCTACTGGCACATTATAGGGGGGCTCTGGCTACTGGCACATGATAGGGGGGGCTCTGGCTACTGGCACATGATAAGGGGGGCCTATGGCTACTGGCACATGATGGGGGGGCTCTGGCTACTGGCACATGATGGGGGGGGCTCTGGCTACTGGCACATGATAGGGGGCTCTGGCTACTGACACATTATAGGGGGCCCTATGGATACTGGCACATGTTGATGGGGAAGCTCAAGCTACTGGCACATGATAGGGGGCCTATGGCTACTGGCACATGTTGATGGGGGGGCTCAGGCTACTGGCACATGATAGGGGGGCCTATGGCTACTGGCACATGTTGATGGGGGGGCTCAGGCTACTGGTACATGATAGGGGGGCTCTGGCTACTGGCACATGATATAGGGGGACTCTGGCTACTGGCACATGATATAGGGGGGCTCAGGCTACTGGTACATTATTGGGGTACATCTATGGGGCATTTATTACTGGCACATTGGGGGCACTTATTACTGGCACATTATTGGTGGGCACTATAGGGGCATCTACTGAGGCCACGAAGAACAGTTATTTTATATGGGGGCTCTGTATAGGGGTATTTTATACTGGGACACATTATGGTGGGTACTATGGGGAAGGTGGGAGAGGAGTACTATGGGGTCATCTACGGGGGCACTGAGAAGGGGTATTTTATACTTACAAATTATGGGGGACACTGTGGGCATCTACTGGGGCACTATTTATGGGGCATTTTATACTGGTACATTATGGGGGGCACTAGGAGGGAGGGGGGAGAGGAGCACTATGGGGGCATTTACTGGGGGCACTATTTAGGGGTATTTTATACTGGCACATTATGGGGGCACTATGGGGAAATTAGCTCAACTGGGGGCATTACAAGGGGGTATTTTTTGCACTGTCACATTATAAAGGAGAATTATTTCTACCGGGGATGGGGGGGGGGGCGACATTATGGTGGGCTTTATTACTCCCCCATGGTATCTGCTTTGCTATCCCTCTGCCCCTTCTCCAAATCCTTATTATGAAATCTTTCTCATTAGGATAAAACACATCAGCTCCGCCGAGCCCCTGGCCAAAGCTTGGAAGTGGTGTCCGAGATCCCCAAGGGTCAAGCCAAGTGATTGTAAGTTTTCATATTAAATATGTTTATGTTATACACATACATATAGCATACACCGTGCCCCACAATATACAGTTTTGTCTGCAAAAGTCATCAAGTGTCATGTGGGGGGGGGGGCCTTATTGTTTTTCGTCCCAGGGCCCCATTTCACCTAGAACCGGCCCTGTGGAAATGACAGGGGTCGCTCTTAGAATCACTGCATACTTCACTTATTTGGGCAGTCACAGGGCCAAAACTGACCAAATAACTGAGCCTTACAGGTCACTGTTAGCGTCAAGAAGAAGTGCACTTCTTTTACACCGTCGTCAGCTGATTCCACATAGATGTCTACAGAACCTGTTCTATTAAATGCTTATAAAATTAGAACCCCCCCGGACAGAGTGGAGAGGGTGTCAGCAGTAAGTTTGTGTTGACGTCACTGATTATTTTGTCCCTTCCTCTGATCCGTCACAATAACCCCTCAAAAATCGTATCCTGTCTGTTGAGCATTTGCCTTTACTCGGTCAGCATTTGTTCAGTAATCCATCAGTATTGCTAATGCCCCCTCCAAAAAAGGAGAGGAGATGACACATGAACCGAATATTTGCACGTCTTATGTGTTTTTTTACCCACTCCTGCTTTTGGCTACCAATTCATAAGCCAATTCTGATGGGACCATACAGGCCTTAATGCTGCTATACAGACAAATTCTGTTGTGCGTCTCATTTTTTCTTCCTTCTGACAGATTAGAAGAAGTGTCTAAATAGTGGATCTATGAAATAGTTGTGTGGTGGAAGCAGCATGAGGAGACTACAGAGTGGCCCAATGACACTGTCTGGAGGTGGCAGCAGCATGAGTAGACCACAGAGTGGCACAATGACCGAGTCTGGAGGTGGCAGAAGCATAAGTAGGCCACAGAGTGGCACAATGACAGAGTCTGGAGGTGGCAGCAGCAGCATCAGCATCAGGAGGAGGCCACAGAGTGGCACAACGACCGAGTCTGGAGGTGGCAGCAGCATGAGTAGGCCACAGAGTCTGGAGCATAAGGAAGCCACAGAATGGCACAATGACAGAGTGTCAATCGACCAAGATACTTCTGGGGCTACCTGCCTGACATGTACAGGCCTCTAGTAGCTACAGACAATGATAAGACAAAGCGTCAAGATAGTTTTGAGCCCGGAAGAGTCGCAAAGTTCATCAAGATACGCCACTAAAGAATTTACCGCATATAACCGCAGAATAAATTTATTTTTTCGACCAAAATACTTCAATAAAGAATTCACCACATAACCGCAGAGCTAACCACTGAATTAATTTTGTTTTTCTACCGACATACTTCAATAAAGATTTTACCACATATTACTACAGCGCTGAATAAAATAAGTTTTTCCACCGAAATAAGTCACAAAAGGTTTTACTGCATTAAACAGCTGCGCTGAATGCTGATTAAAATTTGTTTTTCCACCGAAATACGTCACTAAAGATTTTACTGCATGTAATGGAGCATGTTGGGTGTTCGGGTTCCCCCCACACTATAGGGACAGTCTCAGAAATGAACCGCTGCTCCCGACAGCAGCTCCTGGGAAGGTCAGGGAGGTTCCCTGTCATCCGGCATCTATTCGCTGAAGGATGATTTTTAAAAGTGTGTAGAAGCCACACAGGGCCCCCACGCTGCAGATTTATCATGGAGACATCATGGAGATTTTACCGCATATAACCGCAGAGCTGACTGCTGAATACATTTTGTTTTTCGACCAAAATACTTTAATAAAGATTTTAACACATATAACCACCGCACTGACTGACTGCTACCACTGCTACTTCCGTGAACCCCTGCTCCACTACTTCCCGGGTAGGTAGCCTGTTGCGAATCAGGTGCTCAAAATGGGCACATTTGGCTCCCGGCCTCCCGCTGCTGCCACCCTGCTGACTCCCAGCCATGCTTTCAACACATCTAACCGCTGACTTGAACAAACTGAAAATATGTTTTTCTTGTTGGACTGAAATACGACCTGTGGGGATTCACTCTGGTAAGCAGGTTAGCGGACGCAATATAGAGGCAATGGACCAGGTTTTAAATCAAGCTTCAGTGTTTATTCACACTCATAATATAACAGAAAAGTCTCTTTTCGGGCTTGGTGCTTGTTCACACACAGAAAAAAACAAAATAACATTCACCTGGTATCCTGGGTGTCAGTTCACACCGGCTAAATGCTCAGCCTCAGAAAGTCCATTTGCAGACTGTAAGGCAGCCTGCTTGCCTGACACACGGCCTTCAGACCTCAGCACAGAGAGCTCCCAAAACCACAGCGTCTCCACAGCTTCCTGACTCACCTAAGTCACAGTTCACACCCTGTGAACCCATGCGGCTTTGTCAGCCAATGTCCCACAGCCTCCTGGCTGTACAGAGCACAGTACGCCCACTGTCACCACTTCAGCGTTTCTTGTGGGGGATTGGGGCTTAGTAGTCAGCCTGACTATAGCCCTGCGACCCTCCCAGGCATTGCTTCGTCACCCAACTCCAGGCTATCTCCCAGCCTTGTGGTCCCTCAGCCTTGCCCAGCTGAGACCACACAGACAGAGCCTCCAGGCCTCTGTCCACCAGACCAGTGTCTCTTGTGGGGGATTGGGGATTAGTAGTCCGCCTGACTATAGCCCTGCGACCCTCCCAGGCTTCACTTTGTCCCCCACCTCCAGGCTATCTCCCAGCCTTGTGGTCCCTCAGCCTTGCCCAGCTGATAGCACACTGACAAAGCCTCCAGGCCTCTGTCCACAGGTGACACACTCCCCCCCTTCTGACACCCTGGGAGGTGCTTTATGCCAGCCTGATTACATCCATCTTGTCTCACCTGTGGTGGAACAGGGGTGTGCTGCCGCTGACCCATAAAATTACCGGTTCTTATTTCACTGAGGCCAGGAACCTCGGTGACACGTACCTTCCCCTTGTTCTGCCAGACCCATGCCAGCAGAGCTTGGTTTATCACCCAAACTAGCCTCTTGCCCAATCTAATCTGCCTAAAGGCCTCATGTGCCCATCTCATGGCCAGATACTCTTTTTTCCCTCTTTCCTGGGTGATAATGATGCGCTCTCGCACTCTTTGATCCCTCTTTCTTTTTTGATCCTCTGGCTCCCACACTTGCGCCTCATGTCCTTTCTTTGACTGCTGCAGCTCTTGCCTGAACTTTTGTTCCCAGTCAAGGTCATGTCCCGACACTTTCTCCTTTGCTTTGCAGGGCTCCTTCCTCAGAGCATGCTTGCCCCTACTCGCTTCTTTTACGTGCATCTGGGTCACTTCTTCCTTCTTTCCAGCAGTAGTTACCCCAGCTACGATGGCAGTTTCAGAGACCTCTGCTTCTTTAGTGGCTTCTTCCACTTCGGCCGCGGCTCCCTTTGGCTTAACCTTGATCTCTGCAGCACCTGGGGACTTCACATCAACCAACACATTGGCCTTAACTTTTTCAGCCTTTGTCTTCTCGAAGTCTCCAGTCTCTTTGACCGCCTTCTCATTCTTCTCGGACATGGCACCATACACTTGCCCTGGTAACTCCTTCCCCTCTTTCTCATCAAGGCAGGAGGCGCCAGGGCCTTCAGCAGACTCCTCATCTTCTGTCATTTTCTGCAGAGGCTCACCCAGGACACTGTTCTCATTTTGGGGAGGAATCAGGAGATACAGCCCATCGTAATAGCCCGGATCCAAAAACTGATCGTTCCCCTCCTCGTACTTCTTCCCCAGCAGGCTGCTGGCTATTTGGAAGGCCTTGTAGGCAGAGGGGACGTCTTCCAGGCCTGGGCTACACGCTACCACAGGTCTGTGGTCTTCGGCATCCACATCAGCCCCATCAACTAGCTCAGCAGAAGCATCTTCCATCTTCTCTGCCACAGCAAGCACCACAGTGCCACCATCTCCACTCCTCTTTATAACAGGCTCTGGCTTCATGACGTCTTTCAGAGAGCTCTCCTCTTCAGGTTTCTCACCTTCCACCTGCTGCTCGAGAGCACCCTTAGATTTCTCCAACTCATCTTTTAAGCTCATGAGATTTTCCGTCTCTGCTCTGAGTTGCTTTCTCAGCCTCTCCAATTCAGCATGCTCCTCAAGCGCTTCTTCAAGGGCTCTAGCCAAGGAGAGGGCCTTGGTCTCCTTTTCCCAAGCATCAGTCTCTGCTTGGTCACGTCTTTCATCATATCGAGCAGAGATGTATTTCTCTTCAGCTAGGAGCCGGTCAAACTTCTCCTGTTTCTTCGCTAGATTAGACATAATTTGCTTCTGGTGGTCCAGGTCCACCATCAGATCATCATATTCTCGCTGAAGTATGTTCTTGGTTTTCTCCACCTTTTCGTATGTCACACCCTGTTTCTCCAGGCGCTGGACCATCAACTCCATGCTTTTCAACAGTTTATTTTCAGCTTTTTTCACAAGCTTGTTGGAAGTACCCCGCTTTTGGACCTCCGGTTCCAGCTGCTCCTTGCTCGGCTCTGCTGCAGCAGATGTAGGAGTATCACTATTCTCTTTCTGCCTCTCCTCCTTTGGCCTTTCTGAAGCCTTCTTCCGTCGCTTTGTGAAGACAGCTAGTCCCTTCTCTAATGTTTCTAGGGAGCGTGAGGAGAGAGAGAGATCATCCTCCAGTTTGCAGATGTAGTGTCGTGTCAGGTCATCTATAACTGCCTGGACATGGACCTCAGATACTAAGCTGACGTCACCCAACTTAATTCTCATCTCGTCAGATATAACTGTCTGGACGCTACTAGTAACCACCTTTGTTTCGCAGGACCTTGACACGGTAGCTTCACTCTCTGGGTTGCTATCGGTCACAGCACATACGTCACCTATACCGCTCGTGTCATTATTAATTCTGACCTCTAGGGGCGCCGCTGAGCTAATCCCCACTGGGACACTTCCTTAGTAACCAACCAACATTGTGGAGACTGCATTTCCACCTCTGGTCCGTGCGGTACACCCTCTAACCCTATCATATTTTCCTGCACCTTCAAACACTGAGCTGGAGCTGGACTTTGCTCCACACTACTTATAGGCATGTCTTCAAACCTTTTGAACAAGTCATATAGCACTTCATGAAACATAGCAGATGCAGAAAATAAAGTTTCATCATCATTTACATTTTTACCACCAGGGGGCGCTTCTCCCCTGACCACAACCTGCAACGGAAAAGGTATATCACCACATATTTCATATGACATCATATTTTCCTTATGCATTTCCGCACTCTTGTCACCATCACTTTGCACTTTACCAGCACCATTGTTTTCAATGGTCAATATTCTTTCCCCATGCAGGTCAAGACCTTCACTTAAAGGGACAGGTACAGGTTCTGCAGGAGTTTCGTCACTATCTGCAGAAGTGTCTACCTTACCCCACAGCAACAAACCGATATCACGGCCCAATAACACATCATGTATTTGTGAAACTGCATCACGAAGTTCACCACTCCCAGATTGCACTGGAGTCTCACACTCAGGGAGAACCACCGGACAGTTCATATTATCCCCATGAATGTCCCACACATAGTTCTCAGCCCCCGGGCTGGTCTGAACCAGGATTACCTGATCCTCTGCAACACACGGAATAATTGGAACGCTCTTACCCACAGACGTCACAGGGTCGGCGCTCCCCAGGACAGCACTCCGCTCCATCAACAAATGTTCTGATCTCTGTACCAGCTGCCTCATGATTTCCTGTGTGGCACTGGTTTTCCACCAGACTGGACCACTTTTCACCAAGTAGTGGTTGTTCCTAGCAACAGCATCACGGTTCCTCTGAGGAGGAGGTAGCCTACACTGCTTTTTGGTTTTAAATGTATTATTTTTTTTAAATTAGGGTACACCCCAATACATTGGGAAATATAACCTGTGATAACCCCCTCCAGTCGTGCTAAACACACGTTCAGACAATAGGGGCAGGCCAGTACCTCTAAGGTATAAAGGGCAAGCTCAGGCCATGTGCCTAATTTGGAGACCCAGAAGTTGTAAGGGGGCAGACCCGTCATTCAGTACGCGTAGGAATGTGCACACATACTGCTCCATCATGTTGGTGAAATGCTGTCTCCTGCTAAGACGTTCCATATCAGCTGGTGGTGCTGGTTGTTGTTGCGTGCTTACAAAGCTTTTCCACATTTCGGCCATGCTAACCCAGCCTTCTGAGGTGTTGGCGGTGCCCTAGCTGCATTGGTGACCTCTTCCTCCTCCTCTGCCTTTGCCTTGTGCTTCCACTGTGCCCCCGCTGTCAGGTGGTAATGCCACCAGCAGCGCGTCTATCAGCGTGCGCTAGTACTCGCACATCTGTGAGATTGTGAAACAGCTATTTCTGCATAATGTTTGTACTGAAACTGTCATTTGGCATTCCGGGCACTAGAGGCCACTGTTTTGCAGCTACAGCCAGCACACTCTGGTATTTGAATATGCTGTATGATGACTCATGCTGCGTGTGCCAGACAGAGCAGGAAGTGGTGATCTGACATGGTGGAAGGATTGTGCTGTGAGGGACTGAATCCGATTCCATCCTGGCTTGCAGATGGCCGGCAGTTAATGGACACTCAAAAGAAGGAGAGTAACCGTTATACCCTTACTGAATCCAGCTCTTTTGAAAGAGAAGTTGTCCCAGGAAAACCAGTTCAGTGTATGGACAGAAGGCCTCATCATTAAGCAAGGCCGCACGGTTGCTGAGAGGTTGGTAGCCATCCCTGGTAGGCTGCATCCTCGGGCCCAGAACGGACGCAGGTCAGTGCACCCAGTTACTGATGGTAATATATTTTGTGGCGCCTGAAGTAACAGAGACTAGCCTAGGCCTCGCATTAGTTAGTTAGTTAGGATTATATCGTTTTGCTAGGCTTTTCTGTACTGGACTGCAGCACAGTTATTGACTTGCAGGTTCTGCTGCGTCTGCCACTGGCTAGGGGTGTCCTCTGTAGTGGCACAGCACGACTTGCAGGCTCTGCTGTGTCCGCCATCGGCTAGGCCTGTCCAGTGGGCAGGGACATTGACTGTGGGTCCGGGATATAGCGTTTTTCTATGCATGTTTGCATTGTTTTGGATATGTTTGTGATATTACTTTTTGCATAAGTAAAGTTTCTGTTCTTGCATATTAAGCCGATGTCAGTGTCGCTTTCCTTGTCTGTGACTTCACTGTATCCTGGGGAGCCCACCCTGGTACACGGCTTACACATCTTACGATCACACTCCAGTGACGGAATTAAGGATGGTATGTTGTCCTTGTAATGGGGATCCAGCAGCGTGGTCGCCCAGTAATCAGCACAAGTTAAAATGTGGGCAACTTAGCGGTCGTTGCGGAGACACTGCAGCATGTAATCGCTCATGTGTGCCAGGCTGCCCAGAGGCAACGAAAAGCTGTCCTCTGTGGGAGGTGTATCGTCTGTGTCCTCTGTATCCCCCCAGCCACGCACCAGTGATGGCCATGAGCTGGTCTGGGTGCCACCCTGCTGTGAACAAGGTCCTTTCTCTTCCATCTCCTCATCCTCCACCTCGTCATCCTCCAGAACTGTGACCTGGTTGGACAATTGTGCACCTGGCGTTTGTGGGTGCAGGAACCCACCCTCGGAGTCACTTGTGAATGACTGGATAGAAACCCTACGAAATGATCCCTCTTCCTCCTCCTCCTCTTCCATCATCGCCAGCAGCGTTTTTTCAGGGAGGCATAGAAGTGGGATAGTAACGGTGAGAACGGCGTTATCGGCACTGGCCATGTTGGTGCAGTACTCGAAACAGCGCAACAAGGAACACAGGTCTCACATGGAGGCCCAGTCATTGGTGGTGAAGTGGTGCTGTTCCGCAGAGTGACTCACCTGTGCGTGCTGCAGCTGAAACTCCAGTATCTGGCCAGCATGTGCAAGGTGGAGTTCCACCTTGTGGGCACATCGCATATGAGGCGGTGAGCGGGAAGGCCGAAGTTACGCTGCAGCGCTGACAGGCGAGCAGCAGCAGGGTGAGAACGCCGAAAGCGCGCACAGACAGCCCGCACTTTATGCAGCAGCTCTGACATATCAGGGTAATTTTTAAGGAATCTCTGCACCACCAAATTCAGCACATGCGCCAGGCAAGGGATGTGCATCAAACCGGCTAGTCCCAGAGCTGCTATGTGATTTCGCCCATTATCGCACACCACCAGGCCGGGCTTGAGGCTCACTGGCACCAACCACTCATCGGTCTGTTGTTCCATGCCCGTCCACAGCTCCTGCGATGTGTGGGGTTTGTCCCCCAAACAGATAAGTTTTAAAACTGCCTGCTGTCATTTACCCCTGGCTGTGCTGAAATTGGTGGTGAAGGTGCTACACTGACCAGATGAGGAGACGGTAGAGGATGAGAAAGCGAAGTAGGAGGAGGAAGCAACAGGAGGCAAACTGAAGTGCCCTGCAATCCTCGGTGGTGGAAGTACATGCGGCAAACTGCTATCTGCCTCAGGCCCAGCCGCCACTGCATTTACCCAATGTGCTGTTATGTAGATATAATGTCCCTGACCGTGCTTACTGGTCCACGTATCCATAGTGAGGTGCACCTTGCCACAGATGATGTTGCGCAGTGCACACCTGATTTTGTCCCCTATTTGGTTGTGCAGGGAAGGGATGGCTCACCTGGAAAAGTAGTGGCGGCTGGGCATGATGTACTGTTGGACAGCTCCTGCCATAAGGCCTTTAAAACTCTCCGTCTCCACCAGAAGGAATGACAGCATTTCAAAGGCCAGTAATTTTGAAATGCTACCGTTCAGGGGCAGGGATCGCGGGTGGGTACTTCCTCTTTCGCTTCAGTGTTTGGGAGATGGAGAGCTGAACGCTTCCGTGGGACATTGTGGAGATGCTTGGTGACCCAAATGGTGGTGTTGCTAGCAGATCCTCTGTTTGCGGGGTGGCAGGTGGCACTGTCACTCCAGAGGTGGATGAAGAGGCTGAGACTGCAGCAGAAGAGGAAGCAGGAGGTGCCAGAGACCTTTCTTGGTTTTTGAGGTGTCTACTCCACTGCAGCTTGTGCTTTGCACTTAAATGCCTGATCATGCAGGTTGTGCTCAGGTTCAGAACATTTATGCCTTGCTTCAGGCTCTGATTGCACAGCGTGCAAACCACTTGTGTCTTGTCGTCAGCACTTTGTCTGAAGAACTGCCACGCCAGGGAACCCCTTGGAACTGGCTTTGGTGTGCTCGGTCCCTTGCTGCGGTGGGAAGTAGCAGGCTTACTGTCTAGGGGACGGCCGCTCCGCTTTTGCACCCTGCTCCCTCTTCTGCTGTGCTGGTGGCTCTGTGCGACCACCTGCTCTCTCTCTGAACTACACAGATCACTCGCATGACCTTGATTCCATGTGGGGTCGAGGACCTCATTATCCTCGACATCATCTTCCACTCAGTCTTCACCCCTGCCCTCCTTGTCTGCACACTTTTGAAAGCCCCAGCAGTTGGGACCTGTGTTTCGTCATCATCCGAGACGTGCTGCGATGGTCCTCCCATGTACTCCTCTTGAAAGATAAGTGGTTGGGCATCGGTGCACTCAATCTCTTCCACTTCTGGGGCAGGGATAGGTGGATGGCCCCGGGAAACCCTGCTAACAGAGTCATCAAAAAGCAGAAGAGACTGCTGCATGACTTGGGGCTCAAACTGCTTGGCTGATTTGCAAGGGGGTGAGGGGAAAGATTGATGGACATCGGCTGCAGGTGCCAACTCTGATCTTTCAGCAGGAGACTGGGTGTGAGACAATGTGAAGGAACTGGAGACACTGTCAGCAACCCAATCTACTATCACCTGTACTTGTTCTGGCCTCACCATTCGTAAAGCCGCATTAGGCCTGACCAAATACCGCTGCAGGTTCTGTCGCCTACTCGCACCTGAGAAAGGGATTTCACTTGTGTGTGTAGCTGGCACAGATCGAACCATGTCCTCTCCCTGCAACAGCAGCACAATGACCTGGGCCACGCTCTCCTTATATTTCTCAAATTTAGAATCTTGCTGTAAATGGGTGTTTTATTTCTAGCAGAATAGAACCACAGTATGTAAAGGGTGTATCTCACACGTACAGATGTAGACTAGGCCAAAATTTGAGATTTTTGCCCAAATTGGTTGTTTTATTAATAGCAGAATAGCACCACAGTATGTAAAGGGTGTATCTCACACGTACAGATCCAGACTAGGCTTCAATTAAAGATTTTTGCCCAAAATGGATGTTTTATTAATAGCAGAATAGAACCACAGTATCTCATTGGTGTATTTTACAATGACATATGCAGCAAAGGCTGCAAAATTAAGTTTTTTGTCGAAAATGGGTGCTTTAAAAATTGTAAAATTGTGTATTTTGCACAAAAAGGGTGGGTTGTTTTTTTTACCCAGAAAATTATAGCTGCATTTCTAGCTTAAATTGCACACTGAGTAATGCGGCAGAAGCCCAAAATGAAAATTATTGCCAAAAATTTGTGTTTTTTCAAAGCCAGAAAAGTATTGAAGTATTTCAAATCAGTTTTTATCAATAACAGATGCAGAAAGGGCTACAATAGAACAGAATATGAAAGCTGTATATAACACTTGAATTTCACATGTGCAGATGCAGCAAGGGCTGTATAATTATGTATTTTGCCCAAAAAAGGTGTTTTTAAAAACCCAGAAAATTATAGCTGTATTTCTAGCTTAAATTGCACACTGACTAATGCTGCAAAGGCATCAGATATAGGATATTGCCAAAAAATGGTGTTTTTTTAAAACCAGATTATTATTGCAGTATTTCAAGCTTGGATTTCAATGTCACAAAAGCACATAGGCAGTGCTGGCGCACTGAGCTTGCATGAAATGGCCGCGGCCGCCCACCTAACTAACAGACGGATAAAAGTTATTTTTCTCTGTCACTGGGCTCAGGGCAGGGTAAAAATATTGTGCACTGCACCCACACAACTAAATCTATGTAGATCGCTGAGTTCAATTGGAGTTCTGATAACAGATTCTGTCCTATTCTCTCCCTCACAGCAGCAGCATCCTCTACCTACACTAGTAACAGCAGAGTGACGTGCAACTGCTACGTGACTCCAGCTTTATAGAGGTTGGGTCACATGCTGCACTGGCTAATCATAGCCATGCCATTAGTAGGCATGGCTGTGATTGTCTTCTAAGGCCAGACAGTTAAACGCTTGTTGATTGGCTGCTCTGCAGCCTTTCAAAAGCACCAAGAAATCGCTGAACACTGAACTCGAACTTTTACTGAAATGTTCGAGTCCGGGGTCCAAAAATCCTAAAGTTCAGTACGAACCCGAACTTTACAGTTCGGGTTCGCTCAACCCTAGTGTGACGTAACCACGTCGGAGCGCACAGTGACGTCATTGCGCACCTTCCGCAGGTCCCATTCAGTGAAGAGAGAAGAGACTGCTCACCGCGAACAAGTGGATAAGGTAAGGTTTTTAGTTTTTGGGTAAAATCAACAAAAAACATTATTTTACCAGGGGGCCTACATGGGGGACATTATTAAAGCTGGGGACAGTAAAAAAAAAAATCCTACACTACGGGGGACATTATTTTTAATACCATCCTGTGGGTGTTCTCAGATCGGTGGGTCTAGAATTAACTGCCAATCAAATTCATCAATTTTTCATGTCCGTTTTTAACGGACATGAAAAACTGATACTAAACGGACATTAAAAATGGACACGCGGCCAGAAAATGGATGCACACAAAATGGCCGTGAAAAACTGACAGTGTGTCTGTTTTTAACGGACGTTTTTTTTCACTGTTATGTGTATGTAGCCTTACTCTCACATTATGTCTGCACCCTCTGTTATCAAGATCCTCTACATGGCACTGTAGGTCTTGTAGATGGTGGAAGTGAGTTCCAGATTGTTCCTGCAAGTTGTGTACTACTGTTCTAGATTCATTATGGTCGTCCTCTAGTTGGTCTAGACTCTGTCCTACAGAGTGCACTTCTCTCTGTATAATGGCTATTTCTGCCCAGAGGGTGTCTTTGACTTCAACTCAAGGAGTGGAAATCCTTTTTGGTAAGAAGTTGTTTAATTTGAGACCACCATTCCACTGGTGCAGAGAGGTCTGGAGACCGAGAGGAGTTGGAGGACGATGTGGACCCGCTTCTGGATGGAGACCTAGAGTGCAAGACTCTGGAGATATCAGAGTATTCCTGGCCCTCTGTATGTCTGGGTGTCATTTTGGGCTGGGGGATGCCTTTCCCCGGTTTAGAAGTGCGTTGCGGCAGAGGGCTCTTCTGTATGGGACCCTCAGGGAGAGGTAGGGAAGACCCTTGTATCATAGAAGAAGGTATAGGTGCCTCACCAGGTGTTATCGGCATATGAAAGCTTCCCCGCTGTAAAGCCCCAATAGTATTGGTTTTAGTAGGACCTACCTGGCCTAGAGCAGGAGCTTCTGTTGGGCCGTGTGAAGCGGAGTCCTCCGGATCGCATCTCATTTCATCAGCTGTACCTAAAGGAGTTGTCGATGCCTCGCCAGTAGAAGTCGGGTGGAGGATGGAAAGGAGGCATGATCGGGTCTGCTCGGTGGTCTCGTGATCCTGTGTGGCATCAGTGTTTGAGGTCTCCGCTTCAGGGCTTAGCAACCAGCGCTCCTGAAGTGGGCTTGCCAGTGTCTGTCTCACATCCATGCATGGAAGCGACGCAGGAAGAGTGTGGCGGTCTTGTAGTTGCGTGCTGTCCTCCAAAGGACTTTCCCGCGCAGAGGTCGTCGAGCAGAATGGTGAAGAAGGCAGCGCCATCTTGGATGCATCCGTCAGGCTAGGAGGTTCTTTATACAGAAATGCATCCATAGTGAGCGACGCAGGTAGGGAGAGTTGGTCTCACCCAAGTGTAGGAGGTTTACCCATCCCTCTCTTCCCCATAATAAGCCGAAGCGCTAAAGTAAGGTGCTGAGGAGCCATTCAGAGAGGGAGTACACAGATCACACGTCAGTCTCCATTGACTTCCGTCGATATCCCCCCCACCCCCCTGTATTTGCTTATTGATGTAATGATAAAACAATAAACAGATTTTTTTTTCAAAACTATATGTCAATGTTTTGTACCATTTCAACCTAGTTTGCCATTTGCCCTTCCCTATTCTATGTAAAACTGTTGACTATTTTGTAGAACCAGTATACTTATGTCATCTTGCCTGATCATTAGTTGAAAAAAATTCTCCTCTAAGCTATTAAAGCCTCATTCACGTCAGTGTTCCACGTACGTGTGCAGTCTGTGTTCTCCACAAACAGCACACGTACCCATTAATTTTAATGT
Source organism: Bufo gargarizans (assembly GCF_014858855.1). Taxonomy (NCBI): domain Eukaryota; kingdom Metazoa; phylum Chordata; class Amphibia; order Anura; family Bufonidae; genus Bufo; species Bufo gargarizans. The sequence goes on from NC_058088.1 coordinate 118,008,938, forward strand.
GTGTATTCACACATCAGTTTTTTACCACAGTCCGTGGGTCTGTGTTTTTAGCTTGGATGCATGCTCTATTTTGTCCCTGTTCATGGATCCATTGCGCCCATTATAGTCTATGGGTCCATGAAAACCACGGATTCCATCTGTGTTTCACGGATCATTAGAAAAAGATGCTTTTAAAATTATTCTTCAGCTATGCAGTCATCGCAGTGAAACACTGAGCATATCGCTAGGATATGCCCCCATTGTCTTATAGGTGCAGGTCCCACTGCTGGGACCCGCACCTATATCAAGAAAAGAGCCCCTAGCAATATGCCCCCATTGTCTGTGATGCGAATGTCCCTTTAAGTCTGATTTGCAATACCCCAGAAGGACTACTGCAAAGGGTTACTTACTACACTAAGAGTTAATACTATGTTATTGAGTTAACGGTTGTGATTTATTAAAGTGTATGCACTTAATAGTACTGTATAAACAATTAACAAATTACCCAGAGATGGACTGGGTCCACCTCGTGGTTAGTTAGTGAGTCTAATCTGAGCAAAGCAAGAGAGTAGATGCATGTGAAAGCTCCTGCTATCTAGGCCCAAGTTCAACTCTACTACCAGAGTACCCCTGAGAGGAGGAGATAAGAAGGTCCAGAACCTTATCTAGGCCATGCATTGGATTCAGACAGCAAGGTATTACACTTGTTTATGGCAAAAAGACTTTGTTGTTGTGGATTGTAAAAGCATCCTATTACACTGGCCATCCGTATCTAAAATCTGAACACCTCAGCTCGGAAACTGCAGAAGGAGTTATAATAAGAACCTGTTTGCATGCCTGTGGTTCTGTGGAGAGACTGAAAAGTGCCTTTAGATAGGGTAACCACTTTCATAACCTCCAAAAAGAGAACACTATACCCGGGAAACTGTAATCTATATAACCAGCATTATAGGACATTACAGAGAGGAAGCATAAGAGAGGAGTACTACAACCCCCCACATGTCCAGGTCATTATTATGTGATATCAGAGGACATTTCATGGAAGAGGTATAACATGAGAAGACTACAACTCCCAGCATGTCCTGCCTGATATAATGTGATAGCAGAGCAGTACAGGCAGGAGTTATAAAGGAGAGGACTACAACTCCCATCACGTCAAGGCTGATATTATGAGATATCTGATGAAGGTAGGGGATATAAGAGGAGAGACCTACAACTCCCATGTTTAGCGTGATATCTGATATCAGAGGACCTTACAAGGAGGGGGTATAAGAGGAGAGGACTAAAACTCCAATCAAGTCCAGGTTGTAATTATGCGATATTAGAGAACATTACAGGAATGAGGTATAAGAGGAGAGAACTAGTGATGGACGAACATCGGCTGGGACGTTTCGTGAACGCGTGTTCGCAGCGGGCCCCATTCACTTTAATGGCGGGCGAACCTGTAAAACCTTTAGGTCATATTTGCAGCCACCAAATACTTACTAGAAGTGCACAAATAGTCCCACAACATGGACAGTGACATACCATAGAGGATCAATGGCAAAAATTTCCACAAAAAATATGTATTTTAATCAGGGCCCATTTTTATGCGTCTTAAAGGGAAACTCTCAAAAATGTGCCCTGCTGGAGCCTAGGAAAGTTTTATTTTAGGCCACGTGAGTACAGGCCCCAAAAATTAGGCATTCACCTGACAGAAAAGAACAAGTGATTATGTTGCTGGAGGTACATTAGGCAGTCACTGGATACCAATTTTACTGTAGGTCAGTACAGGCCCCAAAAATTAGGCATACACCTGACAGAAAAGAACAAGTGATTGTGTGGCTGGAGGTACATTAGGCGGTCACTGGATAACAATTTTACTATAGGCCAGTACAGGCCCCCAAAAATTAGGCATTCATCTGACAGAAAAGAACAAGTGATTATGTGGCTGGAGGTATATTAGGCAGTCACTGGATACCAATTTTACTGTAGGTCAGTACAGGCCCCAAAAATTAGGCATACACCTGACAGAAAAGAACAAGTGATTGTGTGGCTGGAGGTACATTAGGCGGTCACTGGATAACAATTTTACTGTAGGTCAGTACAGGCCCCAAAAATTAGGCATACACCTGACAGAAAAGAACAAGTGATTGTGTGGCTGGAGGTACATTAGGCGGTCACTGGATAACAATTTTACTGTAGGCCAGTACAGGCCCCAAAAATTAGGCATTCACCTGACAGAAAAGAACAAGTGATTATGTGGCTGGAGGTATATTAGACAGTCACTGGATAACAATTTTATTGTAGGCCACTGGAGTAAAGGCCCTAAAAATTAGGCATTCACCTGACAGAAAAGGCCTTTTATGCCACTGTATATACATAAGACAAGGACCATTCTTTGTTCTTGATGGTGGCGGATATGTGTGGGCTGGCATGAGGAAATTCAATTACACGTGGTCATCACAGGTGTTGAATTCCTCAGAGATTCATGACTCATTCATTTTTAGAAATGTGAGGTAGTCCACACTGTCGTGAGCTAGGCGAGTGCGCTTATCGGTCACGATTCCCCCTGCTGCGCTGAATGTCCTTTCGGACAGGACACTCGATGAGGGGAAAGCCAACAGTTCCATGGCAAATTGTGCCAGCTTGCACACCCAGTAGTCCAGGGGTTCCCCGCTTCTCAGAGCGTCCATATCGGCTATTAACCTGATGTAGTTGGACACCTGCCAGTCTAGGCATTCCCTGAAGCTGGATCCGGAGGGCGGCTGTCGATGGGTTTGCTACAAGAATGATCTCATATCCGAAGTGACCAACACATCTTCAAACTGCCCTCTTCTTGCAGGCACGGTAGGATTGGTACAGCACCTGTTTTCGCTGTGGGTGTAAATTCCTCTGCCAGCGCCCGCAACAGCAGAGTACAGCATCCCTTGCAGCCCTCTGTGATGCTGGTAACATGTCCACCATTTTGTGTTTGTACTGGGGGTCTAAGTATGTTGCCACCCAGTACTGTTCCTTGCCCTTTATGCTTTTTATACGGGGGGTCCTTCTTCAAACACTGGAGCATCATGGTCCCCATTTGCACTAAATTGGAAGAGGTGGAGTGCCCTGGCTCCTGCTTATCGCCCAGGAGAATGTCGTCCTCGGTCTCCTCCCCCCAGCCACGGACAACACCAAGGATCCCCAAAAAGTTTAAAGTCCCCCTCAAAGCCTGCTCTTCTAGCTCCTCCTCCCCTGAGCCACCATCCTCCTCTGACTCCTCTTCAGACTCCTGCTGACTTGTCTCAGATGGAGTAATTCCCCCTGGGAATTCATTCAGCATTGCGATTTCCTCATCTTCCAGCTCCTGCTCCTCGACGGCTTGATCAATGACACGACGCAATGAACGCTCCATAAGGAAGGTATAAGGTATGATATAACTGATGGCGCACTGGTTGTGACTGACCAGTTTGGTGATCTCATCAAATGGCCGCAGAAGTCTGCATGCATCACGCATGAGCAGCCACTGGCGTGGTGAAAAGAAACCAAGCTCCCCAGAACCTGTCCTGCTGCAGAGTTCAAACAGGTAGTCGTTAACGGCACGTTGCTGCTGGAGCAGCCTATCAAGCATATGCAAGGTGGAGTTCCAGCGCGTCGTGCTGTCACAAATCAAATGTCTGACGGGCAGCCATGGCCGTGTAAGATCTTCTAAAATGGCCAGAGAATTTCCTGGCCTGCCGCAAGACGTCCTGGACCCCAGGGTATTTGGCAACGAATCGCTGCACGACTACGTTCAGGATGTGTGCCAAGCACGGCACGTTTATCATTTTGCCCTGTTTCAGCACGCTCAGCAGATTGGCACCGTTGTCGCACACCACTTTACCAACTGTTAAATTGATGTGGGTTAGCCACTAATCGGCCTGTGACTGCAGAGCTGAAAGGAGTGCAGGACCGGTGTGGCTCTTGGCCTCCAGGCACAACAGCCGCAGCACAGCATGGCAATGTCTCATCTGGCACATCAAATAGGTTCTGGGGAGCTTGGGGGGTGCAGCGGAAGAGGCGGTAGCAGTGGAATAGGAGGAGTCAGCTGAGAAGGAGGCGGAGGATGGAGTAGGAGGAGGAGAAGAGGCAGGCCTGCATGCAATACATAGCGGTAACACCAAATCCACACGGGTGCCACGGGTTACATGTTTGACGGCCGTCAGAAGATTCACCCAGTGGGCAGTAAAATGTATATACCTTCCCTGCCCGTGTTTGCTAGACCACGTGTCTGTGGTCAGATGTATCTTGGCACCGACACTGTGTGCCAGAGATATATTTACTTGCCGCTGAATGTGGCCATATAGCTCTGGGAGAAATATTTCCTTCCGGGGACCTTCCATTGTGGTTTGCCAATGGCCACAAAGTTTCTAAAGGTCTCTGAGTCCACCAGTTTATATGGCAGTAGTTGGCAGGCTAGCAGTTCCAACAAGCTAGGGGTCAGCCGTTGGGCAAAAGGGTTATCCGGCATCATCAACTTTTTACGCTCGAACATTTGGGCCACAGAAGCCTGCTTTCTGCCAGATGAACGCGACGACAGCACGGTGGAAGGTGGAATAGAGGACAAATGGGAGGAGAGGGGAGAAGGAAGAGAAGAGGCAGGACGTGGAGTGGCAAGAGTGTGGCTTTGTGGGTTCTGACGGCGTTGCTCCTCGGTGATGGGAGGCCAGGTGCCTTCTTAAGGCGTTCGTCCCTAGGTGAGTGTTGGGCTTACCGCGACTTATGCGTTGACAGCACAGGCGGCAACACTATTGTCTGCAGCTGACACGTTAAAAAAGCCCACACTGCAGAGCCATGTGCTGGTGTCCTGGGAGCGCAAGATGTGACTGTGAATGGTGGATGGCTCGCTCCGGATACATTTGCAGTCTGCTTTTTGCCTCCTGTGCACTGTGAGTTCTGCCTGCTTCTCCTCCCTATCTGCTGCTCCGTCTCCCCCTCTGAACTCTCCTCCTCTTACTCTCTTGTGGGCACCTACGTGACGTCCATCGACACGTCATCATCGTCACCTTCACCATCACTGACATTAGAGATCTCTGAGTAGGCAGCAACAACGGGGACCATCCTTCTTGGGCTGATCTGGGCACTATCGTCAGACCGCTGGGTGGCGGCCGTTGTTACCTCCACTTCCTCATCCAATGCCAAGAATGGCTGGTAATCGGTAAGGTCTGGGAATGGATGGGAAAATAATTCCTCTGACTCGAGTGGAGGGGCTATGGCGGTAGTGGTGGTGTCTTTGGGTGTGCACACAGCAGCGAGTGAGGAGGGTGCAGATACAGAGGATGAGGAGGGTGCAGAAGCGGAAGGCTGAGTGAGCCACTCAACCAACTCTGGTGCTTCCTTTGACATAATCGCATGCACCTTCTCCAACTTCCCACTTAGACTCCGGCCTTGTGCACCTGCCCGACCCCTACCACCCCTACGGAACGGCCTGCCTCTTCCTCTGCCTGTCATTTTCAAACTGACCCTCTGTGCCAAAAAAGAGCAGTATTTATGGAAGCGGGTATATCGCAGGCCTCAATCAGTATTTGGTGGAAGCTGGTATATCAAACCCCTTAATCAGTATTTTGTGGAAGCAGGTATATCACACCTGTTGCAATTAGTATTTCCAATAGCGCTTGTCCCTCTATATACCTGCGGTATTGCAGCAGAATCACACACAACTGCTGCACAATACAAATGCACTATATACTTTCTATGTTAGAAAGTATATTATAGGTATATCACACACCGCAATCAGTTTTTTGGGGGGCAACAGGTATTTCACACCAGTTGCAATTAGTTATTCCAATAGCATTTGTCCCTCTATATAGCTGCAGTATCGCAGCAGCACCGCACACAACTGCTGCACAATACAAAATGCACTATAATATATTGAATGTAAAATGGCTGCCAGATCGGGTTCTGTTATAGGGTGGGGGTGTGTCCATGTGCTGAAACGTCTCAATTGGCTGTCCTGTCCCACCTGATATGTGTCTTGGGTCAAATTTCAGCGCAATGCAAAAGAATATGGTGCATGCGAACATCGCCATATGTTTGCATGTTTGGAGAATCGCAAACGTGCAAAGTTCGCTGCTAAACGACCACCGGGCGAACCGCAAGGCCATCTCTAGAAAGAACTCCAACTCCTAAAATGTCCAAGTCCAAGCCATCTTTAGGTAATATCAGAGATCTTTGCAGGGAGAAAGTATAAGAGAAAAGAACTACAACTCCCAGCATGTCCAGGTCATTATTATGGGATATTAGGGGACATTTCAAGGATGAGGTATAAGAGGAGAGAACTACAAGTCCTAGCATGTCCAGGCTGTTATTATGGGATATTAGAAGACATTACAGGGATAAGGTATAAAAGAAGATAACTACAACTCCCAGTATGTCCAAGAAGGTATTATGGGATATCAGAGGACATTTCAGTGAGGGGGTATAAGAGAAGAGGACTACAATTCTTAGCATGTCCTGGATGTTATTATGGGATATCAGAGAACAATTCAGACAGGGAGTATAAGAGGGGAGCACTACAACTCCCAGTGTGTCCAAGCCATTATTATGGGAAATCTGAGGACAATACAGAGAGGGAGTACAAGAGGAGAGGAATAAAACGCCCAGCATGTGGGGCTGGAATTATGAGATATAAGAGGATATTTCAACAAAAATGGGGTATAAGAGGAGAGCACTACAACTCCAGCATGTCCAGGCCGATATTATGGGATATCGGAGAACAATTCGGAGAAGAAGCATAGCATACCTTCCAACCGTCCCGGATCCGACAGGACAGTACCAGATTTCAGTGGATGTCCCACGGTCCAGATATGGGGGAGGTAAGTGGCCCTGGAAAAAATACTAAAAGTGGCCCTGTTTTGTAATGGGATCCGAAATGATGGAAGGCAGGGCCAGCAATACAATATTGTGACACATTATACCACCTTAACAGAGCCAAATACCACAGTCCATCACAAAATACTGCTAGCAGCAAAAAGTACATCCCCAGAAACTTCCACTGGCCGGCTGTGAGAAGGGCTCAGGCGGACCCCTGGGGCATCGGCCCACCGGGAAATTTCCCTGTAAGGTCTATGGCCAATCCACCCCTGCAGCTGCCTGTACTGATGAAGCAAGAGCCATCCATCGGATCCCTGCTCCATCATTCCTCCCACTGTTGGTGCTTCACACTGCAGGTCTGGACATGGGGCAGGACAGGGGTGGGGCAAGAGCGGGGCCGGAAGCTCCATGTATCCTGTTGTTGTTGTGGCTGCTGCTGGGGAACAAAGTGAGTATGTGGAGTTTTTTTTCTTTTTTTTTTACTGCTTGTGAAGGGGGCACAACTGGGCATATTACAGTGAGGGGAACATCTGGGCATATTACTGTGAGGGGACACAGCTGGGGATTTTACAGTGAGGAGCACAACTGGGAATATTACTGGGAGGGGGTCACAGCTGGGCATATTACTGTCAGGGAGCACAACTGGGCATATTACAGTGAGGGGGACACAACTAAGCATATTACTGTGAGGGGGCACAGTTGGACATATTACTTTGAGGGGGGCACAGCTTGGCATATTACAGTGAGGTGGCACAACCAGGCATATTTCAGTGAGGGGTCACAGCTGGGAATATTACAGTGATGGGGCACAACTGGGCATATTACTGTCAGAGGGCACAGCTGGGCATATTACAGTGAGGGGGCACAGCTGAGCATATTACTGTGAGGGGTCACCACTGGGCATATTACTGCGAGGGAGCACAGCTGGGCATATTACTTAGAGGGGGCACATAAATGGGCATAATACTGTGAGGGGGAACATATCTGGGCATAACTACTGTGAGGGGCACAGGTGGGCATATTACTGTGAGGGGCACAACTGGGCATATTACTGTGAGCGGTCACCTATCTGGGCATCGCTATGGTGAAGGGACACCTATCTGGGCATCGTTACTCTGAGGGGGAACATCTGGGCATAACTATTGTAAGCGCGCAGATATCTGGGCATAACTACTATGAAGGAGGCACATATCTGGGCATAATCTGTAAAGGGGCACAATGGTGGGTGGGATTAGGTTTTTAGTTATGTTTTGGGTGGAGTTAGAGGAGTGGCCTAATGCTGAAAAAAATGTGCCATGGCGCGCTTTGCACATCGTACATAGTGTCCCTCTTCCTTCTTTTCTAAAGTTGGGAGGTGTGGTATAAGAGCAGAGAGCTATGACTTCCATGATTTCTGAAGCTCCTTCAGCTCTTGCACCACAGCAAATTATAGTGTCTGCCCGGCAGTGCCCCCACCCCCTCTTGAGAATCCCGGACAGTTTGGTAGCATAAATCCAGCCAGACATTTTTTTAGGTCCCAGAAAGAGGACATGTGCAGGAAAAAGAGGATGTATGGTCACACTACTAAGAAAGAGAGGGAGTTCTACAACCACCATCATTGTTTATGTCCATATGCTGCTATTGGTAAAGGTTTACACTGTGACATATCTTGGAACTTTGCTGCTTTACTGCCTTGAGTACTACTACTCCCATCTTCACTACAGTAAAGAAAAACCTTATTTATTACAACCTTGCCTGTTCATTGACTCCACTATATATCAGCTAGCCCTCTACAACAGCCCTTCTGCCTTGCACCCTACCAAACCATCTACTATCAAGGAAACCCAAACTACCACCAGGCAGGAGCCCCAATATCAGAGTGTGCCCTGAGGGAATAAAAAGTGTGCCCTCCAGTCACTGCACAGCCCTAGGGAGTGCCAGAGTTTTAATCTGTGAGCACTAGCACCACCCTCTAAGCCACAACTACCACTCCCATCCTTCACACACTCCCCGGCAGTCCGCTGCAGATTACCTGTGGGTCCACCTTTGGTGGATCTAGGCTCAGACTCTCAGTCACATCACTGAATGAAGAATTCAGCATTAATTCATAACACTCTTGTATGTCTGAAAAACAAAATGTAGGAATATCACATCAGGTTAGTAATGCACACAACAAATCATTTGTAACTTCAGCACTGGAGCGGACGGGCCATAGACCCTACACGAAGATATCCCGGTGGGTCAATGCCCAGGGAGCCGCATGAGAACTCTTCACAGCTGCTGGACAGGTACATAGCGATCTAATGCTCTCAGCATTTATTAATGCTAGGAGCATCAAGTACTTACGCACCTGGCTGGCAGAAGACAGTGCCTTCCTGAATTCAACTGCACTGTGGTATTTGGTTCTGCTGGGGCGGTATTTTGTACTGCACTACATTACTGCTGGCCCCGCCTACTTCTGTTGTCCCTGCCTACTTTTGGCTTGTGTTGGCCCTGCCTACTGTCAATTTGGCCTACAACACAAGGCCACTTTTAGTTTTTTTTTCAAGGCCACTTTAAGTTCCCAGTCCACCCCTTGCTTCAGGACTGTGATCGCAATTGCTTTTGTATTGTATTGTATTGTGCGCTTTACCCCTATTTTGTAAGTCATTGTACAGCACTGCAGAAATAGAAGTGAAAAGCATATAGTAATAGTAAATAAATGAGAGAATGATAGATTTTAGGTGGTTGATGGCCTGAGATATAAATTTCAACCTGCAGAACTTAGGGTATGACCATAAGGCGAGGTGTGACAGCGCTACGCTGCAGTCATGTACCATGCGACTGTATGAGCCACAGTGGGCTCTAACCTAATGGAGACTGCACCAGTCAGTTAATGGCCATGCAGCATCTTTAATACCCCAATGCAGGCTGACTAAACAATGCTGTCCTTATTAGTTTAATGACGCCTGTACAGCTGTGTGATACAAAACCACTGCGCAGCTACGTCACAACTTAACCTCGACACATCCACACTGTGCGGTCGTACCCTATCAGCATTGGAAGTTCTGCTAGGTGCCTACATTGCAGATTCTGTCAAAAATGCCAGACAAAAGATGACACGGTATCCTGCACTATTTTGTCCATTAAAATGCCCGTGCATATGATTGAACCCCGGTGGACATATTACAGTCAATAGGGTCAAGTGGACACCGCTCATGTCCAGAAGGTGTTGGATCTGCTGCCTCCATATTATTTTGTTGTTCTGCTCCTATTACAGAGAGAATTAATAACACTTATGTGAACACAGTCTACAAATGACTGATCAGCATAGCATGGGCAGGGAGACTAAGGCTGGGCGAGCCTGGCACTGGATCAACATTTACACAGCAGCTTTTATTTAGTAAATGTTTGCTATGTTAACTGCTGCTGCCATCCTGCAATACTGTCTTACAATATCACAAAGTATTTTGACTATCATGCCTCCCTTGTTCTCCTGATCCCTTCAACTCCCCCTCCCTGGGAAAATAACTCTGAATTCTTCAACCATAAGATTGCAGGAAAATAACCCTCAACCTGTTATGCAAACTCAGGCCATTAACCTATATAGCCATGTTTAACCCTTACATCACTATCTATCTTATCGTTGCGGTATTGCAGATCATACCTATTTAAAAGGCAGCTAAGAGTAACGTACACTATATTACCCACAAATATTTTTCAGTAATAGAAATACTTTAGGTAAAGTAGTGGTCATGGACGCAGACCACTGAAGAACACTAGAATGTGTCACCTATACTTTTTTGACAGTTTTAATCCAGATAGTGACACATATCTTTTTCTAACCTGATTTTATTTTCAGATTTTTTATTGTTTATTTTATTTCCTGAACATGATTATAGGGGAAGCGGTTTTTCAGTTCACTGTGCAGATAGGTGGAGTAGATAAGCTGTGACCATCACCTATTGCGAAAAATGGATCCTGTTTAAACTATAGGTAAATTGTCATTGTAGTCCTGCCTGTGATGATAATGAGATGACTGCTTAAAAGTGACCTCTACAGACCAGGAAGTGGAACCTATTTTTAGTGCAAAAACTGCAGGCATTTAGGATTTTTTAGAATCTAGATAGTGACATGGAAAATAAAACTAACCATCAAAAATTATTTTAAAATATGTTTAACATAAAAACAATAGGTCATTTTCTGATGACACATTCCCTTTGAAACTGTACAGCAAATGCACTGTAATGTAGGGTGTAGTATACTGCTGTATATGTTGTGTTCCTTCAAAGATATAGTACATATACATTACATACAATCTTTAATTATTGTCATACATCATTGTTTCAAAGATGAAGGTAAAACTTTCTCATACCAAGAAGAGCCTGGAAGAGGTCACTTCTCAACATGCACGTCACCTCCTGGAGGGAATCTCTAAGCATCTGCTGTCCAGAAGCAGCGAGTTTGGCTTGGTAAGAAGAGAGCAGGTGCAGAGCTCTTTCAGTATCTGGGGATCACACGAGTTACATATCATGGATTATTGTACCTATCAGTACATAGACAGTGGCGCTTTTAGGGTACGGCCACATGGTCTCCTGATGCAGTTTTGGAAACCAAAATCAGTAGTGAATTCAAAAAAGAGAAGTGGTATCTGTCCTTTATACTTTCTCAGCTTTTCTGATCCTTTCCTGATTTTGGCTTTCAAAACTGCATCAGAAAACCTGACCGTGCCACCAGGTAAAGGAAATTGAGAAAAGTACCTTACCTCTTTTGGGAGACATGTGGGCGTTGTTCATGACACCTGAATACTGTGTTAACTTTCCAGGTGTTTAGAAATGAGGTGTATATCTTCTTCTAGAAGTTACAGTCAGCACCGGAGCTGCTTCCCTGCCTGCAGCAGATCCGCTTGTGGGAAGTTTGTTTAGAGAAAGTAGGACAAAGTGCAACTACAAGCACAATGATCTGGAATTATTAGGCAGCGACTGCCCTGAAAACACACTGTCACACATTGAAAGTCAAGACTCAGCCAGTTATGATCCCTAACCACTGTATACACATTGTTGTACTCCGACGCTAAGGTTATATTATTGCAGTGCTAACAGTGCTGACTGGCAGAATTACATGACTTCTTTTTTAGAGCCTGAGAAAAACAAAACCAATCATATTTAAGGTTGCAGTTTAATAAAACCTTTATTAGATGTCCATAAATGGTTAACCTATTGGCACTTACAGTGTGCACTGCACCAGCCATCTGCCTGAACTTTGGACTGATGATGAAATGCTCATATTTTTATTTTAGCACAAATATCAAAATGGAGCAACTGATAAAAAATTAAAATAAAAAAGACTTTCTTCTTTTTGCAACTGGTTTTGATCACTGGTATTAAAGATGCGAGGGACACCACCGGCTTAAAGGGGTGTCTAGTTTAGAAAGTCAATTTTCAAATGCCATTTTACAAAATTTTGAGTTAACAGAGGGAGCTCTCCCCTTCAGGACCTTTATTTTTATTATCTACTTGCAGAAGGACCCGGCTTCGCACGGGTATATTTAATCTATTTCATTTAAGGTTTCTGTGTGTCCTTAAAAAATATAGACAGTATCCCCCATAACAGTGACCCCACCCCTTTAACAGTGAACTCCACAGTCCCCCATCCCTTAACACTGATCCCCCCCACAGTGCCCTGCCACTTTAAAATGGGAACTCCACAGCAGCCCATCCCCTTAATTTTCACCTCCGGTGCCTGTCCCTTTAACAGTGATATCACAGCACCCTACTCTCTTGGCAGTGACCTCTTCAGGTGCCCGCCCCCTAACAGTGACCTCCACAGTGCCCACCCCTTTAGCAGTGACCTCCACAGCTCCAGCCTTTTTAACAGTGACCTCCACAGTGCCTGCCCCTTTAACAGTGACCTCCACAGTGTCCACCCCTTTAATAAGTGACCTCCACAGTGCCCGCCCCTTTAATAACTGCCCTCCATAGTGCCCGCCCCTTTAATAGCAGTGACCTTCACAGCGCCTTCCCCTTTAACAGTGACCTTTACAGTGTCCACCCCTTAATGAGGGACCTCCACAGTGCCCGCCCCTTTAACAGTGAACTCCACAGCTCCCGTCCGTTTAATAGTGGCCCCTGCCCCCCATACATGTAACAGTGAAGTTGGGCCGTCATATGTCATATGGCTGAATACTTAAGGACCTGCAAACTGCTAAAAACTGTGATCAGTTGTTATGGCAACCTGGAGTAGGACCTGCAAGCTTCTATTGGCTGATAAGGGACATGTGACCGTGTAAATAGCAGTTTGGATTTAAGTGAAAGGCTTGCTGGCTTCTGTTGGCTAATGCATTTTTTGGGAATATCTCAGGAACGGTACGTCTTAGAGAGCTGAGATCCGGTCAAAAACCTTCCCAGACACCTGATGTACCTGTGTGCCCAATTTGGAGAAGATTGGTCAAGTCATTTGGTCGCTCATTAATAACGTCCAAATAGACAGACAGATGTCCAGACAGAAACTCATTTTTATATATATAAGAGACTAGCATAAGGACCCGACTTGGCACGGGTATATTTCATCTATTTCATTTTATGTTTCTGTGTGTCATAAAAAAGATAGCAACAGTTTCCCCCATAACAGTGATCTTGTCACCACCAGACATCTGGGAAGCTCTGACAGATGCCTTTCAGAACCTCCTCCTTGAGGTTCCTTTGTTTTGCTTTCATTTTCTCATCTCGTTAGCCTCTCTCAGCTGTCATGTAGTTGCACTGATTGCATGCCTTTAAATCCCTCCCCATAGTGCATCAGTTTGCGGTTTATATTACTTCCTGGAGTGTGTGCATGCTGATCCTACTTCAGATTCTTCTACAAGATAAGTTTTGTTCATTCATTTGTGTTTTTCTGTTTGCTGGATCCCAGGTGACCCTGACTCCTTCCGTATCTAGTGTAGGGAGCCAGTGGTCGTGTCCCCTCACTATTATAGGGTGTTCAGGTGTTATACAGTCGAAGTACGAGGATATGTGATCATCTACCATTGGGATTTTCACATAGGCTGAGCAGTAAGGGAGAGAGCCAGGTCTGATGCAGGGCTCTCCCTTTTTGTTCCTTAGTTTTGGATCCAGTCAGTCGTATATTCATTTTGTGTTTTCTTGTTTCCTGTACACCTTCTGTGACATTATAAACCGCCAAAACCGTCTCAAGCATGAATCCGGTTTTAACCTTGATTGACCGCATGCAGGGTCTTTCACTGGAGGTAGCATATCTCCGGACAACTGTCTCTCAGTTTGAGGTGACCGTTTCTGCTTGCGTTCATGGAGTTTGTTCTGAGCCTAAGATCTCGCTCCCGGATACGTTCTCCGGGGGTAGTGAGAATTTTGTTCGTTTTAGAGAGGCTTGCAAACTCCATTTTTGCCTACTTCCCCATTCCTCTGGTGATGAGGAACGGAGGGTGGGGATCATCATATCGTTGCTGAGGGATAACGCTCAGTCCTGGGCCTTTTCGCTGCCGGTGGGGGCACGGCCCCTCCGTTCAGTGGATGAATTCTTTTTAGCCCTGGGTCAGATATATGATGATCCGGATCGTATTGCTCTGGCTGAGTCTAGACTACGTCTTTTATGTCAGGGTAAACAATCCGCAGAGATATACTGTTCAGAATTTCGGAGATGGGCAGCAGATACTGGTTGGAATGATGCTGCACTCCGAAGTCAATTTTGCCATGGTCTTTCAGAGGGATTGAAAGATGCATTTGCCTTTCATGAGAGACCTACCTCCTTGGACTCGGCCATGTCTCGGGCCGTTCGTAATGACAGGCGTCTTAGAGAGAGAGGAGAGATCACTCCTTCCTGTCATACTCAATCCCAGGACAGTGCGGCGGTCTCATTCAGTGCACAAGGGTCTCAGTCGCTGTCAATCCCTTCTGAGCAGAAGCCCATGCAGCTGGGGTTGATTGCCTCTGACAATAGAAGATTCAGCCCTCATGGGAAGGTTTGTTTCTGTTGTGGAGGTATAAATCATTTGGCAAATGTTTGTCCCTCTAGGAGATTCAGGCAGTTTTTTTTGGGAGTAATAAAGAAACAAAAAGAAAAAAATCCTTTAAAAATGTTCCATCTGTTACCATTGGCAGGGTTGAGGCGGAAATTGAAGGTTTTCCGTTTGCTTGTAGTTCCCGTTTTGTCCTGCCTGCCAGGGTGGCGCTAGAGAGCAAGAACATTTTTTGTGACATTTTTGTAGCTAGTGGAGCAGCTGTCAATCTCATTGATAATCAATTTGCTATAACTCATGGTTTCCAGGTATGCACCTTGGGAAAGGATATTCCTGTTTTTGCTATTGATTCTGCTCCACTTTCTCAGAAATCATTAAAGGGCATAGTTCACAATATCCGTTTGATTGTGAGTGATGCTAATGTTGAGGATGTGTCATGTTTCGTCCTTAGCGGGTTGCCTACTCCTCTAGTGTTGGGGCTACCTTGGCTCACTAAACATAACCCCACCATTGATTGGCAAGCGAGGCAAATAAATGGTTGGAGTGACTTTTGCAGAGAGAATTGCCTCACGACATCTGTTTCTGAGGTTTCTACTAAGACTGTACCATCTTTTCTCTCTGAATTTTCAGATGTCTTCTCTGAGAGTGGTGTTCAGGACTTGCCCCCGCACAGGGAGTACGATTGCCCTATCAATCTCACCCCAGGCGCCAAGCTGCCTAAATCTCGTTTATACAATCTCTCCCAACCTGAAAGGGTCGCTATGCGTGCTTATATCTGAGAGTCTGAGAAAGGGACACATACGACCCTCGAAGTCACCTGTTGCCGCTGTTTTTTTCTTTGTTAAGAAAAAAGATGGTTCTTTAAGACCATGTCTGGATTTCAGGTAGCTGAACAGTATCACAATTCGTGACCCTGATCCGCTTCCTCTGATCCCGGACCTGTTTAACCAGATTGTTGGGTCTAAAGTTTTTTCCAAGTTAGATCTAAGAGGGGCATACAACCTGGTCAGGGTCAGAGAAGGAGACAAATGGAAGACGGCCTTCAATACCCCTGAGGGCCATTTTGAGAATTTGGTTATGCCTTTTGGTTTGATGAATGCTCCAGCCGTTTTTCAGCATTTTGTGAACAGCATTTTTTATCATTTAATGGGGAAATTTGTATTAGTGTATCTGGATGACATTTAGATTTTTTCTCCTGATTTCAAAACTCATAGGGAACACTTACGTCAGGTCTTGCTCATCCTGCGGGAGAATAAATTGTACGCTAAACTGGAGAAATGTGTGTTTGCGGTTCCAGAAATCCAATTTCTGGGGTTTCTTCTCTCCGCTTCTGGTTTTCGCATGGACCCCGAGAAGGTCCGCGCTGTGCTTGAGTGGGAGCTTCCTGAGAATCAGAAGGCACTGATGCGTTTTTTGGGCTTTGCCAATTATTACAGGAAATTTATTTTGAATTATTCCTCTGTTGTTAAACCACTCACTGATATGACTAGAAAGGGGGTAGATTTTTCCTCCTGGTCGGTAGAGGCGCGTAAGGCCTTTTCTAATATCAAGGAGCGTTTTGCTTCCGCTCCCATCTTGGTACAACCTGATATTTCTCTACCCTTCATAGTTGAGGTTGAAGCTTCTGAGGTGGGTGTGGGTGCGGGTGCGGTCTTGTCTCAGGGTCCCTCTCCTGCCAAATGGCGACCGTGTGCCTTTTTCTCAAAGAAACTCTCCTCCGCAGAGAGAAATTACGATGTGGGAGATAGGGAGTTGTTGGCCATCAAGTTGGCTTTTGAGGAATGGCGCCATTGGCTAGAGGGAGCCAGACACCCTATTACCAGTGTTTACTGACCATAAAAATCTGGCCTACTTGGAGTCAGCCAAGCGTCTGAACCCGAGACAGGCCAGATGGTCTTTGTTCTTTTCAAGGTTTAATACGATACTGTCCTTGCTGGGCACCCGGGGGCAAGAGCCACAGTGGATCTCATCGCTCGGAGATTCTGGTGGCCGGCGCTTCGTAAGTCGGTTGAGGGTTTTGTGGCAGCCTGCAAGACCTGCGCTCGTGCCAAAGTCCCTCATTCACGGCCATCAGGTCCTCTCCTTCCCTTACCCATTCCTTCCCGTCCTTGGACACATCTGTCCATGGACTGCATAACGGACCTGCCTCGTTCCTCGGGGAAGACTGTGATTCTGGTGGTGGTGGACCGTTTTAGCAAAATGGTGCATTTCATCCCTTTTCCTGGCTTGCCCAATGCTAAGACGCTGGCGCAGGCATTTATTGATCACATTGTCAAATTGCATGGTATTCCTTCAGACATAGTCTCTGATAGGGGCACGCAGTCTGTTTCCAGATTCTGGAAGGCTTTCTGTTCTCGCTTGGGGGTTCGGTTGTCATTCTCTTCTGCTTTCCACCCGCAGTCGAATGGCCAGACAGAGCGTGTCAATCAGAATCTGGAGTCATATCTGCGCTGTTTTGTGGCGGAGAATCAGGAGGATTGGTGTTCTTTTTTGTCCCTTGCTGAGGCTGCTTTAAATAACCGTCGTCAGGAGTCCTCTGATAAGTCACCATTTTTTGGTGCATATGGGTTTCATCCGCAGTTTGGGACATTCTCTGGAGAGGGGTCTTCTGGTTTACCCGATGAGGACAGATTCTTCTCGTCTTTGTCATCTATTTGGCAAAAGATTCAGGATAATCTAAAGAGCATGAGTGAGAGATATAAGCATGTGGCGGATAAGAGACGTGTGCCTGGTCCGGACCTGAATGTTGGTGATCTGGTGTGGTTGTCTACTAAGAATATCAAATTGAAGGTTCCCTCCTGGAAGTTGGGTCCTAAGTTTATTGGGCCTTACCAAATCTTGTCCGTCATCAATCCTGTTGCCTACCGTCTTGATCTTCCTCAGACTTGGAAGATCCATAATGTTTTTCATAAGTCCTTATTAAAACCTTATGTCCAACCCATTGTACCCTCGTCTTTGCCTCCTCCTCCGATTGTGGTTGATAGTAATCTTGAATTTCAGGTCTCTAGGATTGTGGATTCTCGTGTTGTCCGCGGTTCTCTTCAGTACCTCGTTCATTGGGAGGGTTATGGCCCTGAGGAGAGGATGTGGGTCCCAGTGACGGACATTAAGGCCACTCGTCTCATCAGGGCTTTCCATAGGTCCCATCCTGAGAAGGTGGGCTCTGAGTGTCCGGAGTCCACTCGTAGAAGGAGGGGTACTGTCACCACCAGACATCTGAGAAGCTCTGACAGATGCCTTTCAGAACCTCCTCCTTGAGGTTCCTTTGTTTTGCTTTCATTTTCTCATCTCGTTAGCCTCTCTTAGCTGTCATGTAGTTGCACTGATTTCATCCCTTTAAATCCCTCCCCATAGTGCATCAGTTTGCGGTTTATATTACTTCCTGGAGTGTGTGCATGCTGATCCTACTTCAGAGCAGGGGCGTCGCTAGGTTAAAACATTCGGGGCCTGGGCCCCGGATGTTTTGTCCCATGCCCCGAATGTCCTGCCTGCCTGCTAGATGCAACTGTATTGCCGTACACAGAACGGCAAATACAATTGAATCTTATACTGGGAACAGGCGAAGGACCTTTGGTGACATCACAGGCCATGTGATCAGCAAAACAGGCTGTGATAGGATGACCTGGATGATGTCACCATCCAGGTCATCCTATCACAGCCTGTTTTGCTGATCACATGGCCTGTGATGTCACCAAAGGTCTTTCGCCTCTTCCCAGTTCAGGATTGGACCGGAGTCAAGAGGAGAAGGAGCCTAATAGTGATGTCTGTACAGGCGAGGTAAGTGAAGGGAGAGGTAGAGAAATGCTGGGAGTTGTAGTTATTTAACTGGGATGTATTTTAGGGCTGAAGGGAGGGATGTTATTGACATGGAACTGTGTGCTTGAGGTGGCTGGGGGAGGGAGGGATGTTATTTACATGGGACTGTATGTTGAAAGTGGATGGTGGGGGGGAATGATGTTTATGTACATGGGACTTAATGTTTAGGGTCCGTTCACACTTGCGTTTGGTGATCCGCTTGTGAGATCCGTTTCAGGTCTCTCACAAGCAGCCCCAAATGCATCAGTTTAACCCCAATGCATTCTGAATGGATGCGGATCCATTCAGAATGCATTCGTTCGGCTCCGTTGGGTCCCCCGTTCCATTTTGGAGGCGGACCTCAAAATCCTGCAAGCAGCGTTTTTTGTGTCCGCATGGCCTTGCGGAGCCAAATGCATCCGTCCTGACAATGTAAGTCAATGGGGACGGATCCCTTTGCATTGACACAAAATGGTGCAATTGTAAACGGATCTGTCCCCCATTGACTTTCAATGTAAGTCAGGACGGATCCGTATTGGGACTTAGAAATTAAAATCTAATATAAACAAATTGGTCCTGAACGGATGCATTCGTTTGTATTATATCGGTGCGGATCCGTCCTGTACAAGTACATGAACGCAAGTGTGAAAGTAGCCTTAGGGGGTGATGTTTACATGGGATTGTACGTTGGAGGCGGCTGGGGAAGAGGTGATGTTATTTACATGGGACTGTATGGTGGAGGGAGGATTATAACTGCAGGGGGCACTGCAAATCCAGGGGAAATTATAGGCGTTCTTATTACTACTGGGGGCTCTAGAGGAGGGTCTTGTAGATCTGCCTTATTTCTACTAAGCGCACTATGGGGGCCTTATTACTACTGTGGGGTCTGTAGGGAGCTTTATTGCCACTGGGGGAACAATAGGGGGCCTTATTTCTACTAGGGACTCTGTGAGGGTATTATTAATATGGGAGGGCATTGTTGAGGAGCATTATCACGGTTGGGGCAGTGTTACTAATAAGGGCATTCTAGAAGGGAATTACTATTGGTGGGACTATGAGGAGCACTATTACTATGGGGGCAGTAATGTTTCTTTAGGATAGTATTTGGGGGTATGAGAGGGGGGGGGGGGTTTAGGTTTTTGCATAGAAAGCAGGAGGATAACACTGTGGGGACTCCAGTTGGGGGATAATGATAGAAAGTGAGGAAGCTAAGATGTCTGTGTGTCACACTCTGCAGAGACGAGGCGGCTGAGAGAAGTTGTCCAGACCGAGAAGATGATGACAGAGAGGAGACGTCACCTGGAGGCCCTGGATGTGACAGGTAAGTGCCGCTGTATAGCAAGTACAGCATAGTGCGGGGGGGGGGGGGCATATTTATTGGGGCTTGTGCCCCGGATCTTTTGAGACCCTAGCAACGCCCCTGCTTCAGAGTCTTCTACAGATAAGTTTTGTTCATTAATTTGTGTTTTTCTGTTTGCTGGATCCCAGGTGACCCTGACTCCCTCCGTATCTAGTGTAGGGAGCCGGTGGTCGTGTCCCCTCACTATTATAGGGTGTTCAGGTGTTATACAGTCGAGGTACGAGGATATGCGATCATCTACCATTGGGATTTTCGCATAGGCTGAGTAGTAAGGGAGAGAGCCAGGTCTGATGCAGGGCTCTCCCTTTTTGTTCCTTAGTTTTGGATCCAGTCAGTCGTATATTCATTTTGTGTTTTCTTGTTTGCTGTACACCTTCCGTGACAGATCTCTACAGTACCCGCCCCTTTAAAAATGACCTCCACAGTGCAAGTCCCTTTAAAAGTGACCTCTATAGTGGCAGCCCCTTTAACATTGACCTCCACAGTGCCTGCCCCTTTAACAGTGACCTCAACAGTGCCTGCCCCTTTAACAGTGACCTCCATAGTGGCTGCCCCTTTAACAGTGACCTCCACAGTGCCCGCCCCTTTAACCTGTTAGGGACATATGGCGTTGTGACCCCCCTCGTGTCAATTCAGACCTGCAGTTTGCAGATTTTACTGAAGGTTGCAGCGGTGGTGGGAGGTGGAGCACGATCGGCGCTGCCTTCCTTAGGCATCGGCGCTGCCTTTCGGTGACGAGCCTGTGAGATCGAGCCCCCTGGATATCACAGGCCGGAAGCTGTATGAGTAATACACACTGAATTACTCAGAAGTATTGGAATGCATTGTAAAGGGGATCAGACCACAAAAGGTGAAGTCCCAAAGTGGGACAAAAAAATGTGAAAAAAAGTTGAAAAAATAAAGTTTCCTCCCCCCCAAAAAGTCAGTTTCAAGTAAAAAAAACCAAAACGTAATTTCCCCCAAATAAAGTAAAAAAGAAAAATAAGGAAAAAATAGAGAGAAAAAAAAAGTTTACATATTAGGCATCGCCGCATCCATATTGACTGGCTCTATAAAAATATCACATGACCTAACCCCTCAGATGAATACCGCAAAAAATAAAAACTGTGCTAAATAAACCATTTTTTGTCACCTTGCATCACATAAAGTACAACAGTAAGCGATCAAAAAGGTGTATGCCCACCAAAATAGTACCAATCTAACCGTCAACTCATCCCGCAAAAAAATGAGCCCCAACCTAAGACAATCGCCCAAAAAATAAAAAAACTATGGCTCAGAATATGGAGATGCTAAAGCATCATATTTTTTGTTTTAAAAAAGCTGTTATTGTGTAAAACTTAAGTAAATTTTAAAAAGTATACATATTAGGTATCACCGCGTCCGTAATAACCTGCTCTATAAAAATATCACATGACCTAACACCTCAGTAAAAAAAAATATAAAGCTGTAAAAAAAAGCCATTTTTTGTCACCTTACATCATTAAAAATGTAATAGCAAGCGATCAAAAAGTCATACGCACCCCAAAATAGTGCCAATCAAACCGTCATCTTATCCCACAAAAATGATACCTTACCTAACACAATCGCCCAGAAACTGAAAAAACTATGGCTTTCACACTATGGAAACACAAAAACATGATTTTTTTTTTGGAGTTTAAAAAATGAAATCATTGTGTAAAAGTTACATAAATAAATAAAAAGTATACATATTAGGTATCGCCGTGTCCATGACAATCTGCTCTATAAAAATACCACATGATCTAACCTGTCAGATGAATGTTGCAAATAACCAAAAAAACTGTGCCAAAACAGCTATTTCTTTTCACCTTGCCTCACAAAAAGTGTAATATAGAGCAACCAAAAATCATATGTACCCTAAACTAGTACCAAAAAAACTGCCACCCTATCCCGTAGTTTCTAAAATGGGGTCACTTTTTTGGAGTTTCTACTCTAGGGGGTGCAGCAGGGGGACTTCAAATGGGACATGGTGTCAAAAAACCAGCCCAGCAAAATCTGCCTTCCAAAAACCATATGGTATTCCTTTCCTTCTGCGCCCTGCCCAGTGCCCGTACAGCAGTTTACGACCACATATGGGGTGTTTCTGTAAATTACAGAATCAGGGCCATAAATATTGAGTTTTGTTTGGCTGTTAACCCTTGCTTTGCAACTGGAAAAAAAGTGAAATTTTGAAATTGTATCTCTATTTTCTATATTTTCTAATCTCTATTTTCCATTCATTCTTGTGGAACACCATTTTTGGGGGGTTTCTATTATGTAAGCCTCACAAAGTGACTTCAGACCTGAACTGGTCCTTAAAAAGTGGGTTTTTGAAAATTTCTGAAAAATTTCAAGATTTGCTTCCAAACTTCTAAGCCTTGTAACATCCCCCAAAAATAAAATATCATTCCCCAAATGATCCAAACATGAAGTAGACATATGGGGAATGTAAAGTAATAACTATTTCTGGAGGTATTACTATGTATTATAGAAGTAGAGAAATTTAAACTAAAAAATTTGCTAATTTTTCAAAATTGCATTTTATAGTGATCACCACAAAAAAAGCGTTTTATAATGATCACCACATAAAGTGACACTGGTCAGATTTGCAAAAAATGGCCTGGTCCTTAACCTCTTAAGGACACATGACGTACTGGTACGTCATGATGTCCTGGTACTTAAGGACACATGACGTACCGGTACGTCATGAATGGTTCCGATCAATGCCGCTCGGCGGGCGGTGATCAGAACCCGGTGCCTGCTCAAATCATTGAGCAGGCACCTGGGCAATGCGCCGGGGGGTCCTGTGACCCCCCATGTCGGCGATCGCAGAAAACCGCAAGTCAATTCAGACCTGCGGTTTTCTGCGTTTCCGGGTTATTCGGGTCTCTGAAGACCCGATAACCCGGAACAGGATGGTGATGGTGGTGTGATTTCACTCCACCAATCACCATCCAGCGATCCTGAGTGGTGATGGTGACATCACCACTCAGGATCGCTTTCTGATTGGTCTGTGGGTGGTCCGGCGCGATATTCAAAAGTGGCAGGCGCTCCTCTCCTCCTCCTTTTGTGTTCCGGAGCCAGAGGAGAGAGGAGCTGCCTGCACGTGTCTGCCACAGCTGCCAGCACCCCGATCTGTGCCCCCAGGACCCGATCTGTGCCCCAGCACCCCCATCAGGTACATAGGGACAGCTAGGGAAAGTTTGGGTTAGGCAGGGAAAAAAAGGGAAAGTTAGTTTTTTCAACTTTTCATTGCATCACCCTAGTTAGGGTGTCTGGGGTCCACAGCCCCCAAGGCGGCGGAGACGCCGCCAGGCGGAGCAAGGGGACCGCCATGTTAGGGACCCTGTGGCCCAGCCTAGTACGAGCAGCTCTGGGGCTCGTACTGGTTTCCCGGCCCACCAGTTAAATCCACCGGAGCACCCTGCCGGTGAACTTGTCTGGTGTAGCCCAGAGCGATACGAGCCCGTGATTCCTGATTTTGTAGGCCAATCAGGAATCCAGATTTCCACAGTGGGCTACACTGAATATGACTTTTTTCGTAATTTTTTAAGTGACCCACTGGTAAATCTGATGGTGGAGCAGACGAATCTCCTTTTTGGCCAGGCCCGGTGGCTGGACGCCGGTCAGTGCAGCCGAAATGAGGACATTTTGGGGCCTCGTGCTGCATATGGGCCTGGTCAAGAAACCCAGTGTCAGGCTGTACTGGAGTGGGGACGTCCTATACCAGACCCCACTTTACAGTACGGCCATGACACGCTCCCGGTTTGAGGCCATCCGGAAATGTCTGCATTATTCCGATAATGCAGCATGTCCCCCCCGAGGTGATCCTGCCCATGACCGTCTGTATAAGATACAGCCGGTCATCGATCACTTTGGGGCCAAATTCATGGAGGCCTATGTACCTGGAAGAGAGGACGCGGTTGATGAGTCTCTCATTGCGTTCAAGGGGAGACTCATTTTCTGCCAGTATGTGCCCTCTAAGCGGGCGAGGTATGGCGTGAAGCTATACAAAATTTGTGAGAGTACCTCAGGGTACACTTACAAATTTCGTATATATGAGGGGCGAGATTCCCGGATTCAACCCCCAGAATGTCCCCCCACTCTGGGTGTTACCGGGAAACTTGTGTGGGACCTTATGTACCCACTGCTGGATAAGGGTTACCACCTGTACGTGGATAACTTTTATACCCGTATCCCCTTGTTCCAGTCCCTTGCCGCCAGATCCACGTTCGCTTGTGGGACAGTGTGGAAAAATCAACGCGGCCTCCCTGCCCTCCCCCTCCAGGTACCTATCCCCAGGGGTGAGACCCGTGCCCTTACCACTGGAAACCTGTTGCTGGTCAGGTATAAGGACAAGAGGGATGTCCTTATGCTGTCCACAATTCATGGTAACGGCATCACCCCTGTCCCTGTGCGAGGTACCGCGGCAACGGTTCTCAAGCCCGATTGTATCGTCGCCTACAATCGGTATATGGGAGGAGTTGATCTCTCTGATCAAGTCCTCAAGCCATATAACGCCATGCGCAAAACCCAGGCATGGTACAAAAAAGTTGCGGTCTACTTGGTGCAGGTTGCCATGTACAACTCTTTTGTACTATCCCGAAGCGCTGGCAGCACAGGGACATTCCTCCAGTTCTATGAGGCAGTCCTCAAGGCCCTAATCTTTTCGGACTGGGAAAGAGCAGGCCGGAGTACCCCGGGAACTGTAGGCGCCCGGATCGTCCCTGGCCAACACTTTCCAGGTGTGGTCCCCCATGCTGGAAAGAAGGGACGAACCCAAAAACGGTGCAGAGTGTGTCACAGGAGGGGGATACGGAAGGACACCACAACTCAATGTGACACGTGCCCCGATCATCCGGGCCTCTGCATTATTGGTTGCTTCAGGGAGTATCACACTTCCATGGAGTACTAAATTTATATCCCAATTTAGGACTGACATCAAAACTGGTTCTCAGACTTGAGACACCCAAAAAAACTAAAATAATTTATTAAAAGTAGACATATTAGGTATTGCCGCGTCGGTAATAATCTCCTCTATAAAAATACCCCATGACCTAACCCCCCAGATTAACACGGTCAAGGAAAAAAAAAAAAGGTGCAAAAAAAGATTTTTTTGGTCACCTTACATAACAAAAAGTTTAATAGCAAGCGATCAAAAAGTCATATAGCCCCCAAAATAGTGCCAATAATACCGTCCGCTCGTCCCGCAAAAAATGAGCCCCCACATAAGATAATCGGATAATAAAAAAAATAAAAAAATGACACTTAGACTTTAGAGATACAAAATTATTATTTTTTGTATCAAAAAGGATAATATAGTCTAAAACCTAAATAAATGTAAAAAAAGTAGACTTATTAGGTATCACCGTGTCCGTAAGAATCTCCTCTATAAAAATACCCCATGATCCAACCCCCCAGATTAACACGGTCCAAAAAAATAAAAAAAGGTGCAAAAAAAAGATTTTTGGGGTCACCAAACATAACAAAAAAATTAATAGGAAGCGATAAAAAAGTCATATAGCCCCCAAAATAGTGCCAAAAAAACCGTCCGCTCATCCCGCAAAAAATGAGCCCCCACATAAGATAATCGGATAAAAAATAACTTAAAAAATGACACCTAGACTTTAGAGATACAATAAATTTATTTTTGTATCAAAAAGGATAATATAGTCAAAAACCTAAATAATTGTAAACAAAAAGTAGACTTATTAGGTATTGCCGCGTCCGTAAGAATCTCCTCTATAAAAATATCCCATGACCTAACCCCCCAGATTAACACGGTTAAAAAAAAAAAAGAAAACGGTGCCAAAAACGCAATTTTTGGCACTTTTTCATTTCAATCCGTTTTTTCCGGTAACAAAACAAGGGTTAACAACCAAACAAAAGTTAATATTTATTACCCTGATACTGCAGTTTACATAAATGCCATATTTGTGGTCGTAAACTGCTGTATCAGTAAAAGGGAGGCCGCAAAAGGAAAGGACCGACATGGTTTCTGGAAGGCCGATTTTGATGGCCTTTTTTATTGACACCATGTCCCTTTTGAAGCCCCCCTGATGCCCCCCTAGAGTAAAAACTCCCTAAAAGTGACCCCATCTAAGAAACAACACCCCTCAAGGTATTCAAAACTGATTATACAAACTTTATTAACCCTTTAGGTGTTCCTCAACAGTTAATGGCAAATGGAGATGAAATTTCTGAATTTCAATTTTTGGTAACCTTGCCTCACAAAAATGTAATATAGAGCAACCAAAAATCATATGTACCCTAAAAATAGTCCCCCCAAAAATGCCACCTTATCCCGTAGTTTCCAAAATGGGGTCACTTTTAGGGAGTTTCTACTCCAGGGGTGCATCAGGGGGGTTGAAACAGGACACGGTGTAAATAAACCGGTCTATAAAAATCAGCCCTCCAAAAACCAAACGGCGCACCTTTCACTGTACGCCCCTCTGTGTGGCCGTACAGTAGTTTACGGCCACATATTGGGTGTTTCTGTAAATGGCAGAGTCAGGGCAATAAAGATACAGTCTTGTTTGGCTGTTAACCCTTGCTTTGTTAGTGGTAAAAATGGGTTAAAATGGAAAATTAGACAAAAAAATGAAATTCTCAAATTTCATCCCCATTTGCCAATAACTCTTGCGCAACACCTAAAGGGTTAACGATGTATGTAAAATCAGTTTTGAATACCTTGAGGGGTGTACTTTCTTAGATGGGGTCACTTTTAGGGAGTTTCTACTCCAGGGGTGCATCAGGGGGGTTGAAACAGGACACGGTGTAAATAAACTGGTCCATAAAAATCAGCCCTCCAAAAACCAAACGGCGCACCTTTCACTCTACGCCCCTGCTGTGTGGCCGTACAGTAGTTTACGGCCACATATTGGGTGTTTCTGTAAACGGCAGAGTCAGGGAAATAAAGATACCGTCTTGTTTGGCTGTTAACCCTTGCTTTGTTAGTGGAAAAAATGGGTTAAAATGGAAAATTAGACAAAAAAATGAAATTCTCAAATTTCATCCCCATTTGCCAATAACTATTGCGCAACACCTAAAAGGTTAACAACGTATGTAAAATCAGTTTTGAATACCTTGAGGGGTGTACTTTCTTAGATGGGGTCACTTTTAGGGAGTTCTGCTCTAGGGGTGCATCAGGGGGCTTCAAATGGGACATGGTGTAAATAAACCAGTCCATAAAAATCAGCCTTCCAAAAACCAAACGGCGCACCTTTCACTCTACGCCCCGCTGTGTGGCCGTAAAGTAGTTTACGGCCACATATTGGGTGTTTCTGTAAACGGCAGAGTCAGGGCAATAAAGATACAGTCTTGTTTGGCTGTTAACCCTTGCTTTGTTAGTGGAAAAAATGGGTTAAAATGGAAAATAAGGCAAAAAAATAAAATTTTCACATTTCATCCCCATTTGCCAATAACTCTTGTGCAACACCTAAAGGGTTAACGACGTATGTAAAATCAGTTTTTAATACCTTGAGGGGTGTACTTTCTTAGATGGGGTCACTTTTAGGGAGTTCTGCTCTAGGGGTGCATCAGGGGGCTTCAAATGGGACATGGTGTAAATAAACCAGTCCATAAAAATCAGCCTTCCAAAAACCAAACGGCGCACCTTTCACTCTACGCCCCGCTGTGTGGCCGTACAGTAGTTTACGGCCACATATTGGGTGTTTCTGTAAACGGCAGAGTCAGGGCAATAAAGATACAGTCTTGTTTGGCTGTTAACCCTTGCTTTGTTAGTGGAAAAAATGAGTTAAAATGAAAAATTAGACAAAAAAATGAAATTCTCAAATTTGTTCCCCATTTGCCAATAACTCTTGTGCAACACCTAAAGGGTTAACGTCGTATGTAAAATCAGTTTTGAATACCTTGAGGGGTGTAGTTTCTTAGATGGGGTCATTTTTGGGAGGTTTCTATTATCTAAGCCTCACAATATGACTTCAAACCTGAACTGGTCATAAAAAGTGGGATTTTGAAGATTTCTGAAAATTTTCCAAATTTGCTTCTAAACTTGTAACATCCCCAAAAAATTTAATATCATTCCCAAAATGCTACAAACATGAAGTAGACATATGGGGAATGTAAAGTCATCACACTTTTTGGGGGTATTACTATGCATTATAGAAGTAGAGAAACTGAAACTTTGAAATTTGCAAATTTTTGCAATTTTTGGGTAAATTAGGTATCATTTTGTGCAAAAAAAATATTTTTTTTGACTTCATTTTACCAGTGTCATGAAGTACAATATGTGACGAAAAAACAATCTCAGAACGGCCTGGATAAGTCAAAGCGTTTTAAAGTTATCAGCACTTAAAGTGACAGTGGTCAGATTTGCAAAAAATGGCCTGGTCCTTAAGGTGAAATAAGGCTGTGTCCCTAAGGGGTTAAGGTGAAATATCACAAAAGGAATCAGCCGGCACTCACTCAGCGCATGCCGCACGGGATAGGAAGCAGTCTCCACTTAAAATCGAGAAGAAATCCCAGCAGTCGTGTCTTGTATAATCGTGATGTTTTATTACATCAAATCAAAATGTCCTATATCCAAAACGCGTTTTGGCAAACATGCCTTTATCAACAGGTGACGGTATACTCGCATAAACAGGTATAGATAGTGGGATAATACATGTTGATGTAATAAAACATCACAATTATACAAGACACGACTGCTGGGATTTCTTCTTGACTTAAGGTGAAATATGGCCGTGTCCTTAAGGGGTGAACAGTAACCTCCATAGTGGCCGCCCCTTAAACATTGACATCCACAGTGCCTGCCCCTTTAACAGTGACCTCCAAAGTTCCTGCCCCTTTAACAGTGACCTCCACAGTGCCTGCCCCTTTTACAGTGCCCGCCCCTTTAACAGTGACCTCCACAGTGCTCGCCCCTTTAACAGTGACCTCCACAGTGCCCGCCCCTTTATTAGTGACCTTCACCGTGTCCGCCCCTTTAACAGTGACATCCACAGTACCCACCCCTTTAACATTGACCACCCCTTTAACAGTGACCTCCACAGTGCCCGCCCCTTTAACAGTGACCTCCACAGTGCCCACCCCTTTAACAGTGACCTTCACAGTGCTCTCCCCTTTAACAGTGATTTCTAAAGTGCCCGCCCTTTTAACAGTGACCTCCACAGTGCCCGCCCTTTTAACAGTGACATCCACAGTGCCCGCCCCTTTAACATTGACCACACATTTAACAGTGATATTCATAGTGGCCGCCCCTTTAACAGTGACTTCCACAGAGCCAGCCTCTTTAACAGTGACCTCCGCAGTGCCTGCCCCTTTAACCCCTTAACCCCTTAAGGACACAGCCCTATTTCACCTTAAGGACCAGGCCATTTTTTGCAAATCTGACCACTGTCACTTTAAGTGCTGATAACTTTAAAACGCTTTGACTTACCCAGGCCGTTCTGAGATTGTTTTTTCGTCACATATTGTACTTCATGACACTGCTAAAATTGGGTCAAAAAAGTTAATTTTTTTGCATAAAAAAATACCATATTTACCAAATATTTTGAAAAATTTGCAAATTTCAAAGTTTCAGTTTCTCTACTTCTGTAATACATAGTAATACCCCCAAAAATTGTGATGACTTTACATTCCCCATATGTCTACTTCATGTTTGTAGCATTTTGGGAATGATATTTTATTTTTTGGGGATGTTACAAGGCTTAGAAGTTTAGAAGCAAATTTAGAAATTTTCAGAAATCTTCAAAATCCCACTTTTTATGGACCAGTTCAGGTTTGAAGTCACTTTGTGAGGCTTACATAATAGAAACCACCCAAAAATGACCCCATTCTAGAAACTACACCCCTCAAGGTATTCAAAACTGTTTTTACAAACTTTGTTAACCCTTTAGGTCTTCCACAACACTTCATGGCAAATTGACATACATTTTTAGAATTTAGATTTTTTGGAAAATTTTCCAATATAATCAATTTTTTCCAGGAAAAAAACAAGGGTTAACTGCCAAACAAAACTCAAAATGGGTTGCCCTGATTCTGTAGTTTGCAGAAACACCCCATATGTGGTCGTAAACTACTGTTTGGCCAAACGGGAGCACGTAGAAAGAGGGGAACGCCATATGGGTTTTGGAAGGCAGATTTTGCAGGACTGGTTTTGTTTATACCATGTCCCATTTGAAGCCCCCTGTTGCACCCCTAGAATAGAAATTTCAAAAAAGTGACTCCATCTAAGAAAGTACATCCCTCAAGGTATTCAAAACTGGGTTTACAAACTTTGTTAACCCTTTAGGTGTTCCACAAGAGTTATTGGCAGATGGAGAAACAATTTAGAAATTTCTATTTTTTGGAAAATTTTCCAATATAATCAATTTTTTCCAGGAGTAAAACAAGGGTTAACTGCCAAACAAAACTCAAAATGGGTTGCCCTGATTCTGTAGTTTGCAAAAACACCCCATATGTGGTCGTAAACTACTGTTTGGCCGAACGGGAGGACATAGAAGGAGGGGAACACCATATGGGTTTTGGAAGGCAGATTTGGCAGGACTGGTTTTGTTTATACCATGTCCCATTTGAAGCCCCCTGTTGTACCCCTAGAATAAAAATTTCTAAAAAGTGACTCCATCTAAGAAAGTACACCCCTCAAGGTATTCAAAACTGGGTTCACAAACTTTGTTAACCCTTTAGGTGTTCCACAAGAGTTAATGGCAGATGGAGAAACAATTTAGAAATTTCTATTTTTTGGAAAATTTTCCATTTTAACCCATTTTTTCCAGCAATAAAGTAAGGGTTAACAGCCAAACAAAACTCAATATGGGTTGCCCTGATTCTGTAGTTTGCAAAAACACCCCATATGTGGTCGTAAACTACTGTTTGGCCAAACGGGAGCACGTAGAAAGAGGGGAACGCCATATGGGTTTTGGAAGGCAGATTTTGCAGGACTGGTTTTGTTTATACCATGTCCCATTTGAAGCCCCCTGTTGCACCCCTAGAATAGAAATTTCAAAAAAGTGACTCCATCTAAGAAAGTACACCCCTCAAGGTATTCAAAACTGGGTTTACAAACTTTGTTAACCCTTTAGGTGTTCCACAAGAGTTAATGGCAGATGGAGAAACAATTTAGAAATTTCTATTTTTTGGAAAATTTTCCATTTTAACCCTTACTTTATTACTGAAAAAAATGGGTTAACAGCCAAACAAAACTCAAAATGGGTTGCCCTGATTCTGTAGTTTGCAGAAACACCCCAAATGTGGTCGTAAACTACTATTTGGCTAAACGGCAGGACATAGAAGAAGGGGAACGCCATACGGTTTTTGGAAGGCAGATTTTGCTGGACTGGTTTATTTACACCATGTACCCTTTCAAGCCCCCTGATGCACCCCTAGAGTAGAAACTCCATAAAAGTGACCCCATCTAGGAAACTATGGGATAAGGTGGTTGTTGTTTTGGTACTATTTTAGGAGTAAATATGATTTTTGGTTGCTCTATATTACACTTTTTTGAGGCAAGGTAACAAAAAAATAAAATTCTAAAATTTTTCTACATTTGCTATTTAGTTTTGTGGAACACCTAAAGGGTTAACAAAGTTTATAAAGTAACTTTTGAATACCTTGAGGGGTGTAGTTTCTTAGATGGGGGTCACTTTTTTGGAGTTTCTAGTCTAGGCTACATCAGGGGGGGCTTCTAATGGGACATGGTGTCCAAAAATAAAAAAACTGTCCATCAAAATCTGCCTTCCAGAAACCATATGGAGTTCCCTTCGTTCTATGCCCTGCCGTGCGGCTATATAGCCATTTACGACCACATATGGGGTGTTTCTGCAAACTACAGAATCAGGGCCATAAATATTGAGTTTTTTTTGGCTGTTAACCCTTGCTTTATTACTGGAAAAAAAGGATTCAAATGGAAATTTTGCCCAAAAATGGGTGTTTTGGCACCGTTTTTATTTTATATTTTTAACACCGTTCATCCGAGGGGTTTGGTCAAATGTTATTTTTATAGCGACGACTTTTACGCACGCGACGATGCCCAATATGTATGGCTCTCAGACTTTGGAGACACTAAGCAGGCATCCTAAAACTGCGGCCCTCCAGATGTTGTAAAACTACAATTCCCACCATGCCCTTCTGATGGCTGTAGGTTGTCTGGGCATGCTGGGAGTTATAGTTTTACAACATCTGGAGGGCCGCAGTTTGAGGATGCCTGCACTAAAACTAATATTTTTTTGGGGGAAAAAAATTGTTTCTGTGTCTCCAAAGTCTGAGAGACATAGTGTTTTATGTTCTCTAGGGGACTGTTGGAGATTATAAAAATTTAGTACTCCATGGAAGTGTGATACTCCCTGAAGCAATCGATAACGCAGAGGCCCGGATGATCGGGGCAAGTGTCACACTGAGTAGTGGTGTCCTTCCGTATCCCCCTCTTGTGACACACTCTGCATCTTTTTTGGGTTCGTCCCTTCTTTCCAGTATGGGGGACCACACCTGGAAAGTGTTGGCCAGGGACGATCCGGGCGCTTCCAGTTCCCGAGGTACTCCGGCCTGCTCTTTCCCGGTCCGAAAAGATCAGGTCTTTGAGGACTGCCTCATAGAACTGGAGGAATGTCCCTGTGCTGCCAGCGCTTCGGGATAGTACAAAAGAGTTGTACATGGCAACCTGCACCATGTAGACCGCAACTTTTTTGTACCATGCCCGGGTTTTGCGCATGGCATTATATGGCTTGAGGACTTGATCAGAGAGATCAACTCCTCCCATATACCGATTGTAGGCGACGATACAATCGGGCTTGAGGACCGTTGCCGCGGTACCTCGCACAGAGACGGGGGTGGTGCTGTTACCGTGGATTGTGGACAGCATAAGGACATCCCTCTTGTCCTTATACCTGACCAGCAACAGGCTTCCACTGGTAAGGGCACGGGTCTCACCCCTGGGGATAGGTACCTGGAGGGGGTGGGCAGGGAGGCCGCGTTGATTTTTCCGCACGGTCCCACAAGCGAACGTGGATCTGGCGGCAAGGGACCTGAACAAGGGAATGCTGGTATAAAAGTTGTCCACGTACAAGTGGTAACCCTTATCCAGCAGTGGGTACATAAGGTCCCACACGAGTTTCCCGGTAACACCCAGAGTGGGGGGACATTCTGGTGGTTGAATCCGGGAATCTCGCCCCTCGTACACACGAAATTTGTAAGTGTACCCTGAGGTACTCTCACAAATTTTGTATAGCTTCACGCCATACCACGCCCGCTTTGTGGGAATGTATTGGCGGAAACTGAGTCTCCCCTTGAACGCCACGAGAGACTCATCAACCGCGACCTCCCTTCCAGGTACGTAGGCCTGCTGAAATGTGGCCCCAAAGTGATCGATGACCGGCCGTATCTTGTACAGCCGGTCATAGGCAGGATCACTTCGGGGGGGACATGCTGCATTATCGGAATAATGCAGACATTTCCGGATGGCCTCAAACCGGGAGCGTGTCATGGCCGTACTGTACAGTGGGGTCTGGTATAGGACGTCCCCACTCCAGTACAGCCTGACACTGGGTTTTTGCACTAGACCCATATGCAGCACGAGGCCCCAAAATATCCTCATCTCGGCTGCACTGACCGGCGTCCAGCCACCGGGTCTAGCCAAAAATGAGCCCGGGTTTTGAGCGACGAACTGTTGGGCGTACAGATTCGTCTGCTCCACCATCAGATTCACCAGTGGGTTACTGAAAAAAAAACTAAAAAAGTCTATTTCAGTAAAACCCACTGTGGGAATCTGGATTCCAGGATTGCCAGCGAAATCCGGAATCTCAGGCTCAAAGTCCACTGGGGGACACCAGCTAAGTTCATCGGCAGGGGGCTCCGGTGAACTTATTTGGTGGGCCGGGAAACCAGTACGAACCCCAGGGCGGCTCGTACTAGGGTGGGCCACAGGATCCCTAGCATGTGTGGCCCCTGGCTCCGCCTGGCGGCGTCTCCGCTGCCTTGGTGGCTCATCGTCATCCGATGATGATGAGGAGGATGCGGATGACAAAAGGAACGTGGGGTCATCCTCATCCTCACTGGGGCTCTCAGAGTCGGAGGCAATCTGGGCATATGCCTCCTCGGCCGAGAACACCCGGCGGGCCATGGGTGTGTGTGTGTGCGTGTGTATGTGCGTGCGTGTAAACCTTTATTCTATGTGCGTGTGTGTGGGGGCACGGGTGTTCACGTACTAAAAAGTCCAGGCAAAAAAATGGGCAAGTGTTAGGAAAAAAAAAAAAAAAAGGTTCAAACTTGCTGATCAGCGGTTCAACCAGTCAGTCAGCGCACGCAGAAAAAAAAAAGGGGTGGTGGGGGAAGGGTCTGGTGGGGGGGGGGGGTTGGTGGGTGGGGGGGATGCAGGGGGGGCAAGTGGCAGGGGGGGTCTGGGGTCTGAAAGCTGAAACAAAAAAGTTTAGAATAAATGTGCTTTTTTTTTTTTTTTTTCCCCTAACTTTTCCCTTCTATCCCTGCCTAAAGGTGCCTCTCCCTCACTGACCCTAACCTACCTGGGTGGCGATGGGTGCAGGAGGGTGATGGATGCCGATTAGGGGGACACAGGAGCTGGTGCTGGACGATGCTGCACGGTCAGGGTGCTGAACAGGAAGAGGAGGGGAGAGAGGAGCGCAGGAAGTTTGAATCTCGCGCCTCTCTCCCCTGCACCAATCAGCACCCTGGACAGCGGCGTTCAGCACCAGGGCCAGCTCCGCCTCTGCAAATCCTCGGACTGCGATAGGTGGTGTATAATTACGCCACCGATCGCAGTCTTTTTCCGGTTCATCGGGTCACAGGACACCCGAATGGACCGGAAACGCAGAAAACCGCAGGTCTGAATTGACCTGCGGTTTTCTGCGATCGTCGATGCGGGGGGGGGGGGGTCAAATGACCCCCCCCTGCATTGTTACAGGATGCCGGCTGAATGATTTCAGCCGGCATCCCGTTCCGATTAACCCCCGCGGCGCCGGCATCGCTATTTAAAGCCATGACGTACCGGTACGTCATGTGTCCTTAAGGACTCGGGAAACATGCCGTACCGGTACGTCATGTGTCCTTAAGGGGTTAAGCACTCAGCCCTATTTCACCTTAAGGACCAGGCCATTGTTTTGCAAATCTGACCAGTGTCATTTTAAGTGCTGATAACTTTAAAACGCTTTTATTTACCCAGGCCGTTCTGAGGCCGTTTTTTCGTCACATATTATAATTCATGACATTGCTAAAATTGGGTCAAAAAGTTTATATTTTTGCATTAAAAAATACCAAATTTACCAAAAATGTGGAAAAATTTGAAAATTTCAAAGTTTCAGTTTCTCTACTTCTGTAATACATAGTAATACCCCCAAAAGTTGTGATGACTTTACATTCCCCATATGTCTACTTGATACATGTTTGTATCATTTTGGGAATGATATTTTATTTTTGGGGGATGTTACATAGCTTAGAAATTTTCCAGAAATTTTCCAAATCCCACTTTTTATGGACCAGTTCAGGTCTAAAGTCACTTTGTGAGGCTTAGTTAATAGAAAACATCCAAAAATGACCCCATTATAGAAACTACACCCCTCAAGGTATTCAAAACTGATTTGACAAACTTTGTTAACCCTTTAGGTCTTGCACAAGACTTCATGGCAAATGGACATAAAATGTAAGAATTTTCTGGGAAAATTTTCCAATATAATCCATTTTTTCCAGGAACAAAGCAAGGGTTAACTGCCAAACAAAACTCAATATGGGTTGCTGTGATTCTGTAGTTGGACGGGAGGACATAGAAGAAGGGGAAAGCCATATGGTTTTTGCAAGGCAGATTTTGCAGGACTGGTTTTGTTTATGCCATGTCCCATTTCAAGCCCCCCGTTGCACCTCTAGAATAGAAATTCCAAAAAAGTGACTCCATCTAAGAAAGTACACCCCTCAAGGTATTCAAAACTGGGTTTACAAACTTTGTTAACCCTTTAGGTGTTCCACAAGAGTTAATGGCAGATGGAGAAACAATTTAGGAATTTCTATTTTTAGGAAAATTTTCCATTTTAACCCATTTTTTCCAGTAATAAAGTAAGGGTTAACTGCCAAACAAAGCTCAACATGGCTTGCCCTGATTCTGTAGTTTGCAAAAACACCCCATATGTGGTTCTAAACTACTGTTTGGCCAAACGGGAGGACATAGAAGGAGGGGAACACCATATGGGTTTTGGAAGGCAGATTTTGCAGGACTGTTTTTTTTTTTTTATACCATGTCCCATTTCAAGCACCCGTTGCACCCTTAGAATAGAAATTCCAAAAAAGTGACTCCATCTAAGAAAGTACACCCCTCAAGGTATTCAAGAGTTAATGGCAGATGGAGAAACAATTTTGGAATTTCAATTTTTTGGAAAATTTTCCATTTTAACCCTTACTTTATTACTGGAAAAAATGGGTTAACAGCCAAACAAAACTCAATATGAGTTACCCTGATTCTGTAGTTTGCAGAAACACCCCATATGTGGTCGTAAACCACAATTTGGCTAAACGGCAGGACATAGAAGAAAGGGAACGCCATATGGTTTTTGGAAGGCAGATTTTGCTGGACTGGTTTCTTTACACCATGTACCCTTTCAAGCCCCCTGATGCACCCCTAGAGTAGAAACTCCATAAAAGTGACCCCATCTAAGAAACTACGGGATAAGGTGGTTGTTGTTTTGGGACTATTTTAGGGTAAATATGATTTTTGGTTGCTCTATATTACACTTTTTTGAGGCAAGGTAACACTTTAAATTCAAAAATTGTTTCTACATTCGCTATTTAGTTTTGTGGAACACCTAAGGGGTTAACAAAGTTTGTAAAGTAACTTTTGAATACCTTGAGGGGTGTAGTTTCTTAGATGGGGTGTCACAACCAGACAGCTGAGAAGCTCTGACAGAGGCCTTTCAGAACCTCCTCCTTGAGTTTTCTTTGTTGTGGTATTCAGTTCCTCATCTCGTTAGCCTCTCTCAGCTGTCATGTAGTTGGACTGATTGCTTCCCTTTAAATTCCTCCCCATAATGCTTTACTGGGCAGCTTATACTTCTTTCTGGAGTGTGTGTGCATGCTGATCCTGTTTCCCAGTCTGCTACAAAGTTAAGTGCTGTACATTTATCTGTTATTTTCTGTTTGCTGGATCCCAGGTGACCCTGACTCCCTCCGTGTTTGGTGTATAGAGCCGGTGGTCGTGTCCCCTCACTATTGTAGGGTGTTCAGGGGTTATATAGTCGAGGTACGTGGATATGCAACCATCCACCTTTGGGATCTTTGCATAGGCTGAGCAGCCAGGGAAAGTGCTAGGTCTTGTGCAGGGGTCTCCCTTTTGGCTCCTT
The DNA here is from genome assembly GCF_014858855.1 of Bufo gargarizans. Lineage (NCBI taxonomy): Eukaryota > Metazoa > Chordata > Amphibia > Anura > Bufonidae > Bufo > Bufo gargarizans. The sequence continues at coordinate 118,046,103 of NC_058088.1, forward strand.
AGCTTTAGATCCAGTGAGTCATATATGCATGTTGCTTTGTCTTGTTTCCTGTACACCGTCCGTGACATTGGGTCACTTTTTTGGAGTTTCTAGTCTAGGCTACATCAGGGGGGCTTCTAATGGGACATGGTGTAAATAAACCAGTCCATCAAAATCTGCCTTCCAGAAACCATATGGCGTTCCCTTCGTTCTATGCCCTGCCGTTTGGCTTTTTGTGATGTTAGGTGACAAAAAATGGCTTTTTTTTTTACACTTTTTTTACACTTTTTTTTTTACACTTTTTTTTTTAACGCTGTTCATCCAGGGGGGGTTGGGTTAAATGTTTTTTTATAAAGAAGATTTTTATGGACGCTGCGATGCCCAATATGGCTCTCAGACTTTGGAGACACTAAGCAGGCATCCTCAAACTGCGGCCCTCCAGATGTTGTAAAACTACAATTCCTACCATGCCCTGCTGATAGCTGTAGGTTGTCTGGGCATGCTGGGAGTTATAGTTTTACAACATCTGGAGGGCCACAGTTTGAGGATGCCTGCACTAAAACTAATATTTTTCCGTGTCTCCAAAGTCTGAGAGCCATAGTTTTTTATGTTCTCTACGGGACTGTTGGGGATTATAAAATTTTAGTACTCCATGGAAGTGGCAGGGGGGGGTCTAGGGTCTCAAAGCTAGAAAATAATACATTTAGATAAAGTGTTTTTTTTGTTTTTTTTTTATCTAACTAACTTTTCCCTTCTATCCCTGCCTAACGGTGCCTCTCCCTCACTGACCCTAACCTACCTGGAGGGTGATGGGTGCAGGAGGGTGATGGGTGCCAACAGGGGGATCGCAGGAGCCTGGTGAGGACGGTGCTGGACGGTGCAGGTGCTGAAACAGGAAGAGGAGGGGAGAGAGGAGCGCCGGGAGTTTGAATCTCATGCCTCTCTCCCCGCACTAATCAGCACCCTGGACAGCAGCCATCAGCACCATGGCCAGGACAGCCTCTCCCAAATGCTCGGACTGTGATTGGTGGTGTGTAATCACAACACCGATCACAGTCCTTTTCCGGTTCATCAGGTCACCGGAGACCCGAATGGATCGGAAACGCAGCAAACCACAGGTCTGAATTGACCCCTCCCCCCCGGCGTTGTGACAGGATGATTTCAGCGGGCCTCCTGTTCCGATTAACCCCCGCCGCGCCGCAATCGCCTTTTAAACCCATGACGTACCGGTACGTCATGAGTCCTTAAGGACTCGGGAACCATGGGACTCATGACGTACCGGTACGTCATGGGTTTAAAACGCAATTGCGGCGCGGCGGGGGTTAATCGGAACAGGATGCCCGCTGAAATCATATCGGTACGTCATGGGTCCGTAAGAAGTTAAAAGTGAACTCCACAGTGCCTGTCCGTTTAATAGTGGCTCTTGCCCCTCATGCATGTAGCAGTGTAGTTGTGGTGTCATATGTCATATGACTGAATATTTAAGGACCTGCAAACTGCTAAAACCTGTGATTAGTTGTTATGGCAACCTGGAGTAGGACTTGCGAGCTTCTATTGGCTAATAAGGGACATGTGACCATGTAAATGGCAGTTAGAATTTAGGTGAAAGGCTTGCTGGCTTGTATTGGCTAATGCAGGTCATTTTTTGGGAATATCTCAGGAACGGTACGTCCTAGAAGTGGTCTAAAACCTTTTGGCCCATCTCGTCTGCCCAATATACTGAATACTATGAATAACCCCTGGCCCTATCATATATGAAGGATGGCCTTATGCCTATCCCATGCATGCTTAAACTCCTCCTCTGTATTTGCAGCTACCACGTCCGCAGGAAGGCTATTCCATGCATCCACTACTCTCTCAGTAAAGTAATACTTCCTGATATTACTTTTACCTTTGCCCCTCTAATTTAAAACTATGTCCTCTTGTAGCAGTTTTTCTTTTTTTTAAATATTCTCTCCTCTTTTACCTTGTTGATTCCCTTTATGTATTTAAAACATTTTCTATCATATCCCCTCTGTCTCGTCTTTCTTCCAAGCTATACATAGTATACATATATGTAGTTCACCCCTCCGGGAAACCAGGTACAACACACACAGGGAAACGTCCTGCACACATGCAGGGACAAACACCAACAACATCCCAGACATGTAACAACAAACAAGATGTACAACAAACCCTGAACATAAACTCACACCAAACATACAACAAGTGAGGTAGGGTACACTGAGGATACAAGGAAGACAAAGGAATAACATTGCAGATGACATCGATGTCCTACAAGGTGACCCTCAAGGACTGGGCAGATAGAACACCCTGGACTGGAGCAGAGCTCCAGCACCAACAACAGCTGAAGTACAACGGACTCCAGCCAGGAGGCCACAAGAGATAAAAGCCAAGTGACCACACCCAGTCAGGGAGTTAACCCTTACAGCACCAGACAGAGGGAGGCTACAACTTAAAGGGGTAGTGCACACACCAGCCAACACGCAATACGCAACCACAGGCAACAGCATGCAAGGCAACCCTGTCACGATGCACACAGTAAAAGCCGTCACACTGCCATGACAAGCCATAACAGCAACACGTTGCCAACGGGAACTGCAAGTGTGGCAAAAGTGTCACAGCGCACACAGCAAAGGCCGCGATAGTACAGTTCTGGGCTCCTGTGAACAAGGCAGACATAGCAGAGCTAGAGAGGGTTCAGAGAAGGACAACTAAAGTAATAACTGGAATGGATGGACTACAGTATCCTGAAATATTATCAAAATGAAGGGCTCATTCAGACAGCCGTATTTGATTGGCAGTCCACACATGGCTGTCACTCTCATACAAAATGTGTATTCTTGTGCGCAATTGCGGACAAGAATAGGACGTGCTCTATATTTTTTGCTGGGCCTTCTAACGGAACAACAGATGTGGACAGCACATGGTGCATCTTTTGCAGTCCTATTGAAATGAATGGGTCCGCACTCATTCCGCAAAAATGTGGAACAGGTGCGGAACAAAACATACGGCCGTCTGAATGAGCCCTTAGGGTTATTCACTTTAGCAAAAAGATGAGAGTAGACCTAATAACTATTTATAAATATATCAGGGGTCAGTAAAGAGATCTCTCCCATCATCTATTTATCCCCAGGATTGTGACTGTGACGAGGGGACATCATCTGGAGGAAAGAAGGTTTGTACACAAACATAGAAGAGGATTCTTTACGGTAAGAGCAGTGAGACTATGGAGCTCTCTGCCTGAGGAGGTGGTGACGGTGAATTCACTGAATAAGTTCAAGAGGGGCCTGGATGTATTTCTGGAGCGTAATAATATTACTGGTTATAGTTACCATAGAGGGGTCGGTAATCCAGGGAGTTATTCTGATTGCCTGATTGGAGTCGGGAATTAATTTTTTCCCACTAAAAAGTGGGGAAAATTGGCTTCTACCTCGAAGTTTTCTTTTGCCTTCCTCTGGATCAACTTGCAGGATAACAGGCTGAACTAGATGGACAGATGTCTTTAAAACTGGGTTACTAACCTTGTTGGATTTGAAGAGGCCCAATGCTTTGATGTGCTGGAATTTAAGCCACTGCCATAAATATACTGTGGTAATGCTCTACTGGTAATGTAATGGCAAAAACACAATAACATCTGTAGTGATATTTACAAACCTTGGGGAGAACAGTGTGTAGTGGGCAGCCCCCAAATTAATACAGACACTAAATCAGCCCTTAGATCAGACCCCCAATTTATACAGACCCCAAATCAGACCGCAAATTTATACAGCCCACAAATTTATACAGACACCAGATTGAATCCCAAATTAATACGGACCCCAGATTAGTCCCCAAATGTATACAGACCCCTAATCAGACACCAAATTTATACAGACCTCAGATCAGACCCCAATTTATACAGACCCCAGATTAGTCCCCAAATGTATACAGACCCCTAATCAGACACCAAATTTATACAGACCTCAGATCAGACCCCAATTTATACAGACCCCAGATAAGACATCTATTTATACAGCACTTAGATCACACCCCAAATTTAAACATATCAGATCCCCAATTTATGCAGGCCCCATATATTATATAGTTACATAGTTAATACAGTTGAAAAAAGACATAGGTCCATCCAGTTCAACCAAGGGATGGGTGGGGACGTGAATCCTAGAAGTAAGTGAAATTTCTACATGTTTTCATAAGCATTAATGTAATTTACTTTTAAGAATTCATCTAAACTCTTTATAAAACTGTCCACTGTTCCTGCTGTGACCACGTCCTGAGGAAGTCTATTCCACAGATTCACAGTTCTTACAGTAAAGAAGCTTTGACACTTCTGGAGACTGAACTTTTTCTTCTCCAGTCGGAGGTAGTGCCCCCTTGTATTTTGAGGGCATTTGACATGGAACAGCTTTTCACCATATTTTTAATGCCCTCATATATATTATTGTATAGTTTAATCATGTCCCCCTTAGACGTCTCTTCTCAAGACTAAATAAATGTAATTGTTTTAATCTTTCTTCATAACTAAGACCACCCATGCCCCTTATCAGTTTAGTCGATCTTTGTAATTTTTCCATTTCAAAAGCATCCTTTCTATGAACTGGTGCCCTAGAACTGAACGGCATACTCCAGAGCGGGCCGCACCAACGCTTTGTAAAGTGGTAATATTAAATCCCTGCCCCGCAAATCCATATCTCGTTTGATGCATGACAATATCCTGGTAGCATTAGAAGCAGCTGATTGACATTGTATGCAGTGGCGTAGCGTGGGTTGCCAGCACCCGGGGCAAGCCAAAAATTGTACCAGATCCCCAGCCTGTGGGCACGCCCCTTTTAACAGATAATGTAGTGGATCATTTGCAGTCCTATGTAACTCCACAGTACAGATAATATGGTAGATGGGTGTGAGGACCCAGAATTCAGAACACACACAGTGTAACCTGAAGTCTGGGGCCGGTCTGCGGTAGTGTGGGCCAAGTTCTCAATCTCCTCCTCCCAACCCTACCATGAAACTGATATTTGGACGGACATTGCATACATTGCTATTAAATATACAGTAGAATACAGAACCATACCTGTTACATCCAGTGACGTCTACTGGGATGTAGACTCTTTCCTCAACGTCTTCATTCAGAGATAAGACCGCCATGATACCTTCTTTCAGCCGCATTTTGTCTCTGCAGAGTTTCACAGATTTTTTTTTTACATTCCTCTCTTTGCTATCATCCTCCTCCTTCCTGGTGTCTCAACACTATCATCCTGCTGCCCCCCAATTCTGTGCTAGAGCCATACAGATAGTCCCCCATTCCCCATAATATATTTTCCCCTGTATATTATAATGACACCCTCTGTATTATTATAATGGCCCCCGTTATTATTATTATTATTATTATTATTATAATTAGTATTATTACCCCCTCTGTATCATTATTATAATGGACTTATCTGTATTATTATTATAATGGACCCTCTGTATTATTATTATTATTATTATTATTATTATTAAAATGGCCCCTCTGTTTTATTATTATTATTATTATGGTCCCTCTGTATTATTAGTATATATAATGGCCTCCTCTTTATTATTAGTATAAAAGCCCCTCTGTATTATTAGTATATATATGGTCCCTCTGTATTGTTAATATAATGGCCCCCTCTTTATTATTAGTATAAAAGCCCCTCTGTATTATTAGTATATATATGGTCCCTCTGTATTGTTAATATAATGGCCCCCTCTTTATTATTAATATAATGGCCCCCTCTTTGTTATTAGTACAGTGGCCACTCTTATTAGTATAATGTCCTTGGTCCTCCTCTCTCTGCTCCTCCCCCACTCCCATAGTGTCTTATAATTCGGGTAGGGTACATACATAAAAAATAAAAATACTTACCCCTCTGTATCACAGCTTGTGGCGTTCCAGGGCAGGTGGTCACGAACGCCTCACTATGCCTTCCTGCGCTGTGTCATCATGTCATCTCGCGAGACCCAACGCAGGAGGTCACAGTGAGGTAATCGTGACGTCCTGCGTCACTCTACTGCCTCATAGGCTTTAGGCTTAGTGGACTGAAGCCTATAAAGCATAACTGGAGGGGACAGGAGCCATAGGCTTCCGTGGCCCTCATTGAAATGCCTGCTGCCTGGCGCCCGGGGCAACCGCAACCCCTGCCCCCCCACCCATGCAACGCCACTCATTTTATCCTGTTATTTAATCTAATAAAAGCTTAGTGTCATCTGCAAGAATAGAAATAGTGCTATTAATCCCCTCTTCTATATCAGAGAAGGGCAAACTGCAGCTCTCCAGCTGTTGTAAAACTACAAATCCCATCATGCCCTGCTGTAGTCTGATAGCTGTAGGCATACTGGGAGTTGTAGTTTTACAACGGCTGGAGAGCTGCAGTTTGCCCATCCCTGCTCTATAACATTATTAAATACATTAAATTATAGAGGACCCAGCACTGAACCTTGGAGTACACCACTTATAACCTGGGACCATTCTGAATAGGAATCATTGACCACAACTCTCTGGACACGGACCTTCAACCAGTTTTCAATCCAATTACAAACTATACTTTCCAAACCTATAGACCTTACTTTACCTATTAAATGTCTATGAGGGACAGTTTTAAAAGCCTTTGCAAAATCCAGACACACTACATCCACAGCTGCCTCTCTGTCCAGGCTACTACTCACCTCCTGAGAAAAACAAATCAGGTTAGTCTGACAACTTCTGTCCTTGGTAAACCCATGTTGGTTATAATATTATTTACAGTCACATACCCCTGTATATAGTCCCTTAAGAGTCCTTCAAACATTTTTTCCACAACAAAAGTTAAACTTCCTCACATATATCCAGAGATCTCCCCATTCATTGTTTTCCTAGATGTATATCAAGCTGACAGCTGAAGGGGACTTTATTTTCTGCAGCTCAGGAGGCCTGTCCGTGCTCTGCCTATCTCAGATGGGGAGGCAGTTGAAGGATAAAGCTGAGCATGTGCAGCCTTCTCAGTGAGATGGACAAGAAAATAAGAAAAAATATATATAACAGGTGGTGCTATACAGATACATTGGCTAAGCGAAATGTTTCATTATATGCAATTATAAAAGTATTCCGATCCAGGTGCTGGTTTGAAAACTGTAGAATATTTTTTATGGGACAACCTCTTTAAGCATTTTCATTTTCTTAATCAACGGACAACCCCTTTAACAATAAATCACAAAATTTACCAGTTTAGTGTAAGGATAATTCTTTAGGATTAAACGAATCCTTTGAATCCTATTCACATATAATACATATGTGAATAGGTGGCATATATCTTACTTGCATGTTTTGATTGTTGGGAAAAAATTGGGAAAAGAATCTGCAGATTGAATGAAGTATTTTTTTTATTATAGAGGTTCATACCCAAAATAAATTAGGCTTAAATTTATCTTCGGAAGTTTCTCTTCCAAACACTCTTTTGATGTGCACACATGAATATGAGACTGCCATATAAATCTGCCGAGAACAAATGACATTGATTAGGCTTTTCACTACAAGATGATTTGGTGCCATGTTTCTTGGCCTTGCAAGTGTAGAAAAAGACTGCAGATAAATTGTTATACAGTATGTTTTTATACAATGGCAATAAATAGATGAAATAGTGATGTAGCAATCTATAGCTTGATGCTTAACGAGTTAAACAGAGGGATTAAACTTTTAATTGACTTTTCCAATGGCTTCACAGTCAAGTTAAGAACTGCTCCATATGTGTCACAACAGTGATCTGTTAGTGGAAGTGTTCCTTTTAAAAAATATATTGTTGCATATTAGAGTGGTCCTACAAGACCAGGAACTCCTTTTCATATGTGCAGGCTGGCTGCAGGGGTTAAGAAATGCTTACTTGTCACCTGTGCTCCGGTTCCGGTGTCGGTGCCGAGCTCCCTTCTCCTACTTTGTCCAGTCCTCGCTGGCTTGGAAATGTGTTGTGCCACAGTGGCATCATGTAGAGGCATAGCATGTGACCGCTGCTACTGCTAAGGCCACTGATTTACCAGCAATGGTGATATGGCTGTAGATGACACGCCACGCTTTCGGTCTAGCACGGACTCAAAGTGGAGGAGAATGGAACTCGGCACTGAAAACGGAGCGCTGGTGACAGATGAGTTTTTTTTAACCCTTTTGAAACCAGCCTAAACATATGAAATGGGGATTCCTGGCCTCAGAGAATCCCTTAACCACTTCACATCTGGGCCATTTTCCCTCTTCCTGACCAGGCCTAATTTTGCAAATCTGACATATCTCATTTTATGTGGTAATAACTTTGGAACGCTTTTACTTATCCAAGCCATTCAGAGATAGTTTACTCGTGACACATTGTACTTCATGCTAGTCATAAATTTGAGTCAATATATTTCACCTTTATTTATGAAAAAATCCCAAATTTACCCAAAAATTTTCTAAATTTGAATTTCTCTGCATTTTAAAACAGAAAGTGATGCCTCATAAAATATTTATTACTTAACATTCCCCATTTTGTTGGCATAATTTTGGAAATGTCATTTTTTTTTTTTTAGGATGTTAGAAGGCTTAGAAGTTTAGAAGCAAAACTGTTTAGAAGCAATTCTTAAAATTTTTAAGAAAATTGCCAAAAAACACTTTTTAAGGACCAGTTCAGGTCTGAAGTCACTTTGTGGGGCCTAAATAGTGGATACCCTGATAATTGACCCCATTGTAGAAACTACACCCCTCAAGTTACTTAAACACCGATTTTACAAACTTTGTTAACCCTTTAGGCGTTCCACAAGAATTAAAGGAAAATGGAGATCAAATTTTAAAATTTCCCTTTTTTGGCAGGTGGGTAACAGCCAACCAAAACTCAATATTTATTACCCAGATTCTGTAGTCTACAGAAAGACCCCACATGTGGTCATAAACTGCTGTATGGGCACACGGCCGGGCGCAGAAGAAAAGGAGCGCCACATGGTTTTCAGATGCCATGTCCCATTTGAAGCCCCCCTGATGCACCCTTTCAGTAGAAACTGCCAAGAAATGTCCCCATTTTGGAAACTAGGGGATAAGGTGCCAGTTTTATTTGTACTATTTTGGGTACATATGATTTTTTGATCACATTATAACACGTTATGGGGCAAGGTGACCCAAAAATGTGTTATTTTAGCGCAGTTTTTATTTATTTATTTTTACAGCGTTCACCTGAGGGGTTCGGTCAAGTGACATTTTTATAGAGCAGATCGTTATGGACGTGGCGATACCTAATATGTATACTTTTTCTTATTTATTAAAGTTTTACACAATAATAGCATTTTTGAAACAAAAAATTGTGTTTTAATGTGTCCATGTTCTGAGAGCTATAGTTTTTTTTTATTTTTTTGTGCGATTTTCTTATGTAGGGGCTCCTTTTTTGCAGAATGAGGTGACGGTTTTATTGGTACCATTTTATGGGACATACGCCTTTTTGATCACTTGGTGTTGCACTTTTTGTGATGTAAGGTGACAAAAATAGCTTTTTTTGACACATTTTTTTCATTTTTTTATGGTGTTTATCGGACTGGGTCGATGATGTGATATATTTATAGAGCCAACCGTCATGGACGCAGCAATAGGAAATATGTCTATTTTATAAAAAAAAAAAAACAATTTAAATTCCTTTCTTGGGGAGTTTTCTTTTACTTGTGAAACCTTTTTTTATTTATTTTTATTTTACACTTTTCGTCCCCCATTAGGTCATACAAGACCTCTGGGAGACATTTAACTACAGCAATACAGTGCTGTACAGCCTCGAGCAGACCTCGAAAGACCTCACAGCTCCTGCACTCTCCTGGCGTAGCGCTTCCTGCTCAGTGAGTTCTGTGTATACAGCGATCTAGAAGGCAGGGACACCTGGGCACTGTCCCTACCTTCTCTAACGCTGGGTTCAGACCTGAGCGTTCGGAAACGAGCGCTCTGTATGCGCGATTGTACGGGCGTTTACAATCGCGCATACAGAGACTGGCGTTCACACATTGTCACGCGTTCCCGAATTTCTATGTGCGGGAACGCGCGACAAACGCCCAAAAAAAAGCTCAAGCACTTGTTTGAGCGTCGGGCGTTTTACAGCGCGATCGTACGCGCTGTAAAACGCTCAGGTGAGAACCATTCCCATAGGGAATCATTGGTTCTTGCCTGTTGTGCGTTTTACAGCGCGTAGGAAAGCGCTGTAAAACGCTCAGGTGTGAACCCAGCGTAAGGGTTGCCCTGCTGTCACTGACAGCGGGTAACCCGATCTGCAGCTGCACGATTAGCGTGCAGCTGCAGTTTCTGAATGGACATTCAGGAACGTCCATTCAGAAATATAGAACCACCTCCCGGACGTTTTTAGTTTATGGGCGGACGGGAGGTGGTTAAATAATTACATTTAAAGTGTAACTGTCACAACACAGAACGTAGATAAAAAGGAGTACCTGCTCCCTGTCTGTAGCAGAAGAAGTAATACAGCACAGCAGAACTGAGCCGTTTAAGTGTGAACCCAGCAGTGAAATAAGACAGGAAATCCCTTAAGTATCTCTCTTCAGTCTCTCTACTTGTGCTTATGTGCAGTAGCCCCTTACCTCTCTGTCTGCATATACTTCTATATATAGTCTAATTCTTCAAATCCTTCAGTTAGCAGGCAGTCCATCGTCAATGGTCTTCACTGAAGACTTATCTGAGCAGTGATTTGACATTTAGAGAACAGGAGGGGGAGCAGGAAAGGAAGTGTCTTTCTATGATAAGAAAAGGGGATATCTAATAACTATATATAAATATATCAGGGGTCAGTACAAAGATCTCTCCCATCATCTATTTATCCCCAGGACTGTGAAGAGGGGACATCCTCTGGGTCTGGAGGAAAGAAGGTTTTTACACAAACATAGAAGAGGATTCTTTACGGTAAGAGCAGTGAGACTATGGAACTCTCTGCCTGAGGAGGTGGTGATGGGGAGTTCACTAAAAGAGTTCAAGAGGGGCATCGATGTACAAACCGGATTCAAAAAAAGTTGGGACACTATACAAATCGTGAATAAAAACTGAATGCAATGATGTGGAGGTGCCAACTTCTAATATTTTATTCAGAATAGAACATAAATCACGGAACAAAAGTTTAAACTGAGAAAATGTACCATTTTAAGGGGAAAATATGTTGAATCAGAATTTCATGGTGTCAACAAATCCCAAAAAAGTTGGGACAAGGCCATTTTCACCACTGTGTGGCATCTCCCCTTCTTACAACACTCAACAGTCGTCTGGGGACCGAGGAGACCAGTTTCTCAAGTTTAGAAATAGGAATGCTCTCCCATTCTTGTCTAATACAGGCCTCTAACTGTTCAATCGTCTTGGGCCTTCTTTGTTGCACCTTCCTCTTTATGATGCGCCAAATGTTCTCTATAGGTGAAAGATCTGGACTGCAGACTGGCCATTTCAGTACCCGGATCCTTCTCCTACGCAGCCATGATGTTGTGATTGATGCAGAATGTGGTCTGGCATTATCTTGTTGAAAAATGCAGGGTCTTCCCTGAAAGAGATGATGTCTGGATGGGAGCATATGTTGTTCTAGAACCTGAATATATTTTTCTGCATTGATGGTGCCTTTCCAGACATGCAAGCTGCCCATGCCACACGCACTCATGCAACCCCATACCATCAGAGATGCAGACTTCTGAACTGAGCGTTGATAACAACTTGGGTTGTCCTTGTCCTCTTTGGTCCGGATGACATGGCGTCCCAGATTTCCAAAAAGAACTTTGAATCGTGACTCGTCTGACCACAGAACAGTCTTCCATTTTGTCACATTCCATTTTAAATGATCCCTGGCCCACTGAAAACGCCTGAGCTTGTGGATCTTGCTTAGAAATGGCTTCTTCTTTGCACTGTAGAGTTTCAGCTGGCAACGGCGGATGGCACGGTGGATTGCGTTCACTGACAATGGTTTCTGGAAGTATTCCTGAGCCCATTCTGTGATTCCCTTTACAGTAGCATTCCTGTTTGTGGTGCAGTGTCGTTTAAGGGCCCGGAGATCACGGGCATCCAGTATGGTTTTACGGCCTTGACCCTTACGCACAGAGATTGTTCCAGATTCTTTGAATCTTCGGAAGATGTTATGCACAGTTGATGATGATAGATGCAAAGTCTTTGCAATTTTTCGCTGGGTAACACCTTTCTGATATTGCTCCACTATCTTTCTGCGCAACATTGTGGGAATTGGTGATCCTCTACCCATCTTGGCTTCTGAGAGACACTGCCACTCTGAGAAGCTCTTTTTATACCCAATCATGTTGCCAATTGACCTAATTAGTGTTAATTGGTCTTCCAGCTCTTCGTTATGCTCAAATTTACTTTTTCCAGCCTCTTATTGCTACTTGTCCCAACTTTTTGGGGATTTGTTGACACCGTGAAAATTTGAATCAACGTATTTTTCCTTTAAAATGATACATTTACTCGGATTAAACGTTTGATCTGTCATCTACGTTCTATTACAAATAAAATATTGACATTTGCCATCTCCACATCATTGCATTCAGTTTTTATTCACAATTTGTTTAGTGTCCCAACTTTTTTGGAATCCGGTTTGTATTTCTGGAGTGTAATAATATTACAGTTTATAGCTACTAGAGAGGGGTCGTTGATCCAGGGAGTTATTCTGATTGCCTGATTGGAGTCGGGATGGAATTTTTTTCCCGTTAAGTGGGGAAAATTGGCTTCTATCTTACAGTTTTTTTTTTTTGCCTTCCTCTGGATTAACTTGCAGGATAACAGGCTGAACTGGATGGACAGATGTGTTTTTTCGGCCTTATAAACTATGTTACTATGATATATTACAAAGTTTCTTGTGTTCGCCTTCACTATTCATTTAGTTATTATTTAAACTTGCCACCCTTGTGTGCCATGACAGTAAGGCCTCATGCATGCAGTAGTATTGTAGCTTTAAACATCTTTTCCTCTGAGTTGTATGGAGTCATAATATGGCCCCCATAGAAATGTATGGGGCTACACGATACCTCCTTATACATCTGTTTTTATATGGAAGCATTATTGAATGATTAATTATGGAGGACCCCAGCTGTGGCAGGCGCAGCACTATGAAGTCCCTTTTACGCTGTGGCATTAGAAGAATTTTGATATCTCTGACTTTTTAGTCTAACCAGACTGTATATTATCGCTTCACTGAATGAGTACAACAAATCCCATGAATTTTTTAAAATATATAATCTTTATTAAACAATCATAATGTAAACATGATTCCACCTCTATAACATTTTAATAATACCAATGATAATAAGCCATTATAGTGAATGTATCTAATAACTACTGCACCTATTAATTATATAAGACTATTCTCATATATGGAAGGGACCATCAATGGTGAATGCCAAAGGGAAGGTGGGCTCTGTAGTACTATTAGAGTTTGGAGGAGGAAATTCTAACTTTGGAATCGGTTTTGAAGAGAGATATGAGTAGGGACAATTTTATAAAACTGGAAGAAGAAATGAATGATTCCTTCCAGATATGGGAGAAAGATATTACGGCGCAAAAAATAAAAAAGTTCCAGAGAGATTTCACTGACTATAACAATAAGAAAGTGTATAGATGGCAACAGGTGAGAGGAGGGCAAGATGCAAGAGTCAGAGCGCCCTCATTCTCATCCATTGGATCCCTATCTGAAACGACCTCAAGAACTGGAGATGAACCAACCCTAAGATCAGGAAGACCCAGGGGAGATCCAGCGCCTATTCTGACCCTCACTGGTAGATCCATAGCTGTCTTGGATATTAGTTTATCACTTAGAGCAGCTCATGCCATATATTCTGGAACGGTGATAGTCCCTTATACTTTTTCATGGGTGATTCCATTTAGGAAAAATACCTCATTGCACCCCAGTCCAATAGTACTACAGAGCCCACCTTCCCTTTGGCATTCACCATTGATGGTCCCTTCCATATATGAGAATAGTCTTATATAATTAATAGGTGCAGTAGTTATTAGATACATTCACTATAATGGCTTATTATCATTGGTATTATTAAAATGTTATAGAGGTGGAATCATGTTTACATTATGATTGTTTAATAAAGATTATATATTTTAAAAAATTCATGGGATTTGTTGTACTCATTCAGTGAAGCGATTATTGATATTTTCTGAGTATCCCAGTAACAGCTTTGTTACTTTATTTGACCGACTAGGCATTGTGTTTGTGTCAGACTGTATATTACTCTGTAATTCCTCTAGCGCTGTTCTATAGAAGCAATAGGTTTAACCACTACAGGACCGCCGCACGCAGGATTGCGTCCTGGCGGCGGCCCTGTTATTCCTCCTGGATGCGCCGGCGCGTCCTCTCGCGAGACACGAGATTTCCTGTAAACGCGCGCACACAGGCGCGCGCGTTCACAGGATTGGCAAGTAAACAAGTGCATCTACAGCCTGCCAGCGGCTATCATTCGCTGGCAGGCTGTAGATGCGATTTTATTCAACCCCTAAAAGGTATATTAGATGATGTTTTGATAACAGCGTCTAATATACCTGCTACCTGGTCCTCTGGTGGTCCCTTTTGCTTGGATCGACCACCAGAGGACACAGGCAGCTCTGTAAGTAGCACCAAACACCACTACACTACACCCCCCCTGTCACTTATTAACCCCTTATTAACCCCTGATCACCCCATATAGACTCCCTGATCACCCCCCTGTCATTGATCCCCCCCTGTAAGGCTCCATTCAGACGTCCGTATGTGTTTTGCGGATCCGCAAAACACGGACACTGGCAATGTGCTTTCCGCATTTTGCAGATCCGCACATTGCCAGAACTTTATAGAAATTGCGGACAAGAATCGGACATGTTCTATAGGCTCTGCAAAAAACGCAGTGTTCGCCCGATCAGGCCTGATCTTGTACGCAGACTTGTGTTCAGTCCGCCCCACCGCAGTGACAGAATTTTTTTTTTCTGATCACTGCAAAAACACCGTAAAATCGCTGCGGTGCTATAAAGATCACTTTTGAGGGGCATGGCAAGTTCATAGAAGATTATTTTTTTGGGCACAAGTTAGCGGAAATATTTTTATTTTTTTTGTTTTTTCTTACAAAGTCTCATATTCCACTAACTTGTGACAAAAAATAAAATCTCACATGAACTCACCATACCCCTCACGGAATCCAAATGCGTAAACATTTTTAAACATTTATATTCCAGACTTTAGGGCCCCTAAAATGCCAGGGCAGTATAAATACCCCACAAATGACCCCATTTCGGAAAGAAGACACCCCAAGGTATTAGCTGAGGGGCATAGTGAGTCCATGAAAGATTGAATTTTTTGTCACAAAAAATCAATTTCCGCTAACTTGTGCCAAAAAAAAAAAAACTTCTATGAACTCGCCATGCCCCTCATGGAATACCTTGGGGTATTTTCTTTCAAAAATGGGGTCACATGTGGGGTATTTATACTGCCCTGGCATTTTAGGGGCCCTAAAGCGTGAGAAGAAGTCTGGAATCCAAATGTCTAAAAATGGCCTCCTAAAAGGAAATTGGGCCCCTTTGCGCATCTTGGCTGCAAAAAAGTGTCACACATGTGGTATTGCCGTACTCAGAAGAAGTAGGGCAATGTGTTTTGGGGTGTATTTTTACATATACCCATGCTGGGTGAGAGAAATATCTCTCTATAATGACAACTTTGTATAAAAAAAAAGGGAAAAGTTGACATTTAGAGAGATATTTCTCTCACCCAGCATGGGTATATGCAAAAAAACACCCCAAAACACATTGCCCTACTTCTTCTGAGTACGGCGATACCACATGTGTGACACTTTTTTGCAGTCAAGATGCGCAAAGAGGCACAATTTACAATGAGTACTTTCAGGATTTCACAGGGCATTTTTACGAATTTGGATTCCAAACTACTTCTCACGCTTTAGGGCCCTTAAAATGCCAGGGCATTATAAATACCCCACATGCGACCCCATTTTGGAAAGAAGACACCCCAAGGTATTCCGTGAGGGGTATGGTTAGTTCATGTAAAATTAAATTTTTTGTCACAAGTTAGTGGAATATGAGACTTTGTAAAAAAAAAAAAAAAAAAAAACATTTTCCGCTAACTTGTGACAAAAAAAAAAAACTTTCATGAACTCACTATGCCCATCAGCGAATACCTTAGGGTGTCTACTTTCAGAAATTGGGTCATTTGTGGGGTGTTTCTACTGTCTGGGCATTGTAGAACCTCAGGAAACATGACAGGTGCTCAGGAAGTCAGAGCTGCTTCAAAATGCGGAAATTCACATTTTTGCACCATAGTTTGTAAACGCTATAACTTTTACCCAAACCAATAAATATACACTTGTTGCATCAAAGACATGTAGAAAAATACATTTAGAGAAAAATTTATATAGAAATGTAGTTTTAATTGAAAAATTTTACATCGAAAGTGAAAAATTTTGTTTTTTTGCAAAAATTTCGGTCAATTTCGATTAATATAAAAAAAGTAAAAATGTCAGCAGCAATGAAATACCACCAAATGAAAGCTCTATTAGTGAGAAGAAAAGGAGGTAAAATTCATTTGGGTGGTAAGTTGTATGACTGAGCAATAAAGTAGTGTAGTGCAGAATTGTAAAAAGTGGTCTGGTCATTAAGGGGGTTTAAGCTAGGGGAGCTGAGCTTGTTAAAGAGCACACCAAATGCTTGAAATAACTTCTTTATTAACTTCAACTTTTCTTTATATATAACAATGCCACCTCCGCAGCAGATAGTCCATGTAGAAAACATGTGTTGAATTAAGTATCATAAAATGGCGGTATGCATAAGATGGTGGTTCAACTGTTCAATCTTGTCATTCAACATAAAATGGTGGATATATTTCTCTCTTCAGTATCTGTACTCTCAGTTTAAGTTATTTAAGCACTTTATGATCTCTCTGAGAGGTATATCTGAGGTTAACCAATAGTTCACTTGCTCTACTTGCTTTGCAGTTTGCTCTATACAATTGCTTATGATCTGGTATGAGCAGTTCACATTTGTATGCAATTTGTTTGGATTGTATGATTGTATGGCTTCGTAGTTCGTTTGTATGTGAACTTTGTAGTTTGCAATTGGTGGAACTGTAAGTAAACACACATATAACTAGTTCAGTATACAGTTTTAATCACTACATTAACAAAAGGAACATTATATAACTATTTTAAATAGCTATTTTGGCCTCTCTTGGCAGCTCTTAGTGGAGTGAATGTCTGTTCAGCTCCTCTCCTCTGGTGTAATGAATCTAGCAGCTCCTGCTAGGGGGATTTCCCACACAGCCTGTGTGTGAGGCTGGCTGTGATTGGTCAAAACTCCTGCTGTATGTGAGGCTGGCTGTGATTGGTTTAGACTCCTGCCCAGCAACAACAGTTTAACTCTATACTTTCTGTTGTTTCTGCTGTGTTATTGAGCTTACCTCACATCCATGTAATGAATCTTAAAGGCATATTATCTTTTCTGCTTCTGTGAACACAATATCTATAACAATTATATGACAGTGACATGAAGTCACTGTAAATAACTCAGCTTTTGTCTTTAACACACAAACATAGGAACTGTATTAAGGTTATTGGTAGGTCTAGCTGTATGAACACACAAGCTATATTAGCAACCTAGGACAGGTCTTAGCTGGCCAGCTACACCAGCAGCGTGATACTTAGCTTTGGCATGGCTGCACCGGGAGAGACGATCTGCTGAACAACACCCCCTAGTGACTTTTCTCACCACAGTGCGCATATGCTGGGGGAGACATGCAGTGCGCTGATTGACAGTCCAGCTGTTCACTTACAAGTGTTATTTGTGGTTCTGACTAGGGATGAGCGAACCCGAACTGTATAGTTCGGGTTCGTACCGAATTTTGGGGTGTCCGTGACACGGACCCGAACCCGGACATTTTCGTAAAAGTCCGGGTTCGGGTTCGGTGTTTGCCGCTTTCTTGGCGCTTTTTGAAAGGCTGCAAAGCAGCCAATCAATAAGCGTCATACTACTTGCCCCAAGAGGCCGTCACAGCCATGCCTACTATTGGCATGGCTGTGATTGGCCAGAGCACCATGTGACCCAGCCTCTATTTAAGCTGGAGTCACGTAGCGCCGCACGTCACTCTGCTCTGATCAGCATAGGGAGAGGTTGCAGCCGCGACGTTAGGGCGAGATTAGGCAGTGATTAACTCCTCCAAAGGACTTCATTCAGAGATCGATCTGCAGTTGTGGATGATTGAACTGCTGCTATTGAATTGCTCACTGTTTTTAGGCTGCCCAGAGCGTTTTTCAGTCACTTTTTTCTGGGGTGATCGGCGGCCATTTTGTGTCTTGTGGTGTGCCAGCACAAGCTGCCACCAAGTGCATTTAACCCTCAATGGTGTGGTTGTTTTTTGGCTAAATCCTACATCAGGGTGAAGCTGTCACACCAAGTGCATTTAACCAGCAATAGTCTGGTTATTTTTTTGCCATATACTACATCAGGGGCAAGCTGAGCCTGTCACCAAGTGCATTTAACCCTCAATGGTGGGGTTGTTTTTTAGCTAAATCCTACATCAGGGTGAAGCTGTCACACCAAGTGCATTTAACCAGCAATAGTCTGTTTATTTTTTGGCCATATACTACATCAGGGGCAAGCTGCGCCTGTCACCAAGTGCATTTAACCCTCAGTAGTGTGGTTGGTCAAGCTGTCACACCAAGTGCATTTAACCAGCAATAGTCTGTTTATTTTTTGGCCATATACTACATCAGGGGCAAGCTGCGCCTGTCACCAAGTGCATTTAACCCTCAGTAGTGTGGTTGGTCAAGCTGTCACACCAAGTGCATTTAACCATCAATAGTGTGGTTATTTTTTGCCCATATCCCAGTCTAATTCTGTCAGTAAACGTATACCTGTCACCCAGCGCCTAAATACTAGGCCTCAAGTTTATATCCAGCTAAATCTGTCGTTACTGGTGTGGCTGGTCAAGTTATTTAGTGTCCGTCAAAGCACAGTTTTTGTTCTGGGTTGAAATACAATTCCCAATTTAGCAATTTCCTAATTTAGTGGTTTCTGCTGTATCAGAGCTATTTTAAATCTATCCCTAAAAGGGTATAGCAGATTCAAGGTGCACATAGGGTCATTCTGAATAACTTCACACACACGCTACTGTGCATTTCCAAGTCGAATTCTGTCAGTAAACCTATACCTGTCACCGAGCGCCTAAATACTAGGCCTCAAATTTATATCCAGCTAAATCTGTTGTTACTGCTGTACTGTTGTGGCTGGTCAAGTTATTTAGTGTCCGTCAAAGCACAGTTTTTGTTCTGGGTTGAAATACAATTCCCAATTTAGCAATTTCCTAATTTAGTGGTTTCTGCTGTATCAGAGCTATTTTAAATCTATCCCTAAAAGGGTATAGCAGATTCAAGGTGCACATAGGGTCATTCTGAATAACTTCACACACACGCTACTGTGCATTTCCAAGTCGAATTCTGTCAGTAAACCTATACCTGTCACCGAGCGCCTAAATACTAGGCCTCAAATTTATATCCAGCTAAATCTGTTGTTACTGCTGTACTGTTGTGGCTGGTCAAGTTATTTAGTGTCCGTCAAAGCACAGTTTTTGTTCTGGGTTGAAATACAATTCCCAATTTAGCAATTTCCTAATTTAGTGGTTTCTGCTGTATCCGAGCTATTTTAAATCTATCCCTAAAAGGGTATATCAGATTCAAGGTGCACATAGGGTCATTCTGAATAACTTCACACACACGCTACTGTGCATTTCCAAGTCTAATTCTGTCAGTAAACCTATACCTGTCACCCAGCGCCTAAATAATAGGCCTCAAATTTATAGTCAGCTAAATCTGTCGTTACTGGTGTGGCTGGTCAAGTTATTTAGTGTCCGTCAAAGCACATTTTTTGTTCTGGGTTGAAATACAATTCCCAATTTAGCAATTTCCTAATTTAGTGGTTTCTGCTGTATCAGGCCTACTTTAAATTTATCCCTAAAAGGGTATATAAGATTCAAGGTGCACATAGGGTCATTCTGAATAACTTCACACACACGCTACTGTGCATTTCCAAGTCTAATTCTGTCAGTAAACCTATACCTGTCACCCAGCGCCTAAATACTAGGCCTCAAATTTATATCCAGCTAAATCTGTCGTTACTGGTGTACTGTTGTGGCTGGTCAAGTTATTTAGTGTCCGTCAAAGCACAGTTTTTGTTCTGGGTTGAAATACAATTCCCAATTTAGCAATTTCCTAATTTAGTGGTTTCTGCTGTATCAGAGCTATTTTAAATCTATCCCTAAAAGGGTATATCAGATTCAAGGTGCACATAGGGTCATTCTGAATAACTTCACACACACGCTACTGTGCATTTCCAAGTCTAATTCTGTCAGTAAACCTATACCTGTCACCCAGCGCCTAAATAATAGGCCTCAAATTTATAGTCAGCTAAATCTGTCATTACTGGTGTGGCTGGTCAAGTTATTTAGTGTCCGTCAAAGCACATTTTTTGTTCTGGGTTGAAATAAAATTCCCAATTTAGCAATTTCCTAATTTAGTGGTTTCTGCTGTATCAGGCCTACTTTAAATTTATCCCTAAAAGGGTATATCAGATTCAAGGTGCACATAGGGTCATTCTGAATAACTTCACACACACGCTACTGTGCATTTCCAAGTCTAATTCTGTCAGTAAACCTATACCTGTCACCCAGCGCCTAAATACTAGGCCTCAAATTTATATCCAGCTAAATCTGTCGTTACTGCTGTACTGTTGTGGCTGGTCAATTTATTTAGTGTCCGTCAAAGCACAGTTTTTGTTCTGGGTTGAAATACAATTCGCAATTTAGCAATTTCCTAATTTAGTGGTTTCTGCTGTATCAGAGCTATTTTAAATCTATCCCTAAAAGGGTATATCAGATTCAAGGTGCACATAGGGTCATTCTGAATAACTTCACACACACGCTACTGTGCATTTCCAAGTCTAATTCTGTCAGTAAACCTATACCTGTCACCCAGCGCCTAAATACTAGGCCTCAAATTTATATTCAGCTAAATCTGTGGTTACTGCTGTGCCTGTATTAGTGTAATACGGTACCTAAATAGATAGCCAGATAGTGTTAGGTGTCTGTAAAAAAAGGCCTGAATTTGAATTCAATACATTGGGCCAAATAATATTTTTGTTGTTGTGGTGAACGATAACAATGAGGAAAACATCTAGTAAGGGACGCGGACGAGGACATGGTCGTGGTGGTGTTAGTGGACCCTCTGGTGCTGGGAGAGGACGTGGCCGTTCTGCCACAGCCACACGTCCTAGTGTACCAACTACCTCAGGTCCCAGTAGCCGCCAGAATTTACAGCGATATATGGTGGGGCCCAATGCCGTTCTAAGGATGGTAAGGCCTGAGCAGGTACAGGCATTAGTCAATTGGGTGGCCGACAGTGGATCCAGCACGTTCACATTATCTCCCACCCAGTCTTCTGCAGAAAGCGCACAGATGGCGCCTGAAAACCAAGCCCATCAGTCTGTCACATCACCCCCATGCATACCAGGGAAATTGTCTGAGCCTCAAGTTATGCAGCAGTCTCTTATGCTGTTTGAAGACTCCGCTGGCAGGGTTTCCCAAGGGCATCCACCTAGCCCTTCCCCAGCGGTGGAAGACATAGAATGCACTGACGCACAACCACTTATGTTTCCTGATGATGAGGACATGGGAATACCACCTCAGCACGTCTCTGATGATGACGAAACACAGGTGCCAACTGCTGCGTCTTTCTGCAGTGTGCAGACTGAACAGGAGGTCAGGGAGGAAGACTGGGTGGAAGACGATGCAGGGGACGATGAGGTCCTAGACCTCACATAGAATGAAGGTCGTGCCACTGACTTTCACAGTTCGGAGGAAGAGGCAGTGGTGAGACCGAGCCAACAGCGTAGCAAAAGAGGGAGCAGTGGGCAAAAGCAGAACACCCGCCGCCAAGAGACTCCGCCTGCTACTGACCGCCGCCATCTGGGACCGAGCACCCCAAAGGCAGCTTCAAGGAGTTCCCTGGCATGGCACTTCTTCAAACAATGTGCTGACGACAAGACCCGAGTGGTTTGCACGCTGTGCCATCAGAGCCTGAAGCGAGGCATTAACGTTCTGAACCTTAGCACAACCTGCATGACCAGGCACCTGCATGCAAAGCATGAACTGCAGTGGAGTAAACACCTTAAAACCAAGGAAGTCACTCAGGCTCCCCCTGCTACCTCTTCTGCTGCTGCTGCCGCCTCGGCCTCTTCTGCTGCTGCCTCCTCGGCCTCTTCTGCTGCTGCCTCGGCCTCTTCCTCCGCCTCTGGAGGAACGTTGGCACCTGCCGCCCAGCAAACAGGGGATGTACCACCAACACCACCACCTCCGTCACCAAGCATCTCAACCATGTCACACGGCAGCGTTCAGCTCTCCATCTCACAAACATTTGAGAGAAAGCGTAAATTCCCACCTAGCCACCCTCGATCCCTGGCCCTGAATGCCAGAATTTCTAAACTACTGGCCTATGAAATGCTGTCATTTAGGCTGGTGGACACAGACAGCTTCAAACAGCTCATGTCGCTTGCTGTCCCACAGTATGTTGTTCCCAGCCGCCACTACTTCTCCAAGAGAGCCGTGCCTTCCCTGCACAACCAAGTATCCGATAAAATCAAGTGTGCACTGCGCAACGCCATCTGTAGCAAGGTCCACCTAACCACAGATACGTGGACCAGTAAGCACGGCCAGGGACGCTATATCTCCCTAACTGCACACTGGGTAAATGTAGTGGCAGCTGGGCCCCAGGCGGAGAGCTGTTTGGCGCACGTCCTTCCGCCGCCAAGGATCGCAGGGCAACATTCTTTGCCTCCTGTTGCCACCTCCTCCTTCTCGGCTTCCTCCTCCTCTTCTTCCACCTGCTCATCCAGTCAGCCACACACCTTCACCACCAACTTCAGCACAGCCCGGGGTAAACGTCAGCAGGCCATTCTGAAACTCATATGTTTGGGGGACAGGCCCCACACCGCACAGGAGTTATGGCGTGGTATAGAACAACAGACCGACGAGTGGTTGCTGCCGGTGAGCCTCAAGCCCGGCCTGGTGGTGTGCGATAATGGGCGAAATCTCGTTGCAGCTCTGGGACTAGCCGGTTTGACGCACATCCCTTGCCTGGCACATGTGCTGAATTTGGTGGTGCAGAAGTTCATTCACAACTACCCCGACATGTCAGAGCTTATGCATAAAGTGCGGGCCGTCTGTCCGTGCTTCCGGCGTTCACATCCTGCCGCTGCTCGCCTGTCTGCGCTACAGCGTAACTTCGGCCTTCCCGATCACCGCCTCATATGCGATGTGCCCACCAGGTGGAACTCCACCTTGCACATGCTGGACAGACTGTGCGAGCAGCAGCAGGCCATAGTGGAGTTTCAGCTGCAGCACGCACGGGTCATTCGCACTGCGGAACAGCACCACTTCACCACCAATGACTGGGCCTCCATGCGAGACCTGTGTGCCCTGTTGCGCTGTTTCGAGTACTCCACCAACATGGCCAGTGGTGATGACGCTGTTATCAGCGTTACAATACCACTTCTATGTCTCCTTGAGAAAACACTTAGGGCGATGATGGAAGAGGAGGTGGCCCAGGAGGAGGAGGAAGAGGGGTCATTTTTAGCACTTTCAGGCCAGTCTCTTCGAAGTGACTCAGAGGGAGGTTTTTTGCAACAGCAGAGGCCAGGTACAAATGTGGCCAGCCAGGGCCCACTACTGGAGGACGAGGAGGACGAGGATGAGGAGGAGGTGGAGGAGGATGAGGATGAAGCATGGTCACAGCGGGGTGGCACCCAACGCAGCTCGGGCCCATCACTGGTGCGTGGCTGGGGGGAAAGGCAGGACGATGACGATACGCCTCCCACAGAGGACAGCTTCTCCTTACCCCTGGGCAGCCTGGCACACATGAGCGACTACATGCTGCAGTGCCTGCGCAACGACAGCAGAGTTGCCCACATTTTAACGTGTGCGGACTACTGGGTTGCCACCCTGCTGGATCCACGGTACAAAGACAATGTGCCCACCTTACTTCCTGCACTGAAGCGTGATAGGAAGATACGCGAGTACAAGCGCACGTTGGTAGACGCGCTACTGAGAGCATTCCCAAATGTCACAGGGGAACAAGTGGAAGCCCAAGGCCAAGGCAGAGGAGGAGCAAGAGGTCGCCAAGGCAGCTGTGTCACGACCAGCTCCTCTGAGGGCAGGGTTAGCATGGCAGAGATGTGGAAAAGTTTTGTCAACACGACACAGCTAACTGCACCACCACCTGATACGCAACGTGTTAGCAGGAGGCAACATTTCACTAACATGGTGGAACAGTACGTGTGCACACCCCTCCACGTACTGACTGATGGTTCGGCCCCATTCAACTTCTGGGTCTCTAAATTGTCCACGTGGCCAGAGCTAGCCTTTTATGCCTTGGAGGTGCTGGCCTGCCCGGCGGCCAGCGTTTTGTCTGAACGTGTATTCAGCACGGCAGGGGGCGTCATTACAGACAAATGCAGCCGCCTGTCTACAGCCAATGTGGACAAGCTGACGTTCATAAAAATGAACCAGGCATGGATCCCACAGGACCTGTCCATCCCTTGTGCAGATTAGACATTAACTACCTCCCCTTAACCATATATTATTGTACTCCAGGGCACTTCCTCATTCAATCCTATTTTTATTTTCATTTTACCATTATATTGCGAGGCTACCCAAAGTTGAATGAACCTCTCCTCTGTCTGGGTGCCGGGGCCTAAATATATGCCAATGGACTGTTCCAATGTTGGCTGACGTGAAGCCTGATTCTCTGCTATGACATGCAGACTGATTCTCTGCTGACATGAAGCCAGATTCTCTGTTACGGGACCTCTCTCCTCTGCCTGGGTACTGGGCCTAAATATATGACAATGGACTGCTGCAGTGGTGGCTGACGTGAAGCCTGATTCTCTGCTATGACATGCAGACTGATTCTCTGCTGACATGAAGACAGATTCTCTGTTACGGGACCTCTCTCCTCTGCCTGGGTGCTGGGCCTAAATATATGCCAATGGACTGTTGCAGTGGTGGCTGACGTGAAGCCTGATTCTCTGCTATGACATGCAGACTGATTCTCTGCTGACATGAAGCCAGATTCTCTGTTACGGGACCTCTCTCTTCTGCCTGGGTGCTGGGCCTAAATATATGACAATGGACTGTTGCAGTGGTGGCTGACGTGAAGCCTGATTCTCTGCTATGACATGCAGACTGATTGATTCTCTGCTGACATGAAGACAGATTCTCTGTTACGGGACCTCTCTCCTCTGCCTGGGTGCTGGGCCTAAATATATGCCAATGGACTGCTGCAGTGGTGGCTGACGTGAAGCCTGATTCTCTGCTATGACATGCAGACTGATTGATTCTCTGCTGACATGAAGACAGATTCTCTGTTACGGGACCTCTCTCCTCTGCCTGGGTGCTGGGCCTAAATATATGACAATGGACTGCTGCAGTGGTGGCTGACGTGAAGCCTGATTCTCTGCTATGACATGCAGACTGATTCTCTGCTGACATGAAGACAGATTCTCTGTTACGGGACCTCTCTCCTCTGCCTGGGTGCTGGGCCTAAATATATGCCAATGGACTGTTGCAGTGGTGGCTGACGTGAAGCCTGATTCTCTGCTATGACATGCAGACTGATTCTCTGCTGACATGAAGCCAGATTCTCTGTTACGGGACCTCTCTCTTCTGCCTGGGTGCTGGGCCTAAATATATGACAATGGACTGTTGCAGTGGTGGCTGACGTGAAGCCTGATTCTCTGCTATGACATGCAGACTGATTGATTCTCTGCTGACATGAAGACAGATTCTCTGTTAGGGGACCTCTCCTCTGCCTGGGTGCTGGGCCTAAATATATGCCAATGGACTGTTGCAGTGGTGGCTGACGTGAAGCCTGATTCTCTGCTATGACATGCAGACTGATTCTCTGCTGACATGAAGCCAGATTCTCTGTTACGGGACCTCTCTCCTCTGCCTGGGTGCTGGGCCTAAATATATGCCAATGGACTGTTGCAGTGGTGGCTGACGTGAAGCCTGATTCTCTGCTATGACATGCAGACTGATTCTCTGCTGACATGAAGCCAGATTCGCTGTTACGGGACCTCTCTCCTCTGCCTGGGTGCCGGGGCCTAAATATCTGAGAATGGACTGTTCCAGTGGTGGGTGATGTGAAGCCAGATTCTCTGATATGGGACCTCTCTCCAATTGATATTGGTTAATTTTTATTTATTTTATTTTTATTCATTTCCCTATCCACATTTGTTTGCAGGGGATTTACCTACATGTTGCTGCCTTTTGCAGCCCTCTAGCCCTTTCCTGGGCTGTTTTACAGCCTTTTTAGTGCCGAAAAGTTCGGGTCCCATTGACTTCAATGGGGTTCGGGTTCGGGACATTTCCGGGAAGTTCGGCCGAACTTCTCGAACCC
This sequence comes from Bufo gargarizans, assembly GCF_014858855.1. Lineage (NCBI taxonomy): Eukaryota > Metazoa > Chordata > Amphibia > Anura > Bufonidae > Bufo > Bufo gargarizans. The sequence goes on from NC_058088.1 coordinate 118,072,548, forward strand.
GAACATCCAGGTGTCCGCTCAACTCTAGTTCTGACCTATGGAGCGCTGGGCCAATGGACATATCAGGTTCTGATCCAGGAACCCGACACTCTATTTAAATCCGATCCTGTCCATTCACCATTGCCAGTGATAGTCTTAGTTGGCTTACTCGCGTTGTTCTTTGTTCCCTGTTCCTGTATTGCTAATAGTATTCTGTGCTTCTGATCCCAGCTTGTCTTCTGATTACTCTTTGTCTTACATTTTGGTACTGCATAGCCAATCTGGTTTAGACCCATTTCTGACAACTCTGCTTTTTGTTTGTCTTTCCGTGTTGTTCGTCTCTGAACCTATTTAGTGTTGGGACCTTTGTCCAGTTACGGTTCAACTGTTTAGGGCTGGTACTGCAAGTAGAAAGGGACAGCGGGGTGGTTTCAGTTCAGAGCCTCACTGTCCTTGTTCTTTCCTCTGCCATATTCCTGACATTTTCACTCCCTAAAAAAAGCTAGTTTTACCTGCACAATTATAAACACAAGCTTTAGCCACACAGATGGAGTGTATCGCCAAGTTGGTGCAGGATTTAGCAGAGAGAGTCCAGCAGCAAGAGTTTTGTCTGACTAATTCGCCTGCTTCTGCAGCTCTGTCACAGGTGGAGCCTAAGGTTAAGCGCCCTAACCACCTCTATGGTGACCAACAAATGTTTTACAACTTTCAGGGAGAGTTGCAAACTTTATTTTCATTTGAAACCTCACTCTGGTATGGTATCATCATGTCTTTTTTGCAGGGTGTCCCCCAGGAGTGTGCGTTCTCTATAATCCCCAATTCCCCTGAGCTGTTTTTTTTTTCAAAAAATGTGCTATTAAACTTGTTTCTGGTGTCAAATATCCAAAAGACAGAATCTATAATCTTGCAAGACCTGAAAGCCAGGCCATGAAAGATTATGCTCAAGATAGTCTCAAAAAGAGACATATTCGCCTATCTGTGTCATCTATGGGTGCTGGATTCTTTGTTGTGGGGAAAAAAGATGGTGCATTACGGCCTTGCGTAGACTATAGAGAATTAAGCAAAATCACGGTTAGAAAACAGTGTCCTTTTTCTCTCATTCCCGATCTCTTTAATCAAGTTGTGGGGGCTTAGTGGTTTTCTAAGATTGACCTTAGGGGAGCCTAATTTGGTTAGAATACAGGAAGGGGAAGAATGGAAAATGGCATTTAATATCCCAGAAAGGCATTTTGAAAACCTTGTAATGCCTTTTGGGCCGTGTTTCAAAATATCATGAATTACATTTTCTGTGAGTTCTATTTGTGGAGCGAGACTTCGGTGAATTAGGGCTCTTTCACACCTGCGTTCTTTTCTTCCGGCATAGAGTTCCATCGTCGGGGCTCTATGCCGGAAGAATCCTGATCAGTTTTATCCTAATGCATTCTGAATGGAGTGAAATCCGTTCAGGATGCAACAGGATGTCTTCAGTTCCGGAACGGAACGTTTTTTGGCCGGAGAAAATACTGCAGCATGCTGCGCTTTTTGCTCCGGCCAAAAATCCTGAAGACTTGCCGCAAGGCCGGATCCGGAATTAATGCCCATTGAAAGGCATTGATCCGGACTTAAGCTAAACGTTGTTTCGGCGCATTGCCGGATCCGACGTTTAGCTTTTTCTGAATGGTTACCATGGCTGCCAAGTCGCTAAAGTCCTGGCAGCCATGGTAAAGTGTAGTGGGGAGCGGGGAGCAGTATACTTACCATCCGTGCGGCTCCCGGGGCGCTTCAGAGTGACGTCAGGGCGCCCCACGCACATGGATGACGTGATCGCATGGCACGTCATCCATGCGCATGGGGCGCTCTGACGTCACTCTGGAGCGCCCCGGGAGCCGCGCGGACTGTAAGTATACCACTCCCCCGCTCCCCGCTCCTACTATGGCAACCAGGACTTTAATAGCGTCCTGGGTGCCATAGTAACACTGAAAGCATTTTGAAGACGGATCCGTCTTCAAATGCTTTCAGTACACTTGCGTTTTTCCGGATCCGGCGTGTAATTCTGGCAAGTGGAGTACACGCCGGATCCGGACAATGCAAGTGTGAAAAAGGCCTTACTTCGGTATTCCTATGTGTGTATTTAGAGATGAGCGAATTTCCCCAAAAATTTGATTCAGCCGGTTCGCCGAATTTTCTGAAAAAATTTAGTTTGATCCGAATTTATTTGTGGCGAATAATAGCTATTTCCTGGCTGCAAAGAACCTTTATAGTGGTGTAGAACACTGTGCCTTGCAGTAACACACATAGGGAGTCTGCTGTGGTAGTGAAACCATACTGTCAGTCAGATTGACACGCACATGACAGGTGTAGCTCTTAGACTCACTGCACACTTCACTTATTTGGGCAGTTACGGGGCCAAAACTGACCAAATAACTCAAGTGTGAACAGGTCTTACAGGTCAATGTTAGTGCCAGGTATAAATAACCGTTCAGAGGCCCAAAATCCTACTATCGCGTGAAAGAGCGCACTCCTTTTACACCAAATCACTGATTTCACATTTATTTCTACAGAACCTGTTCTATTAAACGCTTATACAAGTAGAGCCCCCCCCCCCCCCCGACAGAGTGGAGTGGGTGTCAGCAGTAAGTTTGTGTTGACGTCACTGATTATTTTGCCCTTTCTCTGATCCGTCAGAACAATAACCCCCAAAAAACGGATCCTGTCTGTGGAGCATACGCCTTTACTCGGTCAGCATTTGGTCAGTAATCCATCAGTATTGCTAAAGCCAAAAAGAAAACAGGAGTGGATCCAAAACAGAGATGACACATGAATGGAATATTAGCATGCTTTCTGTGTTTTGTACCCACTCCTGCTTTTGGCTACAAAATCATAAGCCAATTCTGATGCAAAATAGGGACCATGTCATGCAGGCCTTACAGCGGTTAGACAGGATCCGTTGTGCGTCTCATTTTTCCTTCCTTCTGACAGATCAGAAGAAGGGTCAAATAAATGATGATGTCAGCCAGGCCGAAATGCAAAATAGTGGCCCAATCATGAAGTGGGGAGGGTTGGAACAGCATCAGAAGTCCCTAGAGTGGCCCTATGACATAGTGGTGAGGTGGAAGCAGCAGGAGGAGACCACAGAGTGGCCCAATGACAGAGTCTGGAGGTGGCAGCAGCATCAGGAGGAGGCCACAGGGTGGAACAATGACAGTGTAGAGGTGGCAGCAGCAGCATCAGGAGACCTGAGTGGTGAGGTGGCAGCAGCATCAGGAGACCAGAGAGTGACCCGTTGACAGAGTGGGGAGGTGGGTGGCAATACCAGTACCAGCTAAAGATGGTAAGTGAAAGAAGGAGCACTTGGCATCAGATGTGTGGCATCAGGCGGATGGCAGCATCAGAAAAGTAGCTGAGGCAGGTAGCCAGAAGAAACCGGTCTCTTTTGTCAAAGTGTTGATGTGGCACCATGGATGATCTAGTCTGATGCATCAGGCATTGGTGGGTGGAAATCCTGGCTGATCCACGCCTGATTCATCTTGACAAAGGTCAGTCTCTCCACATTTTTGGTGGATAGGCGAGTTCTTCTTGGGGTAACTATGGCCCCCGCTGCACTAAACACCCGCTCTGATGCCACACTACAGCTTTTCCAGGGCAAACTCTGCCAGTTATGGCCACAAATACAGGTTGGCTGCCCAGTAGTCCAGAATCTTCAATGTGGGGTGGCAGGATGCTGTCCAAGTATGCCACCACCTGCTGGTTCAGGTCCTGCTTCAGGTCTATCTGCTGCTGCTGCTGCTGCTGCTGGTGAGTAGTTTCTTTACTAGGCGGGTGAAGAAAGCTGCTCATCAGCGACCCTGGACTCAAGTTGCTGCTGATGGAGCTGGAACTGATCCTACCCTCCCCCACCCTGCCACAGCAGCCATGGCAGTGGATCGGTTAGACCCACGAGAGGATGGACGATGACACAGATAGGCAGCGGCCAACTAACTACATAGGATGTCTCTATAGTAGTTCAGTTTGTCCTCCCTCTCAGCGGGTGTAAAAAAAGGCCCCCATTTTGGACCAGTAGTGAGGGTCCAACAAGGTGGAGAGCCAGAAGTCATTCCTCTGCCGAATGCTGACAATTCGGCTGTCACTACGCAAGCAAGTGAGCATGCATCAAGCCATTTGTGCAAGTGACTCAGAGGGACTCCCTGCTTCCATCTCCACTGCATACTGTCACGGTGTGTCTGGGTCCCATGCTCCATCTTCCTCATCGCCCTGTAGCTCCTCTGGCTGCTCCTGCTCCTCCTCTCCTGTCACCAGTGTATAAAAACCACCCATTTCGCTACACATTGCTTGTGCTCCAATGTCCTCCTCCAGTTCAGCCCCCACAGGGTCCATGTGGCCGTGAGATCCAGGCGCAACATCTCCGGTCCCCTGATTTACCAGCATCTGTTCCACGACATGAAGCAGCGGAATGACGCTCATCCTGTAGTCCTGGCGACTGGCAAATAACGTGGTCTTCTCAAAGGGCCTGAGCAAATGGCAGGTGTCATGTATGAGCTGCCACTGGCTGACATCGAAGTTACACAAGGGTGTACTGCTGTCTGCTTGGATCATCAAGAAATCGTTTATGGCCTTTCTTTGTTCATATAGTCAGTGCAACATATGGAGGGTGAAATTCCAATGGGTAGAAACGTCTCATATCAGCCTATGTTAGGGGATGCTGTTCTGCCATTGCAACTCAAGGAGGGTGTGCTTCGTGGTGCATGAGTGGCTGAAGTGCATGCAAAGTTTCCTGGCCATTTTTAGGATATCTTGCAGATGGGTGGAAGAATTCAGGAACCGCTTGATAAACAGATTGAACACATGGCCATGCAGGGCTCATGGCTTAGCCCTCCTTGATGCAGCGCCGACACCATGTTCTTCCCATTTTCGGTCACCATGGTTCAGATTTTGAGTTGTTGCAGAGAAAGCCAGGATTCAATTTCTTGATGAAGGACATGGAGCAGTTCCTCCCCTGTGTTACTCTGTTCGCCCAGGCAAAAGAGGTGCAGAACAGCGTGACACCGCCGTGCCCTGCACATGTGATATGCTGGAGGGGCACTGTGAATTGTCCCTGCAGTGGAGGCTGAGGACACGGTGGCGGATGAGGAGGCAAAGGTGAACATTGTCGCAGGACCAACGGCTGAGGACGTGGAGGCAGAAGCGAAGTCATCTGGAAAAGTTGCTGGTGTGGCTGTGCAGGAACCACATTCACCCAGTGGGGCGTAAAGGACATATATTGTCCCTGAGGGTAGTTACAGCTCCATACGTCGGCATTACCGTGTACTTTGGCAGACGCCGATAGGTTCAAGGTCTGGGCAGACTTCTGTTCTACATATATGTGCAGGGCTGGTACTGCCTTTTTGGCAAATAAATGTCGGCTTGGGATTCTCCACCTCGGCTCGGCACAAGCCATCAGTTCTCTGAAAAGTGCAGAGTCCACCACTTGGAAAGTTTGGAACTGCAGCACCAGCAACTTGGCCAGGAGTGCACGCATACTGTTGTCTCTTGGCAATCTCTTCGGTGATCAATTGCTGATGGAATGACGGATGAGGAGAAGGAGCATCAGGACCAGAAGATGATGGGAAGGACAGAAAGCTCCCTTCGGCTGAGGTGGTGGAGCCTTGACTGCCTGAAATCAGGTGCGTGCCACTGGGTGATGTAGCGGTTGCTTCGGCAGGCAGGACCACCACATTGGAGCTACGGTTCTCCCAGGCCACTGGCACCCTAGCCATGCTTCACCTTCTGCCCACAGATTCTACAAATGGCCATATTCACCTCCTCCGGCAGCTTAACAAAAAACTGCCACACCGCCGAGTAGGTGATTTTACCCCCAACACTCAGCACTGACTGACTGCTACCGCTGCTGCTTCTGTAAACCCCTGCACCACTACTTTCCGGGCACGTAGGCTCCAGTGAAACAGGTGGTCTACCCCGGGCATGTTTGGCTCCCGACCTCCCACTGCTGCCACCCTGCCACGCTAGGGACTTGCTGGCTCTGCCACTGCCTCGCGGGCAAGCTGCCACCCTCTTCTCCAGATGATAATGAAGACCCTAATTCACCTGGTTCCCAAGTGCGATCAGCTACATCATCATCATTGAGTACTGTCTGCACATCACTGATGTCCTCCTCAACGGTCTGTGGATTAGGAGCGTGACCGCTTGCAACACCAGCTCCCACGCCACTCTCCTCATCACTACTTGCCCGCCTACCAGAGGAAGTGGCGGATGTCTCTTCCACATCTTGGCTGGCCAGTAGCTGCTGACTGTCCTCTAGTAGCCCATCCTCGCTCTATAGTGAAGCTGAACCCATAGCATATACTACTTCTCTGGCTGAGGGAACAGAAAAGGACAGAGGGAGGTTGAGGAGAGGTGAGGGCACAGGTTCTGCTCCCGGGCCATGCCAACTAAGGGCTGTGTCTGACAAACCAACCGACTCTTGACGGGGGTGTTTGATGTCACTTGGGACGAAGTGGATGAACGAGTGAACCATTCATGAACTGCTGGGTTGGTGGTCAAGACACGACCAATAGAGGACACAGGGAGCTCAGGCCTCTCGCTGCAACTCCTGCTGCCACGCCCCCTTACTCTGCTGCGACCTGTGCCTGCTCCAGAAACATTTAGGCCTCTGCCACTTCCCTGTGCAGGGCTTGGCACTTCTCTGACATACTGTTAGATTAAATAAATAAAAAGGAAATTAAAACACCCCAAAAAAGTCTGTAATTTTCTCACTTCACCATACAGCGGATAATAATCCTTCTTTTTCCACTAATACACGCCAAAAAGGGCTTTAGAACATATAACTGCACCGCTGAACAGCAAATATATATATTTTTTTGCCACTAATACACGCCAAAAAGGGCTATAATTTTCTCACTTCACCACACAACGGCAAATACTTTTTTTTGTGCCACTAATGCATTGCACAAATGGCTTTAGAACATATATCTGGGGTTGAGCATTTCCTGCCTTTTGAGACCACGTATTTTTGTCATTCTGGCGGAATTTGATATCAACAACCATATCAGCTCCTCTAGTGGCATCTCACCTTTCTATTGTAATTATGGTTTTATCCCATGTTTTTCTTCAGTTTCTGAGTAAGGTAAGTCCTGCGGTGGATGCCGTCATTAATGATTTGTGCACAGCTCGCAAGAGCCTGGAAAAGCTGAAAGGATCCAGTATAAACAAGCCAATAAGAAGCATTCCTTGGGTCCAAATTTTGTTCTGGGAGAGCTTGTATGGCTTTCCACTAAGACGTTTTTCCTTAGGTTACCCTATGGTAAACTTGCTCCTAAGTTTATTGGCCCATATAAGATCACCTCTATAATAAATCCAGTATCTTTTCATCTGAAATTACCATCCTTCTCAAGAGTACATAATACTTTCCATAAACTAAGAAATACATTCCTCCGTTGATTCCTCCAACTAAACCTCCTAATCCAGTTGTAATCCAAGGTGAATTAGAGTATGAGGTGGATAAAATTATTGACTATCGGAGAGTCCAGGGCTCCCTTCAGTACCTTATCAATTGGAAGGGATATGGTGCTGAAGAAACAACATGGGTCGCTGCTCAGGATGTTCATGCTTGCTGTTCAAAAAGGAAGTTTAATCTCAAGTGTCCATCAAAACCTGCTTCTCATGTTGAGGGTCTGGAGGCCCCTCTTAAGAGGGGGGGGGGTAATGTAATAAACGTACCTGTCTCTGCATCTATTTAGTGTTAGGACCGTTGCCTAGTTGCAGTTCAGCTATTTAGGACTGGTACAGAAAGTAGGAAGGGACAGCGGGGTAGTTTTAGTTCAGGGCTTCACTGTCCTTTCCTCCGCCATATTCCTGACAGGTGCCACATGGATTGCCAGTTTCTTCAAGAAGAACAACAGCCACACTATGGGCCACTGTATAAGCTCTGTATGTAGGAGTTCATATAATACATATGGCTGCTAGTCCAGAGTTCTGGAAAAGTACACAAAGGAGACACCAGATGGTATCCTGAACTGAAACTTTATATTTTTCTCCAATAAGGCTTAACACTTGACAGTTTACCAGTCTCTATAATAAGGCCTTATATTTCTTACAACTTAAATTAAAATAAATGGAAGGTGTTTGCCTTTGTGTACAGGGCCTGACCCATTGGGGCTGTGTGCTCTAGGTCCCTCACAATGCTCTGACATCCTACATCGTCAACCAGGAAGCGCGTTTGCTCTGATTTTACTCACTAAGGTAACACTCTTTCCGTCCTTCTATCTACTCAGATCTCCTTCTCAGAAGCTGTAGCTCAGACTCACTTCAGGTTTCCTCTGCTAAGATGTCAACAACAACCTTTGGCGGGAAGACAACCCTTTTTAACAACTCCTCTGTTGCTCCACCTCCTAGTGATGTCACTGATAACAGTTCATGGCCACTAGAGGTTTGTCCTCACCATCTACCCAGCCTGAAGTGTACTTAGTGAATAACTGCCATTACATTTTGCAAACATTAAACATTTTCCTAGTTCCAAACCCCCAGCAGTCCATCCTGTAAGGAAAAAACACACAAACTGGTTCAGCATTCTAAACTCCTAAACAAAAGAAAGGGCAAAATTTTCAACTTTAACCTCTTAGAGACCAATGATTTAACATGTACGGCATTGGTCAGGTAAGGAATGTATGGAGAATAGCAGCTATGCTATACAACTGACACCCATTCGCAATAGCCAGCTTCGGAGATAACTCCAATTCCAGATATTTAACTGCTCAGATGCTGTAGTCAAATGCAACTACAACATCTGAGAGACAAGACAGAGGGAGCTGTCAACAATTCCAACAAGAAATATTGCAGTACTTAACCACCTCCCGACCGCCTAACGCACGGATGCGTCCGGAAGGTGGTTGATTCATTCCTCCTGGACTCATCCGTGAGTCATCTCGTGATAGCCGAGATTTCCTGTGAACGCGCGCACACAGGCGCGCGCGCTCACAGGAACGGAAGGTAAGCGATTGGATCTCCAGCCTGCCAGCGGCGATCGCTCGCTGGCAGGCTGGAGATGTGATTTTTTTAACCCCTAACAGGTATATTAGATGCTGTTTTGATAACAGCGTCTAATATACCTGCTACCTGGTCCTCTGGTGGTCCCTTTTGTTTGGATCGACCACCAGAGGACACAGGCAGCTCAGTAAAGTAGCACCAAACACCATTACACTACACTACACCCCCCCCTGTCACTTATTAACCCTTTATGAACCACTTATCACCCCATATAGACTCCCTAATCACCCCCCTGTCATTGATCACCCCCCTGTCATTGATCATCCCCCTGTAAGGCTCCATTCAGACGTCCGTATGTGTTTTGCGGATCCGATCCATGTATCCGTGGATCCGTAAAAATCATACGGACGTCTGAATGGAACCTTACAGGGGGGTGATCAATGACAGGGGGGTGATCAATGACAGGGGGGTGATCAGGGAGTCTATATGGGTGATCACCCCCCTGTCATTGATCACCCCCCCTGTAAGGCTCCATTCAGACATTTTTTTGGCCCAAGTTAGCAGAAATTGTTTTTTTTCTTTTTCTTACAAAGTCCACTAACTTGTGTCAAAAAATAAAATCTCACATGAACTCACCATACCCCTCACGGAATCCAAATGCGTAACATTTTTTAGACATTTATATTCCAGACTTCTTCTCACGCTTTAGGGCCCCTAAAATGCCAGGGCAGTATAAATACCCCACATGTGACCCCATTTTGGAAAGAAGACACCCCAAGGTATTTCGTGAGGGGCATATTGAGTCCATGAAAGATTTCAATTTTTGTCCCAAGTTAGCGGAAAGGGAGACTTTGTGAGAAAAAACAAAAAAAAAATCAATTTCCGCTAACTTGTGGCCCAAAAAATTTTTTTTATATGAACTCGCCATGCCCCTCATTAAATACCTTGGGGTGTCTTCTTTCCAAAATGGGGTCACATGTGGGGTATTTATACTGCCCTGGCTTTTTATGGGCCCTAAAGCGTGAGAAGAAGTCTGGGATCCAAATTTCTAAAAATGCCCTCCTAAAAGGAATTTGGGCCCCTTTGCGCATATAGGCTGCAAAAAAGTGTCACACATGTGGTATCGCCGTACTCAGAAGAAGTTGGGGAATGTGTTTTGGGGTGTCATTTTACATATACCCATGCTGGGTGAGATAAATATCTTGGTCAAATGTCAACTTTGTATAAAAAAATGGGAAAAGTTGTCTTTTGCCAAGATATTTCTCTCACCCAGCATTGGTATATGTAAAATGACACCCCAAAACACATTCCCCAACTTCTCCTGAGTACGGCGATACCAGATGTGTGACACTTTATTGCAGCCAAGGTGGGCAAAGGGGCACATATTCCAAAGAGCACCTTTCGGATTTTACAGGTCATTTTTTACACATTTTGATTTCAAACTACTTACCACACATTAGGGCCCCTAGAATGCCAGTGCAGTATATCTACCCCACAAGTGTCCCCATTTTGGAAAGAAGACACCCCAAGGTATTCCATGAGGGGCATGGCGAGTTCCTAGAATTTTTATTTTTTATTTTTTCTAACAAAGTCTCATATTCCACTAACTTGTGACAAAAAATTCTAGGAACTCGCCGTGCCCCTCACGGAATACCTTGGGGTATCTTATTTCCAAAATGGGGTCACTTGTGGGGTAGTTATACTGCCCTGGCAATTTAGGGGCCCTAATGTGTGCGAAGTAGTTTGAAATCAAAGACTGTAATAAATGGCCGGTGAAATCCTAAAGGTGCTCTTTGGAATGTGTGCCCCTTTGCCCACCTAGGCTGCAGAAAAGTGTCACACATGTGGTATCGCCGTACTCAGGAGAAGTTGGGGAATGTGTTTTGGGGTGTCATTTTACATATACCCATGCTGGGTGAGATAAATATCTTGGTCAAATGCCAACTTTGTATAAAAAATTGGAAAAGTTGTCTTTTGCCAAGATTATTTCTCTCACCCAGCATGGGTATATGTAAAATGACACCCCAAAACACATTCCCCAACTTCTCCTGAGTACAGCGATACCAGATGTGTGACACTTTTTTGAAGCCTAGGTGGGCAAAGGGGCACACATTGCAAAGTGCACCTTTCGGATTTCACCGGTCATTTTTTACAGATTTTGATTGCAAACTTCTTCTCACGCATATGGGCCCCTAGAATGCCAGGGCAGTATAACTACCCCACAAGTGACCCCATTTTGGAAAGAAGACACCCCAAGGTATTTTGTGATGGGCATAGTGAGTTCATGGAAGTTTTTATTTTTTGTCACAAGTTAGTGGAATATGAGACTTTGTAAGAAAAAAAAAAATCATCATTTTCCGCTAACTTGTGACAAAAAATAAAAAGTTCTATGAACTCACTATGCCCATCAATGAATATCTTAGGGTGTCTACTTTCCGAAATGGGGTCATTTGTGGGGTGTTTGTACTGTCTGGGCATTGTAGAACCTCAGGAAACATGACAGGTGCTCAGAAAGTCAGAGCTGCTTCAAAAAGCGGAAATTCACATTTTTGTACCATAGTTTGTAAACGCTATAACTTTTACCCAAACCATTTTTTTTGGACCCAAACTTTTTTTTTATCAAAGACATGTAGAACAATAAATTTAGCGAAAAATTTATATATGGATGTCATTTTTTTTGCAAAATTTTACAACTGAAAGTGAAAAATGTCATTTTTTTGCAAAAAAAACATTAAATTTCGATTAATAACAAAAAAAGTAAAAATGTCAGCAGCAATGAAATACCACCAAATGAAAGCTCTATTAGTGAGAAGAAAAGGAGGTAAAATTCATTTGGGTGGTAAGTTGCATGACCGAGCAATAAACCGTGATAGTAGTGTAGTGCAGAAGTGTAAAAAGTGGCCTGGTCATTAAGGGGGTTTCAGCTAGCGGGGTTGAAGTGGTATTAAAGAAGCGTTAAGGAGTCCATTACATATGGGCTTAATAAGGAAAGTGAACATTTCAACAAAGACATGGTGTAAAGATGAGATTCAGGACAATGCACGACTGGAAATCTTTTGCATGTCTTGGAGGAGAAAATATCTATTAACAAGAGGCTTGTGACCCGCTCCTTTAATTGTCCTGACGATAGAACTATAGCTACTCCGATTCATTGTACAAACCTTTAGAAAATGTGAGTCAACATTAACATGGGGGGAAATTAACTTCATATAGTTTGGACAAGTCTGGCGTGATATTGATTCCCAAGAATTTTATGTATGAATGTGTCCACTGAAATGGAGATTCTGTATAAGATTCTAGTATCTAGATTGATACTCATAGCTTGCGATTTAGAAATTTTAAATGTGGCCGAAGGAGGTGAAGATCCTAATTATAGCTGGAAAGGCCTGTGATGGGTTAGAAACCATTGACAATAGGTCATCAGCATCTGACGCTTGTTTGATCTCCAGTCCCCCACACACCAAACCTCTTATCTAGTGAGATTGTCTAATATATTGTAAAAGGGGTTCAATTATGAGTATGAAAAGAATTGGTGAGAGAGGGCAGCCTTGTCTCGTCCCATTGTTTATGATGACTGCTTGGGAGAGTATGTCGTTTACTTTAATGTTTGCACTCGGGGAGACATCCATGGTGAAAATGGCCTTTATGAAAGGATCAGGGAAGGCTAGCTTAGACAGTGTACATTTAACAAAGGCCCATGCCACTCTGTCAAAGGCTTTTTCAGCGTCATTACCCAGAACCACAAAAGGAGTCCTTGTTTTTTTGCCAATGCAATTGAATTCATGATTTTGTATGTATTATCTTTACCCTCACGCCCGGGAATGAAACCCGTCTGATCTGGGTGTATAAGTTCTTTTAAGAGGGTTTTTATTCTGGAAGCCAGTATCCTAGCGTACATTTTGAGGTCTAAATTTAGCAGAGAAATGGGTCTGTAACTGGAACAGAAACTTAGGTCCTTTTGTGGCTTGGGTATAAGAGGGTATAAGCATTACCTGTTTGAGGAGGGAATGTCAAGCCAGATAGTGCTGCATTAAAGGTCTTAAGCAAATGAGGGAGGAGGATCTTCTGAAAGGAGAGATAGTAAAGCATTGGGAGGCCGTCTGGTCCAGGAGATTTTCCTTTGGCCATTTTTTTTATGGTTTCTGAGATTTCTGATGTTTTTATTGGTGAACACAGACCCACTGCTTGATCAGAGGTTAAAACAGGGAGCTGAATTTTACTTAGAAACCCCTTAGTCAACTCTAATTTCTTCTCTCTAAGATCTGATTCATCTATATTTGTCACGGCTGGCGGTGGGGAAAACCCCCAGCCGTGCGGTGCCAGGAGAAGGTAGGGTTACCACTTGGCCGGGACCACAGAGTTAGGGAGCAGGTCACCTCCTATAGCGTCCCTAACGCTGACCCTGTCTCCTGTCTGTATGAGCCGACCTTGGTGGTAGGAGGGCTCATACGCCGGAACCTAAAAGTCCCTGCAGGCCCTCAAGTCGGCCCTGAACTAGGGGACAGAGTAAGACGACCTGCTCCTCCTAGACACGGAGGAGCAGGAGTCTCAACGGCCAAGCAACACAGGGGGATACAAAAACAGCTATGGCAGTGGCAGGCAAATGGAAACAACTCATCACTCACCTGCCACAGACAACACAACCAGGAACCCATGTGCGGGTGCTGTAAGTACAAGACAACCACGGACACAGCACACACCAGACATCACACAGGAACCCTGGACCATAGGCTGCAATAACACAATCCCATACACACCTAAATAACACCATGAAACATAGAATTTACTGACAAAGGTTTATGACCAGAAGGATGGTCCCCACCAGGCAGATGGAGGAGACAGGAGGCTGCTCCAGCCAGCATGGCTGAGAGCAACCTACTGAACCCAGCCAGGGACTGAGGCTTTATAGGCCAAGTGGCCACACCCAACGGTCAGACCCACCCAGTGACATCACACACACACTGGGAAGGAAGTTAACCCTTCCAGCACCACAGAAGGGAAACTCACATAAAGGGGAAAGCACACAAACTCACTCACCTGTCTCCGACGGCAACGGCATGCGTGGCAACCGTGTCCTCCAGAACAGCCAACAGGCCGAGACACTTCCACAGCAGGCAAACATCACCAGACGTTGCCGCGGACAACCGCAGGTGAAGGGAGGAGTCCAGGTGCATACTAAACATCACCTCGTGCACAACAAACAAACAAGGAAGTGCACAACATCACACGTTGCCAAGGGCAACCGCACACATGCCTATTGTCCGCGGCAACCGCACCTGAGGCAAACAACTAAGTGCCCCCAGCTGCGGTTGACAACACCAAGCCGCGGGCAACCGCATGCGGCTCCCAAGGAGTCACGACCTTGACCAAGGGTCGTGACACTCCCTCCCCTCAAAGCCCCCCCCAACCGAAAAGGGAAGCTGGTGGGACCAAACAACAGGGAGGGGGGGGAGGGGCAATGCCTGCTAATCACCAGTGTCTCCCTCCAGTGCTGCCGCCAACAAACCTGGACCGTACACAACAGTCCCAGGTTGCCAGCCAACAAAGCCAACAAAGCTTCTATACCTGATACTATATTCAATACACCCATAACCATATTATATCTTTATTGTGAATATCTCTGATGTTAATTTCTGTGGTTTCATGTACTTGCTTTTACCACTTTGATGGTCCTTTATGTTTTTGAAATAGACTATTCATTGATTAATTTCTGTGATTACTATCCCACTATCAGTTCATTGATCGATTGATTTTTTATATGCAGTTGCAGCTTTGATTATTATATCAGTATTGGATTATACTATGCATATAGATATACGTAAGACTTGCCCCTAGATGTTTATATATATTTTCTCTTTTGCCAAAATTTTCTAATATTATATTTTTTTAAAATTATTTCCATATTGTACTGATTGTATGCTATTATAATTAATAGGCCGTGACCAAGGTCCGGGAGGACCGAAACGTTGGCCCATATAACTGACGTCTATTGGTGGCAAATTCTATACAATAAATATTATTATTTCATTCATTTCAATTCGAGTGCCGTGAATTATTCTATGATATTATCGGAGGCAATCTCCATCACTGAGCACCGAAGATACCAAGTGGAGTGCCAGCCATCACTTCTATTTATCTTCAGCTTTTTGAGCTTGAGCACCTACTCATGTCTGCTTCTACCTTTTCATATGATACCATTACTGCTGATGGGATTGTATCACAGATCACCACTCCAAGCGAGTTTCTTCACATCTCTCATAGCGAATTCCGCACACGTGATTGGGAACGTGAATCAAAAAGACTAATTGCATCAGAATTACATTGCGTCACATTGGCTGAATGCTATAAAAATGGGAGAATACCGAGGGGACTAAGGGTACATTTACGCCCTAACCTGTTTCCATCTAATAAGGAATATTGCAATAAATTTGAAACCATATTGAATAAATGTTCAATGGACATTATTGTTCTAAGTATTGAGTATCTACAAAAGTCTATCTCAGAGACCCGTGACAAAATTGCAACGATTGAGGCACAACTTGTTTCTACCACCTCTACACAGGAATGGAATGATCTAAAGAAGAAGACCGAGAAAATACTGGAGGATCATAGAAAATATATTGAACAAACAAAGCGGGCCAAATTCACCCGAGATACAGAAGAGTATCAATTAAATCGCATTTATCGCTGGCAATGGCAAGAATCGGAATCTCATGGTTATCAACAATTTGGGGATTATGCTTCCTCCTCGTCTGGGAGCGACAGGTCCTCACGGCGCAGACCATATCGTTTTTTTTCCCCGGCGAGGCCACAGAACCAGAAGACGCCTGCAAGGATACGCAGGGGACGACACTCCCGACAAACCAGAACCCTCAATGATTCTGACCAGGTCACAGGTACTAACCTAGTTATTAATATCTCCTCTAGGACTCTGTCTCCAGCTGAATACAGTGTTTTGTCAAAAGGACTGTATTTCTGTCCAAGAGATTCTTTTCAACCATTCACATTTATGCAGGACTTGAACAGGTTTTTTAGGTCTCTTCGTTTGAAAGTACACTTTAAAGATGATCGTATTGATGAATCTGTATCACCACTAGTGTCCTATCCTTTGTCCATAGCTCATTTAGGTTTGAGGAACAAAAGCAATTTTATGCCCCCTAAAGTATCACATGCAGTTGAGGCCTTCATTAGTTTGGTGGATAGTGAGGTTCAGGCGAATATTGACTCTTTTAGGAAGGGTCATTATCCGTCTCACTCAAATCTTCCAAACGTTGAATACCTTGCGTTACAATCACTTAGAACTGATAAGTCGATTACAATTAAACCAGCTGATAAAGGTGGAGCCATAGTAGTTATGGATACATCTTACTACAAACAAGAGATTAATAGGCAGTTGGCCGACACTGAAACATATGAGCTTACATACAATAATCCAACTTTTACTATACAAAAAGAAATACAGTCATATCTTGATTATCATCTGGGGATTGGCACAATTGATCAAGCCACGTATAAGTTTTTACATAATGATTATCCTATAATGCCAGTTATATATGTGTTGCCTAAAATACATAAGAACCTTCAACAACCACCTGGGCGCCCAATAGTGGCGTCGACTGACTCCTTGTTGGCACCACTATCTATTTATTTGGAAAGGGTCCTTACTCCTCTAGTACGGAATACAAAATCATATCTACTTGATACGTCACATTTTTTAGAAATTATCCTCTCTCTAGGCACAATTCCCCCTGATGCACTTTTGGTCACCCTTGATGTCAGCAGCCTGTACACCTCCATCTCCCATGATGGGGGAGTACAGGCTGTTCGCAAATCACTGGTGACCACGACCCTTACCAATGACCAACAAACCTTTTGCATTGGATTACTACAATTTGTTCTACAAATTTTTTTTTTTTATGTTTGGGGATCATTATTATATTCAAAAGAAGGGTACGGCAATGGGGGCGAATGTGGCCCCCCCATATGCCAACCTCTTTATGGCCCAGTTTGAAGAGGATCATGTTTATCCACATTCATTATTTCGAGCCCATGCATTAACATGGCGCCGATTTATTGATGATGTTTTTTGTATCTGGACTGGAGATAGGGAGTCTTTCCAAACTTTCTACACGCATATCAATCATGCGGTTAAAGGTCTCCAATTTACCGCTCATATTGATGAAACCATAATTAACTTTCTTGACACCTCTGTAACCAAGGATTCCACTGGTTCCTTGAAAATTGATATTTACACTAAACCAACAGATCGGAATACGTTACTTTTATATTCAAGTTGTCATCCTAGGAACACGAAAGCATCATTACCTCGGTCACAGTTTACTAGGGTGTCAAGAATAGTTAGTGATCCAATAGTGCAACAACAACGTTTGATGGAGATGTCGGATAAGTTTAAAGCACGTGGGTATCCTCGTGGCCTCCTAGAGAAGGAGATTAAATTGATTACCCAGGGGACCCAGGAGTTGAGACCTCAAAGAACACAACATTGTACACCTAGAATTCCACTGGTAGTGACATATCATCCATTTGTACCGAAAATTCAGCGGATTATACAGAAACACTGGCCGCTATTGAGTAAATTCTACCCTGATATTAAGGAATTCAATAATCCATTTAGAATGTGTTACAAGCGTCCACAAACTTACGCGATACTCTTATTAAAGCGGATATTGGCCCTGAGAAGAAGCCATTAAGACAGACTATGTTGTCCAGTCCAAAAATGGGCACTTTTCCCTGTTTAAATTGTGCACAGTGTACACATGTCATGAAGGGGAGTACCTTCACGCATCCACACACGGGCAAGACATATAAGATAACAGGCTTTTTCACATGTGCTACATCCTTTGTTATTTATCTCATCAAATGCCCATGCGGCCTCGCTTACGTTGGGGAGACATCCCAATGTGCGAGAGACCGCATCAGTAAACATAAATCTGATATTCGCTGTAGGAAAACAGAACTTCCGATACCTCATCATTTTATTCAGGCCGGTCATCACATAAGTCAACTCAGATTCCAAATTATTGAACATATTCCCTTATCACGTCGAGGCGGAAATCGTAAACTGACACTTCAAAATCGTGAATCTTATTGGATCCATGAATTAAAGACACTAGCTCCCTTAGGTTTAAATCGTGATTTTGAATTTTATATACAATGAATTATAACATTTTCTTTTCTTTCTTTTCTATATGACTATTGCAGACTAAATGATAATGTCCGAAGGTAGGATTATTATCTATTATCTTTTATGGAACTACAGTTTCTTGACCATGCTCGTTTGATTTAATTAACTAATCTATTAATATTAATGTCAATTAATATATTTCAAATATGAACATCTAATATACTAATATACCAATATAACTATATGTCTATTGATTTACTGATTATGTCTGTAGTCTGCCCTCCGATACTGGGATGATATCTAATTATATTTTGACCGAGTATTCTAAATGAACTTTGTGTAATTTTCGCATTAGGAGTCGATGGTCTTGTTTTTTTGACCCGACTTCTTCCTTTTTTGGATTTTTCAAAAAATTCTATATATTTGCGATTTTTCACATGTTGCGATTTTTCACTATTTGCGAATTTTTACTAATTGCAATTTTTTTCTCACCTGCGAACTTTATGCAGTTGCGAATTTTTCTCCTTTGCGAATTTTTTTGCGAATTTTTTCCGATAACCGGACTTCCGCTATTCCGATCGCGAATGCGGACTTCCGGTTCTATGACGTCTTCTCAGTATCGCGAGACCAGACTCAGCACAAATACCGGACATGCGCAGGCCACCCAGCGCAACGCCACTCTCCTCTAACCAGTTTATCTCAAGGTATGTAAGTGACATGTACGTATGCAGTTTATTTTGTGAATTATTCTCTATGTGGGTTCAGTACTTTTTCCTTCTTAAATCAATCACTGAATCAGTTTTCATCTAGCAGGTTAAACTATTGTTGTACTGACACCCATATAGACGCAATGATCTAATTTGTAGCCTCTCTTTTTTCCTTATATACAAATGTTTAGATTGCGATTGTTCCATGGAGCTTCTATACCTGATACTATATTCAATACACCCATAACCATATTATATCTTTATTGTGAATATCTCTGATGTTAATTTCTGTGGTTTCATGTACTTGCTTTTACCACTTTGATGGTCCTTTATGTTTTTGAAATAGACTATTCATTGATTAATTTCTGTGATTACTATCCCACTATCAGTTCATTGATCGATTGATTTTCTATATGCAGTTGCAGCTTTGATTATTATATCAGTATTGGATTATACTATGCATATAGATATACGTAAGACTTGCCCCTAGATGTTTATATATATTTTCTCTTTTGCCAAAATTTTCTAATATTATATTTTTTTTAAATTATTTCCATATTGTACTGATTGTATGCTATTATAATTAATAGGCCGTGACCAAGGTCCGGGAGGACCGAAACGTTGGCCCATATAACTGACGTCTATTGGTGGCAAATTCTATACAATAAATATTATTATTTCATTCATTTCAATTCGAGTGCCGTGAATTATTCTATGATATTATCGGAGGCAATCTCCATCACTGAGCACCGAAGATACCAAGTGGAGTGCCAGCCATCACTTCTATTTATCTTCAGCCAACAAAGCAGACTGGAATGGCACGTGCGATGAGAGCAGAGAGGAAGCAGCCATTGGGGCTGTGAATGGGACCCGATGGAATGGAAGGCATCATGACTGCCTTCTGGGAGAGCCTGTGAGATCCAGCCCCCTGAATCTCACAGGCAGGAAGGCTGTAAGTGTATTACAGTGTGTAATACACTTAGAGCCAATGCATTGTAAAAGGGATCAGACTCCCAAAAGTTGAAGTCCCAGAGTAGGACAAAAAAGTTAAGTGAAATAAAAAAATAAAAATAAAGTTGACATTTTTTTTAAGTTTCAAGTAAAAAATAGCTTCCTTTTCCCAAAATAAAGTAAAAAAATTGTAAACAATAGGAAAAAAAAAAGAAAAGTAGACATATTAGGTATCGCCGTGTCCATATTGACTGGCTCTATAAAAATATCACATGACCTAACCTCTCAGGTGAACACTGTCAAAAAAATAAAATAATATTTTTTTTGTCAACTTACATCACTAAAAGTGCAACACCAAGCGATCAAAAAGGTGTATGCCCCCCGAAATAGTACCAATCTAACCGTCACCTCATCCTGCAAAAAATTAGCCCCTACCTAAGACAATCGCCCAAAAAATTAAATAAACTATGGCTCTCAGACTATGAAGACACCAAAACATGTCTTATTTTGTTTCAAAAATTACATTATTGTGTTAAATGAAAAAGAAAAAAGGATACATATTAGGTATCGCCGCATCCGTTAGAACCTTCTGTATAAAAATATCACATGAACAAACCCCTCAGGTAAACACCGTAAAAAAGATAAAATAAAAACGGTGTCATAAAAGCTATTTTTTGTCACCTTGCATCACAAAAAGTGTAATAGCAAGCGATTAAAAAGTCATATGCACTCCAAAATAGTGCCAATCAAACCGTCATGTCATCCCAC
The DNA here is from genome assembly GCF_014858855.1 of Bufo gargarizans. Lineage (NCBI taxonomy): Eukaryota > Metazoa > Chordata > Amphibia > Anura > Bufonidae > Bufo > Bufo gargarizans. The sequence goes on from NC_058088.1 coordinate 118,093,056, forward strand.
AAAAATGATACCCTACCTAAGACAATCGCCCAGACACTGAAAAAACTATATCTCTCAGAATATGGAGCTACTGAAACATGTTTATTTTTTTTATGCTGTTATTGTGTAAAACATAAATAAATAAATAAATAAAAAAGTATACATATTAGGTATCGCCGCATTCGTAAGAACCTGCTGTATAAAAATATCACATGAACTAACCCCTCAGATAAACACCGTAAAAAAAACGGTGTAAAAAAAGCCATTTTTTGTCATCTTACATCACAAACAGCGTAATAGCAAGTGATCAAAAAGGCATACGCACCCCAAAATCATACTAAACAGTCATCTCATCCTGCAAAAAATTAGACCCTACCTAAGACAATCGCCCAAAAAATAAAGAAATATATGGCTCTCAGAATATGAAGACACTAAAACATGTTTTTTTTAAATAAAAAAATACTATTATTGTGTAAAACATGGAGACACAACATTTTTTTCCAAAAATGCTTTATTATGTAAAACTGAGACAAACAACCCAAAAAAGTTGTCATATTTGGTATTTTCGCGTCCGCAACAACCTATAAAAATACCACATGATCTAACCTGTCAGATGAACATTGTAAATAACAAAAAAAAAAAAAATGGGGAAAAACAGCAATTTTTTGTTACCTTGCCTCACAAAAAGTGTAATATAGAGCAACCAAAAAACATATGTACCCTAAAATAGTACCAACAAAACTGCCACCCTATCCAGTAGTTTTCAAAATGTGGTCCTTTTTGGAGTTTCTACTCTAGGGGTGCATCAGGGGGTCTTCAAATGTGACATGGCAGCTTAAAATTACCCCAGTGAAATCTGCCTTCCAAAAACCATATGGCGTTCCTTTCCTTCTGCGCAATGCCGTGTGCCCGTACAGCAGTTTTCAACCACATATGGGGTGTTTCTGTAAACTACAGAATCAGAGCAATAAATATTGAGTTTTGTTTGGTTATTAACCCATGCTTTGTTACTGGGAAAGAATGGATTAAAATGGAAAATCTGCCCAAAAAGTGAAATTCTGAAATTTCATCTCCATTTTCTATTAATTCTTGTGGAACACCTAAAGGTTTAACAAAGTTTGTAAAATCAGTGTAAAAATACCTTGAGGGGTTTAGTTTCTAAAATGGGGTCATTTGTGGGTGGTTTCTATTATGTAAGCCTCACAAAGTGACTTCAGACCTGAACTGGTTCTTAAAAAGTGGGTTTTGGAAATTTTCTAAAAAATGTCAAGATTTGCTTCTAAACTTCTAAGCCTTGTAACGTCCCCCCAAAAAAATTAACAAAATGATCCAAACATGAAGTAGTCATATAATGAATGTAAAGTAGTAATCTATTATAAAAGTAGAGAAATAGAAATTTGGAAATTTGCTAATTTTTTTAAATTCTTGTTAAATGTGGTATTCTTTTTATAAATAAAATTTAAATTCTTTGACCACTGTCATGAAGTACAATATGTGACGAGAAAACAAGGGGCCTGGATAAGTAAAAGCGTTTTAAAGTTATTACCACATACAGTGACACATGTCAGATTTGCTAAAAATGGCCTGGGCAGAAAGGTGAAAAATGGCTTGGTCCTGAAAGGGTTAATGTCCATTGTTAATGTTAATGCACTTTTGATGTGATGTTTATAATCACTGGGAATGTGGTGTCTCAAGCTTAAAGCTGGTGCCTTGCAGGGCTGGGGTTCGAATCCAACCAAGGATCTCCATGGAGTTTGTATGGTCTCCCCATATTTGCGTGGGTTTCCTCCTACACTCCAAAGACATATTGATAGGGAACTTAGATTGTGAGCTTCATTAGGGACAGCAAGAAATCATAATGTCGGTAAAGTGCTGTTGAATATGTCTATAGAAGTGAGTAAAATAAATAAATAAATGGGAACACCATTTAGTTATGCTCAGTGGGATGAGGCCAGGAGCTGAGAAGTTGAGTTCTAGCTGTCTAAAGGCCCCTATACACTGCTCAATTGATTAGACTGTCGGGGAAAAAATTATGATTTCGGTGACCACATAAAGCAGGGGTGTCAAACTAAAATTCATCGGGGGCCGCATCAGCAGTTTGGTCACCCTCAAAGGGCCGGTTGAATCTGTAGGACTATGTGTCCACTCTTTATTATCATAAATTATTGTCACTGCATTCAATTATTACTGTTTTTTGTAATAATGTAAGTAATAACTAGCTCTGAAAGCTTGACCTGCAAGCGCTGACTGGGGTCACATAGCAATATACTGATTTATGATGCTATGTAACCCTTACAGTTCTGGAATGTGTTGGATAACACTGACATAATGCTGTCAGTGTTATCCAACACATTCCAGAACTGCAAGGGTTACCGTATTTTTCGCCCTATAAGACGCACCTAGGTTTTTGAGGAGGAAAATAAGAAAAAAAATATTTTGAACCAAAAGGTGTGCTTTTGGTGGGTTTTGAACTAATTGTGGTCTGTGGGTGGCACTGTTATGGGGGATCTGTGGGTGACGCACTGTTATGGGGGATCTGTGGGTGACACTTATGGGGGATCTGTGGGTGACACTTATGGGGGATCTGTGGGTGACACTTATGGGGGATCTGTGGGTGACACTTATGGGGGATCTGTGGGTGACACTTATGGGGGATCTGTGGGTGACACTTATGGGGGATCTGTGGGTGACACTTATGGGGGATCTGTGGGTGACACTTATGGGGGATCTGTGGGTGACACTTATGGGGGATCTGTGGGTGACACTTATGGGGGATCTGTGGGTGACACTTATGGGGGATCTGTGGGTGACACTTATGGGGGATCTGTGGGTGACACTTATGGGGATCTGTGGGTGGCTCTTATGGGGGATCTGTGGGTGGCTCTTATGGGGGATCTGTGGGTGGCTCTTATGGGGGATCTGTGGGTGGCTCTTATGGGGGATCTGTGGGTGGCTCTTATAGGGGATCTGTGGGTGGCTCTTATGGGGGATCTGTGGATGACAGTTATGGGGGGGATCTGTGGATGACACATATATAGCATCTTATGCTATGTGTCATCCACAGATCCCCTCCATAAGTGTCCCTGTAGTGAATGACCCTGAATACACGGGCTAGGGACCGGCATCTGCTTTTATAATGACAGCGGGGCCCGTGCAGTGACTATTCTACTACACGGGCCCCGCTCACTGTATAATCGTATCTCTAATAGTTAATGGTTACCGTATGTATATAATCGCATAAGGAGCGCTGTGTATTACCGGTACTTACAACTACAAGCGCTCGCCGAGAGGAGGGAGGAGGCAGGCCGGGAGGACAGGCGCTGGCAGCGTGAGTCATACGCCATGCGCCCACGCCGCCTGCTTCATTCATAAAGTGGGCGGCGCAGGCGCGTGACGTATGACTCACACTGCCAGCGCCTGTCCTCCCTCCTCTCGGAAAGCGCTTGTAGTTGTAAGTACTGGTAATACACAGCGCTCCTTATGCGATTTATTATCACTTCCTGCAGGGGCCGCCTGCAGGAAGTGATAATAAAAGGTGAAGGCTGGCGGCCGGCGGCGGCTACGCGGGCCACATGACGAGGTCTGGCGGGCCGTATTCGGCCCGCGGGCCTTGTGTTTGACACTCGTGACATAAAGGATCCAATTACCCAATAAACAAGTGTTTTACTCGTTCATCATATAAATGGAGGCACCTTTACACAGGAAGATCTATGCTAATGACCGTTCCTACAAATGCTTGTCAGCAATAATGTGCCAGGTGTCAGGCGGTGTAAAGGGGCCTTAAGAGCATGTGTGAGACCTGCTGTAAGGAACCTTCATCCTTGCATGCCAACCAACTACTATTAGGGTACGGCCACGTGATCAGGTTTCTGAATGCTGTTTTGTAAGCCGAAATCTGGAGTGAATTTAAAAAAAGGTGCAGCATACGGGTAGGCTACCCGACACTGCTAGATTTGAGTGTGTAGTTCCCTTTAAGCCAGTCAGGCCGGTTACCGGCAATCCTTATCACAGCCAGCAGAGGGAGCCCCCAGTTCAGTATAAATAGGCTAGGGCCTAGCTCAGGAAGTGAGAAGTTTCCAGACTCAGTGCAGAGAGGATTCCCTCCTGAGTCCATGCATAGAAGTCAGAAGGGCATAGCTAATCAGCCTGAAGACACAGAATACCACAGAAGCCGATCAGATAAAGCAAGAGGTACTCAAGATAACAGAGGAGGTACTAGATAAGGACAGCTTCAAGGGTACGCCAGATAAAGGGCATTAGACCTTGGAGAGAAAGTCACATGTAGCAGGACCAGTCAGGAATAGTGAGCAAGCCGCCTGTACTGCATCTCCTGTAATCAACACTCTGTATAATGCCTTGCTAAGACCGGCCATTCTGTACTTTCAAGAACCAGCTGTATTCACTGATATTCAGTAAATGTTCCAGTTTTTGTTGGCTATCCTATGCTTGCTTCATTCTTCTACAATACCATACACGGCGTGTCACCGTTTAATTGACACTGGCGTCACGAACTGTTAAATACCTGCCTGTTCCAGTATTTGCCCCAATTGAAGACGACAGTGGATCCCAGGTTAGTGAGTCGATCTGCACTACAAAGCCCAGCATACACTACTGACCCCCTGGGACACTGCATCGCTCTTTTTGGCGTCATGAACAGGATCCGCATACTTCGACAGTGCAGAGAAGTGTGAACTGTGTGCTTTAACTATTCCACCACCGTATTGCGAGGACTGTACCCTTTATTTCCAAGCCAGTGGATTGAAATTGTGCCTGGGAGGAATCAGAGACGCTGTACTGTGTTGCGCTACCCCCAGAGAGAAAATCGTATTTGTGGACTGTGATTTATTGGACTTTGCAACACCCTGCTTGCTGTCAGGGAATCGTGATCAAGATGGCCACCGGCCGCCTGGAGTAAAGTTTCCCGCGCTGCTGAGGACCTCCGTGGGCGGAGGTGATCCCTTCAAAGACACAGAGAATCCCGCCCCTCTTCATCATCACACCGCCGCGGCCCTGCTTTTCCTGCGTCAGCAACGTCACCGCGTACACAGGACGTCCGGAGTCTCACGAGATTTGGCCTGCGCACACCCGGCGAAACCGGTAAGAACTTGTATCCGGAGGGAAGGGGATTGTTCCGGCCCCTTTAGTCACCAGCGGCCACCTTGTAATAAGTTAACATGTCAGATCCGGGAGTTGCCGAGCGGCCGGACCCGGGAGAGCTTGCGGCTCCTAATCATCCTATAGCCCCCAGCATGATGCCCTTTACCATGCCTTACTACTTTGGGGCCCCATGGTTTCCCCGCTATAACGGAGAGGTCCATACCCTAAGAGACTTTAAAGAAAAGTTGCTGGCATTATTCAAACTATACCCCATAAATGCCGATCAGCAAATGGAAATCTTGCTAGCGCAACTGGAGGGGGCTGCCCGCAGAGAGGTATTATCCTGGCCTGCTGCTGAAAGGAGTACTCTGGAGCAGATATTCACCCGCCTCAGGGCCACTTTTGAAACGAGGACTGCCTCAGAGATAAAGATGCACTTCTTTGGCAAGAAACAGAAGTCCGGTGAGTCCCTCCGTGACTATGCCCTATCACTTCAGGAGGCTTTGGGGGCTGTAATCCAGATAGATCCCAAGGAAGCTGATAACCAGGATCAGACCCTGAGGGAACAATTTATTACCGGAGTGTCTAGTGAGCAAATAAGGACCCAATTAAAGATGCTGTCCGCCCAACACCCTAACAGTACCTTTCTGGACTTTAAAGAACTGGCTATAAAAATTCTGGGGTCAGCAGTATCTACAGAGTTGAGCACCCCACCTGAGTTATCAGCCTGCAGGTCAAAACCGTTTATTATTAACCGAGCTGAGGCCGGTCAAGCTGTTCAAGCTACAGCTACCGATACTATCGCCCTGCTGACAGAGCAAGTAAATCACCTCACTAAAAGCCTAGAGAGAGTGTGCAGAAAAATGGAGGAATGGGAAAAACCTATGATGTCAGAAGAAGAGTTCCTGTCACCCTCTAAGCCGTTCCCACCTCCATACCAAGAGACTCACCCCAGGGATCCTGGGAGGCGCAATAGGGGTCGCCAGCGGCCCGTGTGTACATACTGCAAAAAGATGGGACACACAGAATCCACTTGCTGGCAGTTAAACGGGCAACCCCTGAGGCTGAGGACCACCCCTCGGGAGGTAGAACACTAGGTCCAAAAGATCCAAATTGGATGCCACGGTATGTAGGATCCCATCCTAAAATCAATGTGGAGATTAACGGGGTCCCCTTGGAAGCCCTATTAGATACTGGGTCTCAGGTCACTACTATTCAGCTGCCCGCCTTTGAAAGATTCTGGGACACCAATCAATTGACCCAGCCGCCTGAATCCTGGGTAGAGATTATCGCCAGCAATGGCAAACCGGTAAAGATCCATGGATACTGGGAACCCACCCTGCAGGTGGGAGAAGTAACCTTGCCTCAACAGGGGGTGATAGTAGTACAGGCCGGCGACAGAGGAGGACATCCTGTCATTCTAGGCACCAATGTCTTCAAAAACTGTTATGCTGAAATACTTGCCGTATTACACCAGACTCTGCCCACCGCTTCCTCTGCGTCCAAGAGGGTGATTCAAAAGACTATCACTGTGTTAAGTGCCCAGCAGAGGTTTGCTAACGGGAAAGGAGAAATTTGTACTGCCAAGATTCGTGATAATAAGCCTGTGACTTTGCCTCCTAATTCCCAAACTCTCTTATGGTGTCGTGCTGTCCTGGGAGTCCAAGGCCAAGATTATCCAGCCCTGGTGGAACCTATCCAGATGGAGAACTACCCTTATGTGAGAGCTGCCAAGTGCCTGGTGAATGTCTCCCAAGGTAAAGTACCTGTCCGTCTGATTAACCTGAGTGACCATCCTGTTGCGCTTACTAAGCATTACCCTGTTGCCCAGCTTTCTCAGGTGTTCTTCCAAGACATCATCCGTCTTCCAGTGACAGAAAAGCCGCCAGCTGCAGTCAGCGGATGTCCGCCGGTGCCTCAGTCACAAGTACCCTGGTGGGAAGAGCTACATGTCGGGGACGAGACTACCCCCCAACATCAACAAGAAGGGATACTACGGCTTGTCAAAGAGCACCACCAGGCCTTCAGTAAACATGCTGCTGATTATGGAGAGGTTAGTGCCATACAACACACCATACCTACTGGCTCTCATCCTCCTATCAAGGAGAGATACCGACCCTTACCGCCTACTTCATATCAGACTGTAAAAGAAATGATCCAAGAGATGAAAGACTCTAATGTAATCCGGGACAGTCGTAGCCCGTGGGCGGCACCCCTGGTCCTTGTAAAGAAGAAGGATGGTGGTATCCGTTTCTGCGTGGACTATAGGAAGATTAACCAAATAACCCACAAAGACGCGTACCCACTGCCCCGCATTGAAGAGTCACTAACTGCTCTGGGCTCCGCTGCCTATTTCTCCACATTGGACTTGACCAGTGGCTACTGGCAAGTACCCATGGCCCCGGCAGATAGGGAAAAGACTGCTTTCACCACTCCCATGGGCCTGTTTGAATTTAATTGTATGCCGTTCGGGTTATGTAATGCCCCAGGAACTTTCCAGAGACTAATGGAGCGGTGTTTGGGTCACAAAAACTTCGAAACAGTGCTGCTGTATCTAGATGACGTCATTGTGTACTCAAAAACATATGAAGACCACCTGAAACACCTAGCAGAGGTCTTTGAAATCCTTGTCAAATATGGCCTGAAGGTAAAGCCATCTAAATGCCACTTGCTCAAACCTGCGGTAAAATACCTGGGGCATGTGGTAAGCGGAGAGGGCGTACAACCTGACCCTGATAAGTTAGCGGCTGTCCGTAACTGGCCGGTACCCACTACTGTCAAAGAGGTGAGGGGTTTCCTTGGTTTTGCCGGCTACTATAGACGTTTCATCCCCCATTTTGCTCAAATAGCCGATCCTATCCTGGAACTCTTGAGGGGGCAGCCCAAGAAAAGTCCTAGAACTCCAGTGCTCATTGAGTGGAATGAAGAAAGAGAGATAGCGTTCCAGTTGTTGAAAAAGAAACTGACCGAGCCTCCCGTGTTAGGTTATCCAGATTACAGCAAGCCCTTCCATCTGTATACTGATGCTAGCAAACGAGGCCTGGGGGCTGTGTTAGCCCAGATTCAAGAGGGAAAAGAAAGAGTGATAGCTTATGCAAGCCGCTCCCTGAAAGGAGCTGAGAAAAATGACCAGAATTATAGTTCCTTCAAACTAGAGTTCCTGGCATTAGTGTGGGCAGTGACGGAAAAATTCAAAGATTATCTAGCCGCTACCCCATTCATTGCATTCACTGATAATAACCCTCTGGCACATCTAAATACAGCTAAATTGGGGGCTTTGGAGCAAAGATGGGCCTCTCGCCTCGCCAACTATGATTTCTCTGTAAAATATCGTGCTGGACGTACTAATGACAATGCTGATGCTTTATCCAGACTTCCCACAGAGACAGCTCCTGATGATGTGCGAGATGCCTGGGAAGATGTAGAAATGCCGGCCTTCTACCATAAATTTGCTCAACAGGATCAGGCTCGGGCTACCAGTAACAGCGCTGCAGTTCCTTCACCCTCCAGTAGGCCGGAACTCAAAGAAGAAAGGTGGGTGAAACTACAGTCTGAAAGTAGAGTGCTGGGTGAATTGCTGGACTTCATTACCAGTGGCAGAACCCCTGAGAGGATTTGGCGTAAGAGTACAGATCCTGAGCTCATCAAACTGTGGAGACAGCGCCATCAACTCTTCATACAAAAGGGCCTGCTGCTACGGAGAAGCCTAGACCCAGTGTCCAACGAAAGAGTGCATCAAATTCTCATACCCCGACGAGATGCAGGTATGGTGTTGGAGATGTACCACAATCAATCCGGTCACTTTGGGGTCCAAAAGACTGAGGCAAATATCCGCCAGCGGTTTTACTGGGTGGGCATGAGAGAAGACATGGAGAAGTGGTGTCGGGAGTGTGTAGCCTGTGCCTTGAAACGAGGTGAACACCATGATCAGAGGGCACCACTGAGACCCATTGTAAGTACTCGTCCTCTTGAACTTGTCGCCATCGACCATGTGAAACTGGAGCCTAGTCGCTCAGGGTATGTGTACGCTATGACTATTATTGACCATTTCACTAAGTTTGTTGTAGCGGTGCCTGTGAGAGACCAGACGGCCAAGACTACAGCCGAACTGTTCTGGAAACACTTCCTCCTGCCCTACGGTTGTCCAGAGAAGATCCTCACCGATCAAGGTCCTGCTTTTGAGTCCCATCTGTTCCATGAACTGTGCCGCCTGCACAACTGTAAGAAGATCCGGACGACGGCCTACCATCCGCAAGGTAATGGATTATGTGAAAAAATGAATCAGACCTTGATAGAGATGCTGAGGACCGTGCCTCCTGAAACCAGGGGAGATTGGCCTAATCTGTTGCCACAGCTCATGTTCACATACAATCATACCATACACTGTTCCACCGGGTATACCCCCTTTTATTTGATGTTTGGGCGCCAAGGATTATTGCCTGCTGACCACTCCTTGGATGTACTCGTACCTGATTGCATCAACCCATTCCCTAATACCGACTGGGTTGCTGAACACCAAAGGCGATTGAATACGGCCCAAGCTATTGTTCAGGAACGTATGGACTATGCTAGAGACCGGCAGCAGAGAGACTATGACCAAGCAGCCCATGCAGAACCCTTGACAATAGGGGCTGTGGTATGGTTAAAAAATAACCGCCGTACCAGTAAACTGGACAGTAAATGGGAGCAAAGTCCTTATGTTGTCACTGCAATCCCAAATGTTGGAACTCACACTTATGAGATCACCCGGGAGGGCAGGGGATCCCAAATTGTACACCGAAACCGGTTAAAGCTCTGCCTGACACCAGGACCCAGTGCCGAGAGTTCTATATCTGAACCCCCTGTGTCAGAGTCATCGATACAGCCCGAGGATCCTATGCAGGCTGTCCGAAATCTAAGGTATGACGCCGATCCCATGCATTGGCTTCTGACACCATGGTTGAACTTGTTGGTGCCCGCTCCGGCACCCACTGTACCTTTACTTCCAGAAGAGCCGGTTCAAGATGCCCCGGATCCAGTTCCCCCTCCAGTGGATCCTGTTGTTCCTGTTGTTCCTGTTGTTCCCGTTGTTCCTGACCAAGGTCTCACGGATGGAGATCCTCCTGTTGCTACTCCCTCTTCTACCTCGGTGCTAAGGGAAGAGGAAACCCCTGTGTTGAGAAGGTCCACCCGGATGACCAGGGGACGTCCGCCAGTCCATTTAAGAGACTTTGACTATGCTGGTGGTGTCTCCTCCCGAACAGTTACTATCGGAAATAGCCTGCTTGATGTTTGTGCGCAAGAATGGACTCCTCCACGTGAGCCCTTGCCTGTTCTACACCCACGGGGAAACCCTGTGTAGTTCCTTATTATACCTCAGTCAAGAAAAATAGACTAACCTGGTTCACCTTAAGTCCGCTGTGCCAGGTCAGCGGCCGTGCCTAAGAAGAAAGAAGACGCCCCTTTTTCTTGCGTCATTTATTGCAAATGTTATATTTTTATGTGAAATAGTTGTTTATTATATTTATAATGTAATGTTTAAATTATGCATCAGCTTATGTTGGTTCAGGCATGTGTGTGAGTACGAGGCCTTACTCACGTTAAAGTCTGGGGGTGTGCAGCATACGGGTAGGCTACCCGACACTGCTAGATTTGAGTGTGTAGTTCCCTTTAAGCCAGTCAGGCCGGTTACCGGCAATCCTTATCACAGCCAGCAGAGGGAGCCCCCAGTTCAGTATAAATAGGCTAGGGCCTAGCTCAGGAAGTGAGAAGTTTCCAGACTCAGTGCAGAGAGGATTCCCTCCTGAGTCCATGCATAGAAGTCAGAAGGGCATAGCTAATCAGCCTGAAGACACAGAATACCACAGAAGCCGATCAGATAAAGCAAGAGGTACTCAAGATAACAGAGGAGGTACTAGATAAGGACAGCTTCAAGGGTACGCCAAATAAAGGGCATTAGACCTTGGAGAGAAAGTCACATGTAGCAGGACCAGTCAGGAATAGTGAGCAAGCCGCCTGTACTGCATCTCCTGTAATCAACACTCTGTATAATGCCTTGCTAAGACCGGCCATTCTGTACTTTCAAGAACCAGCTGTATTCACTGATATTCAGTAAATGTTCCAGTTTTTGTTGGCTATCCTATGCTTGCTTCATTCTTCTACAATACCATACACGGCGTGTCACCGTTTAATTGACACTGGCGTCACGAACTGTTAAATACCTGCCTGTTCCAGTATTTGCCCCAATTGAAGACGACAGTGGATCCCAGGTTAGTGAGTCGATCTGCACTACAAAGCCCAGCATACACTACTGACCCCCTGGGACACTGCAAAGGGAGCAGTTGAATCTGTCCCTTTATGATCCACTCCTGATTCTGGTGTACAAAACTGCATGATGAAACCTGGCCGTGTGGTCGTACCCTTATTCTCTGACAGACTGGCTACTATCTGTACAGAATATTCAGACTGTTGAGGGCCAATTTAAAGGACTGGTTCAAAAGACAGATAGCTTCAATCTCTCTCCTATAGCAGCAGGCCTTACTGCTAGTGAAAAGGGTACATCAACATGATTAGCAGCCTGCTGGAGGATTTACACCACACTGTGGGATTTGTAGTTTATATAATATTAATAAAAACGACTGCTTGCCCAACAAAAGACAGGCCCTTAGGTCTATAATTACCTGTGGAGGACCTAGATCCTTTTTTGAATATGGGCACCACATTTGCCTTGTGTTGCACTTATGCTGAACGTTTGGTCAATAATTCCAATGTGCTAAGGGAGCGGGCTGGGTGAGGACAGAAGTGATTGAATGAACATGTTCTGGAATGAACCAACAAATAACCTTTAGTATATGGGGATACAGGAAATGTAGCAGTAAATCCTGTCCTCCTACATTAATACACATCTATATATTCAATAATACATTCTCAATAACAGGTATAACTTTCCTATAAGAGATATTAAACCCTTAACATGAGAGTTGCTCTCGGATTATTTAAGCTGCATCACAGTAAACCAATAGTGCCGTATAATATCATAGAGTGACATCAGCTTCCATAGTAATCATAGTCACTACATATTAGTACCATGTGAAACCTCATTGTACTTCACTAGCACTTGTGCATATTTTATCTATTCACACTGCATCACAGCAGCCTTAGGTGATTATAGGAATGCGTTTTACATCATTTTAGCCTATTTATGGCTCTGAATTTGTGTTCCCTTACCTGGAATGAACAAATAACCTTCAGTATATGGGGATACAGGAAATGTAGCAGTAAATCCTGTCCTCCCATAAACCAAGATCTGCATTATTCAGTTCCCCTTTGCTGTTTGTAGCTCTGCTATTCAAGCTTTTGCTCTGCTGCCATCTACTGGTGGTAAATAGTAATAGCAATGTCATGAATTTAATATATAACATACTTGTGGATTGTTGAAGCTATAAATTATATAGATATTAGTTTATTCTTATGGGGTGCCTATTTTTGACATCTCTTACACTTGCGCCAATCACTTGGCACTGTACCAGTACTTAGAGAATCTTTCAAAATTATAAACACTGGCACATCAATGATTGAACTGAACTCTTTAAGAACTCTTAGGTGCAGGGCCATCTTTACCGCGGGGCAAAAGGGGCAGTTGCCCCGGCCCAGTTGCTCCTGGGGGGCCCAAGCAGCACTCGTGACCAACAAGACTTTTTAGCCTTAGCTGCCGCACTGTAGCCAAGTATTGCGGTGGGGCATGGGAACTGTGTGCAGAGCAACGGCTCTCAGCTAGAAGAGAAGGAAGATGGCATCAGCGGCTGCTAAGCAGATAGCGGCGGAGCAGGTGCCTTATCCCTTGTACATATAGATATATATACTGTATGGAGACCAACCCCGCAGCCTGCTCATTTCCCGGGGCTCCGCCCTCTAAACAGTTTGTATGTGTCAGGCACATATCTGATGTGTCATACAATAGAACGAATTGTAATCTGTAACGTCATATAGAGGGGTGTCAGTGCTGTAATATGCCTCTTATATGTGGAGAGCAGTGATGTCACAGATGTAATATATCACCTATATGTGGACAGCGGTGATGTCACTGATGCAATATATTACTTATAAGTGATATATTACATCAGTGACATCACCACTCTCCACATATAAGTAATATATTACATCAGTGACATCACTGCTGTCCACATAAGTAATATATTACATCAGTGACATCACTGCTGTCCACATATACCGATAAGTAATATATTACATCAGTGACATCACCGCTCTCCACATATATGTGGAAAGCGGTGATGTCACTGATGTAATATATCGCCTATATGTGGACAGTGGTGATGTCACTGATGTAATATATCACTTATATGTGGAGAGCGGTGATGTCACTTATGTAATATAACATTATAAGTGGAGAGCAGTGATGTCAATGATGTAATATATCACCTATATGTGGAGAGCAGTGATGTCACAGATGTAATATATCACCTATATGTGGAGAGCAGTGATGTCACAGATGTAATATATCACCTATATGTGGACAGCGGTGATGTCACTAATGCAATATATTACTTATAAGTGATATATTACATCAGTGACATCACCACTCTCCACATATAAGTAATATATTACATCAGTGACATCACTGCTGTCCACATAAGTAATATATTACATCAGTGACATCACTGCTGTCCACATATACCGATAAGTAATATATTACATCAGTGACATCACCGCTCTCCACATATATGTGGAAAGCGGTGATGTCACTGATGTAATATATCGCCTATATGTGGACAGTGGTGATGTCACTGATGTAATATATCACTTATATGCAGGCATGGGATCCAGCCGGTTCTCTCCGGTTCTGCCGAACCGTTTGTTAAAATTACAGGCGGTTCGCAGGACCGGTGAGAAGCAGGGATCCCGACCCGGTCCTGCAGCTGCGCCTGCACCAGTGGCGTAGCTATAGGGGTGGGGGCGGAGCGGAAGCCGAGAGGAGAGGCCCTGTGTGACGCGCACTGTGCAGGGCAGCTGGGCAGGCGAAGTGAGGAGGGGCCGGGGGAGCGGCTTCAGTTGAGGTGCGACGCAGGACTTAGTCACGTACCTCACTGTGACCTCCTGCGGCGGATCTCGCGAGATGACGCGATGACGCGGCGCGGGAAGGCACAGTGAGCGAGGCATTGGTGACCGCCTGTACCAGGATGCCACAAGCTGTGAAGGAGAGAGAGGTAAGTATTAATTATTTCTCCTAAGCAGGTGCCTACTCCACCTTCCCCTCATCCTGACCCAATGTTTAGATTCTTTTAGCCAAACAAGAGTTATGGATGGGGTTGATGACAATATTTAAGGTGGCCACACACAGGGAAACACATCTATTTTGCCCACAGAGTAAGAGCAGCTTTTTTAAGCGGTACTCCACTATGTAATGGCCCCCTCTTTATTATTAATATAATGGCCCCCTCTTTATTATTAATGTAATGGCCCCCTCTTTGTTATTAATGTAATGGCCCCCTCTTTATTATTAATATAATGGCCCCCTCTTTATTATTAATGTAATGGCTCCCTCTTTGTTATTAATGTAATGGCCCCCTCTTTGTTATTAATGTAATGGCCCCCTCTTTATTATTAATATAATGGCCCCCTCTTTATTATTAATGTAATGGCTCCCTCTTTGTTATTAATGTAATGGCCCCCTCTTTGTTATTAAAGTGGGGGCCATTATATTAATAATAAAGAGGGGGCCATTATATTAATAAAAAAAGAGGTGGTCATTATATTAATAATAAAGTGGGGGCCATTACATTAAAAATAAAGAGTGGGCCATTATAATAATAATAAAGAGGGGGCCATTATATTAATAATAAAGTGGGGGCCATTATATTAATAATAAAGAGGGGGCCATTATATTAATAATAAAGTGGGGGCCATTATATTAATAATAAAGTGGGGGCCATTATATTAATAATAAAGTGGGGGCCATTATATTAATAATAAAGAGTGGGCCATTATAATAATAATAAAGAGGGGGCCGTTACAGTAATAACAAAGAGGGGGCCGTTACAGTAATAACAAAGAGGGGGCCGTTACAGTAATAACAAAGAGGGGGCCGTTACAGTAATAATAAAGAGGGGGCCGTTACAGTAATAACAAAGAGGGGGCCATTATATTAATAATAAAGAGGGGGCCATTATATTAATAATAAAGAGGGGGCCATTATATTATCAATAAAGAGGGGGCCATTATATTAATAAAAAAGAGGGGGTCATTATATTAATAATAAAGTGGGGGCCATTACATTAAAAATAAAGAGTGGGCCATTATAATAATAATAAAGAGGGGGCCATTACAGTAATAACAAAGAGGGGGCCTAAGGCTTTTTAAAAGTTGAGTGGTATGTGTGTAGTGTATATATAGTGTATTTGTGTGTAGTGTATATATGGTGTATGTAAATATGTCGTGACTGTGTTGCATATATATGGTGTATGTAAATATGTGTCATGACTCGTGACGCGCTGCGTATCCACCGCTGAGTAGGGAACCTGTTGTTAAAAATTTGAATCCCACCCCTGCTTATATGTGGAGAGCGGTGATGTCACTGATGTAATATAACATTATAAGTGGAGAGCAGTGATGTCAATGATGTAATATATCATTATATGTGTTATATGTGGAGAGTGGTCATGTCACTGATGCAATACAGCGCTCCAGATGGCGACCAAAATGGTCGCCAATGCGCTTTAAAATTTGCAGATGGCGACAAGACTTGTTATAGGCTATAGGCCTGAGGTCTATTTGGTAGTGAAATTCCAGCACAGGCAGGCGTGATGATGTCAGGACGCGGTGAGGTGTGCGTGTCTGCGTTGCACCATCCCTCGCCGTACCAGAAGCTAGTGAGCGCCAGTGAAAGGACACAGGTGAGTATAAGATTTTAGCTTTTTTTTGGGTGGGAAGGCTGGATCCAGGGGGCCCAAGTAAATTCCTGCCCAGGGTCCAATCAATATTAAAGACGGCCCTGCTTGGGTGTAATCCATCTGGACCCGGAGCCTTGTTCACATTTACCTTATTTAACTTAGCTTGGACCATATCTACAGTTAGCCAATTGAGTATATTACTGAAAGTACAGCCCCAGCACCACAGATATCAGTTCCTTTCTCTTCTTTTGTATATACAGGACTAAAAAAGCTATTTAGTAACTCTGCTTTTTCCTTATCTTCAGTGACTTACCCCCTTTACCATTATTTACCTATCTGCTCAGACCTAGGGTTTTTATAATTTTTATATTTAAAGAATTTTTGGGGATTTGTTTCGCTCTTTCTTGACACCTGCTGTTCGTTTTGTATTTTTGGAAATTTTATCTCTTTTTTACAGATTTTGTTAAACCATTTGTAAACTTCAAAGGCTACATCTGATTAGTGGGGTTTCGCTCTGGTAGATAGCGTAAGTGGGTGCAGTACAGAGGCAAAATACAAGTTCTTAACTCAAAACGTCAGTGTTTATTCACACTTGAGGCAATTGCACAAAACAGCACGTAACTTTGCAGTCTTGGTGTTAATTCACACACAATGGAAAGTTCATATAACACATGTCACCTTGCTGGCAGTTCTGCCTCCAGTAGTCCACAGCAGGCTTTAGGGGGGCTGTTTACCCAGCATTGGCTCTCAGCCCTCCAGCATGGCACAAAGCCTCAGATCCCAAAAACAGAGACATCTCTGCTGAGCCCAGCTACCTATTTAAGGACAGCCAGGTGCTGCCAAAACCCGGACCGTTACTTAAACTCCGGTCCGGTATTTGACCTCACCTGACTGCAAACAAGCCCAGCCGCACACGCTGGGAGGAAAATATTTGCCTTGCCAGACACAACCCCTCACTGTGTCACAGACCCCACAGATTAGTATTTTTGAAATGCCCTTTTTTGTCATTTATTGCCTTTTTTACAGTAGCTATAAGTCATGGGGGATGTAATTGTCATTTATTGCCTTTTTTACCGTAGCTGTAAGCCATGGCGGGGTTTAGTTTTAGCCGTTTATACTTTTTACCTAAAGGAATACATTTTTTATTGCAATTTCTCAATGTGGATTTGAAACTCTCCCATTTATTCTCAGTATTATTATGTGACAATAGTAGCCCCCAGTCTATGCCGTGAAATGCTGTCCTCAACCCCGGGAAATTGGCCTTTTTAAAATTCAGTGTCTTTGCTCTGACAGAGTATGCTTCTTATAGTGTAGGGGGAATATAGTTGTATTGGGGTCACCATCACCTAGTGTTTCTCGAAAAGTAACATTACCAACAAGCTCTGCATCATTAGAAATTACCAGATCCAAAAGAGCATCGCCCCTAGTGGGAGCTTCTACAAACTGGCCAATAAAGTGGTCCTGCAGCAAGTTAAGGAATTTTCTCCCCTTTGCAGTTGAGGCAGAACCATGACCCCAGTCAATGTCTAGGAAGTTAAAATCTCCCATTATGATCACTGTACCAGTCTGTGTAGCCCGCTCTATTTGGTTAAACAGTTGCGTTTCTATCTCCTCTGTGGTATTAGGGGGGTCTATAGATTGTTCTTGTTCAATTATTTCTTCAGTGTTTATATCCCTTTGAACTTCCACCCATAAGGTTTCCATATGCTCACCATCCACACCTACAATTGCCTCTTTCACACATGTCTTCAGATCAGTCCTCACATACAGGCACACGCCACCACCTTTTCTATTGGCCCTGTCTTTACTAAATAGTGTAAAACCCTCAATATTAATAGCCCAGTCATGTGAAGAATCCAACCATGTCTCAGCCACACCAACTACATATATGTGTTCTTCTAGTAGCATAGCCTCCAGCTCCCCCATTTTGCTAGCTAGACGTCTGGCAATTGTGAAAATACATTTTAAATTACTATTACTTGTAAAGTGAATATCTGGGATTTTTTGATGTTTGTATGTAACAGGTTCTTGTTACCAACAGCTCTATTTTTCATGGGTGTACAGTTCTGCCCAGCCTACTCCCTACTTTCCTCACTAACCTCAGCCCCACACTAAATCCCCACTGTCCCCTCCTATATCCCACTCTCTATCTACAATATCTACCCCCTTATTAGTATGACCTCCCACCCTCCCCCAGATTCTAGTTTAAAAGCTCTTCCAGCCACCTAACAACACGTTGCCCCAGACAACAGCACGCACAGCAAACGTGTCACAGCGCACAACACTGAGGCCATGATATTATCCTACCAAAAGAGAGGCTTATAAAGTATAGTTTGTAATTGGATTGAAAACTGGTTGGAGGACCGTGTCCAGAGAGTTGTGGTCAGTGATTCCTATTCAAAATGATCCCGGTTATAACCTCAAGGTTTAGTGCTGGGTCCTCTATTATTTAATTTATTTATTAATGATATCAAGGATGGTATTAATAGCACCATATCTATTTTTGCAGATGACACTAAGCTGTGTAGTACTGTGCAGTCTATGGAAGATGTCCATAGAAAACAAGCTGACTTGAACACTCTGAGTGATTGAGCATATGAGGTTCAATGTGGATGAATTTAAAGTTATGCATCTGGGTAGTAATAATCTCCGTGCATCATATGTCCTAGGGGATGTAACACTGCGAGAGTCACTTATAGAGAAGGATTTGGGTGTCCTTGTAGATCGTAGATTAAATAACAGCATACAATGTCAATCAGCTGCTTCTAAGGCCACCAGGATATTGTCATGCATTTATCAAGGCATGGACTCGCGGGGCAGGGATGTAATATTACCACTTTACAAGGCGTTGGTGCGGCCTCATCTGGAATATGCAGTCCAGTTCTGGGCACCAGTCCATAGAAAGGACTAACCCTGGGTTCACACCTAGGCGTTTCTCAAACGCACGTTTCTATGCGCGTTTTTGTCGCGCGTTTTTATGCGTGTTTTTTGTAATAGTAAACGCGCGTTTGACGCGCGTTTGTGTCATTGACTGCAGTGTCCTATGGCCACAAACGCGCGTCAAAACGCCCCAAAGAAGCTCAAGTACTTGTTTGAGCGTCGGGCGTTTTACAGCGCGTTCGTACGCGCTGTAAAACGCCCAGGTGTGAACCCTTCCCATAGGGAAGCATTGGTTTTCATGTGTTAAGCGTTTTACAGCGCGTTTGAACGCGCTGTAAAACGCTCAGGTGTGAACCCAGGGTAAAGGACAGAGGAGAGCGACTAAACTGATAAGGGGCATGGAGGGTCTTAGTTATGAAGAAAATATTTTAATATGATTAAAATAATTACATTTATTTAGTCTTGAGAAGAGACGTCTAAGGGGGGACATGATTAACCTATACAAATATATAAATGGACCATACAAAAAATACGGTGAAAAACTGTTCCATGTAAAATGCCCTCAAAAGACAAGGGGGCACTGCAGTGGCATAGCGTGGGTTGCCAGCACCCGGGGCAAGCCTAGTATTGCACCCCCCTTGACAACCTGTGACCATGCCCCTTTTTACAGATAATGAAGTGGATATCACCTGCAGTCCTATGTAACACCACAGATAACACACTGATAACTCTGTGTGTACAGATAATGTAGTAGAAGGGTGTGAAGCCCCATATTTCAGAACACACACAGTGTGACCTGAAGTCTGGGGCCAGGCTGCTACAGTGTGGGCCAAATTCTATATCCACCCTCACATCACTACAGAACATACAGGGTAATACAGCTCGCCATACCTCTGACATCCAGTGACGTCTCCTTTGATGTAGATGTTCTCTTTGCTCATCTTCTCCTTTCAGACCTTCAGACCAGACCACCATTTTTCAGCCATTTCAGTCTCTGCAATCTTAGTTTACTACTTTTCCATCATCTTCCCATCTTCTGGACAAATCATCCTACCACCCCTAATACTATACCACTGTGCTCCCCAATACTATACTGCAGAAACAGATAAGCCCCCTGATAATACTAGTACCATGCAGATAGTGCCCTTCAATAATTATTGCCCTAAAATAACTGCCCCCAGCAAAATAGTGCCATGACGCTAATAGTGTAAACTTAACGTCCCCCACAAATAATTGTAGTAAGTTGATACTGTGCCAAGGTGCCCCCACAGTAACAGTGCTCCCAAAAGTCCCACCAATAGGAATAATTATGTGCTAGAGCACACATGGTAGTAATAGTGCTCCTACAGTGCCCCCAACATGTCCCTACTGTGCCCCAGAAGTAATCATGTTGCCCCTAGACCCCTAGTAGTAATAAAGCCCATAATAATGTACCCCAGGAGTGATAATTCTCCTTATAATGTGACAAAAAATGTGACAAATAATGTGCAAAAAATACCCCCTTATAATGCCCCCAGTTGAGATAATGTGCCAGTATAAAATACCCCTATATAGTGCCCCCAGTAAATGCCCCCATAGTGCTTCCTCCTAGTGCCTCCCATAATGTACCAGTATAAAATGCCCCATGTATGGTGCCCCAGTAGATGCCCTCAGT
This sequence comes from Bufo gargarizans, assembly GCF_014858855.1. Taxonomy (NCBI): domain Eukaryota; kingdom Metazoa; phylum Chordata; class Amphibia; order Anura; family Bufonidae; genus Bufo; species Bufo gargarizans. The sequence goes on from NC_058088.1 coordinate 118,113,552, forward strand.
TTCCCCCATAATTTACAGTTATAAAATACCCCTTCTTAGTGCCCCTGTAGATGACCCCATAGTACTCCTCTCCCCCCTGCTCCATAGAACCCACCATAATGTGTCCCAGTATAAAATGCCCCTATACAGAGCCCCCCATATAGAATACTACTTCTTTGTGGCCTCAGTAGATGCCCCCAATAATGTGCCAGTAAGAAGTGTCCCCATAGTGCCACCCAATAATGTGCCAGTAAGAAGTGCCCCTATAGATGCCCCCACAGTGCCCCCAAATAATGTGTCAGTAAGATTTGCCCCCATAGATGCCCCCAATAATGTGCCAATAAGTGCCCCAATAGATGCCCCCCAATGATGTGCCAGTGAGAAGTGCCCCCATAGATGGTTCCCAATGATGTGCCAATAACAAGTGCCCCCCATAGATGGCCCCCCAATCATGCGCCAGTAGCCAGTATTGTACCATATAAAAAAAATAAACACTTATACTTACCTCCATGGCAGCGATGGCGGCCTGTGTCCCGCACTGTACAGCTCAGGCGGGGCGATGACATCATCACGCTGCCTGCACCGCCCTCTGATAGGCTGCAGGCACTAGGGCTGCAGCCTTTCAGATGAACAGAGAAGGGAGACGCCTCTCCCCTGCCCCGCAGCACATCCATCTGTATTGCTATCCTGAGGATGGCGATACAGATGAGTATGGGGATGAGCACTTTCACAATGGAAGCGCTCATCTCCCTGTGACCTGCCGCCGGCCTCCACTTGTGAGCAGAGCCGCGCCGCTTGGGGTGATCGCCTCACTTTGCCTAATTCGCGGTGCGGCCCTGCTGGTGCCCTTTAAAATTTTGCGCCATGGGCAAAGGCCCCCCCATGCTACGCCACTGGGGCACAGCTTCCGACTGGAGAAGAAAAAGTTCAGTCTCCAGAAGTATTAAAACTTCTTTACTGTAAGAACTGTGAATCTGTGGAATAGACTTCCTCAGGACGTGGTCACAGAAGGGACAGTGGACAGTTTTAAAAAGAGTTTAGATGAATTCTTAAAAGTAAATGGCATTTAGGGCTCATGCACACAAACTTATTTTCTTTCCGCTTCCGTTCCGGGTTTTTTGTTGACCGTATGCAGAACCACTCACTTCAATGGGGCTGAAGAAAATACAGAAGTTACTCCATTCTGTTTCCGTTTGTCCGCATGGCCGTTCCGCAAAAAAGTAGTGCATGTCCTATTATTGTCCGCAAATCACAGTCCAAGGCCACGGTCAACTTAATGGGTCCGCAAAAAATACAGAACGCACACGGAACAGATCCGTATGTCATCCGTATTTTGCAGGACCATACTGTGTAAATGCTATGCCCAGCCCATATTGCTCATGTGTTTGGTGATTAATAAGTTACTGTTTCTGTATATGAGCCGCAAAAAAACGGATCAAATACGGAAACCATACGGATATGTTTTGTGCAATAACAAAACGGAAGAGGAGTTAAATCAGAGAGAAAAAAACCTCAGATACGGAACAATTGATCAGTGAAAAACGGACCGCAAAACAACAACGGTCGTGTGCATGAGCCCTAATGCTTATGAATCTGAGTCTCACTTTCTTCTGGGATTCACATTGAACTTGATGGACTTATGTCTTCTTTCAACCATATATGGACAGAGGGAGAGAAAAAAAATGAAAATGCAAGACCGAAAATGGGCCTGGTACTTAAGGAGTTAATAACCTCATTGATAGCAATGCAAGGCGTGTAAGTGCGTGTATTTCTGTGTGTGGTGCTCATACTCAATACTGAAAAAAATGAAGATTTTAAAATATTTTGGGGGTCATTCATTAAGAGATGTTTTAGACGCCCATCTTAATACCCCTTGCGCTGGCGGTGGATGAACCAAAGTTATGTAGAGGTGCTGTCCTCTACATAAGTTAGGCGCATCCACCGCCTGACTAAATCTACGCCAGATCCCTTTCACTATGTTCCTATTTCACTATGTTCCTATAGGGACCTGCCACAGGAACCTATGTGATAATTCAGAAGGACCAAGGCTCCTGCACACACTGTCTGGCTTCCCCGATCCCTGCTAAGGGGAGCTGTTGAATGTGAGCTCCGGGGATTTTTTAGCTCGCAGTTGCTGTGGTCACATTTGACCTCAGCATCTGAGGTGTTAAATGTCTACAATCAGTGTAAGCACTGTCCTTGAGAGCGGGCGTCATCTTTAAAGACTTGCTCAACTACGTGCATGTATAGCGCTGGGCGAAAAAGCGTTAAAGGGGTATTTTAGTTATAACTATCAGATCATTGGGGCTTCTACTGCTGGGACCCCCACTGATCATGAACCCACGTACCCTGGACGGAGCAGCTGGTTGGAAAAGTGCGCCTCTGCCACATTAATTTCCATAACTATACGAGTTTTCCTTCTTGGTGTTGCGATTTCAATGTTGAAGAATGTATAAGTCGCATGTGGGCACGCTATGCCTTTAATTAGGCTCTTTGCTTATCTCCCTTGCCTATCTTTCTTTTTGACATTTATTTAACTGATCAACTAGAAATCCAAAATATGTGAGACCTTTTATTCTGCTCATATGAGCGCCTATTCTCAGTGTCTATACCTTATGCTTATTATAATCCCTTGGGTTTTGGGTTCCGTTCACTGTTCCAGCATGCTAATTATTTGACACAATCGGGTACATTATGCGGTACATTATTAGGCACTGGAGCCCAACTGTGTAACACTGTTATATTACTGCCATAGCAACAGTCACGTGACCACGAGCATCCTTTTTATACCTGTTAACTCTCCCCTCTCTTTTGGCCTTAACCATGCATGAGACAGAGGGGGGAATTTATCAAAACTGGTGTAAGAAAAACTGGCTTAGTTGCCCATAGCAACCATTCAGAGCCCACCTTTCTTTTTACAGAGCTCCTTTGAAAATGAAAGGTGGAATCTGATTGGTTGTTGTCCTGTACCCAGTTTTGATAAATGTCCCCCAGATTTGTTGGGGGTCATTTATAAAAAATATACGCCTTTTCCCCTGTGTACACCACTTACCCCTTTTTTCAACAGTTCCAAAAAAGAGAGCATGGCGTGAGCAGGGAAGGGTGCAGGCTGACAGGCCCATCTGATTCATCGTTCTCTGTATCTGACTTTAATCTACTCCAGCAGCGGAGCTGGCCGCCAGTAAAGCACCTAAGTTGTGTAAAGACATAACTTAGGCATATCAAGAAGCAGCGGACATGGACAGGGGCGTAGCTAAAGGCTCATGGGCTCTGGTGCAAGAGTTCAGCTTGGGCCCCCTTCCCTCAGTGCTTTGTAGCCAGGGGTAGGGAAGCACATAGCCTGGGTGCTGCCTAAGGCAAAAACTGAAACAGCACCCCCTTATGCCAAATTCTTGACCTAACCGCTTCACTTAGTAGGCACTGTAATGAACATTCATGACTTAGTGAGAGAATGGTTTCCATCATGTGCTCTTAAGTTAGGCCTCCTGCACACAACCGTATCCGTTTTATGGTTCGCAAATTGCAGATCCCCAAAATAAGGCCCGCTGTCCGTGTGCATTCCACAATTTTCACGTGATCTACTGTTATAAGGCATATTCTTGTTAGCAAAACGCACAATATTTTGCGCGATAGCGGCATGGATGGGGACAGCAGACATTAATTGTAGGAATCCATTTTTTGTTACCCCTTGACCTACTTGAGTGTATATAGTAGTTTTTGGTCTAATAATGGTGTACATTGTAATATGCTTCTAATTTGTAGCTCATAGCTGTTATTTAACCCTACGAGAAACATCTCAATTTATAGATTGCTGTTTCCTTCTCTTTTTTCTTTCATCGGTAATATGGTTCATGAATATGCACATATACCTGTAATTGGTTCAGTAATATGCTTTCTAAGGCAAACGAAAAATAAAAACGTTATGACACTTTGCAGGGAGGGAAAAGTGAGAGCACTGCCCGCAAAATTTGTTTGGTCCTTAGAGAGTTTTCTCCAGTCCCATAATCATTTTTTTCGGCACTAAGTAGCCCAAACACTGCCTATTCATGCCTGGAGTACATCGGTGCAGGATGTTTACATGCAAAACATCATGTTTTATTCTGCTTATATTTTATTTAGCTTATACATATACAGTATTTAGCAAGATAATATATACATATATTGATGTATATGAACATTCAGATGAATTCAATACAGTAGTTACCGCCATAATGCTGCAAACTCATCGGTAATCATTACAAATGATAAATTAGACAACCAGAAAATAATACACAGACCACTATGGTAAAGATACATGTAATCATAAATTTAAGAAAACCATCCACATACATATCTTGATGACCCAATGCAGAGAGAAGAAATACAGAAAAGTGCATTATTTCGTTTTATTTCAGGGATCAGGTGTCTTATGAATTTCGGAACTGTAATAAAATTAAACATCCCATAATCCAATTTCAGATCAATGATTGGTTGTGATTTCTTAGTGCACATGGACAGGCAGCAGAGGTTTTGTGTTTCCAAACAGCACATGATGCAGGTGCAGTGGTGGGATCACACTGCACATGCGCTGGGGAAGCAAAGCTTCTCCTAGAAGTCTTCTGGTCTGCAAGGCACTTTACTGATTATTTGATACATTGCAGCTGAACTGCAATACAGAAGAAAGGTTTTGATAAGGCCTCATGCACACGACCGTTGTGTGTTTTGCGGTCTGCAAATTGCGGATCTGGAAAACACAGATGGCGTCCATATGCGTTTTGCCATTTGCGGAACGGCACAGACAGACATTGATATAACTACTTATTCTTGTCCGCAAAACGGACAAGATTAGGAAAGGTTATATTTTTTTTGCAGACCACGGAACGGAACGGAGCAACCGATGCAGACAGCACACGGAGTGCTGTCCGCATCTTTTGCAGCCCCATTGAAGTGAATGGGTCCGCATCCAAGCCGTAAAAACTGCGCCTCGGATGTGGACCAAAACAACGGTCAGAGTGAGGAATCTGCGTCACAATGCTACGGTAATTATTGTTCAAGCTTTCCTTCGTCCGCAGGTAGTCTAAAATCATTTAAGAATAGTACAAAGAATTCTCTAAGTTGAACCTCCCTCCGCACATCGCATTTTGCTGTACTTGCTATACAGCAGCACATCCCTCTCACATCCAGGGCCTCCCAGGTGTTGTCTCCACTGATATACATCTTTTCTGTCATCATCTTCTGCATTCGGCCCAGACAACTTTTTCCAGCCACGCCTCGTCTCTGCAGAGTGTGACACACAGACATCTTAGCTTCCTCACTTTTCTATCATAATCCCCCAACCTGGAGTCCCAACAGTGTTATCCTGCTGCTCACTGTGCTCCCCAATACCCCCAAATACTATCCTAAAGAAAAATGAGTGCCCCCATAGTAATAGTGCTCCTCAAAGTCCCACCAATAGTAGTAATTCCCTTCTAGAATTTCCTCATTAGTAATACTGCCCCCTACAGTTCCCCCAACAGTGAGAATGCTCCCCAAGAGTGCCTCCATTAGTGGAAGAGCTCTGCAGTATTAATATGGTAGAAATAAGGTCTCCCTGTTGTTCTCCCAGTGATAATAAAGCTTTCTACAGCCCCCTCAGTAGTAGTAATATGAATGCCTAATGTCCCCTGGACTTAAATTGCCCCATGCAGTGCCCCCCAGAATTTATATTGCCCCACTGTTATAATGCTCGCCCTGAAGTACGCCCAGTATTTATAATACCCCCTACTGTTATAATGCTGGCCCTGAAGTGCCCCAGTATTTATAATGCCCCCTGCAGTGCCCTCTATAGTTATATTCCTCCCTTTAGTGCCCACAGAAATTATAATTCCTCAGCCCCTCCACCATACAGTCTCATGTAAATAACATTATTTCCCTCCCTCCGCCATAGAGTTCCAGGTAAATAACATCACACCATCTCTCCTGATCCCTCCAATATACAGTCCCATGTAAATAACATCACCTCCTCCTCAGCCGTCTTTAACATACAGTTCCATGTAAATAATATCATCCCTTCCCCAGCCGCCTCCAACATGCAATCCCATGTAAAAAACATCACCCCCTTAACATTCAGTCCTATATAAATAACATCACTCCCTCCCACAGCCGCCATCAACATACAGTCCCATGTAAATAACATCACTTCCTCCCCCAGCCACCTTCAACATGGAGTACCATTTAAATAACATCATTCCCTCCCACAGCCGCCTTCAACGTACAGTCCCATGTAAATACCATCACCCCCTCAACATTCAGTCTCATATAAATAACATCACTCCACCCTAACATACAGTCCCAGTTAAATAACCACAACTCCCAGCATTAATCTGCCTCTTACACTGAGAATCTATCCCTTCACTTACGTCTCCTCATGTACAGACCTCACAACCAGTGGCGTACCTACCATATAGGCAGACCACACAGCTGCTATAGGGCCTGTGAGGAAGAGGGGCCCGCAGTGGAGGAGAAGCCCCACCCCCTAATTACTTCTGTCTATCTTTCTAAAGCTAATGGACCTTTGATGATGTCATCACAGGTCCTGTAAGGGAACTGCACAGTGTAAAGTGTAGTTCCCAGGTTAGAACAGTGCATCTGCCAGGAAATGTGATGACATAATCTTCAACATCACAGGTCATGCAGGATGTAGCAAAGAAACTGCACCAAAAATGGTGTAGTTCCTAGGTTTGAAACGTACATCTGCCAGGACCTATGATGACATCATCACAGGTCCTTCAACCCTAACAGCAAGTATTAAGTGCAGTACATCACAGGTCCTTCAACCCCTAACAGCAAGTATTAGAAGTTCACAATCGGGGGGCGTGGCCGGCGGCGCATGGAGCAAGACGCACACTAGCTGAGCTCCGGTGCCATTAAGCCTAACTAGCGGCTCACAGCGTTAATATAAGGCTTTTCAGTGAGCTGAACTTTTCCCCAGCTGGAGACGGATTTAGAGCAACATGGTGAAGCCAAAAAAGAAGCCGACATCAACCAAACTCACCGAGTTCTTCCCGGCGGTAAGCGGCAGCCAAGATGGCGCGGGTGGAAGCGCGGCCCTGTGCACAGCAGCGGACCATATCCACGCGAGCCCGGCAGCCTCTCCCTCGCTACAAGCGAACATCGGATCCCCAGGGATTCGGATGATGACACCCCAGTGTGACCTTGTTGGCGCTCAGAATGCCGTTACCGCAGCTGTAGTCACAGGTAATGGGGGAAGGCAGCATAGCATGCTAACGGGGCAGAATGAAAGCCCAGGGGCACACAGCAGATCGGCTCTGTTGAAGTATCAGGAAGAGCTCCTACTTTCCTCTGAGTCAAGAAGGGGAGATAATCCCCTGACTGAATCCATGCTTATTTCTTTGATGGGAGACCTGAGGAAGTCCCTACAAGCGGACATTAAAGAAATGATTGTGCCCTTGCAAAGAGAGATAATAGCTGTCGGACACAGAACGTCTCATCTGGAAAATAAAATGGCGGAGTTTGCCAGAGCGCATAACGATCTGGTAGATACACAGAATGAAAAAGAAGAGGAACTAAAGTTTCTGAGAGCAAAAGTGATTGATTTGGAGGACCGTTCTCGTAGAAATAATATACGGTTCCGCGGCATTCCCGAAACGGTCAAGCAAGAGGAGCTGCACGTTTTTCTAACTGACTTATTTGTGGCCTTACTACCGGACCTGTCACAATCTGAGTTATATATTGATAGGGCTCACAGGATCCCTAAGCCCAAAAGTCTGCCAGCTGAGGTGCCAAGGGATGTCTTAGCGCGGATTACTTTCTATCACGTAAAGGAGAGAATAATGGCGGCTGCCAGAGAGAATCCTAACTTGCCGGATAGATTTCAAGCTGTGTCCCTTTATACGGATTTGTCAGCTGCCACGCTGTCTAAGAGGAGAGAATTTCAGGAGGCGGCCAGAATTCTTCGGCATCATGGCGTTCAATACCGGTGGGGATTCCCGGCGAAGCTTCTCATATCATACAGAGGCAAGAAATTTGTGGCTTCAACAGTGGATGAGGCAGTGTCGTTATTAGACAATTGGAACTTGTCAACAAACATTCCACAAAGATCCAAGGCTTCTTCTCCGACTAAGCTGGATGGCGAGTGGTCTGAGGTGGCCAGTGGACGCACACCAGATACCTGAAGAGGTTGTATGCGGGGATGAAGGATTCAATTCCGTTATTGCCAATTCACAGACATTGTGTCATTATTAGGCTTAAACGGTCGTTGGTGGTTTCTGTAACCCCCGTTAGGACGCAATGGGGTCGGCGTCCGGATTTGACAAAGTTGAGGTTTACTTGTTTAATGTTTTGTTTTTTCTTGTGAACCATGGTCCGGTCTTGTGTACTCGTATTATGCATGCTTACTATATGCAAGGCTCATTGAAGGGAAGTGGGAATGGGGAATGGGAGCCTATATTGAATAGCTCTTATTCTTACTGTCAAAATGGTGATTAAGCTTACTACTGTGAATGCAAAGGGTCTTAACAGTCCCTTTAAAAGAGCTCAGCTGTGGAGAAATGCGCTGCTGGATAATTCGGATGTCCTGTGTGTGCAGGAGACGCACCTGGTCACAGCTGATGCACATAGATTTAAACATAAAAGATATCCGTATGTGTTCTCATCCACCCTAAAGGATAAGAAAAAGAGAGGAGTATCAATAGCCATAAAAGATTCCGTGGCATTTAAGTTGGTTGACTCAAAAATAGACACTGGGGGGCGGTATATTATTTTGGTATGTGAGATCAATAACATTCCATTAACATTGGTAGCACTATATGCGCCAAATAAGGGGCCTTTGAAATTTATTCGTAAATTGCTCAACGTGGTCTCAGGTCTCAAAGCTGGTTCCTTATTAGTCATGGGGGATTTTAATTCACTGATGTGGCCAGCGCTAGATTCTTCGGCAGCAGAGAAGCAAGACTCGCCATCCAAACTTTTCTTAGCCACGCAAAAGGAAGGATTGGTTGATATCTGGCGGGCCAAACATGCTGACGAACGGGATTATAGCTTTTTCTCCCAGAGACATAAAACTTATTCTAGGATTGATCTCATTCTCTCTGATTTGGACACTCTGCCTAAAGTTATTTCTTGTGACATAGGTTATATTAGTTGGTCTGACCATGCCCCAGTTCATGTTTCGCTTATGGAACGGTTTAGGTCAGGCACACGTACGGCATGGCGTTTAAATGAGAGAATTCTTCATTCAGCAAAATATACTGAAGGGTCGCATAGATCTATCAAAGAATTTTTCTCCTATAATGATACAGGGGAAGTTAATATCAGGTCGGTATGGTGTGCCCATAAAGCTTTTGCTAGGGGGCACTTTCTTAGTTTAGCAGCTAAAGACAAACGAGAAAGGGAAGCTCATAGGGCTCGGCTGGTCAACTCTATCATTAGGCTTAGCTCCCTAAATAAGAAAGTGTTCTGTGCAACACGCGAACTAGAACTGAAACAACTGAGACAGGAATTGTATGTCCTGGATTTACACAAGTATGATCTGGCGCTCAGACGGATGAAGGCCCAATACTATGGGAGGGATAACAAGGCGGGTTCTTTATTGGCTTCTAGGCTAAAAGCGAGGCAATGTAAATTGAAACTTCCCTACATACTTAGCGGCACTGGTACAAAAATCTTTGATCCTCAATTGATAGCTGAGGAAATGGCTGTGTTTTACTCGTCACTTTATAATCTTAAACTAAATGACAAAACGGTCCAGCCATCATCGGAGGGAATCACTAAATTCCTAGAGGGGGTGAAATTACCTGTAATTTCCCAATCTCACCTGGAGGTTCTTAAGGCAGAAATTACGGATGAGGAAATAATTAGCGCCATTAGAGGTTTGAAACCTAATAAGGCTCCTGGTCCGGATGGCCTTACAAATAGTTATTATAAGGAATTTAAGGATTACCTAGTAACTTCGCTTAGGAAACTGTTCAATGAGGTAAGGAAGGGGGGGGATTTCCCGGCTGAAATGCTGGAGGCTACTATTATCACATTGCCAAAACCTGGGAAGTCTCCAGATAAACCAGAGAATTTTCGTCCAATCTCTCTGTTGAATACAGATTTAAAACTGTATGCAAAGATCCTAGCGGTGAGATTGGCGGAGATTCTTCCTAGCTTGGTCCATGCTGACCAAGTGGGATTTGTAAAAGGCAGGCAATCAGCAGATGGCACCAGGAGGTTCATAGACCTGATTGAATTGGTGGAACGGCGTGGAACGCCTTCTCTGCTTCTATCCCTGGATGCGGAGAAGGCGTTCGACAGGGTTCATTGGGGTTATCTGGATAAGATATTAGATAAATTTGGAATTGTGGGGGAAGCGAAAACAGCGATATTGGCTATGTATTCTAAACCGTCGGCTAGAGTTCTGACTTCTGGTTTTATGTCTAAGGGGTTCCCCATCACAAACGGAACTCGTCAAGGGTGCCCGTTATCACCCCTAATCTTCACCTTGGTTATGGAACCACTGGCAGAATATATTCGGGGGGCCTGTAATGTATCGGGAGTACAAGTTGGAGGGATGGAACATAAAATAGGATTATTTGCGGATGACGTCATTTTAGTGTTGACCGATCCGGCCAATTCCTTAAGTGCAGTTTTATCCATTCTAGAGGAATTTAGCACAGTTTCATACTACAAACTCAATGTTAACAAGTCGGTAGTGTTAAATATGGGACTGGCCCCTGCTGATCAAGTATCAATAGCTTCTAAATTCCCGTTTAAATGGGCGGAAGATAGTATTACATATTTGGGGGTAGAACTGCCATTCCCTTCTAAAAAGCTATTTAAAGTCAACTACGAACCACTGGTGGGTACAATAGCTGAGGATATTAAAGCGTATGCAGGTACTGAATTATCATGGGTAGGTCGGATTGCAACGATAAAAATGATGGTGCTGCCAAAAATTTTATATGTGTTCAGGAATGTTCCAATTTCGGTGTCCAAAAAATATATCGCGAAATTGCAATCTTTGCTGCTGCGTTTCGTATGGAAAAATGCCAGACATAGGGTTGCGGCTGCCACCTTATATAGACCAATTGCCTTGGGAGGTCTTAGTTTTCCTAATTTACTTTATTACCACTATGCGGCACTCTTGACGCCCATGAGACAAAGTCTGATAGATCCGAATCCTCCATTATGGGTGCAGATAGAGACAAACACGTCGGATATTAACAATATTGGGGTGACTTTACAATGCCCATATATTGATCCGTCGAGTAGAGAATCCAAATCAGCTTTGATTAAGGCAGGGTTAGTGTTGTGGAAGAATGTTATTTTAGCTAAAGAGTTAATGCACATGAAGAGATTGGATATACCGTTGGAAGCTATAGAGCAGATGATTCCAGATATTTCATTTAGCTTGTGGAGGCAGAAAGGAATTAAAACAGTAAGAGAGGTATGGGGTGAGTCTGGGATGCAGCAATTTTCTGATATATCTCGTACATTTGAGATCCCTAATAGAGAGTTTTACAAATATCTGAGGCTGAGATCCCTATTGAGGTCTTTACCAGAGGAGGTGGGTAGCTCCGACTCATTGTTTGCCATATTCTTCAGCAGTAAAAGTAGTAAGGAGAAGGGTATTTCTAAGTTTTATCGGTTACTCCTGGAAGCTTATAGCAAAGAGACCGTAACAGGTTTAGACAAATGGGCCAAGGATTTGAATATGCCTACAGATCAAATTGCATGGGAACATATATTCACGCTCTCCCAGAAGCACTCTAAGTGTTCGTACCACCTGGAGGCTACTAGGAAAATAATATACAGATGGTATATGACGCCAGAAAGGTTGTCCTTAATATACCCGGAAGTGTTAAACGTGTGCTGGAGATGTGGGAAACAAGGGGGAGGTATGATGCACATTTTCTGGGAATGCGCAAAATTGAAATCCTTTTGGAAGGAAGTGTCCAGCATGCTTCTCTTGCTTTCTAACTCAATTCTCCCCTTTACCCCAGATTTGGTCTTATTACTTAATGGGTTGCATTTAGTGCCAAAGGCCTATCGTACGATAGTTTTTCATATTTTAACATCAGCTAAAATTCTTATAGCTAAGTACTGGAAATCTGATAAAGTTCCGAGCATCTCAGAGGTAATCAATCGGGTTAGCTTCCATTGTGAAATGGAAGGCACCCTGGCTTCGTGTCAGGGCAGGTTTAAACATTATTTGAATAACTGGGGGGAGTGGAGAGTGAAATTCCCCACTACCAATGGGTAAAGGAGAGTGTCGGGGAAATCTTTGGGAGTAGGTGATCTGTATGTGTCATGTTGGGTGGCGCCAAAGCGCAAATGAGCTGAAGGTCATCAAAAGACCTTTGAGTCACCAGTGAGCGTTTTGTAACTTCTAGTCATGCATAACACATTACTGAGCAGAGGGTATAATTTTTGGACCATGGCCGGGTTATTGATGTTTGTGTTTGTTATATTCCCTATGTCCCTCCTGCCCCACCCATTTGTTCCCCCCTTTCCTCCCCTTAACTTGATACGGGCAATCAATGTCGGAAGCGTTATCTGTATAAAATGCTATTGCTAGCTGCCTGTATTATTTTGTTCAAAACTGAATAAAAATATTGTGAAAGAAGTTCACAATCAGCTCTGCATTGATCCATACAGACTGGAATGGAATGGTAAGAGAGGCCCTCCACTTCTCATCATTTACCCCCCCCCCCCTCCCTCCATGCCCTGTTTTTACTCATTGCTCAGTCATGTATAATACTTCAGACAGATTCAGTGACCACTACCTCATGTACCTCACACACACAGTGACCATAATGTATAACTGACCACATATTTCTGTAAACAATGCATCTATAGTATTAGGCTACTTTCACACTTGCGTTCAGAGCGGATCCGTCTGGTGTCTGCACAGAAGGATCCGCTCATATAATGCAGACGGTGGCTCCGTTCAGAACGGATCCGTCTGCATTATAGTTTAGAAAAAATTCTAAGTGTGAAAGTTGCTCAGACGGATCCGTCCAGACTTTACATCGAAAGTCAATGGGGGCGGATCCGTTTGAAATTGAGCCATATTGTGTCAACGTCAAACGGATCCGTCCCCATTGACTTACATTGTAAGTCTGTAGGGATCCGTTCGCCTCTGCACCGCCAGGCGGACACCCGAACGCTGCAAGCAGCGTTCAGATGTCCGCCTGCTGAGCGGAGGGGAGGCCAAACGGTGCCAGACTGATGCATTCTGAGTGGATCCGCGTCCACTCAGAATGCATTAGGGCTGGACGGATGCGTTCGGGGCCGCTTGTGAGAGCCTTTAAACGGAACTCACAAGCGGAGCCCCGAACGCTAGTGTGAAAGTAGCCTTATACCTTGTATGTCTCACATCAATACACTGCTCTGTGTGTGTGTGTGTATATATATTATATGTATATGTATTACACAGTATTATAGATGCAGTGTGTACAGATATATAGTATATACAGCAGTGTACTGATATGTGAGGTAGGAGGTATAATAGATGCAGTGTGTACAGGTATATAGTATATACAGCAGTGTACTGATATGTGAGGTACGAGGTATAATAGATGCAGTGTGTACAGGTATATAGTATATACAGGGAGTGCAGAATTATTAGACAAGTTGTATTTTTGAGGATTAATTTTATTATTGAACAACAACCATGTTCTCATTTTTTGAGGATTAATTTTATTATTGAACAACAACCATGTTCTCATTTTTTGAGGATTAATTTTATTATTGAACAACAACCATGTTCTCAATGAACCCAAAAAACTCATTAATATCAAAGCTGAATATTTTTGGAAGTAGTTTTTAGTTTGTTTTTAGTTTTAGCTATTTTAGGGGGATATCTGTGTGTGCAGGTGACTATTACTGTGCATAATTATTAGGCAACTTAACAAAAAACAAATATATACCCATTTCAATTATTTATTTTTACCAGTGAAACCAATATAACATCTCAACATTCACAAATATACATTTCTGACATTCAAAAACAAAACAAAAACAAATCAGTGACCAATATAGCCACCTTTCTTTGCAAGGACACTCAAAAGCCTGCCATCCATGGATCCTGTCAGTGTTTTGATCTGTTCACCATCAACATTGCGTGCAGCAGCAACCACAGCCTCCCAGACACTGTTCAGAGAGGTGTACTGTTTTCCCTCCTTGTAAATCTCACATTTGATGATGGACCACAGGTTCTCAATGGGGTTCAGATCAGGTGAACAAGGAGGCCATGTCATTAGTTTTTCTTCTTTTATACCCTTTCTTGCCAGCCACGCTGTGGAGTACTTGGACGCGTGTGATGGAGCATTGTCCTGCATGAAAATCATGTTTTTCTTGAAGGATGCAGACTTCTTCCTGTACCACTGCTTGAAGAAGGTGTCTTCCAGAAACTGGCAGTCGGACTGGGAGTTGAGCTTGACTCCATCCTCAACCCGAAAAGGCCCCACAAGCTCATCTTTGATGATACCAGCCCAAACCAGTACTCGACCTCCACCTTGCTGGCGTCTGAGTCGGACTGGAGCTCTCTGCCCTTTACCAATCCAGCCACGGGCCCATCCATCTGGCCCATCAAGACTCACTCTCATTTCATCAGTCCATAAAACCTTAGAAAAATCAGTATTGAGATATTTCTTGGCCCAGTCTTGACATTTCAGCTTGTGTGTCTTGTTCAGTGGTGGTCGTCTTTCAGCCTTTCTTACCTTGGCCATGTCTCTGAGTATTGCACACCTTGTGCTTTTGGGCACTCCAGTGATGTTGCAGCTCTGAAATATGGCCAAACTGGTGGCAAGTGGCATCTTGGCAGCTGCACGCTTGACTTTTCTCAGTTCATGGGCAGTTATTTTGCGCCTTGGTTTTTCCACACGCTTCTTGCAACCCTGTTGACTATTTTGAATGAAACGCTTGATTGTTCGATGATCACGCTTCAGAAGCTTTGCAATTTTAAGAGTGCTGCATCCCTCTGCAAGATATCTCACTATTTTTGACTTTTCTGAGCCTGTCAAGTCCTTCTTTTGACCCATTTTGCCAAAGGAAAGGAAGTTGCCTAATAATTATGCACACCTGATATAGGGTGTTGATGTCATTAGACCACACCCCTTCTCATTACAGAGATGCACATCACCTAATATGCTTAATTGGTAGTAGGCTTTCGAGCCTATACAGCTTGGAGTAAGACAACATGCATAAAGAGGATGATGTGGTCAAAATACTCATTTGCCTAATAATTCTGCACTCCCTGTACAGCAGTGTACTGATATGTGAGGTAGGAGGTATAATAGATGCAGTGTGCACAGATATATAGTATATACAGCAGTGTACTGATATGTGAGGTACGAGGTATAATAGATGCATTGTGTACAGATATATAGTATATACAGCAGTGTACTGATATGTGAGGTAGGAGGTATAATAGCTGCAGTGTGTACAGGTATATAGTATGTACAGCAGTGTACTGATATGTGAGGTAGGAGGTATAATAGATGCAGTGTGTACTGATATGTGAGGTACAAGGTATAATAGATGCAGTGTGCACAGATATATATTATATACAGCAGTGTACAGATATGTGAGGTAGGAGGTATAATAGATGCAGTGTGTATAGAGTTATAGTATATACAGCAGAGTACTGATATGTGAGGTACGAGGTATAATATATGCAGTGTGTACATGTATATAGTATATACGGTAGTGTAATATGTGAGGTACGAGGTATAATAGATGCAGTGTGTACAGGTATAGAGTAAATACAGCAGTGTATTGAAGTGAGGTATGAGGTATAAATTACAGGTCGTACCTCATATATCAGTCCACTGCTGTATATACTATATATACTATATATCTGTACACACTGCATCTATTATACCTCGTACCTCACATATCAGTACACTACTGTATATACTATATACCTGTACACATTGCATATATTATATCCCATACCTCAGATATCAGTACACTGCTGTATATACTATATACCTGTGCACACTGCATCTCATTATACCTCGTACCTCACATAACAGTACACTGCTGTATACTCTATACATCTGTACACACTGCATCTATTATACCTATTTTGTGTGCCAGGCCTGTTTTGTAATCCCAATCCGGCCCTGAAGGCATAAATTATAAAACGTAGCAGCAAGAATAGTTCATAGAACAAAGAGAGAGGCCTGGAATGGGTAGTGGGAGGGGCTATAAATGGGGAATGGGGGCCCAATTTCGATTCTTGCTATGGGGCCCAGTGATTTCTATGTACACCCCTGCTCACAACAGTTTCTTCTCCATGCCTTCTCCTGTTCACTGCTGAGCGTTGTCCTCTCCTGCACTGGTCACATGATGGAGACATCATTGCTGGTCCTCAACCACTGCCTTTTGCATGGATCACATGACCGTTATGTCATCAGAGGTCCGTTATCTCTTGCAGTGCATTAGATTCAATTGTATTGCTGTCCTGAGAATGGCGATATAGTTGTATCTATCTGGCAGTCAGTACATTCGGGGCGTGGGAGAAAACACTCGGGGCCCAAACCCCCATTGTTTTATGCCCCTGCAATGCCCATGACCACTTGCTTCTCCCTGCAGCTAATAGCAATGGGACCAGGGGGAAAGGCTATGGAAGGAAGAGGTACAGTAGCCATCTTAGAGACAGCAGCATAGGCATCAGATAGAGAGACTGAGAGATCTTTTTTTTTCTTTTATGAACATTGATTTTTATTAAGTATTATAATAACATACATAACAATGTAACAACTGACTCATAATGTAATTATAATATAAAAAAAGGGTAGGATGAAAGGGGAAGGGAGGGGGTGGTATATAAGGTATTCCACAATGAATTATACAGAAAAGGTCAATATAAACAGCAAGTTATATGGAAGAATCGAATACCTTATAAAAGAGTCGATAGGAATGTTACAAAAAGTGCTCTGAAGCCAAGTTTCCAATCTATGAAGAAAGGGATGTTTCTTGTTATTTGACAAAGCCCGCATACCCTCAACCCAACAATTGTTATCTATCTCTCTGGTAATTCTGCGTATAGAGGGGAAATTGCTGTCTTTCCGACATGAAGCAATTTTATTACGAGTTGCAAAAATACAATGGATGATAATGGATCTATGATTAGTAGGAAAGATGTTGATGTCTATAGACAATAAAGCTACCTTTAATTCTGGGGATGGCGTTATAGTATAGTTGCAAATCTTTGACATCATTTTGAAGATCTTATTCCAAATTTGATTAACAGGTTGACAATCCCACCATAAATGAATATAAGACCCTACATTAGACTGGTATCTCCAACATATGGGTGACACATCAGGGAAAATTAGGTTTAATGATACGGGGGTTTTATACCATCTATAAAGGATTTTTCTTGCATTTGCAAGATGTCCAGCACACCTTGACAATTTGGAAGTTGCAGTAAAAGCTTCATGCCATTGGGGTTTCAGATAATATGGGAGAGGGGATCTGTAAAAGATGTTTTCAGAATTTGGTATCCTTTAGTGATGCTTCTATCAGCAATTAATGTTGATGATAACCAGTCATACATATTCGATGTGTTAATATTTGAAATATACACTTTTGGATATTGTAGTAAATGTCTCAATTGCAAATATTTGTAAAAAATCTCTATTGGGGATGGATAATTTATGTTGTAAATATGCAAAATCAACAAAGCTGTTATTCAGCCATAGCTGCGTAATATTAGAGACACCTAATTCTACCCAATTGTGGATAGAGAAATTCGGAATTGCCAGCTCACAGATTGTTAGTGGTGAAGAAAAAAGAGGAGCAGGGATGATCTTCTCTGATCTAGTAAGAGGATTCCATATATTGGCTATAGATTGGATACAAATTAAGGGGATTGATATTTTGACGCCAAATACACTTTGAGCAGTCAGGTGGTGGAAGATAGAGAATTTAACCAAGAACGATTTCTCTACGATTACCCATTTGTTTGTTATGTCGTTCGATTGTAGACTTCTGTATTGGTCTAAGATTGTAGCCTTGTAATAGTGAGCCAGGGATGGAAAATTAAGTCCACCTTTCGTCAAAGGTTTATATAGAATAGAGGCTTTAACTCTAGGTTTGGTTTTGCCCCATATGTGACGATTGAGAAGGGATTGTAGTTTTTGTAAATATGTGCCTGGGATAGGGATGGGTAAGTTGCGTAAAATGTATAGGATCTTGGGAAGAATAATCATTTTTATAGCGGCCATTTTACCTAAGGGATTGTAATTTAAGATTGTTTAAGCATGTTTTAATGTCTTCTAAGAGTGGAGTATAATTATCATCAAACAATTTGATAGAAGGGAAAGCTAGTTTAATTACTAAGTATGGAAAAGTATCTTTCACCCAAGAGAAACCATAAATATTAGATATCTTTTTTTGTGTGGAGATAGCCCAAGATTAAGCATTTGAGATTTATTAATATTAACTTTGTAGTATGAAGCTTGGCTGAAGCTATTTATGATATCATGAATAGCTGGTAGGAACGATAGAGGGTTAGAGGTAATAATAAGAACGCCATCGGCGAATAGACCAATACTATCATAGGAACCTACAGTTATTCCTTTGATATGGGGTGAGGATCTAATATGTTCGGCAAATGGTTCCATGGATAGGGCAAAAATTAAGGATGACAAGGGACAACCCTGTCTAGTCCCATATTTAATTTTGAAAGGGTTAAATAAAAAGCCAGATGAGTACACTGATGCACTAGGGTCGGAGTAGAGAGCCATTACTGCAGAAAGAAAGAAACCAGAGAATCCAAATTTCTTCATGGTTTCCTCAACATAACCCCAATGAATTCTGTTGAACGCCTTCTCCGCATCTAAAGAAAGAAGCAGAGAAGGCGTCCGAATGTTGTTGGCTACATCAATTAGGTCAATAAACCGTCTAGTACCATCGGACAATTGTCTATTCTGGATAAACCCAATTTGGTCATTGTGTATTAAAGATGGGAGAATATTAACTATTCTATCAGCTAGGATTTTAGTGTAGATTTTAAGGTCGGAGGTAAGTAACGATATTGGTCTAAAATTGGATGGGGTGTCTATGGTCTAAGCTCTAAGCATATCTTGTGGAATAAGGCCTTGGTTTGCAAATAAATTAAATGTTCTAACAAGGTAGGGAGCAAGAAGAGTGGAGAATGTTTTGTAGTATTTATTAGTAAGACCATCTGATCCTGGGGTCTTATTGGTCATGAGCATAGGAATAGTTTTTTGGACTTCAGAAATCGTGATTTTGTCGTTTTGCTTTGTTTTTTGCTTTGTTGGAGAGACAAAAAGGGGAGGGAAATTCCGTCTAGGAATCTGTTAATGAGGGATGAAGTGGGTTGAATGGTGTCTTTGGAGTTGTCTAGATTGTAAAGATCAGCGTAGTATTTTGCAAATTCTTCAGATATCAATTTAGGGTTAAGAAT
This sequence comes from Bufo gargarizans, assembly GCF_014858855.1. Lineage (NCBI taxonomy): Eukaryota > Metazoa > Chordata > Amphibia > Anura > Bufonidae > Bufo > Bufo gargarizans. Next base: position 118,132,936 of record NC_058088.1, read on the forward strand.
GTTTGCTTTATTTTTGTGGTATAAAAAAGGATTTTAATTTTGGGTTCCTTTTTTTATCCTATTAGCTAAGATTTTAGAGGCTTTGTTACCCTGCCAATAATGGTCTGCTCTCAGTTTTCTTAAATGTAATTTGTATTTATTGTGTAAATGAAGGTATATTTGGTGTCTTGATAATTTTAATTTGTTTCCTATTGAGGGGTTGAGGGATTTTTTGTATTGTTTTTCTAAATCTTGAATGGATGTGAGTAAGGAATTTATGGTCTTTTGTCTAATTTTCTTTTGGGTTGCTGCATGTTTTAGGAAATGTCCTCTAATAAATGTTTTATGAGCATTCCAAAGAGAGGAATCTAGAACTGAGTTATTATCATTGAAGTAAAAAAATTATTAAAAATTTTTGTTTATGTCTAACTGGATTGAATCAGTGAATTATTAAAGGGTTCCTATCACCTAGTTTTGACATAATTAGCTATCAGACACTAGCGATCCGCTAGTGTCTGCTCTACCAAACAATGCTATTATAATACCTTTGTGTGCAGCCGTTTGCCTAAAAAACAAACTTTTATTGATATGCTAATGAGCCTCTAGGTGCTATGGGGGCGTCTTTTCAGCACCTAGAGGCTCGGTCTACTCACACAAAATTCCGCCCAGCGCGTCCCTCCAGCCCGCCCATCTCCTCTGGAATGCGATCCTCCCTCTGAGCCAGCGGACAAATTCTCGCGCCTACGCCATGCGCGTCTGTATTCGGCGCAGGCGCAGTGACTGTCTGAACGCTCCCTGCGCCGGCATCTCCTCGGAGCACTCTGACGTAATCGGCGCAGTGGAGATGTCTGTGCAGGGAGCGGTCAGACATTCACTGCGCCTGCGCTGAATACAGACGCGCACGGCGCAGGCGCGAGAATTTGTCCGCTGGCTCAGAGGGAGGATCGCATTCCAGAGGAGATGGGCGGGCTGGAGGGACACGCTGGGCGGCATTTAGTGTGAGTAGACCGAGCCTCTAGGTGCTGAAAAGACGCCCCCATAGCACCTAGAGGCTCATTAGCATATCAATAAAAGTTCGTTTTTTAGGCAAACGGCTGCACACAAAGGTATTATAATAGCATTGTTTGGTAGAGCAGACACTGGCGGATCGCTAATTATGTCAAAACGAGGTGATAGGAACCCTTTAAGTCTCCATGGAGAGTAAACTGTGTTATTGAATTGTTCTTGAATTGTAAGGATTATAGGGGCAGGATCAGACCAGGTAATATTCATGATATCACAGGTGATAACCTTTTGAAGTAGCCATTTATCCGTAATAAACAGATCTATGTAGGAGAAGGTATTATGAGGGTGAGAGTAAAAGGTGTAGTCTTTCTAGTTGGCATGAAGGGAATGGCAAGTGTCGTAAAGATTTTCAGTAATTAGTAAGTCCTGTAGAGATAAACGATTTGTAGGGTGTGAAAGGGGACCTGTCACCTGTTTTATCAACCAAAGGATCAGGAGGAGAAGGATGCAGAATAACAGCGAACCTTGTTTAATTTCTTGAGCTTGTTTAAAGATTTTTTTTGATTAATAATAAGGCTGTTAACAGCCTGCATTTGTGGGAGGGGCGTCTGGCTATTTATCCCCCCTACCTGCCGCTCAGCCAGGCGCCCGAGCCTCACGCATACCTGCAGTATACTTCTACTTCCGACCCGAGTCCTTGCTTCCGGTATCCCGTGCGCACGCACCGCCGACGTCCGGACTGCCGCTCGCCAGGCTATCAGGTATCAGGGGCACAGCTGGCTCCGCTCTAGCTGTGCCTCACGCCTGGCCTCTGGCCCCTGGTGGTTCGAGTTAGGGGCTGCTCTTCCCCAGCATGATCCGCACGCATGTCAGGGGAAGCGGCATCTGGTTTGAACTGTTCTGCCGGTCACACGCCGACACGATTGGGGAATCATAATTGAGTCTTATTTAGGTTGGCAGTCGCGCTTCACTTGCACCGTTCAGGAACTTACCGGTTATCTCATTATTCACTCCAAGGTTTTGCTGCACAGGGGGTATTGGCAAGTTCTGGTCCTGTGATGCAGGTAGTGCTCCTGTTTTTAGGGGGGCACTGTTCCTTGCGTTAAGACACCGGTCAAAAAAAAAAAAAAAAAAAGAGGATGAAAGCCTGCCTAGCCCTGCCATTTGCATCACAATACCAGAATGTGCGGTTTATGTGTAGTTGGAGATTTCACCTTATGGCTTCACCAGCGGTTTCTGTGTTCTGTCGGATCATCCGGGGTCCCGTGCCTCCTGGATCGGCCAAGTTGTAATGTTCCTGGGAAAGAAATGAGCTATGTTTTTCCGAAAAAAAAAAAAAAAAAAAAACAACACTCCGCCTTCATCTCTGCATCAGCATCACATTGCCAGAGTTGGCGCCGTGAAGTTGGTGTTACTTTACTGTTCAATTTAGTAATTTTATTTCACGTTGCTTCCGTCTCCATCACTTGTCTCTGGTGCGCCCGGGTTGTCAGTGTCCCTGGATCGCCCAGGTTGTCAGTGTCCCTGGATCGCCCAGGTTGTCAGTGTCCCTGGATCGCCCAGGTTGTCAGTGTCCCTGGATCGCCCAGGTTGTCAGTGTCCCTGGATCGCCCAGGTTGTCAGTGTCCCTGGATCGCCCAGGTTGTCAGTGTCCCTGGATCGCCCAGGTTGTCAGTGTCCCTGGATCGCCCAGGTTGTCAGTGTCCCTGGATCGCCCAGGTTGTCAGTGTCTCTGGATCGCCCAGGTTGTCAGGGTCCCTGGATCGCCCAGGTTGTCAGGGTCCCTGGATCGCCCAGGTTGTCAGGGTCCCTGGATCGCCCAGGTTGTCAGGGTCCCTGGATCGCCCAGGTGGTCAGGGTCCCTGGATCGCCCAGGTGGTCAGCGTTCCTGGATCGCCCAGGTTCTGTCTTCGTTTAAATGTCAGTGTCTCTGGATCGCCCAGGTTGTCAGTGTCCCTGGATCGCCCAGGTTGTCAGTATCCCTGGATCGCCCAGGTTGTCAGTGTCCCTGGATCGCCCAGGTTGTCAGTGTCCCTGGATCGCCCAGGTTGTCAGTGTCCCTGGATCGCCCAGGTTGTCAGTGTCCCTGGATCGCCCAGGTTGTCAGTGTCCCTGGATCGCCCAGGTTGTCAGTGTCCCTGGATCGCCCAGGTTGTCAGTGTCCCTGGATCGCCCAGGTTGTCAGTGTCCCTGGATCGCCCAGGTTGTCAGTGTCCCTGGATCGCCCAGGTTGTCAGTGTCCCTGGATCGCCCAGGTTGTCAGTGTCTCTGGATCGCCCAGGTTGTCAGGGTCCCTGGATCGCCCAGGTTGTCAGGGTCCCTGGATCGCCCAGGTTGTCAGGGTCCCTGGATCGCCCAGGTTGTCAGGGTCCCTGGATCGCCCAGGTTGTCAGGGTCCCTGGATCGCCCAGGTTGTCAGGGTCCCTGGATCGCCCAGGTGGTCAGGGTCCCTGGATCGCCCAGGTGGTCAGCGTTCCTGGATCGCCCAGGTTCTGTCTTCGTTTAAATGTCAGTGTCTCTGGATCGCCCAGGTTGTCAGTGTCCCTGGATCGCCCAGGTTGTCAGTATCCCTGGATCGCCCAGGTTGTCAGTGTCCCTGGATCGCCCAGGTTGTCAGTGTCCCTGGATCGCCCAGGTCGTCAGTGTCCCTGGATCGCCCAGGTTGTCAGTGTCCCTGGATCGCCCAGGTTGTCAGCGTCCCTGGATCGCCCAGGTGGTCAGCGTTCCTGGATCGCCCAGGTTCTGTCTACGTTTTAATGTCAGTGTCTCTGGATCACCCAGGTTGTCAGGGTCCCTGGATCACCCGGGTTGTCAGGGTCCCTGGATCACCCAGGTTGTCAGGGTCCCTGGATCACCCGGGTTGTCAGGGTCCCTGGATCGCCCAGGTTGTCAGGGTCCCTGGATCGCCCAGGTTGTCAGTGTCCCTGGATCGCCCAGGTTGTCAGTGTCCCTGGATCGCCCAGGTTGTCAGTGTCCCTGGTTCGCCCAGGTTGTCAGTGTCCCTGGATCTCCCAGGTTGTCAGTGTCCCTGGATCGCCCAGGTTGTCAGTGTCCCTGGATCGCCCAGGTTGTCAGTGTCCCTGGATCGCCCAGGTTGTCAGTGTCCCTGGATCGCCCAGGTTGTCAGTGTCTCTGGATCGCCCAGGTTGTCAGGGTCCCTGGATCGCCCAGGTTGTCAGGTCCCTGGATCGCCCAGGTTGTCAGGGGTCCCTGGATCGCCCAGGTTGTCAGGGTCCCTGGATCGCCCAGGTTGTCAGGGTCCCTGGATCGCCCAGGTGGTCAGGGTCCCTGGATCGCCCAGGTTCTGTCTTTGTTTAAATGTCAGTGTCTCTGGATCGCCCAGGTTGTCAGGGTCCCTGGATCGCCCAGGTTCTGTCTTTGTTTAAATGTCAGTGTCTCTGGATCGCCCAGGTTGTCAGTGTCCCTGGATCGCCCAGGTTGTCAGTATCCCTGGATCGCCCAGGTTGTCAGTATCCCTGGATCGCCCAGGTTGTCAGTGTCCCTGGATCGCCCAGGTTGTCAGTGTCCCTGGATCGCCCAGGTTCTCAGTGTCCCTGGATCGCCCAGGTTGTCAGTGTCCTTGGATCGCCCAGGTTGTCAGTGTCCCTGGATCGCCCAGGTTGTCAGTGTCCCTGGATCGCCCAGGTTGTCAGGGTCCCTGGATCACCCAGGTTGTCAGTGTCCCTGGATCGCCCAGGTTGTCAGGGTCCCTGGATCGCCCAGGTTGTCAGGGTCCCTGGATCGCCCAGGTGGTCAGGGTCCCTGGATCGCCCAGGTGGTCAGCGTTCCTGGATCGCCCAGGTTCTGTCTTCGTTTAAATGTCAGTGTCTCTGGATCGCCCAGGTTGTCAGTGTCCCTGGATCGCCCAGGTTGTCAGTATCCCTGGATCGCCCAGGTTGTCAGTGTCCCTGGATCGCCCAGGTTGTCAGTGTCCCTGGATCGCCCAGGTTGTCAGTGTCCCTGGATCGCCCAGGTTGTCAGTGTCCCTGGATCGCCCAGGTTGTCAGCGTCCCTGGATCGCCCAGGTGGTCAGCGTTCCTGGATCGCCCAGGTTCTGTCTACGTTTTAATGTCAGTGTCTCTGGATCACCCAGGTTGTCAGGGTCCCTGGATCGCCCGGGTTGTCAGGGTCCCTGGATCACCCAGGTTGTCAGGGTCCCTGGATCGCCCGGGTTGTCAGGGTCCCTGGATCGCCCAGGTTGTCAGGGTCCCTGGATCGCCCAGGTTGTCAGTGTCCCTGGATCGCCCAGGTTGTCAGTGTCCCTGGATCGCCCAGGTTGTCAGTGTCCCTGGTTCGCCCAGGTTGTCAGTGTCCCTGGATCGCCCAGGTTGTCAGTGTCCCTGGATCGCCCAGGTTGTCAGCGTCCCTGGATCGCCCAGGTGGTCAGCGTTCCTGGATCGCCCAGGTTCTGTCTACGTTTTAATGTCAGTGTCTCTGGATCGCCCAGGTGGTCAGTGTCCCTGGATCACCCAGGTGGTCAGCGTCCCTGGATCGCCCAGGTGGTCAGCGTCCCTGGATCGCCCAGGTGGTCAGCGTCCCTGGATCGCCCAGGTGGTCAGCGTCCCTGGATCGCCCAGGTGGTCAGCGTCCCTGGATCGCCCAGGTGGTCAGCGTCCCTGGATCGCCCAGGTGGTCAGCGTCCCTGGATCGCCCAGGTTCTGTCTTCGTTTAAATGTCAGCGTCCCTGGATCGCCCAGGTGGTCAGCGTTCCCGCTTCGCCCAGGTGGTCAGCGTTCCCGCTTCGCCCAGGTGGTCAGCGTTCCCGCTTCGCCCAGGTGGTCAGCGTTCCCAGATCGCTCGGGTTGTCAGCGTTCCCGGATCGCTCGGGTTGTCAGCGTTCCCGGATCGCTCGGGTTGTCAGCGTTCCCGGATCGCTCGGGTTGTCAGCGTTCCCGGATCGCTCGGGTTGTCAGCGTTCCCGGATCGCTCGGGTTGTCAGCGTTCCCGGATCGCTCACGTTGTCAGCGTTCCCGGATCGCCCAGGTGGTCAGCATTCCTGGATCACCCAGGTTCTGTCTTCATTTTCTAAAAGCCACCCTTCGGGGTATTCAAAAGGAGGGGAAGGGGTCCGTGAGCCATAGGCAACCTGTGTCCGGTAAATTGTTCAGGGATCTTTTTTTCGTCATTGGATGGTAATCCTTTTTGGGCCCTTCACTAACCTGATTTTGAAAGCGGCCATGTATCTCACCTTTTACGGATTCCTCCGGCCCGGTGAGGTTCTGGCGGGTTCAAATCGCCATAACCATCCTCTGAAGCAGCATCTGTTACGGGGCCAGGGCCATTACACTCCCCTGCTACCTTCCACCAAAAACCATTCAGACGGGGCCCCCTTCCGAGGTAAATTCTATCCCACGTTGAACGATTGGTGCCCGGTTCAGGTGCTGCATCAACTGCTAGGCCTCATCCAAGGTTCATCACCAGATAGCCCGCTCCTGCCACACGCAGGCAAGCTTCTCAGCACCCTCAATTTATATCTTTCATCCGTGCCCTCGCCCAGGGTCTAGGCTATGACCCCAGGGTAAATTCGGGCCACTCATGTCGCTAGGGGCAGACTCCGCTGTTACTCGGCATCAGGTGCCAGCTCATGTCATCCGGTCCATGGGGCGGTGGCGGCCCTCCTGCTTCACTAAGTATATTCCCAATCCTCGAGTAGAGATTTCTCGCGCCTTTCGATCACTGGCTTTGTAGTTTGCAAAAAGTGTTGTACCTAACTGATGTTTTTTGCCCCCTTTTTTTCACTGGTGTACCCGCGCCGTGGCTCCCGGCACAATTCAGCCACTATGTTCAGGGCAGGTGTCTCTGCGTGCGCCGACGTTGTCCTAGCCCTGACCATAAATAATAAGGCTGTTAACAGCCTGCATTTGTGGGAGGGGCGTCTGGCTATTTATCCCCCCTACCTGCCGCTCAGCCAGGCGCCCGAGCCTCACGCCCCTCCCTCCCGCCCTTTTTCTCTAAACTCCCTTCAGGTATGCCCCCTTTTTTTCACTGGTGTACCCGCGCCGTGGCTCCCGGCACAATTCAGCCACTATGTTCAGGGCAGGTGTCTCTGCGTGCGCCGACGTTGTCCTAGCCCTGACCATAAATTGTAATTGATGGGTGTTAGGTGCATATAGGTTAACTATGGTGAACAGGGCATTATTGATGGAGCATACAATTATAATAAATCTACCATTTTCATCAACTATTGTGTTGAGACTCTGAAATGAAATAGTATTTTTAAATCCTATGATCACTCCTCTTTTTTTGTAGTGTAAGCGAAATATAAGTCGGGAAAAGAAGGGTGGTGTAGCCTGTGAGAATCGTTAGCACGCAGGTGTATTTCCTGGATGCAAAAGATCTCACGTTTCTGTTTTCTTTTCTCTGACCAAAGGGCAGATATTTTGAAAGACTTGTTTAAGCCCCTTACATTTAGAGACATAATTTTAATCCCCATTTGGTGAGACAAGGAAACTCAATGTAAAAATATATTAATTATACATAACATTGCATAAAGATCTTAGAAGCTTGTAAAGTGACCTTGGAAAAGGTTTGGGATTTTGATTGCTGCGTTCAATGTCCTTTTCCGTGAGTAGACTTTAAGATTCTTGACATCTTGGTGGAGATGGGGTAGGGATAACCTAAAAAGAACAGGAAAACAGCAAACAGTGGTCCAACAGGGACCCAGGGTCCAAACATTACTTCGTAGGACAATAATTTGAGGAGGTGAATAGATCAATTGGATCAGGGATAGACAGACTTAAGTTCACAGGTGGTGTTGTAGTGTGAATACTTAAGAGTAGATAAATGTAAGTTCCAGGGAGTATGGCTTCTATGGATTCATGGTGGAGAGGATTCTACTCTTGTCCTTTCCTGGGAGAGCGATGCTGGTTTCTTCCTTGGAGGTGACTCTGAAGGAATTTTTTTCTTTTAGTTTGTCTCCCTCTTGTGGTAAAATTAGGTTCCACTTGTGAATTGCATCAGCGGTTTCAGAAGGAGTTATATAAGTAGAGTAGTGATATTGAATAATGAGCTTCACATGGTAACCCCATTTGTAGGGTATGTCGTTTTGTCTGAGAATTTTAGTATATTGGGTGTAATTATCTTCTTTTTGCAAGAGTGACTGGGGATAAATCTGTTTAAGAGCTACACTTTGGAATCTCTCTGGAATCTCTTTTTTATGTTGAGCCGCTCTCATTACTTCTTCATTTAGGTGAAAGAAATGTATTCTCGCTAGTACGTCTCTAGGAATTGAGGCCGGAAGAGACTTGGGCTTAGGCACTCTATGTACTCTGTTGATTATTAGCTCAGAGTTAGGAGTATCTGATAAGTATGTTACAATTAGGGCAGAAACAAATTCCTTCAGTTGGTTATCATGGATCAATTCTGGAATATTTCTGAATCTTATATTGTTTCGCCTGGACCGATCCTCCATATCAGCGATTTTTAGTTTAATTACAGCTAGTTCATCCTCTCTTACATTTTGACCGTCGACCAGTGTATTATAAGCAGCCACAAATTCCTCTACTTTATCTTCCAGGTGAGCAGTGTGCTCACTAATAGATATCAAATCTGAGTGAATGGTACAGGTAGCTATAGTCTCTCTGATGCCCCTTCGGATGGAGTCTTTCAAATCTTTAAACATTTTTTTGCAGTGGTGATTCCTTTGTGAGAAGAGAAAGCTTAGCTGCTGCATTAACCCTACAGCACAGCCTGCATCCCAGGAGGATCTTGCCCCTGACTCCACCATCCAAGATGCTGCATCCCCCAACTGGTTTCTAGGCAGGATACTCCTAAGTGCACCAATGTTTTCTGCAAGCGGGCCCCAATGTTTGGACTAGGTTAGTTGATAGTAGAGTATAGTAAGCTGGGTGCTAGGAGTAGATGGCTGGGAAGTGTATACTGTCTATCTTCTAAAAGAGAGTGGGGCAGATTTATCAAAACTGATGTCAAGGGAAAACTGGCTTAGTTGCGAGCGATAGCAACCAAACAGATTTTTAGAGCTTCTTTGAAAAATGAAAAGTGAAATCCATGGGCAACAAAGCCAGATTCCTTTACACCAGATCTCCCCCTGTGTGTTTGACCACCATCACTGCTTACGGTTAGAGAAAGCCCACCCCCTTCATCAGGGTTTTTTCTTAGACAGAATTGCAATCTGTGCTTTGTTCTTTTTATTGCATTATTTTATTACATATTTCACCATTTCCCAAATAAATCTGTTGATCATTTAACTCCTAACTGGGGTGTGTGTTGTGTACTGAGCTGTGCAAGGGTTTCCTGAGTCAGCCCCTGGCAGAAGAGGAAGACCGTCCTGCTATCCTATAGAGTTACAAGCAAAATGTAAAGGAACTGTGCCATAGTGAGGTGAGAACCACCCTTCACCCTGCCTACCGATGGCTCCCCAAAAGAGTGTAACTTATGGAAACGTTTATGCACCTGCAGTATGGACCAGTGTCCTGTCCTGAAACCCAGGTCTATTGACCTGAACTTACAGGGATCTTTATTCACAGGTCAGTGTTTGGTCAGTGATTTCCATCAGTGATTGTCAGCCAAAACCAGGATTGGAACCTAGGGGAAGGACCTGCACCTGTTTTGTGTTTAGAGCTGAACCTGGTTTTGGTTCAAAATCACTGATGGAAATCACTGATTGAACACTCACTGTAAATATGGCCTAAGGCAGATTCTCAGCTGGCTGACCACATAGTGGGCTATCTTGATTTGCATAAACTAACACAAGTTTTGCGCAGAACTATTGTCACTAACTTACCTGTCCGAGATCTTCAGTTTCGGTGCGCTGGGACAGACGCGCTGCGAAGCCACGTCCACTGGTGACGCAAGAGCATCCTTAGCTACGTGATGCAATGCTCTGTTTCTCGCCAGCAGGTGTGTGCTGGAGGAAAGCTAGCGGTGCTTGATTATTCAGCAGTTCTGTTCCTGTGTGCTGTGTCTGACTAATGGAGCACTGAGTCATGGACCCATCAGGTTCTGATCCTGGGACTCGGTGCCCTATTTAAACCCCTTCCTGGCCATACACTGGTAATAGCTTCAGACTCCCTAGCTGTGCTCCTGGTGCTGGTTCTGTGTGCATGTGGATTGCTATTATTGTTATTGACCTTGCCTTTGACCGCGCCCTGTCTCATATTTTGGTACTGTGCTTCTCATCTGGTTCTGATTTTGGCTTGGGTTTGTGACTACAAATTAGACTAGAATTCATTATTGGGTTCAATTAAGGCTACATACACACGACCATGCTGTGTTTTGTGGTCCGTAAATTGCGGATCCGCAAAAACAAATGCAGTCTGCATCTTTTGAGACCCGATTGAAGTGAATGGGTCTTCATCCGAGCCGCTCAAGTGACACAACTCCTTTAAGAGGTCAGCTGCACAACCTGTCGGACATATTTCGGCTGAGGCTACACATTTTCATTGGACTATAAAATATCCCTGTGAAATCGCTGTCTATAGGAAATGCATTGAGTAGCTTTAAAATAGCTTCAGATTGCTGCAGCAAAGTGAGCATTGCTGGAGGGATTTATTCTCCAGACTTGCTGTGAAATCGATGTAGACAAGTGAGTAGTTGGGTTTTCATCACTACATGCTGAGATTTCAGAACGATTTCCAAGCTATTTATATCTCCACAGAGTAACATGAAAATATCTTGGCAATAAAATCACTGCTTAAAGGGATTGTCCCATGAAACATTTTCTATGGATTTCAAACCATCATCTGGATGTGACTACTGCCTCCTGAACGGTGATAGGGGCAAAGCTACAGAAGAAAGGCACGCCCAATGAGAAAGGACACTCCTCTGAGCTGCCAGCTTGATATAAATCTAGCAGACCAAATGGAGTAATGAATGGGGAATTGGGGATTGTCATGTACTATGAGGTATGATTTTAATTTTTTACATTAATCATGGGATAACCCCTTTAAATCGCTCCAGCCGAGGCCTCGTTCACATTTCAGTGTCCATTGCATATCTGTGAAAAAACTCAGTCCATGTGACATCTGTGAAGAGTTCATGAATCATCAGTATTTGGTGCCCATTTTATACCCACTGTGCGTCACGTCGTCCATATTTCATGGATGCTGCCCAGCTGAAAATGTATTTTCAGAGCGTCTCCTATTAGTGGTTGGTGAAAAATGGATTCAACACGGATGCCACACGGACAGATGGTTTTCACTGACCCATAGACTTCAATGGGCGTGTTTGGTCTGTACCATGAACCAAAGTAGCGCATATCTCCATGATTTTTTTCACTGATCCACGGTCAGTAAAAAAATACTAATGTGTGACCAGACACATTCAAATCAATGGGTATGTGTGCTGTCTGTGGAAATGCGTACACACATTCAGGGTTTTTTATACAGTTTTTGACGCCAAAATCGGGAGTGGATCATAAAAGTAGACAAAGTATTAAGGACAGATACACATTTTCTCTTTTTTTTCCTGGTTTTGGTTTCATAAACTGCATAAAAAACCTAACCGCTGGCAACATCCATGGACTGCTGCTGTCATAGCCGTATAACGGCTCAGTACAGCCTCCGTGTCCTTCATGTCAAGACAGACCGTATTTTTGTTGTTGGCTAATGTATGAATTGAACAGGCAAAAAATGGTAGTGTGTTCCATCAGACATATGAAGTTATTGTCCTTCTCTGTGGCTGCAAATAAGAATGTGGAAATTTACATGCGATATGTATTTTATATCCAGAACATGTAAATTCTTTCTGTGGATTTGACCCTTTCCAACGCATAGAGTGAAATCTGTGGCAAATCCATGAAAAACTATTTGACCACTACTTACAAAAAAAATTAGCTTCATGACGAAGTAATTCATCATGAAGCCAGGGGCATAGCTATAGGGGAAGCGGCTGCTTTGGGGCCCTAACTCAGAAGGAGCCCACTCAGGTAGATGACTAATAGATTTTATAGTCAGCGCCCCCTCAACAGTATTATAAAATGACGTTCTATAAAGTGACACTGTAAGAAATACACGAAGCAGCTGTCGGGCCTCGTCTTGACTAGCTACAGGAGTGGGGGCTGCACGAGAGTAGGGGGTTGCGAAGAAGTTGCTGTTGGGGGGTCCTGTTCAAAAATTTGCTGTGGGGCCAAGTCATTTCTGGTTATGCCACTGCATGAAGCAAGTTGTTTTGTAAAATTTGGCGAAGCAGCCAAATCAAATTTTTCAATACTTCATTAATCACTAGTTGTTAATATTATTATTTATTATTAAAACGCCATTCATTCCATGGCGCTGTACATATGATTGTTACAGAAGGAGAGAGGGCCCTGCCCGTGAGGGCTTACAATCTACATGGTATGGCAGAAGGACACCGTAGGTGAGGGTAAAGCTGGTCATGGCGGTATAGAGACAGCAGGGTCACTGGTTGTAGGCTTGTCTGAATAGGTGGGTTTCAGATTTCTTTTGAAGGTTTCCACTGTAGGTGAGAGTCTGATATGTTGGGGTAGAGAGTTCCAGAGTGTGGGGGATGCACGGGAGAAATCTTGGATTGTGGGAAGAGGTGATAAGAAGACTTGTTTGTTACTCTGTAAAGTCTAATTTAGTTTCCACAAGTTCACTCTGATTGTAAAGTGCTGTGGAATATGTTGGCACTATATGAATAAAGATGATTATTAATATGACTAACACAATAAATTGTGCGGATGGATTTTTTTTTTTTATGGAGTCCACTAATTACAAAGGGTGAAATGCATGTGAAAATCTGCAGAAAGAATCGGCATGCTGCAAATTTTAAATCAGTATGGCATTTCTTTTTACACAGATATTGCTCCGCTATTTCATCCACTTTTCTGCTAATGTAATACACTATAGATTTTCCAACAGCAAATCCACACCTTTACCACCGCATGTGAAATCTATCTCCATAGATATATAAAATTAACTATATTCAAATTAGCTGAAAAATGCGGCACTCAACATCTGGTAAGACACTCATGTCATCTTTATCATTTAACCCTAAAGGACCCAGAGCTGTAGTTCATATGATAATCTCAGTTTCCTAAAACTTTGTGTCTATCACATCCTATTTAAAGTGGTGACACTTTCACTAAGCCTAAAAACTGCATGTCTCTAACATCTCAATTTTCGATCTGATTCATATGTGGAATCAAATGGCGTGGGGTGAACCTGATTTGGTACTCAATGATCTCACAATTCTCACATGCTCCTTGAACCTAACCTGGATAGGTCTAATGGTTTTCCATGTATAGAAAAACCACCCAGACTACAAACTGGGACTTACAGGTAATAAAGTCCCACACAGTGAACTCACAACTACCCAATCGTATAAAACGGACCCGTCTCAGCCTGTTACAGGAGCAATATTGGCCACATCTGTAATTGCCGCCAAGTAAACTGCCCTTAACCAGTTCATATTAGTTTGAGCTTCTGTTTCTGTAAGATGGCCGTTCACAAGGATATCTGTCAGATTCTGAGTACGTCTGAATGAGACACAAGGGTAATTCCAGGCAACAGTCTTCAATAGGTGATAATCAGCAATAATATGCCAGTTGTTATAAACCATAGATTTCAACCTATCGAACAAAGGATTGTACCAAAAACAAACGTTAAAGGGATTGTCTGAGTAATTTTTTTGTTCTTTGTATGTTTCTAACTAGGCAAATAAAAGGACTTTACAATTCACTTACATTATGTCCAGTTGCTGCTTTCTCAGATTTCACCGAGGGTCACATGACCTATGATGTCAGCCTCTCTCCCTGCTCTGATGATGTTTCGTGCACAAGCCTGAGAGATCAGATATGTGCCTGTACAGAGACGTCACTGTTCTGGCTATGCTCCCCTGCCACTGTTGCTTATTACTCTCTCCCTGGATTCTTGAGAAAAAACATTAACCCCTTCAGCTGCACAGACTCAGGGCTGACAGCTTTACTGAGTAGCTGCAGGCAGTGAGGAGATAAATGCTGGGCACAGAAGCTCACAGATGAGTTCTGCAGAGCATTGCACAAGAAAAGGTAGGGGGAAGATCCTGTGTGCATTAACAGTGTCATTGTACAGCTGGGACTTGTAGACCTACAAATACAACATGCTGCTGAGTCTCCCAGCAGGCAGACATGTCAATCAGGGTAGCACTTGTATTCACCCCCTTTGCAGAGCAGGGCGAGGGGCAGGGATTGTTGTTATTTCAGGTAAACAAAGGGCCAGAAGAGAACCAGGAAAATGAGAAAATATATATATTTTTTGCCTAAAACTTGCTTAGCTTAGTTATATATCGCTGACCATCAGATTTACAGTGCTATATTTATTTATTTATTTTAATAACTCGGAAAACCCCTTTAAATCTCTTATTTTGGTTCTTACTTCTAGACTCTGAGTTATTTAAAAGAACACAACAATCAATATTGCAGGCTTTAGACAATGATCCCTCAACCAACTGTTTGGAGTAACCCATATTTAAATGTCCATCAAGCACCCAGATGTTTTATGGTCACAATTGAGTCTGCATAATCACAGGAACTGGCCATATAGGAGAGACTGCTTAAGGCCTCTTTCCCACGGACGTGTGCCGTATTGCGGACCGTATTTGCTGATGCACAATACACTGGTGCCGTTCCGTGGGCATTCCGCATCACGGATGCGGAACCATTCTGTTCAATGGGTCCGCAAATCCAGAGATACGGAATGGTACAGAACGGAACGGAATGTCCTATCTTTTTGCGGAACGGCCGGGTCGCGGACCCATTCAAGTGCATGGGTCCGGGATCCGCTGCGACTGCCCCACCGACTGTGCTCGTGCATTGCGGCCCACAGCACGACCATGCGGCGCACACGCCCGTGGGAAAGAGGCCTTACTTGCATAGGATGGAAACTTTTAAATCATAGTAACAGCTTTGTTGCTGTAGATTTTCTGTACTAACAAGTATGTATCTCACCATCTCTAACCTCAAGATCTACATCCAAAAGCTGCAATTGTAAACCATCAAACATATACTGTAAGTAAAAGCCATGTTGTACTTGTTCCAATTCAAGTATACCATGAAAGCCTTTTTTTACCAGATGTTTTTTTTACCAGATGGCGAGTACCACCTTTTTCAGCTAAATTAGATATAGTTAATGAGCACCATAAGGTTCCAGTAGAATGATTCTGCTGCACATATAAGTGTGCACGGGTGTGTGGATGTTGCAGTGGAGGTTGCAGTATTGTCAATGTAACTTACATTACATTTGTGCAATGAGCAGGACACCGGTACAGTGGGTCAGCTATGCAGTGGCTCACAGCACTGCTCTCAGGGAATGATGTCGTCCTGGAGATCTGAAGTTCTGGAGGTTGTTGCTTGCTTGTCACCAGCTGAGGTAGATGACTCAGGCTGGGAAGATGGATCCTTAGCCTCAGCCGAGGCTGGATCCATGGTTGGGATCCCTGGTTCTGGGAGCTCCTACCAACACAGCCTGCCCCTGGCAGGGGTGGCTGGTACACTCACTAAACTTCCTCTCCTCCTCATGAGACAGGACATGGGAACGCCCCACTTCTGCTCACATAGGGGAGGCTAGACTGGAATGGACTATTCCAGACTAGATATACTAACCTAGCTATGGTCTGCTACATATTGCTGCCACCTGCTGGCGGACAGGGAAATTACAGCAAATACATAATACAAGCCTGGAAAGTACATATGATGAAAATGCACAGTTTAATGACACCAGATGACAATACATATACACTTGACATATTGTAGCAGGGAGACAGAGAGTTTTTTGTGACATACTCTGGGATGTTACATACCCATTTACTTTAAGTTAAGCCGTCCTCGGCGTATGCTAAGAGGGTGGAGGAATCAGCTCTGAGGTACCCAATAAATATAAAGTGCTGCATGAATTACATATAATAACATACATAGACAAAACATTTAACGGCTTTCTCGAGGTTCCTGCCCGCTAGAGTAAGGTGTCCAACACACAGTTTCCTTCTCTTGGTATAACCAGGTAACCTAATACTGCACAAAGCAAAACCTTTACTGACTGACTTTGTATGTCTTTAGCGCTGTTGACATCAAAGAAAGCATGGGGGTGTCTTTACTCCGTAATCCCACCATTATGTAATGGAATGCCTGCAAATAGAAGGGTGACTTTATCCTGTATTCATGGCCTGAAGAAATTTGGCTTGTAGCACGATCACTATGATGACTAAAAGGAAGCTAAAGTAAGGCTCTAAGGCTTGAGGTACCATACCTTAGGCAAAAGGCTCAGAAGGGGAGGTATTTATCGTCTCCGTGTCCTCTGGCAATGTCACAGGAGGGGGGTAGTACAATCCCGTCGCGCTCCTGGAAATGAGACACCTCAAGATGGGAACAATCCCGAACATAAAACAAGCGGGAAGGAGCAGCCTAGGGCTTCTAACGATTCCCGAAGCAGCAGGGGTACCTGTGAGGTAACTGGATCTGCCTGGACTTACCACTTGGTCCGACCCTGGGTACCTATGGATATATATCACCGGGTGTAGGCCATTAGTATACAGCGTCCCTATGATGACAGCCCGTACAAGGGGGGGGGGGAACAAGAGCTGTAAAAAGGCACACTTTAAGTGCGTTGCTACATTTTTGTTAAGTGCAATCATTAGAAACAGTGCATACAATCACATTGTGGCACCTAGAAGGAGATTACACACAATGGGCAGGTTATCTTGAACGTTACAAAATTTTTAAACTGGTACAATAGTGCAAAATTATTAAATAGCATGAAACTCACAAAGCGCTCAGGTGTCACGTTTGAGTCCTTTCTTTGGGTGCAAACTTTTACGTTGCAATAAAACATTTTATAAAATAGTGCAAGTGTCAATTGGTGAGTGAGGCTCAACAATAACTTGAGTCCTTTTTCCTGGAAGTGCTTTAAGTTGTAGAATCCTCTTGGAAACTGGTAAAAGTCAATTTGTAATCCGCAGGGTAAAAGTTAATTGCAATTCAAAGGGTTAAAATGTCATATAAATGCAGCAAACAGGCTATCAAGTAACCTGAGAAAGGGGATAAAACACTGAACTTGGACATAAGGGGTTAAGTGCTGTTGGGGGGAGTCCTAACTGACATGACCATCTGGATGAGGACTAAAACAGGCAACCTGTAACCAAAACGGTTAAAACACACAACAACTGCCAACAGGTCCTCACCCGTCAGGTAGCAGTCCATGGAGTGGCTCCCAAAATGTCACTGATGATTAATTATTACTTTACTTTGAGGGGACACCTTTTACAGGTAGGTGTCCAGCTCCTCATCACTTCTGGAGCTGCTAAACCTCATTAGCGGATGTTCCTGCCTCTGATGGTAGCTCATGGTAGCATTGGTTGTAGTGTGCCACCACCCTCTACTGGTGGCTGCAGGAACTGGCTGTGCGGACAGCCTGGTGAATGCTGCTGTGACTCGCTGTAGCCCGGGATCCCCAACCGGTACAGGAGGTGATAGAACTTCTGGCTGCAGGGGCTCAGGAAGGGCTGGAACAGCTGCCTGGGGCTGCTTCCAAGGCAGAAGATATGGTGGCCTGAGGTAGGGCTGCACCTTAGGATTGAACGTAAGGACAGAATTATTTATCTGTCCTACCCTCAGGGTTGGTGGTGGTGACAGATCCGGGATGAGAGGCGCAGGCTCAGGTTGGGGATTCTCTCGGAACTGGATGCGGCCATCTGGGGTTTCTTGAAGACACCTCACTCGGCCCGCAGAGCCTGGGTCCTCCTGCCAGGACTCTGGGGTGATGGCAGGGGAGAGTGGTTTGTCCAATAGAGTGATTTCGGCGGCAAAGAGTCCTTGCATGGACCGCATGGGGGTATATTCAATCTGGTCCCCCACATAAAGGTTGTGTCTGGCCTGGGGCAGGTAGTGCCTCTTGACAGAGCGTCGGCCTACAAATACCTCGGTACCCGAGTAATTGTCCTGGAGGATCCCGACTCCTCGCTCCAGTGAGAACCACAACACTGTCCCGGTTCTTTTGGTTAATTTGGGATCCCCTGGCTGGGAGTTATCAATGACCTTCTTTACCCACTCCTCGACCGCTGATTTCTATTCCCAGGTGGTCTGGGCAAATGCGGTAATCTCGTGGGGCACCTCAGGATTAAGGCTCCGGAGCTTTGCGTAGCTGGGCGGCGGAGTGGAATCACCAGCCGCCTCCGCCGCACCAGGAGGTATTGACAGCGGGACAGGCTCGGGCCTGGTGATGTTGGCTGGGGTCGCAGGAGGCGGTGCAGGGGCGGACACGGACCGGCCGGGGCCTCAGGGAGCGCGGCAGCTCCTACCTGTAGTTGCGGCCAGGCGGCCAGTTCCGGTGCCTCCTGGATGCCATCATGACCTTCTGGTTTGCTGGCTTGTCCACGGCGTGAGTAGCTGCGTCAGCGGCGTCCTCCACGGGTGCTGGCTTGACGTCGACTTCCATTTTCACAGGCGTGTCGTCTTCCGCAGGGGGCGCTTGATAAGGCGGAGGGATCCACGGCCTCCGGGATCTCGATCAGCTCCGGGCTCTTTAAAGCAGGAAACGGGACTTCAGCGGCGGCCTTTTCTGTGACTTGGTTGTGGTGCGGCTTTCTTGCTCAGGAAGGAATCCACGGCCTCCGGCATGGTAGCAAATACAGCGGGCCCACTTTTCTTTATTAGCTGGGAGACCTGGATCTCCAAAGGGTACTCCTCGTACACTGGTTCACCGCCAATCGCCATCTGGTTCCACTTGGGACGTGGATACGCCATAGCTGTGTCTTTCTTGAACACACAAACTGCCAGAACTAAAGGTGGGGCGCAGAGGGAGTCTTTATCGCCTCGGTTCTCAGTAACAAGTTCATGGAGGGCAGTCTCTATTTTTCCCGCTCCCAGAGGGGCGTATTCAATATCATCGCGCTCTTGAGGGGGAGTTGCTAGATTTTCACGCTTCTGGGGGGCGTATACAGCATTTTCCCGCTCTTGAGAGGGCGTTCCTTTCTTTCCACGCTTCCGGGCATGAAGATAAAGCGCCATTTTAACAAATATGGCGAATTTAACAATAGCGAATTAACTCTTGGAATGCTGGAGTGCACGTCTAGCGCTTTCTGGACCAGCAGTACAGCAATAAAGTCACTTTTCAAGGTATTTCCACAAGCGGCAGCACTTGCAATACTGTAGAACATGCGGTCGGGTCCGTTTCAACACACAATTGAATCCGGTTCTGTTATCAGGGGTGGCACACAATTCAATCCGATCCTGTTCGTGACGCCACTTATGCAATGAGCAGGACACCGGTACAGTGGTGTCTCCTACCTCGGTACGGCTGGACTCCTGGATCCTGGCTCACTTGCAATAAAATTGAGTGTGGTCAGTTGGAGTAATGGTGGAATGATTGAGATCCAACTTGTCTTTACTTAGTGGCAACAGATATCCATACGAGTTACAGCAATAGTCTTTTTGGGTCCCAGCAGGTATTGGCAATATGTGGCAGGAATGTATATCTATTCTACTTCTGATCATATGCCTAGTGAATCTGGCAGGTATTTATCTTCTGCTCTGTTTGTCTTCTGCTTGTAGTGGGCCTGACTAGCTGAGGAGGAATTTGGCTTCTCCTGGACTCTGGATATGTACTCACGACACTGCTCGCAGGGAATGATGTCGTCCTGGAGGTCTGAAGTTCTGGAGGTTGTTGCTTGCTTGTCACCAGCTGAGGTAGATGACTCAGGCTGGGAAGATGGATCCTACCAACACAGCCTGCCCCTGGCAGGGGTGGCTGGTACACTCACTAAACTTCCACTCCTCCTCATGAGACAGGACCACTTTTGCTCACACAGGGGAGGCTAGACTGGAATGGACTATTCCAGACTAGATATACTAACCTAGCTATGATCTGCTACATATTGCTGCCACCTGCTGGCGGACAGGGAAATTACAGCAAATACATAATGCAAGCCTGGAAAGTACATATGATGAAAATGCACAGTTAAATGACACCAGATGACAATACTTGATCAGTGGGATTTGAAGGAGCAAGAAGATGATGACTACAATGACACCGGCCATGACACCCAATTGTCTTAGTGGGGGCCAGAGTTGGAAAGAACTGGCTCCTCAGACACGCTGGCCAGAATGGTGACCTGTAGACTTTCTTGCTTACTATTATGACATATCATTGACATCAAGCAGTCTGATGATTACTGGGTAGCCAGGATTTTAGACCCTCGCTATCAAAGCAAAATGGGGGAATGTTTTCCTCCCCAGAATGGGAGGCTAAACCAGGAAACACTGTGTATGCGCCTGCCGCCAGCATGTCTGAAAGAAAGGCCCCTCTTCGCCCCCGGCAGAGTCACCCTCTTCCCGCGCCACAAGCAGCAGAAGGCAGTAGAAGCCTCAGCAGCCAGTTCAGTCTCCTCAACACGATGAAGCAGTCTTTTCATGTGCTGCGCCAGACTGAGACCTCCTACCACTTCGCCAACGTTCAGGCCTACCTACACTCAGGCCTGTCTCCGGCGCATACCCTGTTCTCTGACTCTATGGATTTCTGGGCAGGCAGCCTGGAACAGTGGCTCGAACTGGCATAGTGTGCTCTCTTTCTTGTCCAGCCTCCAGTGTTATTTCAGAGAGGGTTTTCAGCACCACAGGGGGCATGGTGATACCCAAATGGACTAGGTTGCCCTATGCCAGTGTCCAAAACATCACTTAAAAAAAAAAATTATATGAACCAAACCTGGATTTGGGAGGATTTTCACACTCCCTCTGGCTGAGGCTGATGAATAGATCTAGCCTGACTGATAGTGCCTCATCTTGCCACTGTTGCTGTCTGCTTACCTGCCAATCTGCCTACCATCATGTTGTCTGCCTACCATCATGTTCCATAATGCTGGTACTGCTGCCGCCATCAGGCCACTGCTGCAGCCTACCTAACTTCATGTTCTGTACGACTGCTGCCTCCAACTGCTGCTACCTCACTGCCATCATGTTTCGTACGGCTGCTCCTCCATTATGTCACTACTGCCTCCCTACCAGCATTTTCCATACGACTGCTGCTGCTGACTCCATCATGCTACTGCTGTGGCCTGCCTACCGTCATGTTCCGTAAGACTGCTGCCTGCCTGCTTGACGACATGTATAATATACTGTAGTGAAGGAGGAAGAAAAAAAGCACAGAGTGCTGCATATAGTGATACCCTAGTGGTATGGTATGTTGCAGACAAATGACTGCTCAACTACACAACCACAGATATTTATTCTGTTGGATATTCTCAAATCATGACTGGCGGGTGGACCCTTACAACTGGAGTTGGAGAATACTGAACATAATATCTTGAAGAGGCCACGCGACAATTAACAGATTTCTCTGTGTATAAGGAGTTCTCCAAAGATCCTACTACTTATTATCAGAACTTACCGTACATTGTTCTTTGTTATGGAGGGGTGTGTAGATGGGCTTCTTCACAGTTGGATTCTCAAAACATTTGATATATGATTTCCCAAAGAGACCTTATTGGTATATGCTACCAAAGGTGCATAAATGTTTGGAAAGACCACCAGGCAGACCGATAGATGCGGGAAGGAGCTGTGTTACCAAATCCCTTTCCTGCTATCTGGATTGGCTTCTACAGCCATTACTGATTTGGGTACCTTAATATTTAAGGTACACATTGCAGTTTCTGACTACATTGTCCACCTTTATGTGACAAGAGAATTACCAACTTGCCAGCGTTGACATTGGGAGCCTGTAAATCCGCATCCCTATTAATAAGGGTGTAAAAGCAGTCCATCAGCACTTACAGAGTAAAGGTACTTTCACACTTGCGTTGTTGGATTCCGGCAGGCAGTTCCGTCGCCGGAACTGCCTGCCGTATCCGGAATTCCGTATGCAAACTCATAGCATTTGTAGGTGGATCCGGATACGGATCCGTCTCACAAATGCATTGCAATACCGGAACCATCTCTCTGGTGTTTTCTAGAAAAACGGATCTGTTTTTCTGGAACACTTGGTGCCAGATCTGGCATTAATACATTTCAATGGAAAATAATGCCGTATCCGGCATTCCAGCAAGTGTTCCGGAATTTTGGACGGAGAAAATACCGGAGCATGCTGCGGTATTTTCTTCAGCCAAATATCGTAAGAGTGACTGAACTGAAGACATCCTGATGCATACTGAACGGATTGCTCTCCATTCAGACTGCATTAGGATAAAACTGATCCGTTTTTTTCTGGTATTGAGCCCCTGGGACGGAACTCAAAACCGGAAAACAAAAATATACTTTCACACTAGCGTTTTTGTTTTCCGGTATTGAGTTCCGTCCTAGAGCTCAATACCGGAAAAAAAACTGATCAGTTTTATCCTAATGCATTCTGACTGGAGAGCATTCCGTTCAGGATGCATCAGTTCAGTCCCTCTTACGTTTTTTGGCTGGAGAAAATACCGCAGCATGCTGCAGTGTTCTCTCCGGCCCAAAATCCTGAGCACTTGCCGGAATGCCGGATCCAGCATTACTTTACATTGAAGTGTATTAGTGCTGGATCTGGCATTAAGTGTTTCCATTAAAATGCATTAATGCTGGATCCGGGCCCCAAGTGTTCCGGCGAAACGAATCAGTTATTTTCGTCCGCACATGCGCAGACCATTAAATCTGTAAAAAATATAAATACCAGATCCGTTTTTCCGGTTGACAACCGGAAAGACGGATCCGGTATTGCAATGCATTTGTGAGACAGATCCACATCCATATCCGTCTCACAAATGCATCCGTTTGCTTCCGGCGACGGAACTGCCTGCTGGAATCCTCTGCCGCAAGTGTGAAAGTACCCTTATTCAGGTTTTCAGATCCGGCAGAGGATCGCAAAACCTGAAGAGAACAGATCAGTTTTTCCCCCATTCATTGTCAATGGGGACAAAACTGATCAGGATACATCAATATGTATCAGTTCAGTTTGGTTGCGTTTTGGGGCTTGACACAAAACCGCTGCAAGCAGCGTTTTTGTGTCTGATTTTCAAAACTGAACAAACCTGATCAGGTATGAATATCAATTTGTTAAAAATGGATCAGGCGCCCACTATTTTCACACTAGCGTTGCTAGAATCCGGAGGAGATATCGTCGAGCCCGCTAGTGGGTTCATCCGATCACTTCGGCCCGAATGAGAAGGGTTGCATTTGAAGTTCTTTTTCCTGAACTGCGAAATTATTTATTAACTATCTACGGATGAGCGTTTTGATGATATGCTACAAAGGATTTCTCATTGGATCGAAAGACAGGACACCATTTTCCATCAAAGTATTTCACCTGCAGAACGGTTAATGCTTACCATAAGGTAATTAGATTTTTTTTTTTATTGTATATTTTGCTAGTAAATATTATTTTTGGATATTTTATTATTAAATATTTAATGCAGGTTGTCCAGGTTCATAGCTGAACCCAGACATATTTTCATACCCCTTGGTATGCCAATTTGCTTTATTTAAAACTGTACTCTACCTAGCGCAGCTATTCATTGCGCAGGCCAAGGGCTTTGGAGGCTCTGAAGTAGTATTTTTCACAGTGACATCACCGGCTCCTATGGTCAGGCTTAACCCCTATCTCGGCCATCAGAGACGTTGACGTCATTCTGAGCAATGCTAGCCAGAAGCGTACACCTATTGTTCTCCATTGAGAGCCCGTTCCATAACTGGATTTTCCAAAAATGTCCTCTGCCCTGTGAGATTCACCACAGAACAAAGGACAGCATTAGAGCATTTAATGTCAAATCTAACGGTGGTGTAATGGTTATATGGCCAGTTTCGGGTCCAAAACCAGGCCAACCAAATTATATAGCTCGTAGTTTTTTTTGGGCCTTGTTTTTACTTCTTGGCTCATTTGTAGTGATGAGCAGCAGGGGCTATATTCGAATTTGCAATATTTCACGAATATTTGGGTGAAAATTCATCATATATTCGGAAATTTGAGATAATTTTCTTGAACGAGAAAAATCGGCAATGTAATATTCGCGTAATGCATGCTAAATACAGGTGTGGGTCACTTTTGCTACATTTTCCAAGTTGCTAGAAGTTTCCTGAGACTGGAGAAAATATTTGGCATGGCAGAACATAAAAAATGGCTTTATATGCAGTTAGCGTGTGCTACAATATTCACAATTGGGCTAATCGGCACTAACGATGCAAATATTTTTGGGCAATACGTGCAACTTCACATTTTAGAGGCTCTGTATGTATGTATGGACAGCAGAACTTCACACTACCTAACACACTGCACTGCAACAGCTACATTATATCAGGATCTAACTAGGGATCGACCGATTATCGGTTTTACCGATATTATCGGCCGATATTGAGGATTTTAACAGTTATCGGTATCGGCAGTTATCGGTATTTATTTTGCCGATATTCCGATAACAAATCGGGAACACAGATCGCGCTGCTGACAGCGCTCTCCGTGTTCCCTCTGCAGCACAGGGGAGAAGGAAGCAGTGTCCCCCCCCCCCCTGTGCGGCTGCTGCCGCTGTAGCCAATGGGAGGGCAGGGAACAAGAGGAGGGGAGGAGCTATGGCCACTGCGCACCAATGAAGATAAGTCTCTCATTCATTCATATACAGGAGGCGGGAGCTGGCTGCAGAATCACATAGCCGGCTCACGACCTCTATGAGCGGTAGCTGCGATCTACGGTAGTTAACCCCTCAGGTGCCGCGGATCGCAGCTACCGCTCATAGAGGTCGGGAGCCGGCTATGTGATTCTGCAGCCAGCTCCCGCCTCCTGTATATGAATGAATGAGATTTATTTTCATTGGTGGCGCAGTGTGCCCGCGGCCCCCCACCCCAGTATTAACAACATTGGTGGCGCAGCGCGCCCGCAACCCCCCACCCCAGTATTAACAACATTGATGGCGCAGTGCGCCCCCCACCCCAGTATTAACAACATTGATGGTGCAGTGCGCCTGCGGCCCCCCACCCCCACCCCAGTATTAACAACATTGGTGGCGCAGTGTGCCCGCGGCCCCCCACCCCCACCCCAGTATTAACAACATTGGTGGCGCAGTGCGCCCGCGGCCCCCCACCCCCACCCCAGTATTAACAACATTGGTGGCGCAGTGCGTCCGCGGCCCCCCACCCCCACCCCAGTATTAACAACATTGGTGGCGCAGTGCGCCCGCGGCCCCCCCCCAGCTCCGATCAGTTACCATGGCAGCCAGGACGCTACTGAAGCCCTGGCTGCCATGGTAAGCTCCATGCTGCTGTGTGCACAAAGCACAGAGCAGCAAGGACAGTGTGAAGTCCTATTCACCCTGATAGAGCTCTATCAGGGTGAATAGGACAAGGGTTCTAGTCCCTAAGGGGGCTAAAAGTTAGTAAGAAAAAAACCACCAAAATATTAAGTATAAATGAAAAAGAAAGATTTACAAAAAAAATAAAAAATACACATTAACAATAAACATTCATTTTCAGCAGGAATTTTTTTCAAAAACGAAAATTCACATAATATCGGTATAAATTATCGGCTATCGGCCTAAAGTTCACAAATTATCGGTATCGGAACTAAAAAATCAATATCGGTCGATCCCTAGATCTAACCTACACTGACTATCTCCCACTAACGATCTGTATTATATATAAAAGCTATCTAACTATCTAATGTGGTGTGGAAAGCACAGAGCACAGCAATGACACTGCTCTCTCTCAGAACTTTAATATAACTGTAGAAAATGGCTGCTGGGGAGGTTCTTATATAGTAAGGGGTAGGCAACTTTCCTATTGGTTGCTAGGGATGTTGCTAAGTTCAGACAAAGATATTGCAGCCTTCTCATTGGCCCACAAGCAAGAAGGGAGGTTACTGATGAAAAAAAACTCGAATATTCGAAATTATGAATATAAATCACTATATTCTAAATATTTGCGAATTATCAAAGTGCCGATATTCTCAATTTGAATATTCGTGATCAACACTTTTTGTTTTCTTCTAATATATTTTTGGCAACAGGAGAGAGTTTAATGTCTCTGCATTATCCGTTTCGGATATTAATTTCCACAGTTTCCATGATTGTTAAAGATACCTGCTATGCTTTGTGGGAGCTGTTGCATGAAGAGTTTATACCGCACCCAAGAAGGTAACAGTGGATCGAAATTTCTGAAAAGTTTTTGGACGTGTTCCAGTTTCCTAACTGTCTTGGGGCAGTGGACAGGAAACATATCTGTATTATGAAGCCCCAAGGCAGTGGTTCTGAGTACTTTAATTACAATTTACAAAAATTATTTTTCTATTATATTAATGGTCATTGCTGATGTCCAGTACCGAATTGTGGCAATCGATGTTGGTGCTTTATTGCCAAACCAATGATTCAATGGTCTTCAAAAATTTGGACATGGGGCGGAGGGTATACAATAGACCAGCGATGGTGAACCTTTTAGAGACCAAGTGCCCAAACTGCAACTCAAAACCCACTTATTTATTGCAAAGTGCCAAACGACAATTTAACTTGAATACTACAGTCTAATATAGTATATCTTCCATGTGCTTTATCATTTAGCTATAATAGCCTGCCTACATTCAATGCGCTGACTGTCCTATTCTTAGTGTGCTGATAAATGGCAGGAAAAGTTTAAGACATATTGGTACACCATAGACTTTTTCCAGGGTGCGGGTGTCCACAGGGAGGGTTCTGAGTGCCATCTCTGGCACCCGTGCCAAAGTTCGCCACCACTGCAATAGACTGTTTCTTTTTCCACCTCCTCAACATCTACCAGGTACTGATGCTCCCCCCACGCCCTTCGTGATGGTTCATGACAAAGCGTTTCAGATGTGTGGCAATCTAATTAAACCTTAGTGCACCCATGGATTAAACCAGAGCAAACGCATATTTAACTACCCTCTGAATAGGGCCAGAAGAATGGTGGAATACGCATTCAGCATTCTGGTGGCTAAATGGCATATTTTCACCAAACCAATTCAACTAAAAATAGAAACTGTTGATGAGGTACAGTAGTAAAGGCATGTGTGGTGTTACACAATTACCTCCTCATAAAAGAACCAATCCATGTCGAAGAGATCCCCGAAGACAGTGATTTGGCTAGTATAGAAAATGTTGGACCTCTCTCACAGTTTCCAAGATGAGTATTCTGACTCCGATTGTTGTAATAGCGATTTATCCCTAGTTTATCCTTATCAGATAGCTTGAACTCACCAACACCGAGTTTATCCGTGTAAGTTGCCTTATTCTGTAAGCCAGATAACAGAGTACAGCAGAACAGATGGATTCCGGTATTGTGCGGTCAAAAGATGATGCTTTTGTAAGCTTACATGAGAATATATGTGTACCTGTTCAATACCTGGAGCAGTATGAAGAAACAGGAAGTGAGGTACACAGAAGGGGTGGAGCAAAGAAATGAATGACAGCTATCACGAACAGAAAAAACAAGTACATTACCAAAAACGACCACTAGATGGGAGCATATAACCAAATATAGAATATGATATGACTTAAACTATATAGATTTTAACTGTGTAGCAGCACACTCCCCGTCTGGCATTGAAAATGTCACTATTTAAACCATAATGGTAGTTATATAATTGCAAATAAACAACAGTGCAATTTGCTTGATGTCCGAGGACCTGAAAAACATAAAGACAACAGGCATATAATGCAACTAAAATGTAAGGCTTCAAGTGAATCAATTAAAGTTCAAACACTTCTTGCTTGAAGTTTCAGGCAGGATTCAGCAGCCTAGGCAAACAAGTTCATTCTCCAAAGGGCAAGAGCAGAATAAGTTTTATGATAGGCCTGATGAAAGTCTTTACAGTCCCTTGTCTTGCAACTTTCACCTCCACCTTGCCTACCTTACCTTCATCACTAGGAACACTCTTAACAATAAGTCCCATAGGCCACTCGATTCTTTCGGCTTGCTGGTCCTTGAGCAGAACGAGATCTCTAACTTGTATGTTAAGGTACTGACGTTGACATTTCCTTCGTCCTTGCAGAGTGGAAAGATACTCCATCTTACAACTTTTCCAGAAGCCGTTGGCAAGGTTTTTTATTCGCTTCCATTGATCAAAGCACAGATTTCCGTCTTTAAAGTTTCCAGGTGGAACAGGAATTTGCTTTTGGGTAAGCAGGGTAGCTGGGGTAAGGATAGTTGAGTTCTCTGGATCTGTTCTTACTTTATTTACATTTGACCCTATAACACGTGTTGAGACGTAACGATCTAATTGTTTACAATTGGTCACTGGACCATTAATGTCTCTAGGTTGACACGTGTTATATTAATACTAAAATTTAACATTTATTACTTGTCCATAAAATTAACTGGAACTGAATTAGAATTATCAGCTGTGCCTGCTCTATCACTGGCTATCATCCATCTGTAGTAAGGATATTATACTGAAGTAATACCACTAGAGGGCGACCTTCAGTTATAACTGTGTGTCTATTTACACTGTTGCCACTTAGAATTTTCTGTACTTTGTTTAGTGCACACTATTAATTTCACAGTGCGCTGCCTCCTAACAGTGACTGCTCCTCTAGTGTTTACTTGATTCATATATCAAATTTCTTTGCTTAGCATGGCTCTCGCTGGCTAAAACACAAATTATTTACTCTCTGCCCCAGAGATGGATTAACTTTGCGATGGTGCGTATAAGCCTTATCCACTTGGAAAAAACGTTCAAAGCGCTGACAGCCCAAGACGAGGGTTGTAACTTCAGGACAAATCTCTGGACTCTTGTCAGGTTCTAGAAGACTGAAGACGTCAGCCGTGGTCTCTTCTGTGTGAGCAATTCAGGACCTGAAAATACACTTGCAGACACTGGCCTAGTAGCATGATCTGCAGGATTAATTTCAGATGGGACATAATGCCATTGTTCAGGTTTAGATGATTTCCTGATTCTTTCTACATGGTTGGTGACTTAGACAGACATAGAAACGTTTAGTCTGGTTGTATATGTAGCCCAGAACAACCTTACTGTCTGTGTAGAATTTGGTGTCATCTATCTGAATGTCTAGCTAGCGTAATATGAAATCTGCCTAGGAATTGTGTGCTCAGGCTTAGGTGCTAACTTAGCTTTCCCAAACAGAAACCCTATGTGGGTTTAATTAGAAGAGTCTCTCACCTTGAGGTAGGCAACAGCCACTATGGCCTCAGTAGATGCGTCTGAGAAGATGTGAAGCTCTTTTCTCCGTCTCGTAGCAAGGGAAGCTGAGGTGTAGCAGCGTGGTATATGGATTCCATCTAAGGTGTGTAGAGATTGTTTCCAGGACTACCACTTTGAAAGCTTGTCAGATGGCAGTGAAGCATCCCAATCTTTAATAGACTCTGAGAGCTGTCTAAGTAAGGCTTTACCTTGTATGGTAATGGGAGCCCATTGGATTGTATAGGCTGTTTACCACTGACAGAACACCACGCTTAGTAAATGGCTTGTCTGTAGAGCTGACTTGAAAGCTGAAAGTGTCCTTTAGTAAGTCCCACCGTAGGCCGAGACTTCTCTGTATAGGTGGCATGTCCATTCCCAGATTTAAGTCCTTAAACCCTGTGGCATGATCTCCAGGTTGAAAGGCTTTCAAAGCAGCAACACTATTTGAGGCAATTTTGTGTAGTTTGAGGTTAGCCTCAGAAAGCATACCTTGTGTCCTTTAGAGGAGGTCTATGGCTTCTTTAGCTGTAGGTAAAGACTTAAGTCCATCGTCAACATAAAAGTCTCTCTCAACGAAGTGTCGAGCATCCGCGTCATACTCCTTTTCTCCATCAATGGCAGTCCTTCGTAAACCGTATGTTCCAACAGCGGGTGAGGGACTATATCCGAAAACATGCACTTTCATGCGGTATTCAATAATCTCATTGTCCATGTTGTTGTGCCACACAAACCTTAGGAAGTTCATATGGTGTTCGCGTACAATGAAGCAATGAAACATCTGTTCAATATCAGCAGTTATGGCAACTGGTTCTCTTCTAAATAGTATGCCTACAAGGTTGTTGGTTATATTCGGGCCAGTGAGAAGAACATTGTTTAGGTATACACCTTGATGCTTGGCACTGGAGTCAAATACTATCCTGATTTGTTTTGGCTTATGTGGATGATACACTCCGAAGAAAGGCAGATACCAGCACTCATCGTGTCTTTAAAGTGGTTTGGCCTGATCATTGTCAAAGATCCTTTTCATAAAGGCGATGAAATGGTCCTTCATTTCAGGCCTGTTGCTTAGTGTTCGTTTAAGTGAGTTGAATCTGGATAAAGCCTTTTCACGATTGGTTAGGAGTTTGGCCCTTGTAGCATGAAGAGGTAATGGTGCAACTGTTATACTCTTCCATAAAGAATTCCTTATCCATTATTTTGATGAATTCTCTGTCTTCAACTGACAAGGCTATTTTGTTGTCCTCACTTGTAGTACAAAGCACTGTGGTACCTGGGTTGTCATCACAAAGGACAGGAGTAACATAAGGTACTTGGATGATGTTAAGAAGCTTCCCCTTTATTTCATAATGGTGAGGGCACTGTTTGAAGTGGGATGCACGTCCGTTTCCCAACACGTAAGTCTTGAAAGAGTGGATCTCAGATGGCGTACACATCCTGTCCAAGCATACATCGCCCACTATTACCCAGCCTAGGTCAAGTCTTTGTGCATAAGGGGCGTTGTCAGGCCCATCGCACTGATCGCATACTTCATGTACTCTGAGAATGTCCCTTCCTAACAGGACTAACATTTCAGCACTCTTGTCCATTGCAGGAATCTCATCAACAAGGTGCCTTAAATGAGGATGTTGATACGCATCTTCTGGAGTGGGAATGCCTTCCCTTTCATCTGGTATCTGGTCGCACTCGACTAACTTTGGTAGGGGTATCCCCTCTCCCTCGTTGATATAAGAGACCATGAATCCATCAACCCTTCTGCCGAAGGTCTCTACAGGATCAGAACAGGTTTTGAGAGTATATGGTGTTGCGTGAAACTCTATGCCAAAGATCTCAAAGAATTTAGGCTTAACCAGGGATCTGTTGCTCTGTTCATCTATTATGGCATACATCCTAGCAGCTTTCTCAGGATGACTCTTTGGGTATATCTTGACTAGGCATATCTTGGCACAGCATTTGTGATCCTTGCCTTCTCCACAGACTTCTGTACATGAAGAAGTGATATTATCTTTGGTTGGAGCATGACCTTGTTGCTCCCCGCCATGATTTGAGACAGGAGTTTAGGTAGGAAGCTACCGCATTCTGTGCACTTGATGACAACTTTACAGTCTTTAGCAAAATGGCTATAAGAAGCACAGCACTTGTAGCATATGCCAAGTTTTCAGGAGAATCTCCCTGCGCTCTTGCAAAGTCTTTGCCCTAAGCCCACGACATTTCTTAAGAGCGTAAGGCTTCTTGTGAATAGGACACTGACGATTAGGGTTTTTATTTCTGTCATCCACAATGCCCTGATCAGTAGGTGAGGTTGTGGAGGGTGAGATGTCTGTCCTTTTAACAGATATACAGTAGGTCTATTTAAATCTCTATATGTAGCTGCTGTGTTATCATACCTTGATGATGGTGAGGATGAAGCAGGCAGGTTGGGTTCATTGAAGCTGAAGCTGGGATCGTTTCTCATCCAGGCTTTATCACTAATGAACCTGCAGAAGTATGAGAATGGAGGAAAGGATACATCATAGTGTCATCTGTATCTTGAGCGCTGTTGTGCCCATTTTCTCTCCATATGGCAGTTTAAACACCACTGGGTTGACACCATGAGTGGTGTCCAAGAAGCTTAGCCCATGTAGACTTGGGTCAGTCTTTGCCAACTCTAGCTCCATGAGGAAGTCACTTAGATCTTGGAGCTTGCGATAGTCTTTGTTTCCTATTTTAGGAAGTTTTGCAGTCTCTTGAATAGAGCGTTTCCTATGGCTTCAGAGCTACCAAAGGCTTTCCTACGCACTGAGCATTTTACAGCGCGTAGGAACGCGCTGTAAAATGCTCAGGTGTGAACCCAGCCTTAGAGTCCTGCAAAAAGGCTGAGTATTTTGCAGACAGCTGCTGGGAGCGTACATATACAGTAAATAGGTGATTTATAGAGTCTCTTATTTCAGCTGGTTGATCATTAGAGTGTAACAAAACTGACATGTGGTGTGAGGTTCTGTCCCAGAGGTCTGACAGATTACTGGAGAACTCATCTCTAGTGGCTTGATAGTTTTCTCTGAGTTTCTGTGTTGGTTTTATTGTATGTTTGGGTCTTACACTTTGTTCGGTAATATCTACAGAATCTGTTCCCTGTACGTCTGCCGGCTCAGAGGCATGATGTATCTGCATTGGTTTAGCCATAAAAGAGTGTTCAGAGCCTTGTCTAGACATTTTTTACGGTTTTGCAAAAAATGGTACTGTCTCTTTAACCGCCTCCGGACGGCCTAATGCAGGATCGCGGTCCGGAGGCGGCTGTTCCAGGCAGAGTCACGCGTCTACGCGTCATCTCGCGAGACGCGTGACTTCCTGTGAACGCGCGCACACAGGCGCGCGCGTTCACAGGATCGGAAGGTAAGAGAGTGTATCTACAGCCTGCCAGCGGCGATCGTTCGCTGGCAGGCTGTAGATGTGATTTTTTTAACCCCTAACAGGTATATTAGATGCTGTTTTGAT
Source organism: Bufo gargarizans (assembly GCF_014858855.1). Classification (NCBI taxonomy): domain Eukaryota; kingdom Metazoa; phylum Chordata; class Amphibia; order Anura; family Bufonidae; genus Bufo; species Bufo gargarizans. The sequence continues at coordinate 118,165,419 of NC_058088.1, forward strand.
AACAGCGTCTAATATACCTGCTACCTGGTCCTCTGGTGGTCCCTTTTGCTTGGATCGACCACCAGAAGACACAGGTAGCTCTGTAAAGTAGCACCAAACACCACTACACTACACTACACCTCCCCTGTCACTTATTAACCCCTTAGTAACATAAAATAGTTTGTAAGGCTGGAAAAAGATATCTGTCCATCCAGTTCAGTCTGTTATCCTGCAAGTTGATCCAGAGGGAGGCAAAAAAAAAACAACTGAGGTAGAAGCCAATTTTCATCTTGTTAGGGGGGAAGAAAATCCCTCCCGACTCCAATCAGGCAATCAGCACAACTCATTGGATCAACAACCTCTCCAGAAATCTGATAACTATAACCTGTAATATTATTACACTCCAGAAATACATCCAGGCCCCTCTTGAGCTCTTTTAGTGAATTACCATCCCCACCGCCTCAGGCAGAGAGTTCCATAGTCTCACTGCTCTTACCGTAAAGAATCCTCTTCTATGTTTGTCTACAAACCTTCTTTCCTCCAGATGCAGATGATGTCCCCTTGTCACAGTCCTGGGTATGAATATATCATGGGAGAGGTATCTGTACTGATCCCTGATGTATTTATCCATAGTTATCAGATCTCCCCTCAGTCATCTATTTTCTAATAACCCTAATTTTGATAATCTTTCTAGGTACTGTAGTCCACCCATTCCAGTTATTAGTTTAGTTGATTCAAATGAAAAAAGAAGCTTCAGCACCAAGCATGGACGTAGAAGAAATTCCCAATCTTTATTCAGCAATATTCCATATATACAGCAATCAGTGGCACAGGCTCCCGCTTAATCCCAGGCAATCAACGCGTTTCGAACACAAAGTGTTCTTAGTCATGATCTAGGTGACTTGCATGGTGATCACTGAAATAGGGTCCAGTTCCCGCTATTCCGCCCCCAGGAGGAGTCCTGGGGAGGTGGGTTGGACGCCAAGACAATCAAAACCATGCAAGGCACCTGTACAAACATTTCTCCCGTGATAAAACATATAAGTTTACTTTAAGCATACTAAACAATTAATTAAACAATCTAAAATCATGTGGTTTTACCTATCTGAATGCGCCATAGCCCGAGAGTGGTAGAAAATATATATATATATATATATATATATATATATCATTGTCCACAAGGCAGGTTTAAAACAAATAACTGAACATATACAAATATATAGATGGATATCCCTAGTGAATATAAGATGTAAGGAAGCAAAGATATAAATGTAAAAGATGGAAAAAATGGGACGGAATACAAAGAAATATAGAATCAAGAAATGAAAAAATGTCAGAAAATCCACTGATACAATCAGGTGAAACCCTATAAGATTGACAATATATATATGCGCATATTCCGTTATATGGCTGTTTGTATCAGTTCAATTGAACCATATCCGGGTAGCCATGGTTCTAGACGAGTTGTGTTCCCATATGCACCTGGCAATCGCCTGGTGTGAATTCATGTCCTAGTCTGCGCTTATTCAGCAATCAAAGGGTTATAACCGGCATGAGGTTAATTGGTAGCGCTGCCTCGTAGTGTTTTTCTTATTTCTTGCTGCATGAGAGAGTCCTTTTCGAGCGATCCTCTTAGTATTCCTAAAGAGAATACACTGTCACTAAGATCTAAGATTTTACAGGGGAAAGATGAAAGAGACCGAGTAGTTATACAAAATCTAATCTCCTTATTTGTATTAGATCTAATCAATGTTATTATTTAATACTTGATTCGTTTTTAATTTTGATTTTAATTTTACTATTGACATCTTATTTCCCATTCCCATTTGGATTACTTTCTTTCTCACGTTCCCCGTGTTTCTTCCTAGTTATCAATATTTTTTATTATTTTATATTTATTTATGATATGGATATTTATTCTTGATCACCTCACAATTATGGGTGATCAAGAATAAATATCCATATCATAAATAAATATAAAATAATAAAAAATATTGATAACTAGGAAGAAACACGGGGAACGTGAGAAAGAAAGTAATCCAAATGGGAATGGGAAATAAGATGTCAATAGTAAAATTAAAATCAAAATTAAAAACGAATCAAGTATTAAATAATAACATTGATTAGATCTAATACAAATAAGGAGATTAGATTTTGTATAACTACTCGGTCTCTTTCATCTTTTCCCCTGTAAAATCTTAGATCTTAGTGACAGTGTATTCTCTTTAGGAATACTAAGAGGATCGCTCGAAAAGGACTCTCTCATGCAGCAAGAAATAAGAAAAACACTACGAGGCAGCGCTACCAATTAACCTCATGCCGGTTATAACCCTTTGATTGCTGAATAAGCGCAGACTAGGACATGAATTCACACCAGGCGATTGCCAGGTGCATATGGGAACACAACTCGTCTAGAACCATGGCTACCCGGATATGGTTCAATTGAACTGATACAAACAGCCATATAACAGAATATGCGCATATATATATTGTCAATCTTATAGGGTTTCACCTGATTGTATCAGTGGATTTTCTGACATTTTTTCATTTCTTGATTCTATATTTCTTTGTATTCCGTCCCATTTTTTCCATCTTTTACATTTATATCTTTGCTTCCTTACATCTTATATTCACTAGGGATATCCATCTATATATTTGTATATGTTCAGTTATTTGTTTTAAACCTGCCTTGTGGACAATGATATATATATATATATATATATATTTTCTACCACTCTCGGGCTATGGCGCATTCAGATAGGTAAAACCACATGATTTTAGATTGTTTAATTAATTGTTTAGTATGCTTAAAGTAAACTTATATGTTTTATCACGGGAGAAATGTTTGTACAGGTGCCTTGCATGGTTTTGATTGTCTTGGCGTCCAACCCACCTCCCCAGGACTCCTCCTGGGGGCGGAATAGCGGGAACTGGACCCTATTTCAGTGATCACCATGCAAGTCACCTAGATCATGACTAAGAACACTTTGTGTTCGAAACGCGTTGATTGCCTGGGATTAAGCGGGAGCCTGTGCCACTGATTGCTGTATATATGGAATATTGCTGAATAAAGATTGGGAATTTCTTCTACGTCCATGCTTGGTGCTGAAGCTTCTTTTTTCATTTGAATCCATTACACGGACTGACTTGGGTCCGCCTCGTGCACAGCTACATTGGACATTTGAGGTGAGCTGGCTTTTCTTCCTTTGCCTATTAGTTTAGTTGCCCTCGCCTGAACCATCTCCAGCACTGCTATGTCTGTCTTGTTAACAGGAGCCCAGAACTTTACACAGTACTCCATGTACGTTCTGACTAGTGATTTGTAAAGTGGTAGGGCTATGTTCTGAACACGGGTATCTATGCTGCTTTTGATGCAACCCATAATATTATTGGCCTTGGCAGCAGCTGCCTGACAGATTTCCACTGTTTAGTTTTCTGTCTACTAAAAGTCCTAAGTCCTTTTCCATGTAAGTGTTACCCAGTGTTTTACCATTTTGTATGTACATGCATTTTTCTTTCCCACGTGCGTAACCTTACAGTTGTGTTAAACCTCATCTGTGCAAGCCTTCTACAAGATAATTAGCCCCTTTGCTACGGCGCTGGAGCGAAGCACAAACATGGCGCCCGCTCGCAAGTGCAGCAGGTGTCATGGCCAGCGAGTCTCTGCGACTAATGACAGCGACCGGCATGTGATCATTAAATTTTGGGCTTCTTACCGACATCCTCTCCCGCCAATGAGGATGCCAGTAATTGAATTCAATGCACAATGAGTCTATCTCTAAACCAGGGTATTGAAGCTGCAATTCTGCAAAGCTGCCAGAAATTAGCAATTCTGTACAAATAATGGATCTAAAAGATCCATGATTGCTCAGAATTAAAAATAATAATAATTTTGCAGGCTTAAATATGAGCTTCAAAATCATAAAAGTAAAAAAACAAAAAAATTAATAAAAAATCTATTAAAAAAATATAAAAGTTTAAATCACCCCCTTATTGTAGAAAAAAAAAACATAAATAACAAAATATAAACATAAAAGGCATCACTACGTCCGAAAACATCCGTACTAGTAAAATATAAAAATATTTTTTTAATATGGCAAATGGCATAATGGAAAAAAGGGTCAAAATGGCCAATTTGCAATTTTTTCATCCCTTCTCTTGCCTAAAAAAAAATTAATAAAATGTTATCAAAAAGTCACACACTCCAAAATGGTATCAACAAAAACTACAGATTGTCCCGCAAAAAAATGAGCCCCCACACAGCTCAGTAGATATAACTATAAAAAAAGTTATGGGGGTCAGAATAGGGTGAAATTTCTTTTTTTTTTTCAAACTTTTAATTTATTTTTACACTATTAAGACATAAAAAACCTATACATATGTGGTATAGTTGTAATCATAATGACCCTGAATGAAGGGCACAGGTTAGTTTTACCGCAAAGGGAACGCAATGGGAACAAAACCCGTAAAACGGTAGAGGAATTCCATTATTATTTTTCAATTTCACCCCATTTATAATTTTTTTCCCACTTCCCACTACATTGTGTGCCATATTGGTGGCATTAGAAAGTACAACTAGTCCCGCACAAAATAAGCCCTCATACAGCTATGTGAATAGTAAAATAAAAAAGTTATGGCTCAAGGAAGAGGAGTCCAAGCATTCTGATTTTATATACTAACCTTTTATGTGGCACAGTATGATATGCTTTGGAGAGGTCAAGTCTAGAACATTGACTCAACCCGGCCAAGTCTAGAACTTACTTCCTCATAGAAACCGAAATTAGTTTGACATGACCAATCCCTTATGAAGCCATGCTGATATGGTATTATATGCTTAATTTTATTAAAAGGGTTCTCTGGGAATTAAGAAATGAAAATACTTTAATATTACTTTATTATAAATATATTACCAAATACCTTTCATTAGTTATAATAGTTTGTTTTATCTGGGGAGCAATCATCAGGGGAAATAAGATGGCTGCAATCCTATTAGTACACATAAAACCTGTCCTAATCACACAGGAAGACAGGTTACTTCACAACACTGAGCTAAAGAGCTGCCTCATCCTCTTCTCTGGTCTTCTTGTAAAAGATTAGGATCCTGAATAGGGTATTCAGCTGAATCTCTGTAGGAATGGAGTTCATGTGAAGACAGGTGAAGTACAGAGAGGAGGGTCTGTTGTGGCTAATCAGCAGCAGCACTTGTATGCATTGTTTGCATTACCACAGTCTCTCCTATCTGTCCTCTGTACTTCAAATGTTTCCTCATGAACTCCATTCCCACAAAGATTCAGCTACTGTTCTTATCTGCTGTATTCATAATATCTGACAAGTAGGAGAGGAGGATGAGGCAGCTCTTTAGCTCAGTCTTCTGAAGTAACTTGTCCTCTTGTGTGATTAGGACCAGTTTTGTGTGTACTTTACTAATAGGATGGCAGCCATTTAATGTTTTCTAACGATTGCTTCATAGACAAAAGGAGCCATTATAACTAATGAAAGGTATTTGGGAATATATTTATGATAATGTAATATTTGAGTATAACCGTTTACCCACAACAGATGTTAGATGTACTGTACCGGCCTATAGTTTCCAGGCTCTGTTTTTGACCCCTTTTTGATTATTACCACCACATTTGCTAAGCGCCATTTGCTATTGAGTCCGTAAATATCAGAAATAAGTGTCTGTCTGTGACATTACTTAATTCTCTTAGGATAAGGGGGTGTATGCCATCTGGTTCCGGCAATTTGTCTATTTTAATCTTTTTAAGACGCGCTGTACTTCTTCCTGGGTCAGACAGGGCACTATTAATGAAGAATGTACTTTTACTCTGCATTTCATCTGACAGTTAATTTTCCTCAATAAAGACAATGGAGAAAAAACATTTAATAGATTCACTTTCTCCACATCACTCTCTACAACTCCTCTTTCTGACTCTGTAAAAGGCCAACAATTTCTGGTTTAAACTTTTTACCATTTATACACTACGTGCAGAATTATTAGGCAAATGAGTATTTTGACCACATCATCCTCTTTATGCATGTTGTCTTACTCCAAGCTGTATAGGCTCGAAAGCCTACTACCAATTAAGCATATTAGGTGATGTGCATCTCTGTAACGAGAAGGGGTGTGGTCTAATGACATCAACACCCTATATCAGGTGTGCATAATTATTAGGCAACTTCCTTTCCTTTGGCAAAATGGGTCAAAAGAAGGACTTGACAGGCTCAGAAAAGTCAAAAATAGTGAGATATCTTGCAGAGGGATGCAGCACTCTTAAAATTGCAAAGCTTCTGAAGCGTGATCATCGAACAATCAAGCGTTTCATTCAAAATAGTCAACAGGGTCACAAGAAGCGTGTGGAAAAACCAAGGCGCAAAATAACTGCCCATGAACTGAGAAAAGTCAAGCGTGCAGCTGCCAAGATGCCACTTGCCACCAGTTTGGCCATATTTCAGAGCTGCAACATCACTGGAGTGCCCAAAAGCACAAGGTGTGCAATACTCAGAGACATGGCCAAGGTAAGAAAGGCTGAAAGACGACCACCACTGAACAAGACACACAAGCTGAAACGTCAAGACTGGGCCAAGAAATATCTCAAGACTGATTTTTCTAAGGTTTTATGGACTGATGAAATGAGAGTGAGTCTTGATGGGCCAGATGGCTGGATTGGTAAAGGGCAGAGAGCTCCAGTCCGACTCAGACGCCAGCAAGGTGGAGGTGGAGTACTGGTTTGGGCTGGTATCATCAAAGATAAGCTTGTGGGGCCTTTTTGGGTTGAGGATGGAGTCAAGCTCAACTCCCAGTCCTACTGCCAGTTTCTGGAAGACACCTTCTTCAAGCAGTGGTACAGGAAGAAGTCTGCAAGGTAAGAAAAACATGATTTTCATGCAGGACAATGCTCCATCACACGCGTCCAAGTACTCCACAACGTAGCTGGTAAGAAAGGGTATAAAAGAAGAAAATCTAATGACATGGCCTACTTGTTCACCTGATCTGAACCCCATTGAGAACCTGTGGTCCATCATCAAATGTGAGATTTACAAGGAGGGAAAACAGTACACCTCTCTGAACAGTGTCTGGGAGGCTGTGGTTGCTGCTGCACGCAATGTGGATGGTGAACAGATCAAAACACTGACAGAATCCATGGATGGCAGGCTTTTGAGTGTCCTTGCAAAGAAAGGTGGCTATATTGGTCACTGATTTGTTTTTGTTTTGTTTTTGAATGTCAGAAATGTATATTTGTGAATGTTGAGATGTTATATTGGTTTCACTGGTAAAAATAAATAATTGAAATGGGTATATATTTGTTTTTTGTTAAGTTGCCTAATAATTATGTACAGTAATAGTCACCTGCACACACAGATATCCCCCTAAAATAGCTCAAACTAAAAACAAACTAAAAACTACTTCCAAAAATATTCAGCTTTGATATTAATGAGTTTTTTGGGTTCATTGAGAACATGGTTGTTGTTCAATAATAAAATTAATCCTCAAAAATACAACTTGCCTAATAATTCTGCACTCCCTGTATAATTGGAGAACACTTTAGGGTTGTTTGTACTCTCTTTGGCAATGAATCTCTCTGTCTCCAACTGGTTGCTTTTATTTGTCTCTAGTTTTTCAATGCTTCCTTGCTACCTTCCAGCGATTTAAATAGTCTCTTCTTGTCCTTTATTGCTTTCTTTACATTTTTATTTAGGCTTCCTTTACATTTCTATTGATCCACATAGTTTTTTCTTGTTCCTCACCCTTTTATTTCCATAAGGTATGCACTTCTCACAATTAGGCCTCTTTCACAGGAGCATGGTGTGTGAGGGCCCGATAAGATGCGGGTGCGTTGCGGTAAAATGCACAATTTTTCTGAGCGAGTGCAAAGCGTTTTAATGCATTTCGCACGCGCGTGAGAAAAATCACCATGTTTGGTACCCAAACCCAAACCCGGACTTCATCACTGAAGTTCAGGTTTGGGTTAGGCGTTGTGTAGATTTTATTATTTTCCCTTATAACATGGTTATAAGGGAAAATAATAGCATTCTTAATACAGAATGCAAAGTAAATTAGGGATGGAGGGGTTAAAAAACAATTTAAAGTTAACTTACCTGCTCCATAGCTGTCGGTCTCTGTTCTATCTTCAGGACCTGGCAAAAGACCTGTGGTGACGCCACTATGGTCCAATCACATGGTTCATCACCATGGTGAGGGACCATGTGATTGGATCATGTGATATGACGTCACCACAGGTCCTTAGCCGGCAGCTCAACATTACAGAAGAAGACAGAGATCTGCAACTACGCGATCAAGTGGACTCGGTGAGTTCATTATTATTATTTTTTTAACCCCTCCATCACTATTTTACTTTGCATTCTGTATTCAGAATGCTATTATTTTCCCTTATAACCATGTTATAAGGGAAAATAATACAGATCGGGTCCCCAGCCTGATCGTCACCTAGCAACCATGCGTGAAAATCGCACCGCATCCACACTTGCTTGCGGATGCTTGCGATTTTCACGCGGCCCCATTCACTTCTATGGGGCCTGCGTTGCGTGAAAAACGCAGGATATAGAGCATGCTGCGATTTTCGCGCAACACACAAGTGATGCGTGAAAATCACCGCTCATGTGAACAGCCCCATAGAAATGAATGGGTCAGGATTCAGTGCGGGTGCAATGCGTTCACCTCAGGCATCGCACCCGCGCGGAAAACTCGCCCGTGTGAAAGGGGCCTTAGAGTTTTAGGATGCTTTTAAAAATATCCCATTTAGTGGCTGCAATTTTATTTTCGCGGATATTGTGCCAGATAGTGAGGCTAAAGGCCTCTCCTAGCTGGTCAAATTTTGCTTTTTGGAAGTTTGGTGTTTCTGTGCCTTTCTGAAGAAACTTTTAATATTTTTTTTTTTTTTAGTATTTATTTATTAATTTTAAAATAAACAATACAATATCATCACAACTGGGATACCCCCCAAAAAAAAGAAAAACACAGGACAGCAAAAAGGAGAAAGTACACTGGTGCTGTGATGAGCCATCATAGTATAACCCCAAGGAGATCACATGAGTAAATCCTTTTAGCAGAACATCCCAACATGCAATATCAAGTGATCACCAGACTACACTCACACTCCACACACAACGACAAGCCCCCGCAGTCCATCTTCTAGTCTATAACTAGATGGTGTTTCAAGCATGAAGCCAAACACCCCAAATCTTTTCAAAACGATCCGGAGTTCCCCTAGACGCAAGTGTTAGCTTATACATGTGTAATTCTGTATTTATCAGTTTTACCCAGTGAGCAAGAGTAGGGACTTTACATGGCTTCCAATTAAGGAGGATAATCTTCCTCCCACAGAACAGTAAAAGAGCAATTGTCTGCCGTACTGGGTAGGAATCAATTTCATCACAAGGCCAAGTAAACACACAGCAGGAGAACAAACTCTCGGAAGACCCAAATTTGTAATTATAAATGAACAAATCTTACCCCAATACTGCTGTAGAGAAGGGCAAATCTATATCATGTGGAACAACGAGCCCCTCGACTCCCCGCATCTAGTGCATGAGGAACAGCCGGACAGAGGTTAAATATAGCCTATGCTCCTATGCAACCACTTACTCTGGATAAACTGGAGCACTAATCACTGTAGACCTCCACACAGAGCTCAGCTCTTTTAGATGCTATGCAGTGTCTCAGGGGGTCAGTAGTGTAGCCTTAGATATGCTGGGCTTTGTAGTGCAGGGCAACCCACTAACCTGGGATTCACTGTCGTCTTCAATCTGGGCAGCGACTGGAACAGGCAGTTCATAAATGTTCGTGACGCCAGTGTCAATTGAACGGTGACACGCCGTGTAATGTTATGTGGAATAATGGAGTAACCACGTGATAGCCAACCAAAACTGGAACTTTACTGGTTTTCAGTAGTAATCATGCATGGACATAGGTGGAAACGCAGTTCCATTGAAGACAGTTGATTTGCATATGAAGACAGTGGGTTTGCATAAGTTACAGACAGGCCGGAAATAGCAAGGTGATTTTCAGAGGGTTAAACACAGAACTTGTAGTACAGGAGGCTTGCACTCTATTCCTGACTGATCCTGAAACATGTGACTTATTCTCCAAGGTCTGATGCCCTAGCTCTGGCGTATCCTTGAATCTGTCTTTATCAAGTACCTCCTCTGTTACCTTGAGTACCTCTTGCTGATTAGACTCGCCTTCTGTTTTATTCTGGGTCTTCAGGCTGTTTAACTATGCCCTTCTTGCTTCTACGAATACGGACTCAGGAGGGGAACCTTCTCCTCGGATCTGGAATCCGGTTACAGGGCTTACTCTACCCTCTCAGCACTGAGTCTAGAAACTTCTGCCTTTCTGAGCTAGGCCCTAGCCTATTTATACTAAACTGGGGGCTCCCTCTGCTGGCTGTGACAAGGATTGCCGGTAACCGGCCTGACTGGCTTAAAGGGAAATACACATTCCAATCTAGCAGTGTCGGGTAGCCTACCCGTATGCTGCACACCCCCAGACTTTAACGTGAGTAAGGCCTCGTACTCACACACATACCTGAACCAACATAAGCTGATGCATAATTTAAACATTACATTATAAATATGATAAACAACTATTTCACACAAAAATATAACATTTGCAACTTGATGAACAAATGACGCAAGAAAAAGGGGCGTCTTCTTTCTTCTTAGGCACGGCCGCTGACCTGGCACAGCGGACTTAAGGTGAACCAGGTTAGTCTATTTTTTTCCTTGACTGAAGTATAATAAAGAACTACACAGGATTTTCCTGCGGGTGTAGAACAGGCAAGGGCTCACGTGGAGGAGTCCATTCTTGCGCACACACGTCAAGCAGGCTATTTCTAGTAACAACTGTTCGGGAGGAGACACCACCAGCATAGTCAAAGTCTCCTAAATGGACTGGCGGACGTCCCCTGGTCATCCGGGTGGACCTTCTCAACACAGGGGTTTCCGCTTCCCTTAGCACCGAGGTAGAAGAGAGAGTAGCAACAGGAGGATCTCCATCCGTGAGACCTTGGTCAGGAACAACAGGATCCACTAGAGGGGGAACTGGATCCGGGGCATCTTGAACCGGCTCTTCTGGAAGTAAAGGTACTGTAGGTGCCGGAGCGGGCACCAACAAGTTCAACCATGGTGTCAGAAGCCAATGCATGGGATCAGCGTCATACCTTAGATTACAGACAGCCTGCATAGGATCCTCGGGCTGTATTGATGACTCTGACACAGGGGGTTCAGATATAGAACTCTCGGCACTGGGTTCTGGTGTCAGGCAGAGCTTTAACCGGTTTCGGTGTACAATTTGGGATCCCCTGCCTTCCCGGGTGATCTTATAAGTGTGAGTTCCAACATTTGGGATTGCAGTGACAACATAGGGACTTTGCTCCCATTTACTGTCCAGTTTACTGGTACGGCGGTTATTTTTTAACCATACCACAGCCCCTATTGTCAAGGGTTCTGCATGGGCTGCTTGGTCATAGTCTCTCTGCTGCCGGTCTCTAGCATAGTCCATACGTTCCTGAACAATAGCTTGGGCCGTATTCAATCGCCTTTGGTGTTCAGCAACCCAGTCGGTATTAGGTAATGGGTTGATGCAATCAGGTACGAGTACGTCCAAGGAGTGATCAGCAGGCAATAACCCTTGGCGCCCAAACATCAAATAAAAGGGGGTATACCCGGTGGAACAGTGTATGGTATGATTGTACGTGAACACGAGCTGTGGCAACAGATTAGGCCAATCTCCCCTGGTTTCAGGAGGCACGGTCCTCAGCATCTCTATCAAGGTCTGATTCATTTTTTCACATAATCCATTACCTTGCGGATGGTAGGCCGTCGTCCGGATCTTCTTACAGTGGTGCAGGCGGCACAGTTCATGGAACAGATGGGACTCAAAAGCAGGACCTTGATCGGTGAGGATCTTTTCTGGACAACCGTAGGGCAGGAGGAAGTGTTTCCAGAACAGTTCGGCTGTAGTCTTGGCCGTCTGGTCTCTCACAGGCACCGCTACAACAAACTTAGTGAAATGGTCAATAATAGTCATAGCGTACACATACCCTGAGCGACTAGGCTCCAGTTTCACATGGTCGATGGCGACAAGTTCAAGAGGACGAGTACTTACAATGGGTCTCAGTGGTGCCCTCTGATCATGGTGTTCACCTCGTTTCAAGGCACAGGCTACACACTCCCGACACCACTTCTCCATGTCTTCTCTCATGCCCACCCAGTAAAACCGCTGGCGGATATTGGCCTCAGTCTTTTGGACCCCAAAGTGACCGGATTGATTGTGGTACATCTCCAACACCATACCTGCATCTCGTCGGGGTATGAGAATCTGATGCACTCTTTCGTTGGACACTGGGTCTAGGCTTCTCCGTAGCAACAGGCCCTTTTGTATGAAGAGCTGATGGCGCTGTCTCCACAGTTTGATGAGCTCCGGATCTGTACTCTTACGCCGAATCCTCTCAGGGGCTCTGCCACTGGTAATGAAGTCCAACAATTCACCCAGCACTCTACTTTCAGACTGTAGTTTCACTCACCTTTCTTCTTTGAGTTCAGGCCTACTGGAGGGTGAAGGGACTGCAGCTCTGTCACTGGTAGCCCGAGCCTGATCCTGTTGAGCAAATTTATGGTAGAAGGCCGGCATTTCTACATCTTCCCAAGCATCTCGCACATCATCAGGAGCTGTCTCTGTGGGAAGCCTGGATAAAGCATCAGCATTGTCATTAGTACGTCCAGCACGATATTTTACAGAGAAATCATAGTTGGCGAGGCGAGAGGCCCATCTTTGTTCCAAAGCCCCCAATTTAGCTGTATTTAGATGTGCCAGAGGGTTATTATCAGTGAATGCAATGAATGGGGTAGCGGCTAGATAATCTTTGAATTTCTCTGTCACTGCCCACACTAATGCCAGGAACTCTAGTTTGAAGGAACTATAATTCTGGTCATTTTTCTCAGCTCCTTTCAGGGAGCGGCTTGCATAAGCTATCACTCTTTCTTTTCCCTCTTGGATCTGGGCTAACACAGCCCCCAGGCCTCGCTTGCTAGCATCAGTATACAGATGGAAGGGCTTGCTGTAGTCTGGATAACCTAACACGGGAGGCTCGGTCAGTTTCTTTTTTAACAACTGGAACGCTATCTCTCTTTCTTCATTCCACTCAATGGGCACTGGAGTTCTAGGACTTTTCTTGGGCTGCCCCCTCAAGAGTTCCTGGATAGGATCGGCTATTTGAGCAAAATGGGGGATAAAACGTCTATAGTAGCCGGCAAAACCAAGGAAACCCCTCACCTCTTTGACGGTAGTGGGGACCGGCCAGTTACGGACAGCCGCTAACTTATCAGGGTCAGGTTGTATGCCCTCTCCGCTTACCACATGCCCCAGGTATTTTACCGCAGGTTTGAGCAAGTGGCACTTGGATGGCTTTACCTTCAGGCCATATTTGATAAGGATTTCAAAGACCTCTGCTAAGTGTTTCAGATGGTCTTCATATGTTTTTGAGTACACAATGACGTCATCTAGATACAGCAGCACTGTTTCGAAGTTTTTGTGACCCAAACACCGCTCCATTAGTCTCTGGAAAGTTCCTGGGGCATTACATAACCCGAACGGCATACAATTGAATTCGAACAGGCCCATGGGAGTGGTGAAAGCAGTCTTTTCCCTATCTGCCGGGGCCATGGGTACTTGCCAGTAGCCACTGGTCAAGTCCAATGTGGAGAAATAGGCAGCGGAGCCCAGAGCAGTTAGTGACTCCTCAATGCGGGGCAGTGGGTACGCGTCTTTGTGGGTTATTTGATTAATTTTTCTATAGTCCACGCAGAAACGGATACCACCATCCTTCTTCTTTACAAGGACCAGGGGTGCTGCCCACGGGCTACGACTGTCCCGGATTACATTAGAGTCTTTCATCTCTTGGATCATTTCTTTTACAGTCTGATATGAAGTAGGCGGTAAGGGTCTGTATCTCTCCTTGATAGGAGGATGAGAGCCAGTAGGTATGGTGTGTTGTATGGCACTAACCTCTCCATAATCAGTAGCATGTTTACTGAAGGTCTGGTGGTGCTCTTTGACAAGCTGTAGTATCCCTTCTTGTTGATGTTGGGGGGTAGTCTCGTCCCCGACATGTAGCTCTTCCCACCAGGGTACTTGTGACTGGGGCACCGGCGGACATCCGCTGACTGCAGCTGGCGGCTTTTCTGTCACTGGAAGACGGATGATGTCTTGGAAGAACACCTGAGAAAGCTGGGCAACAGGGTAATGCTTAGTAAGCGCAACAGGATGATCACTCAGGTTAATCAGACGGACAGGTACTTTACCTTGGGAGACATTCACCAGGCACTTGGCAGCTCTCACATAAGGGTAATTCTCCATCTGGATTGGTTCCACCAGGGCCGGATAATCTCGGCCTTGGACTCCCAGGACAGCACGACACCATAACAGAGTTTGGGAATTAGGAGGCAAAGTCACAGGCTTATTATCACGAATCCTGGCAGCACAAATTTCTCCTTTCCCGTTAGCAAACCTCTGCTGGGCACTTAACACAGTGATAGTCTTTTGAATCACCCTCTTGGATGCAGAGGAAGCAGTGGGCAGAGTCTGGTGTAATACGGCAAGTATTTCTGCATAACAGTTTTTGAAGACATTGGTGCCTAGAATGACAGGATGTCCTCCTCTGTCGCCGGCCTGTACTACTATCACCCCCTGTTGAGGCAAGGTTACTTCTCCCACCTGCAGGGTGGGTTCCCAGTATCCATGAATCTTTACCGGTTTGCCATTGCTGGCGATAATCTCTACCCAGGATTCAGGCGGCTGGGTCAATTGGTTGGTGTCCCAGAATCTTTCAAAGGCGGGCAGCTGAATAGTAGTGACCTGAGACCCAGTATCTAATAGGGCTTAAAGGGGACCCCGTTAATTTCTACATTGATTTTAGGATGGGATCCTACATACCGTGGCATCCAATTTGGATCCTTTGGACCTAGTGTTCTACCTCCCGAGGGGTGGTCCTCAGCCTCAGGGGTTGCCCGTTTAACTGCCAGCACGTGGATTCTATGTGTCCCACCTTTTTGCAGTATGTACACACGGGCCGCTTGCGATCCCTATTGCGCCTCCCAGGATCCCTGGGGTGAGTCTCTTGGTATGGAGGTGGGAACGGCTTAGGAGGTGACAGGAACTCTTCTTCTGACATCATGGGTTTTTCCCATTCCTCCATTTTTCTGCACACTCTCTCTAGGCTTTTAGTGAGGTGATTTACTTGCTCTGTCAGCATGGCGATAGTATCGGTAGCTGTAGCTTGAACAGCTTGACCGGCCTCAGCTCGGTTAATGATAAGCGGTTTTGACCTGCAGGCTGATAACTCAGGTGGTGTGCTCAACTCTGTAGATACTGCTGACCCCAGAATTTTTATAGCCAGTTCTTTAAAGTCCAGAAAGGTACTGTTAGGGTGTTGGGCAGACAGCATCTTTAATTGGGTCCTTATTTGCTCACTAGACACTCCGGTAATAAATTGTTCCCTCAGGGTCTGATCCTGGTTATCAGCTTCCTTGGGATCTATCTGGATTACAGCCCCCAAAGCCTCCTGAAGTGATAGGGCATAGTCACGGAGGGACTCACCGGACTTCTGTTTCTTGCCAAAGAAGTGCATCTTTATCTCTGAGGCAGTCCTCGTTTCAAAAGTGGCCCTGAGGCGGGTGAATATCTGCTCTAGAGTACTCCGTTCCGCAGCAGGCCAGGATAATACCTCTCTGCGGGCAGCCCCCTCCAGTTGTGCTAGCAAGATTTCCATTTGCTGATCGGCATTTATGGGGTACAGTTTGAATAAGGCCAGCAACTTTTCTTTAAAGTCTCTTAGGGTATGAGCCTCTCCATTATAGCGGGGAAACAATGGGCCCCAAAATAGTAAGGCATGGTAAAGGGCATCATGCTGGGGGCTATAGGAGGATGAGAAGCCACAGGCTCTCCCGGGGCCGGCCGCTCGGCAACTCCCGGATCTGACATGTTAACTTCTTACGATGTGGCCGCTGGTGACTAAAGAGGCAGGAACAATCCCCTTCCCTCCGGTTACAAGTTCTTACCGGTATCGCCGGGTTTGCGCAGGCCAAATCTCGAGAGACTCCGGACTTCCTGTGACCGCGGTGACGTAGAAGACACAGGGCCGCGGCGGTGCGATGATGACGAGGGGCGGGATTTTCGGTGTCTTTGAAGGGATCTGCCCACGAAGGTCCTCAGCAGCGCGGGAAACTTTACTCCAGACGGCCGGTGGCCATCTTGGTCACCATTCCCTGACAGCAAGCAGGGTTGTCGAGGAGTTACTTAATTATAATCCACAGCCACGATTTTCTTTTCCTGGGGGTAGCGCAACACAGCACAGCGCCTCCGATTTCTCCCAGGCACAATTGTAATCCACCGGCTTGGAAATAAAGGGTACAGTCCTTGCAATACGGTGGTGGAATAGTTAAAGCACACAGTTCACACTTCTCTGCACTTCAGAAGTATGCGGATCCTGTTCGTGACGCCAAAAAGAGCGATGCAGTGTCCCAGGGGGTCAGTAGTGTAGCCTTAGATATGCTGGGCTTTGTAGTGCAGGGCAACCCACTAACCTGGGATTCACTGTCGTCTTCAATCTGGGCACCGACTGGAACAGGCAGTTCATAAATGTTCGTGACGCCAGTGTCAATTGAACGGTGACACGCCGTGTAATGTTATGTGGAATAATGGAGTAACCACGTGATAGCCAACCAAAACTGGAACTTTACTGGTTTTCAGTAGTAATCATGCATGGACATAGGTGGAAACGCAGTTCCATTGAAGACAGTTGATTTGCATATAAAGACAGTGGGTTTGCATAAGTTACAGACAGGCCGGAAATAGCAAGGTGATTTTCAGAGGGTTAAACACAGGACTTGTAGTACAGGAGGCTTGCACTCTATTCCTGACTGATCCTGAAACATGTGACTTATTCTCCAAGGTCTGATGCCCTAGCTCTGGCGTATCCTTGAATCTGTCTTTATCAAGTACCTCCTCTGTTACCTTGAGTACCTCTTGCTGATTAGACTCACCTTCTGTTTTATTCTGGGTCTTCAGGCTGTTTAACTATGCCCTTCTTGCTTCTACGAATACGGACTCAGGAGGGGAACCTTCACCTCGGATCTGGAATCCGGTTACAGGGCTTACTCTACCCTCTCAGCACTGAGTCTAGAAACTTCTGCCTTTCTGAGCTAGGCCCTAGCCTATTTATACTAAACTGGGGGCTCCCTCTGCTGGCTGTGACAAGGATTGCCGGTAACCGGCCTGACTGGCTTAAAGGGAAATACACATTCCAATCTAGCAGTGTCGGGTAGCCTACCCGTATGCTGCAGCTACACCTCCAGCTCAGAGATATCCTCACACCAGTGTGCAAATGATCGCTGTAGGAGTGAATCCTGATTGCCCAGAATCTCCCTGTAAAAAGATGACATTGACTTATAAGGCTGAACCTGTCTAGCGATAGACTCGAGAGGGCCACATTTCAGCTGGAGGGGTGAAGTGGTAAATTGTGTGCCACAGGTGTGTCTCAAATGAAGGTACCGATAAAAACCAGTGCAAAGTAAGTTGTATTCCTGCTGAAAGCTTTCAAAGGTGTGAAAGATACCATTCTGGTAAAGTTGGGTAAGGTATCTCAGGGACTTCCTTGCTAACCTAGGTGCCTCGATGCCTCCACAAGAAAGGTGACAGCGCCCTATCTAAGGATTCAAAGTGTGATGTAGGAAGTTTCAGTAGCGTTGCTCTGTAGATAAATAATAGTTTGGGCAATAACACCATTTTAATAACATTTATGCAGCCCGCCAGCGATAGATGCAGATTTTCCCAAGCCACAATTTTTACGCGTAATATACTTCGTGGTGGGCACCACATTTAACTGATAAAACTGGTTAGGATCCCTATGAACCTGAATCCCCAAATAGACAAAGTAATCAACTATCAATAGGCATGAAGTCGGGGATACCTCTGATGGGTCCACCTCATCAATGAGACAAAGGCTATAGTTTGCCCAATAAACTTGCAGCCCCGAGTAAGTGCTGTAGCTGTCTACCGTGGCAGGCAGATCCTCTAAAGAAGGACCAGGGTCTGCCATATAAACCAAAATGTCATCTGCATACGAAGACAGCTTCTCCTGTATGCCTGCTACCGTCCAACCTTCAATAAGAACGTTAGAGTTGATCAGTTGAGTGAAGGGTTCCATAATAAGGGCAAACAACATGGGTGATAGGGGTGACAGCCCTGCCTGGTACCTCTATAAAGTGTGAAGGTAACTATTCACCCTGACCCTAGCCACCTGGGCCTGATATAGAAGTTGCATCCACCGTATAAAAGCTAACGGAAAATTCATATAAGCCAGTGTCTCCCACATAAACTTCCATTCTATAAAATCAAACGTTTTTTCATTGTCAAGAGAGGTGATTACCCGGGATCCTGCATTCTCATGATGCACCGGTAAGTTTGTATACAGCCTTCTGAGATTTATATCCGTGGTCTTACCCGGCATGAAAAAGACACCGTGCAAATACCTTTACTAGAGTTTTAGCGTCAATGTTCAGAAGGGAAATTGGTCTATATGAACTACACTGGTCTGGGGGCTTACCTGGTCTGTGGATCACCACAATAGTGGCATCTATGAAGGATGGGGGTAAACTATTATTCTTAAAAGCATACTCAAACAGTTTTAGCAGCCGAACACTCTGCGTGTCAATGTCTAACTTGTACCACTCCAGAGGGAAGCCGTCCAGACCAGAGGATATACCAACTGCCATACCCGAGATTACTAGTATAATCTCCTCAGTAGGAATCGGAGATGCT
Organism: Bufo gargarizans; assembly: GCF_014858855.1. NCBI lineage: Eukaryota > Metazoa > Chordata > Amphibia > Anura > Bufonidae > Bufo > Bufo gargarizans. The sequence continues at coordinate 118,184,239 of NC_058088.1, forward strand.
AGTACACTCCTATGCGCCTAAGCTAATGATGTAAGTGAAATAGACCTCAAGAAGTTCTGCAGATTGCTACTTCTACAAGATACCTTTGAGGCATATAAGTCAGCGTAGTAGCGGGCAAACTATTCGCATACTTCCCTAGGCTCACTAACTCAAATTCAGCCCAGCACATGTGATACACAAAACCACTGTCTGTGGTGATTCAGTTTTTGCTAAATAAGCCAGTGCCCTCCCCTTCTTGTCCCCCTCTGAAAAAATCACCTGCTTTTGGAAAAGGAGATTCTTCTGTGTGTAATCCAGTATCTTCTGTGTTTAATCGGGTATCAAAGGGGTCTTGTACATATGCTTCCTCTCTAACAGCGAGTTCCTCCTTCAATCGGGAGCAGGTAGCCGCAAGCCCTTTCCTGTGTGATGCTATAGCATGTATAAGCATACCCCACAAAAGCACCTTATATGCCTCCCACTCCATAACGGGGTTGGAGGACCCCTCATTGCAAGCCCAATAGTCAGCCACACACTGCTGGGACACGCTGGCCACAGGTAAAACCTCCAGCCACTTAGAGTTAAGACGCCATTGTCTATTTGGGGGTGCAATCAGTTGGGCAAGAACCACAAGAAAAGGGGCATGGTCTGAGATGCCCCTCGGCAAGTACTCTGCTTCAAACAGCGATAGCAGCAGGTGTTATGGACTATAGATACAAATGGATACTTGCTTGTTGAGCTAAGATGGCGGCCAGGCATTCTGCCAACACCTATAAACTACAATCTTACTTTGTGTTTTTATCATGTGTTTCTTTGTGGTTTCCGTTCAGCTCAAGCAAGCAGCTACAAAGAAAGAAGTAACGGTTTCACCCAGGAACAAGGGGGGGGAGTGAGGAGGAATTTCCTCTGGCCGTCAAGGTTACAGAAAAGTAGAGAGTTCATAGCCAATAGAAAATATATACTTTATCTTTCACCCCCCTCACTCCCTCCTCTCGTGAAAACTATGTATTGTCTGTTTTCTTAGAAATAAACCAGAGATCCTTTTTAACTCCATGTAGTGAGTTGTCTGTCTGATCTCTCCGTGCACGTATCTTAATTAATTAATTTGGAGCAGTACATCAACTGAACTGGCAGCTTTGTCAGAACCAGAACAATTTTGGCACCCAACGTGGGGCTCGAGGATTGGACCCTCTGTTCCCGTACCCCCAGAGACCAGACGAGGAGAGGCGCACTAACGGACACCGGGATCGCAACCCGTGATATGAGGTAGGAAAATTGAGTCATCTTGCCTATAAAGTGTCCCCTGGTGTAGCCTCTTGGTGTTCGTCTGAGGGAGGGGTGCGGAAGCAGTCTGGGACGTCCTCGAGGGCATGAAAGTAAGAACCCCATATGTTTTCTTAAAGTCTTGATGTACTGTGTTGTGCCTATAAGTTGTGAAGACCCTGTTGACAAGTATCATTGACTGAGACACGGAGTTCTCCTGTGTTCCTGTATCGGCGTTCAGCCCGGTGTCTGACTCGAATCTCCATAAAGGGGACGATCACAGATGGGTGGAGAGCGGTTCGCGGTAGCCCAGAGTGTGCTGACCGGGACTCAAAGGTCTTCACGTCCAGTGATTACTCTATGCAGGGGTCTTTAGGCGGCTTCAGTAGGTACGAGAGATAATGGGAAAATGAGGAAAGTGTCCCGAAGGGTTACTGTTCACCTGAACAGTACGTGGCGGACAGGAGAGGCAAACGTTTCATAAAAGGATTAAGTAAGTTGGAGAAGAGTTAAAGGTGTCTGTAAAGGAGGCATCCTATGTAGTGCTACCTGGCAAGTGTTGTTAAACGAGAAGAGAGGGAAGTTAGAAGATGATTAATTGACAGACATGGTCCGTGTGTGGTTGGACTGTAGTAAAGAATTTGAACAGACCGGGGGGAACTAAATTTTGATGAGAAAAGACAGATATTTCTGTAAGCCTGGTGTTGCATTGATACATGACTAGCCACCACCCTATAATGGCGCCGGGAAGAAAGCAGGTGGGTGGACCTGCAAAACATGTGGTCAACAGAATCCCTCCTCCCGTGATACGTGCCTTCCCTGTGGGGTTCCCCACCCACAAAACCACACCTTGGTAACTACTCCCCGGCACGTCCCATCACTTCCCGTGTTAGCTACAGCGCCATCTTGTCCCCAGGCAACGCCCATGAACGGACCTTTAATATCATTCGGTCCGGACCCCCCCGTCACTCCTATGTCACCTTTGCCCCTTCCTACTACCTTGTACCCGATGATAAACCCGGACGGTACATTCATGCTACCCCACTCACCTGCCACCCTTACTCCTATAATGGTAGGGGGGCAACCTGATGAAGCAGAACAGGGGGATGCAGACGGTGCTGCAGAATCTACAATGGGCATATAAAATGCACCGGGTAATATGCAGACTCCTTTGCGAGGTACCCCGACAGACTACGGGGATCCGCCAACTTTACCCCTGGCACCACAGTGGACTGTACCCATGACCGTGCGCCCATCACGACGTTCACAAGATCAAATACTGCAGGGTCAGATTACAGAGTTACAAAAGAACTTACAGAAAATTGAGCAGGGAAACTTTGAGACACTGAAAGAAGCCCTAGCACTTAACCGGCCACAGGGACCACCAAAATATGTGTCTTTCACCCCACAACAGTTATTCACCATAGTGAATTTACTGCCTGACCCTGAGACCCATCCCATGCCCTTTTTCAGGAAACTGTCCCAAGTGCATCAAACCTATGGGTGCACATGGTCGGACCTGCAAAGTATAGTGGAAAACAAGACAGGTGAATACTCCACACTGATAATGGATCAAATCCACATCCCTGAACTTAAAAGGTGCTAACTTTGACCCCCAAGATCATGAGTCTGGAGAATTCTTTATAGAACAACTACAGAAATGGACAAAAGCTAAATTTGCAGATCATTCCAAGCAGATCATTTCACCACACTGCAGGACAGCTGCGGGGGATCAGTTGACCCCCACCTTTTTTCTTTTCACAGAAATGTTGGTTTCTGCTGTGTTAGTTTAAGCTCCTCTTTCTGATAAGAAACTGTCTTGCTTCTTGGTCTTTGTGGTTTTTACTCAAATTATGTGACACCCACGGCTGCCGGATGTCTGACAATAAAATTCTGCACTGATTTATATGAGCAAGGGGATTCGCTGCAAACCATTTTGCACCTCATCCCCAATACTCTCTGGGCCAGAGGACCCCAGGATATTGGATACCTCAATGTCCCACCAGTCACTGTGACCCTGAAGGACCCCAAAGTCCTACCATACAAAGAGACTGGACCCAGTAGCCAGAGAAGCCCCTTCCTGTGTCAGTGCTATCCATGCTGCCAGCTCTCTTCTAAACGTCACATCTGACGTTGTGCTAGGTCATCCCCTCACTATTCTGGCTCCCCATGACGTTTCTGCCATCCTCCAGCAGACTCAACCTAAACACCTCACTGCACAGTGCCACCTCCGGCTTCCGTGTAGTTTGCTTCTGCCAGATAATGTCACCATTCAGAGGTGCCACATCCTCCATCCTGCTGCACTCCTTCCTCTTCCAAGGGGGGAGTATAATGGAGATTCTGAAGATTTTATTGATCTACAGGCACACTCGAGCTGACACCTCTGAGGCCAGAGGAAACACCCTAGCTGATCAAGCGGCCAAGGAAGCAGCAGTGAAAGAGGAAAGAGTCCAGTCAGACCAGATTATGATAACACAGGAAGACGACCTGGAACAAGAAGAAATCACATGGGACCTCCTGAAACAAATACAGAAACAGGCCACGCCACAAGAAAAATTGGATTGGCTAAAAGAGTCAGCCCAAGAAGAGAAAGAATCTGGACTGTGGACCCAAGGAAGGAGAGCATCTCTGCCCAAAGCTCTCTATCCTCTGATAGCTTCAATAGCTCATGGGCCCACCCACCAATCTAAGACCATCATGAAAGAACTAATAGACAATGGCCCCAGGGATAACCCCTGTCCTGGTGAGGCATACTCAGTCTTGCCTCATCTGTGCGCAGTGCAACCCGGGAAGACCTGAGCCTACACCAACCAAATGTCTCCCCAAAGCCCAGTACCCGTTCCAACGGATTCAAATTGACCACATCCAGATGCCAATGTGCCAAGGGTTTCAATATGTGCTAGTAGTGATAGACTTGTTCTCTGGGTGGCCAGAAGCCTACCCCATCCAAAACCAGACAGCAACCACTACTGCAAAAAAAAACTGATGCAGGAGCTTGTCTGTAGGTTCGGAGTACCTGAGGTCATTGAGAGTGATCAGGGCCCAGCATTCACTGCTAGATTAACCCAAGAAGTCTGGAAGATGGTAGGGTCACACTTAGCCTATCACACACCCTACAGACCCCAAAGCGGCGACAAAGTCAAACGACTGAACGGGGTACTGAAGTCCAAGATGCTGAAAATGACTGGGGAGACAGGGCTCAGTTGGGTACAATGCCTGCCAATAGCACTATTTTCAGTTAGACACACCCCTAGGCCTCCACACCAAATTTTGTTTAGGACACGGCCTAGGATGGGACAGTACTTCCCACAGCAATTGCAAATGCATTATGAATCTGTTGCTAAATATGTGATTGCCCTGAGTAAACAATTGTCTAACATACGTGCACAAGTTTTCTCTTCCATTCCAGATCCTGACTCCCAAGAGGGAATACACACTCTCAAACCTGGAGAGTGGGTGGTGGTCAAGAAACACATCAGAAACACCCTCGAACCATGATACAAGGGGCCTTACCAGATGTTGCTGACTACCCCGACCTCTGTGAAACTCGAAGGGAGGCTTACCTGGATCCACGCCTCACATTGTAAAAGAGTAAAGGCTGTCCCGACGACCCTGGAACAATAAGCCATGAGGATTCACATACTGATCATGACTTTGACTGTAGGCATATCAGCAGTGTTCACACCACTGGGTGATGAATGGGACAATTCACTGACACGGCACCATCAAATTCTAGTCCAGGGTTGAGACACTCAGAGATTGTTGGATCTGTACCCACAGTCCCGTGAGTTCAACCAGTATGCCTTATGTTGCAATTCCCTTGGAACTTTCTGAACTGATTGACCTGTCTAATTCTACCATCTTTCTCACTAGCATACACCAAGTTAAATCCAGTACAAACAAGGACAAGGAAGTGGCCTTACCTGTTGCAGGGTGGGCAGATGCCCCATGGCTCATGATAAACAGATCAGGACCCTCGGTAGATTATAGCTCTACTCCTTGGCAAGAGGGACACTGGGCTAATGTCACATGTTTTCCTAGCTGGACACACTGTTATTGTCTCCAAGTACAAACCAAAGGTATGACATTTAGTCCGCACATACACTCAGGTTGCAATGATTCAAAAACAGACAGCCACGTGCAGTGTATTGGTGTAGATGCTGAGAACGGAAAGGATCTGCCCTGTAACAACCGTCCTGTACAGGATCTCCTGACAGGTATATTAGCTAACGATACCGAAAGTCAGTAAAAAGGATATGAGTTGGTGAAAGGGACACAATTAGCCAAACTAATTACCCGATTATTCAATGGCACAGCAGTGACAGTTCCAGACGACATGTACTTAGTTTGTGGACACAAAGTGTACAAATGGTTATCCCAGAATGTCACAGGACTGTGCACCATCGCCAGGCTTACTCCTGCCACCTTTATAGTACCACACTCTGAAATTGACATAAATGCAGTACCTAAACACACCTTGTATCGTAGGGCCAAAGATAACACACCCAGACCAAATGGCAAGCCACATGTAGTAGAGACGAGCATTACCAACAAAACTGTTAGTTCCATCTTCATATATCCCATGATAGCGCAGATGTGGGATCATCTGGTAGTAGCAACAGACTACCTGGATGACCAAATATGGGAAGTGATGAGACTTATGAATACCTCAAACATTGTGCAAAACCAGTTAATCATTGTCACCAACCAACACACATTAGTTCTAGATTATGTTACAGCTAAAGATGGAGGTATGTGCCAGATTGTGGGACCCTCTTGTTGCCATTACATAGACCCGCAGGGTAATTTGCAAGTTAAGGTGGGTATAGAGAAAATGGCGGATTTAAGAGATAAATGGCTGGACGCACATAAAGCTGGTAAAGATACATGGTGGTCTGATACCTTCTCTTCCCTTAACCCCAATAACTGGTTCAAAGGTATTGGGGGTTGGCTCATGGGAATTGTCCAAGTAATATTGCAGGTAGCCCTAATAATATTGGTGATATATGTAGTGATTAAGCTCGTTCTTATTTGTGTGACCCGCTTTTCAAAAAGAATGAAGAAAACTGATGAACGACCTATTATGCTCCTCTACGATGAGGAAGGACAGAAGGAAACATCGTTCAACACAGCTCCCCCTCCTCACAATGATGCCTGGCTGAGATAGGGTGAGATGAATCCCAGGGTATTACCACAAGTCCGAGCAACCGGGAGCCTACCTATAAGGGGTAGGTTGTCGCCACTGCGGGTGAAGAGGATACGAATGGTATGCCCAGGGGATTCGCTAGGCGAAGGGAAAGTCTACAATCAAGTCTCCAAGGGGGGACTGTTATGGACTATAGATACAAATGGATACTTGCTTGTTGAGCTAAGATGGCGGCCAGGCATTCTGCCAACACCTATAAACTACAATCTTACTTTGTGTTTTTATCATGTGTTTCTTTGTGGTTTCCGTTCAGCTCAAGCAAGCAGCTACAAAGAAAGAAGTAACGGTTTCACCCAGGAACAAGGGGGGGGAGTGAGGAGGAATTTCCTCTGGCCGTCAAGGTTACAGAAAAGTAGAGAGTTCATAGCCAATAGAAAATATATACTTTATCTTTCACCCCCCTCACTCCCTCCTCTCGTGAAAACTATGTATTGTCTGTTTTCTTAGAAATAAACCAGAGATCCTTTTTAACTCCATGTAGTGAGTTGTCTGTCTGATCTCTCCGTGCACGTATCTTAATTAATTAATTTGGAGCAGTACATCAACTGAACTGGCAGCTTTGTCAGAACCAGAACACAGGTCCCGACTAACAAATGCATGGTCGGGATAGAGATACAGTCGATGCCGATTAGCAGGAGAATTGGATATCCTCAGGATGCAAATGTCTCCATCCCTCCACCAGGTTGTGTGCCTCTGCCCAGTTACTGAGCGCTCTATTATGAACTGCCTGGGGATGGAGTCTATCTGCTACCGGATCTAAAACAGCATTAAAGGCCCCCCAAGAGAATCAGGGGAGCATTATATCATCTAGCAGACCTTGCTGAAATAGGGGAGGAACATAGAGACTAGGGATGAGCGTGTTCGAGTTTGTGTTCGGGTTGGGGTATATGCTGAATTGCGTTATGGATTCAGTTACCACGGACCATAACGCAATTCCATAACTGAATGCCTCTAAATAGAAGTCTATTGCCAGCATAATGGATCTGTGCAGTTTTCGTTATGCTAGAGTCCCCTACAGAAAATAAGGTAATGTTTCACTTTATCATTAAATTGGTTGTCTCATCATGGACAATGGGTGCTTATAGCTAGGATATGCCTCCATTGTCTTATAGGTGCGGGTATTACCGCTGGGACCCGCACCTACATCGAGAAGGGAGCCCCGCAAGGGGGTGGCTGGAGAACTCTGGTCCGGCCACTACCAAGCTGGCTCCTTCTCCCATTAATTTCTATGGGGCCAAGTGAAATAGCCGAGCCAGTGCTTGGCTATTTTCGCCGGCCCCGTAGAAAATGAATTGAGGGCGGCTGTGCATGCGCAGTGTGCCCTACTTTACTTGCAGGGCTCTGTTATTGATATAGTGGGACCCGCACCTATAAGACAATGGGGGCATATCCTATCGATATGCCCCCATTGTTTATGATAAGACAACCCCTTTAAGACCCCGGACGTTCTAAGAAAAAAAACTTACAGGTGGCCATCCCAAAAGGGAAAACCATTCAGATGACGCGGGGAAACCATGGAGTGTTCAGGCCAATGACATGCACACCACGAGATGTAGAACACAAACAGATAAAACTATCTTTCGCATTCCTGAACTAGGAAATCCACCCCCCCGCCCAGACTCCACCCCCCCCTCCCAACCTATCTGGGCTTAGCATCCCAAACCGTAGTTACGCTAACCCTCAAATAAAACACATAAAATACAAACAGAATGTGGAGAATCACTGATTCCTAGGTAGGGTTTTTCAAATCACAAGGACTAGCGTAGGCGTCCGTTCCTGCAGAAGCTCCTCGCAGATAGAATGGCCATCTGCAAGTTGAACACTTCAAATAGTTGGGTGCCAGCAAGGACTCATTCTTTTTCATCCAACCAATCAGACTCCTCCTCTGGTTTAGAAAAGAACTTTGTGAAACCTCCATCCTGGATCCTGAGGCGCGAAGGGTCCAGCATAGCGTACTAGATGCCTCTCTCCCGCAGCCTTGCTCGCACCGCTGTACAGTATATAGGGGTGTGTTTGTGATAATCATGCAGGCCAGAGGCAGTGTGGTTTGCATAGATATAGTTTATGAACTCTGGATGTATTACACTATAAGGTTCTCGTGGATTGATCCTCATGCACATATAAGTGTGGAGGGGTGTGTGGCTGGCACAGTGAAAGTTGCAGTAGTGTCCGTCTACCTTACATATATAAAAGTAAGATATAATGGTTTCTAACCGTTGTTTGTGCTTCCAAGGATCAATAAGAGTGGAATATTTTTGCAAGAAGAAATAAATAACATTTTGTAGTTTTATACTCACCTAACATCAAATCAATCTTTTTGGTTTTGATTGGAGACAGCCTTTAAATTATATTTCTGGCAAATAATTTAGATTTCATGTTTTGTGTATATCATATATGCAATGAGGCCATCTAGTGGACAAAACATTCGAAAATTTGTGAGTTTGAAAATGGGGATAGATTTATGGCTGTAGCAGGCAGAGGTTCTAACACAATAATGGGCCCCAAAGGTCTAGCAGAAGAAAGCCCTATTAGGAGCTGACTGGAAAAAAATCATTTGCCACTTTTCTTATGGGTTGATAATATGGAAGCACAATAATAACAAGTTAAAAACGGTACATAATTTTTAAAATGTATTTGTTTCACATTTTAGTTACAAAATGGGCACTAGAAGTTCAGGTGTCCATAGCGTTTTGGAATCCATATACTTTTACTGTACGGATTCCACTGTTAGGCCACAGTGAGCGATGCATAGGCAGGAGCTCCTGCCTGCGCCATCTCTGCTCAAGCCTTTAATAGCACATCGGTACAGGGTCTTCTTCACTGACGTGCTATGCAGAGCTTTTAGTGAGCGGCGCAGGCCCAGGCACATCTCGGCTCCCACCTGTTCCATTAAAGCCTTGGCATATTACATTGGATGTGCTATGCCAGGCTTTAGCAGAACAGAACTGACACAGGGAGGAGCAGGTATGTGTGCTCCTGCCTGTTTATGACCCCACAGTGGAGCCCATACAGCGCCAAGTGTACTGATTCTAAAACACTATAGACATCTGATCTTTGGGTGTCTATTAGGTAAGTAAAATAGAGTTAACGTTATATTATAAAAATTAAAGGGGTTGGCCTATCTCAGACAAGTATGGCATATCGCTAGAATATGCCATCAATGTTAGATGGGTGTGGCTCCTCTGCAAAACGAGGTCCCCATAGTGAATCCAAGCACACTGTGCATGCACACCATGAACTCGGCTATGTTCGTAAGCCCCTTTCCCATCACTGCTATGGCACTGGCACTATTTCCTGAACAGACGCATAGCTATAGGGGAAGCAGGGGAAGCAGCTGCTTTGAGCCCGAACTCAGAAGGAGCCCACCCAGAAAGAGGACTAAAGGACTTTATCATCAGAGCCCCCTCAACAATATTAAAAAAACTGTGGCGACTCTAGGAACAATAGGGGGAACACATAAAATACCACAGTCAAAAATGGGGGGGCACTAGTAATTTTCACCACTTAATCATACGACTGAAAAAAACGAAATAAGTATATATAAATAAAATTACAAAATACGAGAGTATTGCGGTATGCAGGGATACCTTTTTATTGTACTAACCCAGTGGTCCGCAAAGCGCGGCTCGCGAGCCACAAGTGGCTCTTTAGACCCTTCAATGCGGTTCTTTGGTGCGGGCTCCCACGGCGAAACCAACCCATCCTGCACTACAGAGTTCTTGCCTGTGGGACGCATTTGCGTTCCGCAAAGTAAGAGAGGGCGTGTTAGCTAACTAGTATTAGCGCACGCGCATCATAACAATAAGCGCCTTCACTTGTAGTACGCACCTCCTTCCGGACGTCGGAACGTGCTGCGTCACAGGAGGAAATGACGAGGGGTAGTAAAAGTTCCCGGGCAGTGAAATCTGCCAGAGTCAGAACACCGCTGCAGTGCAGGCGCTTTCATTGAACGTGACTACAGGCATAGAGTCAGAGTCAGTGTACCTCCTTCTACCTCCTTCTACAAGTGATTCAATTATTTGGCATCAGCATTTACTTGGCATGTGTTTAAACAGCAAAAGTAATGTCTGCAGACAAGTTTAATAAAAGTAAAAAATGATAACGATAAAATGAAATAATAATCAAGATCCAAAAAGTAAAGTACATATAAAAGTAAGTAAAAACACACTCTGGGCTCAAGCCCACGAACGTAAGGGCGATGTGCCTGTACTGCTGACCGCAAATAGCGGTCCGCAATGCACGGACACAGAACGTGGGGCAGCTGCATGAGGATTGCGGACCCATTAACTTGAATTGGGTTCGCGATCCGCATCCGACTCTCCGTACCGCAAAAAAGTAGCGCATGCAATACTTTTTTGCGGTGCGGAAGCACAGCCAGAAGCACCGCGGAAGCACTCTGTAGCACTCATATCCCGAATCCTGGACCCATTGAAGTGAATGGTTCCATGATGTGGTCCGCAATACGGCAACGGCGGGCACACGGTCTTGTCCATGAGCCCTAATTGTCCTCACTGGTACTGTTGACGCAGAGCCAGTGCAAAGTGTGCACGCCTATTTTATTACTTTTACTTCTTGCCTACTGTTTGGATTGGGTGTATCCATCAAGGCGGAGAACTCTGCTTAAAATATCTATTACATCCTAGGTGTGAGCCCCACTAATTTTATATTACTATTTACACAGACACTGTCATGGGGGGGGGGATCTGTGGATGACACATATATAGCCATATATTTATTGATGACCTATCCTCAGGATAAGTCATCAATATCAGATCAGCGGGGGTCCGGCACCCCCACCAATCAGCTTTTTGAAGAGAAGGCGTGCGCGGTGTCAGCGCCACCTCCCCTTCACTGTTTACCTTATAGCCGTTGCATCTGCAGTGGTGAGCAGGTGTAATTACACCCAAACCTTCCTATTGAAATGAATAGGACGGCTTGGTTGTAATTACACCTGCTCACCACTGCAGATGCAACGGCTAGAAGGTAAAAAGTGAAGGGGAGGTGGCGCTGACACGCCTTCTCTTCAAACAGCTGATTGGTGGGGGTGCCGGACCCCCGCTGATCTGATATTGATGACCTATCCTGAGGATAGGTCATCAATAAATATAACTTGGACAACCCCTTTAACAGTGGGTCATCCACAGATGCTTAACAGTGGGTCATCCACAGATGCTTAACAGTGCTCCATCCACAGATACATAACAGTGCGTCATCCACAGATACATAACAGTGCGTCATCCACAGATACATAACAGTGCGTCATCCACAGATACATAACAGTGCGTCATCCACAGGTACATAACAGTGCGTCATCCACAGATGTCCCCATAAAAGTGCGTCATCCACAGGTGTCCCCATAACAGTGCGTCATCCACAGATACAATACAGTGCGTCATCCACAGATGTCCCCATAACAGTGCGTCATCCACAGAAGCTTAACAGTGGGTCATCCATAGATGCTTAACAGTGCATCATCCACAGATACATAACAGTGCGTCATCCACAGATACATAACAGTGCTCCATCCACAGATACATAACAGTGCATCATCCACAGATACATAACAGTGCGTCATCCACAGATGTCCCCATAACAGTGCGTCATCCACAGATACATAACAGTGTGTCATCCACAGATACATAACAGTGCGTCATCCACAGATACATAACAGTGCATCATCCACAGATACATAACAGTGCGTCATCCACAGATACATAACAGTGTGTCATCCACAGATACATAACAGTGCGTCATCCACAGATACATAACAGTGTGTCATCCACAGATACATAACAGTGTGTCATCCACAGATACATAACAGTGCGTCATACACAGATACATAACAGTGCGTCATCCACAGATACATAACAGTGCGTCATCCACAGATACATAACAGTGCATCATCCACAGATACATAACAGTGCGTCATCCACAGATACATAACAGTGCGTCATCCACAGGTACATAACAGTGTGTCATCCACAGATACATAACAGTGTGTCATCCACAGATACATAACAGTGCGTCATCCACAGATACATAACAGTGCGTCATCCACAGATACATAACAGTGTGTCATCCACAGATACATAACAGTGCGTCATCCACAGATACATAACAGTTCGTCATCCACAGATGTCCCCATAACAGTGCGTCATCCACAGATACATAACAGTGTGTCATCCACAGGTACATAACAGTGCGTCATCCACAGATACATAACAGTGCTCCATCCACAGATACATAACAGTGTGTCATCCACAGATACATAACAGTGCGTCATCCACAGATACATAACAGTGTGTCATCCACAGATACATAACAGTGCGTCATCCACAGATACATAACAGTGCGTCATCCACAGATACATAACAGTGCGTCATCCACAGATACATAACAGTGCTCCATCCACAGATACATAACAGTGCATCATCCACAGATACATAACAGTGCGTCATCCACAGATGTCCCCATAACAGTGCGTCATCCACAGATACATAACAGTGCGTCATCCACAGATACATAACAGTGCGTCATCCACAGATGTCCCCATAACAGTGCGTCATCCACAGATACATAACAGTGCATCATCCACAGATACATAACAGTGCGTCATCCACAGATACATAACAGTGCGTCATCCACAGATACATAACAGTGCGTCATCCACAGATACATAACAGTGCTCCATCCACAGATACATAACAGTGTGTCATCCACAGATACATAACAGTGCGTCATCCACAGATACATAACAGTGCGTCATCCACAGATACATAACAGTGTGTCATCCACAGATACATAACAGTGCATCATCCACAGATGTCCCCATAACAGTGCGTCATCCACAGATACATAACAGTGCGTCATCCACAGATACATAACAGTGTGTCATCCACAGATACATAACAGTGTGTCATCCACAGGTACATAACAGTGCGTCATCCACAGATACATAACAGTGCGTCATCCACAGATACATAACAGTGCGTCATCCACAGATACATAACAGTGCGTCATCCACAGATACATAACAGTGCGTCATCCACAGATACATAACAGTGCGTCATCCACAGATACATAACAGTGCGTCATCCACAGATACATAACAGTGCGTCATCCACAGATACATAACTGTGCGTCATCCACAGATACATAACAGTGCGTCATCCACAGGTACATAACAGTGCGTCATCCACAGATACATAACAGTGTGTCATCCACAGGTACATAACAGTGCGTCATCCACAGATACATAACAGTGTGTCATCCATAGATACATAACAGTGCGTCATCCACAGATACATAACAGTGCGTCATCCACAGATACATAACAGTGAGTCATCCACAGGTACATAACACTGCGTCATCCACAGATACATAACAGTGTGTCATCCACAGGTACATAACAGTGAGTCATCCACAGATACATAACAGTGAGTCATCCACAGATACATAACAGTGCGTCATCCACAGATACATAACAGTGTGTCATCCACAGATACATAACAGTGCGTCATCCACAGATACATAACAGTGCGTCATCCACAGATACATAACAGTGCGTCATCCACAGGTACATAACAGTGCGTCATCCACAGATGTCCCCATAACAGTGCATCATCCACAGGTGTCCCCATAACAGTGCGTCATCCACAGATACAATACAGTGCGTCATCCACAGATACATAACAGTGCGTCATCCACAGATACATAACAGTGCGTCATCCACAGATACATAACAGTGCGTCATCCACAGATACATAACAGTGCGTCATCCACAGATACATAACAGTGTGTCATCCACAGATACATAACAGTGCATCATCCACAGATGTCCCCATAACAGTGCGTCATCCACAGATACATAACAGTGCGTCATCCACAGATACATAACAGTGCGTCATCCACAGATACATAACAGTGCGTCATCCACAGATACATAACAGTGCTCCATCCACAGATACATAACAGTGTGTCATCCACAGATACATAACAGTGCGTCATCCACAGATACATAACAGTGCGTCATCCACAGATACATAACAGTGTGTCATCCACAGATACATAACAGTGCATCATCCACAGATGTCCCCATAACAGTGCGTCATCCACAGATACATAACAGTGCGTCATCCACAGATACATAACAGTGTGTCATCCACAGATACATAACAGTGTGTCATCCACAGGTACATAACAGTGCGTCATCCACAGATACATAACAGTGCGTCATCCACAGATACATAACAGTGCGTCATCCACAGATACATAACAGTGCGTCATCCACAGATACATAACAGTGCGTCATCCACAGATACATAACAGTGCGTCATCCACAGATACATAACAGTGCGTCATCCACAGATACATAACAGTGCGTCATCCACAGATACATAACTGTGCGTCATCCACAGATACATAACAGTGCGTCATCCACAGGTACATAACAGTGCGTCATCCACAGATACATAACAGTGTGTCATCCACAGGTACATAACAGTGCGTCATCCACAGATACATAACAGTGTGTCATCCATAGATACATAACAGTGCGTCATCCACAGATACATAACAGTGCGTCATCCACAGATACATAACAGTGAGTCATCCACAGGTACATAACACTGCGTCATCCACAGATACATAACAGTGTGTCATCCACAGGTACATAACAGTGAGTCATCCACAGATACATAACAGTGAGTCATCCACAGATACATAACAGTGCGTCATCCACAGATACATAACAGTGTGTCATCCACAGATACATAACAGTGCGTCATCCACAGATACATAACAGTGCGTCATCCACAGATACATAACAGTGCGTCATCCACAGGTACATAACAGTGCGTCATCCACAGATGTCCCCATAACAGTGCATCATCCACAGGTGTCCCCATAACAGTGCGTCATCCACAGATACAATACAGTGCGTCATCCACAGATGTCCCCATTACAGTGCGTCATCCACAGAAGCTTAACAGTGGGTCATCCATAGATGCTTAACAGTGCATCATCCACAGATACATAACAGTGCGTCATCCACAGATACATAACAGTGCGTCATCCACAGATACATAACAGTGTGTCATCCACAGATACATAACAGTGCGTCATCCACAGATACATAACAGTGTGTCATCCACAGATACATAACAGTGCGTCATCCACAGATACATAACAGTGCGTCATCCACAGATACATAACAGTGTGTCATCCACAGATACATAACAGTGCGTCATCCACAGATATATAACAGTGCGTCATCCACAGATACATAACAGTGCGTCATCCACAGATACATAACAGTGCGTCATCCACAGATACATAACAGTGCGTCATCCACAGATACATAACAGTGCGTCATCCACAGGTACATAACAGTGTGTCATCCACAGGTACATAACAGTGAGTCATCCACAGGTACATAACACTGCGTCATCCACAGATACATAACAGTGTGTCATCCACAGGTACATAACAGTGAGTCATCCACAGATACATAACAGTGAGTCATCCACAGATACATAACAGTGCGTCATCCACAGATACATAACAGTGTGTCATCCACAGATACATAACAGTGTGTCATCCACAGATACATAACAGTGCGTCATCCACAGGTACATAACAGTGCGTCATCCACAGATGTCCCCATAACAGTGCATCATCCACAGGTGTCCCCATAACAGTGCGTCATCCACAGATACAATACAGTGCGTCATCCACAGATGTCCCCATAACAGTGCGTCATCCACAGAAGCTTAACAGTGGGTCATCCATAGATGCTTAACAGTGCATCATCCACAGATACATAACAGTGCGTCATCCACAGATACATAACAGTGCTCCATCCACAGATACATAACAGTGCATCATCCACAGATACATAACAGTGCGTCATCCACAGATGTCCCCATAACAGTGCGTCATCCACAGATACATAACAGTGCGTCATCCACAGATACATAACAGTGCATCATCCACAGATGTCCCCATAACAGTGCGTCATCCACAGATACATAACAGTGCGTCATCCACAGATACATAACAGTGTGTCATCCACAGATACATAACAGTGTGTCATCCACAGGTACATAACAGTGCGTCATCCACAGATACATAACAGTGCGTCATCCACAGATACATAACAGTGCGTCATCCACAGATACATAACAGTGCGTCATCCACAGATACATAACAGTGCGTCATCCACAGATACATAACAGTGCGTCATCCACAGATACATAACAGTGCGTCATCCACAGATACATAACAGTGCGTCATCCACAGATACATAACAGTGCGTCATCCACAGATACATAACAGTGCGTCATCCACAGATACATAACAGTGCGTCATCCACAGATACATAACAGTGCGTCATCCACAGATACATAACAGTGTGTCATCCACAGAAGCCTAACAGTGCGTCATCCACAGGTACATAACAGTGTGTCATCCACAGATACATCACAGTGCGTCATCCACAGATACATAACAGTGCGTCATCCACAGATACATAACAGTGCGTCATCCACAGATACATAACAGTGCGTCATCCACAGATACATAACAGTGCGTCATCCACAGATACATAACAGTGCGTCATCCACAGATACATAACAGTGCGTCATCCACAGGTACATAACAGTGCGTCATCCACAGATGTCCCCATAACAGTGCGTCATCCACAGGTACATAACAGTGCGTCATCCACAGATACATAACAGTGCGTCATCCACAGATACATAACAGTGTGTCATCCACAGGTACATAACAGTGCGTCATCCACAGATACATAACAGTGCGTCATCCACAGGTACATAACAGTGCGTCATCCACAGATGTCCCCATAACAGTGCGTCATCCACAGATACATAACAGTGCGTCATCCACAGAAGCCTAACAGTGCGTCATCCACAGATTTCCCCATAACAGTGCGTCATCCACAGATGCATCACAGTGCGTCATCCACAGATACATAACAGTGCGTCACCCACAGATACATAACAGTGCGTCATCCACAGATACATAACAGTGCGTCATCCACAGGTACATAACAGTGCGTCATCCACAGATGTCCCCATAACAGTGCGTCATCCACAGGTACATAACAGTGCGTCATCCACAGATACATAACAGTGCGTCATCCACAGAAGCCTAACAGTGCGTCATCCACAGATTTCCCCATAACAGTGCGTCATCCACAGATGCTTATCAGTGCGTCATCCACAGATGTCCCCATAACAGTGCGTCATCCACACATGTCCCCATAACAGTGCGTCATCCACAGATACATAACAGTGAGTCATCCACAGGTACATAACACTGCGTCATCCACAGATACATAACAGTGCGTCATCCACAGGTACATAACAGTGAGTCATCCACAGATACATAACAGTGAGTCATCCACAGATACATAACAGTGTGTCATCCACAGATACATAACAGTGTGTCATCCACAGATACATAACAGTGCGTCATCCACAGATACATAACAGTGCGTCATCCACAGATACATAACAGTGCGTCATCCACAGATACATAACAGTGCGTCATCCACAGATACATAACAGTGCGTCATCCACAGATACATAACAGTGCGTCATCCACAGATACATAACAGTGCGTCATCCACAGATACATAACAGTGCGTCATCCACAGATACATAACAGTGCGTCATCCACAGATACATAACAGTGCCTCATCCACAGATACATAACAGTGCGTCATCCACAGATACATAACAGTGCGTCATGCACAGATACATAACAGTGCGTCATCCACAGATACATAACAGTGCGTCATCCACAGATACATAACAGTGCGTCATCCACAGATACATAACAGTGCGTCATCCACAGATACATAACAGTGCGTCATCCACAGAAGCCTAACAGTGCGTCATCCACAGGTACATAACAGTGTGTCATCCACAGATACATCACAGTGTGTCATCCACAGAAGCCTAACAGTGCGTCATCCACAGGTACATAACAGTGCGTCATCCACAGATACATAACAGTGCGTCATCCACAGATACATAACAGTGCGTCATCCACAGGTACATAACAGTGCGTCATCCACAGATACATAACAGTGCGTCATCCACAGATACATAACAGTGCGTCATCCACAGATACATAACAGTGCGTCATCCACAGATACATAACAGTGCGTCATCCACAGATGTCCCCATAACAGTGCGTCATCCACAGGTACATAACAGTGCGTCATCCACAGATACATAACAGTGTGTCATCCACAGATACATAACAGTGCATCATCCACAGGTACATAACAGTGCGTCATCCACAGATACATAACAGTGCATCATCCACAGGTACATAACAGTGCGTCATCCACAGATACATAACAGTGCGTCATCCACAGATACATAACAGTGCGTCATCCACAGATACATAACAGTGCGTCATCCACAGATACATAACAGTGCGTCATCCACAGATACATAACAGTGCGTCATCCACAGGTACATAACAGTGCGTCATCCACAGATGTCCCCATAACAGTGCGTCATCCACAGGTACATAACAGTGCGTCATCCACAGATACATAACAGTGCGTCATCCACAGAAGCCTAACAGTGCGTCATCCACAGATTTCCCCATAACAGTGCGTCATCCACAGATGCTTATCAGTGCGTCATCCACAGATGTCCCCATAACAGTGCGTCATCCACAGATGTCCCCATAACAGTGCGTCATCCACAGATGTCCCCATAACAGTGCGTCATCCAATATTATTTGCTTTATGTGAGTAAGGGTGCTGGTTTGGTGTTTGGTGGCTTTTTTTTTTTTATGAAACATTTTTATAGGTGCCCTGTTTGACATGGCTACAAAGAAAAAACTACGAAGAACGGAAGACGAAAACCGTTAATTGAAAGTGGAATGGACCGAGACTTTCGCGTTTATTCAAAACGTAAATGGCCTTCCGACCTGTCTTATTTGTAAGGAAAAATTGGCGCATAGCAAGAAAACTAATTTGGAGAGACACTTTACAACTAAACACTTGTCATTTAGTAATAAATATCCTGTCGGTGATGCAAGGAAGAAAGCAGTTGAGGAACTTCTGAAGAGTCAAGAAAAATCAAGTTCTGTGTTCAATCACTGGGTGCAATCTTCAAACTGATAATTTTGCAAGTTTTGCGGTTAGTCAAGAGATTGCTAAGAGAGGAAAACCATATACAGATGGCGAATACATAAAATGTTGTTTTATAAATGCATTGGAAGAGTTATTTAGGGATTTTAAGTACAAAGAAGAAATTCCCCCCCAAAAAATTAAGAGTTGCCATTGTCTGCTAAAACAGTGAAAGATAGAGCAGCCAAAATGTCTTCCAATATAACCAACCAACAAGTTGATGATCTTAAAGGGGTTTCAGCTTTATCAATAGCAGTTGACGAGTCTTGTGACATAAATGATACAGCGCAAGTTTGACTTTTTGTAAGATTTATGTCTACTACAGGTCCTAAAGAAGAACTTTTAGGATTATTGCCACTGAAAGGTCAAACACGTGGAGAGGATATAGCAAATGCTGTAATTGATTGCATTGAAAAACATCACATTCCACTCGATAAAATCGTCTCAATTGCAACAGACGGGGCAAAAAGTATGACCGTCGTAAGAAAAGGTTTTGTTGCTATTATGAAAGAAAAAATTAGTCATGAGATACTTCCATACCATTGCATCATACATCAAGAAGCACTTTGTGCGCAGATATTTCCAGAAGAAATGTGCAAAGTTATGGAATTGGTGATTTAGATGATCAACTCCATTACAGCTAAAGCACTTAATCATCGCCAATTTAAAGAATTTTTTGTTGAAATGGAGTGTGAGTACGCAAATCTTCTGCAGCATAACAAGGTATGTTGGTTATCAAGAGGAAAAGTTTTGATACGTTTTGCTTCCTTTTTAACAGAAATGAAAGCATTTTTCCTTGAGAAGGGTGTTCACTACCCAGAATTAACAAATGATCAGTGGATCCAAAAACTGTATTTCATGGTAAATATTACGTCCCATATAAATCAGCTTAATCATAAACTACAGGGGAAAGGAAAGACATTTTTTTTTGATGTTAGAAGTTATTTAGTTTGAAAACAAATTATCTGTTTTTGCTCAAGATTTTGACAGAGAAACTTTGATTCACTTTCCAAGCCTGTTGAAACATCGGCAAGAAAATAATTCTGATATTGACATTTGCTATTTTAAAACAGCACTTTTAAATATGAGGGAAGCTTTTCTCAAGAGGTTTCAGGAATTCAGAAACAGCAAAGTGACGTTGGCCTTTGTTAAAAAACCTCTGGATGCTACTGTAACGGAATTAAATTTTTCTCCCTTTAATATCGACATTGGCAACTTTGAAATGCAATTGCTGGATTTAAAAAAACAAAGAACTGTGGAGCGCGAAATTTGAACATCTTTGCGCTGATTTAGAAATACTGGAGAAAAACAAATGTGAACTTAGTTCACAGCACAAGTGGTCTGCTTTGAAAGACCTGGAGAAGGAAGATATATTGATTTTTAAGACCTAGAATAGTATTCCTGACTCATATAATAAACTGAAAAAACTTGCGTTTGCTGTTCCATCCTTATTCGGGTCTACATATTTATGCGAACAATCATTTTCAAGCATGAACCTTATCAAGAGTACATTGAGAAATCGTCTCAACGATTAGAACCTGGAATCGTGCATAAAATAAAAAACAACATACAAACCTGACTTACTCAAACTTTCCAAGGAGACGCAAGGCCATTGTTCACATTAGTGTTTGTGACTTTGTCAGTCATTGTCAGGATGTCATTTTCTCTACATTTTAAGGCTAATTTTACGGAATTTAACATTATCGATAAATAATATCGCTCTAAAGTCTTTGTTTTATTAGTGTCACGCTGGATACAAGATACACAGAATACCACCAAACAAGTGTCCAGGCAAGAAGCTGGGGATAAAGGTCACCTCCTGACAAATCCCTACCAGCTCTCTCTAGACTTCTATGCCCACTTTCAGACCCTGAAGGTGGAAATGAGCGTGTCCCCATGCCTAGGCTGAAGATTCCCTAAAATCCCTAAGATGGTGAAAGGAGGAAAGAGGCAGCCTGCTCCCTCAGGACCTGGAGGGGGCAGGCGTCTCTCTAACAGCCTAGACAGACAACCAGAAGAAAAACTAAACCAAATTATCTTGTACTGAGCAGGAACAGCAAATCCTTCCTTCCTTCCACTGAGCAAGACAGAAGCTATAACCCGCACAGGACACTGGGAGTGGGCGTAATTTAAACTCATACCAACGACCCCACCCAGTGCACCTGAAGGGAGGCGGATACCGCTCAACTCCAAAACAAAAACAAAAGGCTACACACGTGCTGCTAACCTGGCAGACCTCCGCACATAACCTGAGCAGGGCATGACAATTAGTTGTGTTATTTGTATCCTCCATGTGGATACTTACATGCAGAATATTCTCAATAAAAACTTATTGAAACTAAAAACAATGTACCTTCCTATATATTTTAGGTTTTAAGAATGTGGCTCTCAAAAGAAATTTCAATCGTAGTTTTGGCGATATTTGGCTCAGTTGACAAAAAAGTTTGCCCACCACTGTACTAACCTAATACTTAAAAGACAAGCTTTCAAGAGTTTTCCTTTCTTCCTCTGTATTGTTTCAGACCTGAGAAAGAGGGAAACAGTCTTGAAAACATTTCTTTATAGTTTAAAGCAGTTTCAGCAAAAATCAGGGCTGTGTAAATAATCCCATATGTTAAACATGTCACTAAAGAAGACCAATGAACAGACGCTCACAGGCTTATTCACAGAAGGGTGAAGAGTTTGGAGAAGGGAACAATCTAGGACAACATAACTGAATAGGAAAGTGAGCTGAATTGGAGAATTTTTTCAAATCTTCTATGTTGTCCTATATTGTTCACTTCTCCTGACTTCTCCAAACTCTTCACCCTTTTGTGAAATAACCCTGTGGGTGTTGTTGGTGTATACAACTAATATTACTTATTCTGCTTGTAACGCAGAATGCGATGGTCATGGGTGCGTGTAACGTAGAGTGCGGCAGTCAGGGGTGCACTGGTCAGGGGTGCATGTAACACAGGGGATGCTGGTCAGGGCTGCATTGCAGATAGAAAAGGTACTTACAGTTCTGCTCTGTCCTTGTGCCTTCTTCCTCTAGGCGTGGTGGCAGGGGGAGGGGCGCGCAACAATGTTTCCTGATGTTAAATCCCCAAGCCGCATTCTTTTCTGCCTCTGCAGGCCCTGTTAGGCTGAAATACACAGGCAGCCAATGGCAGTGCTGCCCTCTCCCTCCCAGCCAATAGCAGTTGAGGTGGGCGGGGGAAGATTCTCTTAGCTGCCGACTGCTGAAGAGCCTGTAGTGAAGCGGGTGGGCAGCAAGGGTAGTACTTTCAGTTTGGCAAAACTGACAGATCGCCACTGTACTCAGGGCAGTTTTTAATATTGATTGGGCCCTGGGCAAGAATTTACTTGGGCCCCCTGGATCCCGCCTTCCCACACCCTAGCATGCAATCACACCTCCACCACAACACACACACACACAAAAATTCACACACCTCGTAGATTAGTAAACTTTAATAATGATGAGTGGCCACCAGAGGTGTTCCTTGGCAGTAATGTAAATACTGTCTTTTTTTCTGAAAAGGCAGTGTTTACATTAAAAAGCTTGCAGAGACATGCTATAGACACCAGAACTACTATGTCTAGCTGTTGTGGTTCTGGTGACTATAGTGTCCCTTAATATAGAGAGGGGGGGGGGGGGGAAGAATCAGCACAAAAGTATCAAATAAAATGACTATTATTCAAAAAATTAAAAAAGCACATCTTCTGATTAGTGTAAACATAACGCCCCCCAAAAATAATTGTGGTAAGCTGATACTGTACCAAGGCCCCCACAGTAATAGTGCTACCAAAAGTCCCCCCAATAGGAATAATTCTCGCTAGAGCACACATGGTAGTAATAGTGCTCCTAACAGTGCCCCCAACATGTCCCCCACTGTGCCCCAGAAGTAATAATGTTCCTATAGTGCCCATACTAGTAATCATGTCCCCATAGACCCAAGTAGTAATAAAGCCCACCATAATGCCCCCCAGTAGTAATAATTCTCCTAATAATGTGCTAGTGCAAAAAATACCCCCTTTTAATGCCGCCAGTTGAGCTAATGTCCCCATAATGTGCCAGTATAAAATACTCCTATATAGTGCCCCCAGTAAATGCCCCAAAGTGCTCCTCTCCCCCTTCTTCTAGTGCCCCCATAATGTACCAGTATAAAATGCCCCATATATAGTGCCCCAGTAGATGCATCAGTGTCCCCCATAATTTGCAAGTATAAAATACCCCTTCTTAGTGCCCCCCATAGATGAGCCCATAGTACTCCTCTCTCCCCTTCCCCATAGTAACCACCATAATGTGCCCCAGTATAAAATACCCCTATACAGAGCCCCCTATATAAAATACCCCTTCTTTGTGGCCTCAGTAGAAGCTCCCATAGTGTTCCTCTCCCTCCTTCCTCCATATAAAATACCCCTTCTTTGTGGCGTCAGTAGATTCCTCCAAAGTGCCCCCAATAATGTGCCAGTAAGATGTGCCACCATAGATGCCCACCAATCATGTGCCAGTAACAAGTACCCCATAGATGCCCCCCAATCATGTGCCAGTAACAAGTAACCCCCATAAATGCCCCCCAATTATGTGCCAGTAACAAGTACCCCATAGATGCCCCCCAATCATATGCCAGTAGCAGGTGCCCCCATAGATGCACCCCAATCATGTGCCAGTAACAGGTGCCCCCATAGATGCCCCCTAATCATGTGCCCGTAGTAGTACCATATAAAAAAATAAAACACATACTTACCTCCATCAGGCTGTCAGCGATGCGATGCAGGCCTCTTACGGCCTGTGTTCCAGGCTGTACGGCTCAGGCTGCGCGATGACACCTGCGGTGGTAGCCAGCGTTTTAAAGGAGAATCAGCGGGGGGGGGGGGGGGGGGCAAGGAATAACCTAGGGGGGCAATTGCCCCCCCTTGCCTCTCTGTAGCGACGCCTATGTAAAAAAATGACATTATACATAGTGACACTGTAGGAAATGGTCAAAGCAGCTTCTGGGCCTTGTCTCAGACAGTGATCTTGACTAGCCAGCGTAATGGGGTTTGCACAGAAGGAGGGGGTTACAAACAGTGGCGACTCTAGGAACAATATATAGGGGGGGCACAAAGATACCACAGTCAAAAATGGGGGGGCAAAAACAAACTAAGTATATATAAATAAGATTACAAAATACAAGAGAATTGCGGTATGCAGAGACACATTTATAATAAAACAATTTACTTACAAAAGAAGCTATTCAGTCGTCTGCTGTGCCGTCCTCTGCTTGCTTCCGCTACACTGTTATGGGGGCATCTGTGGATGACAATGTTATTATGCCTCTCATTAGCCCTCATTATGCCTCTCATCACTCCCATATCAGCCCCCATGCCTCTCATTAGCCCCCATATCAGCCCTTATGCCTCATTAGCCCCCATTATAAGCCGTTATGCCTCATTAGCCCCCATTATTCCTCTTATTAGCCCCCATTATGCCTCTTATCACCCCTATATCAGCCCCCATGCCTCTCATTAGCCCCCATATCAGCCCTTATGCCTCATTAGCCCCCATTATAAGCCCTTATGCCTCATTAGCCCACATTATTCCTCTTATTAGCCCCCATATGCCTAATTAGCTCCCATGTACCTCATTAGCCCCCATTATGTCTCTAATTAGACCCAATTATGCCTCTCATTAGCCCCTATTATGCCTCTTACTAGCGCCGATATGCCTCATTAGCCCCCATATGTCTCATTAGCCACCATATGCCTCTAATAGTCTAATTAGCCCCAATTGTGCCTCTAATTAGCCCCCATGATGCCTCTCATTAGCCCCCATTATGCCTCATTAGCCCCATTATGCCTCATTAGCCCCCATATGCCTAATTAGCCCCCATATGCCTCTAATTAGCCCCATATGCCTCCAATTAGCCCAAATTATGCCTCTCATGATTAGCCCCTATTATGCCCCGAGCAGCCACATTTTTTATAAAATAAAAAAACACTTACCTCTCCTGCTCTTGGACGCCGCCTGCAATTTTCTCTCTCCTCAGTCGACTGTGCTCTGAACTGGCGTGCACAGCGCGAGGTCACAGAGCGCCCTCACGGGCAGACCTGCACAGCCGACAGCCGAGGACTATAAAGTGGTAAGTACAGGGTGTTTACCGCTTCCTGGTCCTTCGGTACTAATGAGCGCTTCCATAATGGAAGCGCTCATTAGTATTCACCGGCCTGCTTTGGGGGGAATCAGCGGGGGGGGGGGGGGGGCACCTGGGGGGGCAAGGAATAACATAGGGGGGGCAATTGCCCCCCTCTCCCCCCTGTAGCGACGCCACTAGTTACAAAGAAGTTGCTGTAGCGCCCTGTCATTTCTAGTTACGCCACTCTTCCTGAACTTCCATAACGATTAACTGAGGGGGGTCATACTTGTGCATTGTGCTCTCTTTCAGTTTGGGGGGCCCATTCTGGAGACAGGAGCAGGTCCCAAAGGTGGACCCGCACTTATACTAGCGATATGCCATCAATGTCCCCTTTAAGTATAGGGCATTTACATATTTATTTATTTTTTATAAAATAGTTCAAACGGTTAGGTACACTTTAATTATACCAAAAGTGGACATACAGATGGTCTGTATAGCTGGATGGGACACCCTCTTCTCACTGTCAATGAATTGACAAGGATTCAATTGGGTCTCATAGTGGTAATTTTTTTTAGGAGATTGGAGCGAGCTTATATAATGAAAATGGATAGTAAAATTACAGACACATATACCTTTTAGATTAAATGAGAAATTTTCCTTTGCCTCATTTTAGTAACAGGCTGTGGTACTATAGTTCATTTAGGCATCATCCTGATTTTAAATTAAAGGAGTATTCTGGTTGAGACAAGTTATCCCCTATCCTGTGGGGAATGATGGTGGTCCTACTGCTGCGCACCCCACCGAACACAAGAATGGGGATCTCATACCTCTTAGGGCCTACCTAAATGAACGGAATAGGTTGTACATGTGCACTATCACTCCATTTATCTCTAAGAGAGTTCCAGAAGCAACCCATTGTTGTACTTGGCTGTCTCTGGAACTCCCGTAGAGATGAATAGAGCAGCAGTGAGCATGCCCGACCTACCGCTCCATTCATTTTGGTGGACTCAGAGGAATATATAGTCCCTGTTCTAATAATTATCTCCTGACCTATAGAAAGGGGATAATTTGGCGCAATTGGAACAGCCCTTTAAGTTAATTTGGTTAGTGACCGCTAATGGAGGAAGACGCCTGAAAGCTCAGTGTCTCCACGACACTCTCTGCAAGCAGCCTAAACGTCATCTTTTCCAACACTAACATGGTTTAATATGGCAAGGAAAGAAAGCCTGAACCGCCTGGTACCCAGCAGCATCATAAAAACCAGTCTGACCTCCACAGATTCTTGCAGCAGAAGACTCCAAGCATAAAGCCAAAGCTTTCCAAGATGGCCCTGGGAGAATCAGCCACGGCCGAGAACAGTGATGATGCAGACCAACTCAGCACTGCAGCAAGTGATCAAGGGGACTTAGATGTAGCTGGCACTTCTAAGACCTTCTTTAAGGCAACTATAACCCAGGTCTTGCGCACTGTTCTCTCTGAGTTACCGGAGATAAAGACTGAAGTTAAGCATATTGGTGCACAGGTGGAGGGCCTGGAAGCCACATGCTCCGCCATAATGGCACATTCTACAGATCTGGAATATCGATCTACGTATCATTTAGCTCACGTCAATAAAGACCTGACCACAGTAGAAGACCAGGAAAACAGGAGCAGGAAATTAAATGTTCACATTAAAGGCTTGCCTGAATCCTAGTCTGCTGATTCTTTGCAGAAATTGGCTCTTGAAGTCTTACAGAGCTTCTCGGGGCAGAAGCAGCCCAGGGAATTACAAATAAGAGGATCCACAGATCCTAGGCCTAAGCCATCCCCATCACAGCCTCCCTAAAATGTGATATGTGGCCTGCTCTCTTTTGTAGACACAGCCAAGATCTTAAAAGCTGCAAGAGAAAAGGCCCCTGTGACATATGCCAGTTTGGAGCTTGCTCTCTCTCCAGACATAGCGCCATTCATTCTTGCTAAAAGGAGAATGCTACAACCCCTCTTAGAGCAGCTACGCCTGAAGAACATAGCTTACTCTTTGTTTTACCTATTCAGCCTTTCAATTGCATATAATGGGTGGCGTCTGCGAGTTCATACTCTTTCCAAGATCTTTTCAAAGTGTGGTCGGTGATGGATATAGCTTCCCATCAAGATACCATCTTGTATGCCCACTGACACCGATGTTGCCTTACCTACTTTGCTTATTCAGGAGCCGTGGCAGCCAGTCCCCAAAGGCAAGAGTCAATGATCAGGAATCCATGCACCTTGAGCCACTTTCGACCCAGCTTGAACTGGACATCGACTGTATTCTAGGACATTTCCCAAAGCTATGGCCTGGGAGTCGGTATTACTCCCTCTGTGGTTCCTCTGAGCGCCCATGCATCGAAGTTTTGTGCTTAGACAGTTGTTACCATATGGCGCTATATTGTTATGGACTCTGACCCAGAATCTGATTATTTTTCTTTTTTTCTTATGAGATGTCTCCTTGTGACACCTTACTGCCTCTCTCTTTCTTTTTTCTTATTTTTATTTTTAGCATTCTCACTATGTCAATGGGGTATGCTACTCTATTATAACAGATTTCTGTGGTCTTCTATCCACTGCTCCAAGTTATGTGGACAGTGTGCTGCCTTTTACTAACATTTCAACATGGAACATAACATCACAAAGTGACCTTAGAAGTTAATCTAAGATGACTTTGTGATGGTGTTATGTTCCATGTTGAAATGTTAGCTCCTTTGTAGGTACTGCTTGTATAGTGTTGGTCAGGACAGTTTTTGTCTTTGCTTATTCTTCCAGCCCCATTACTATCACTCCCTTTCCCTTTTGCTATATACTCTGACTTTTACTCTATTATGCAGACACTAGACCCTTACGAGTTCAGTTACAACTACCCCACCTTTGCACTACTGGGGTACATGTGCCACCTATAGAGCCCAGGTATCGTGTTTAAAGATTATTATTTATGTTTTTTCCCTCATCTCTGTGCATTTTTTCCTCCCTGCCATCTCCCTCCTCCCCCTTTCTGACTATCTTGTGCCCATTGTCCCTAACCTTTATCTAGATGGACTGTACAATTACCACCCTTAAGGCTCATGCACATGAACGTATTTTATTTCTGTGTCCGTTCCGTTTTTTCCAGACTGTATACGTAACCATTCATTTCAGTGGGTCCGCAAAAAAAAACAAAGTTACTCCATGTGCATTTTGTTTCCGTATGACCATATTTCCGTTCCGCCAAAAAATAGAACATGTCCTATTATTGTCCGCATTTCGGAGAACGATAGGACTGTTCTATTAGGAGCCAGCTGTTCTGTTCCGCAAAATACGAAATGCACACGGATGTCATCCATATTTTTTGCTGATCCGTTTTTTGCGGTTGTGTGCATGAGGCCTTAATGTAAAGGGTTTTAACTCTCCCAATAAGAGAAGTCATATCTTCCTTTTGCTACGCAAATTGAAGACCCACACAGAGCCGGGGCTTCCATTAAGGCAAGGGGGGCAATTGCCCCTGGGCCTCCAAGTCCTTAGGCGCCCCCACCGGCCCGCAACTAAATATATTTTCGTGGGCCCTGTGGCGGCAAGTGGGGGCAGCAGCGGACAGTTACACAGGGAGAAGAGCGCTTCCATTGTGGAAGTGCTCAACTTCATAGTCATCTGTATCGCCGTCCTCAGGACAGCGATACAGATGGCTGTGAAGAGCACGGGAGAGGTGTGTCCCTTCCCTGTTCCTCTGATAGGCTGCCGGCCTAGTGCTGGCAGCCTATCAGAGGCCGGTGCAGGCGGCGCGAATGACATCAGCGCGGGACACAGGTCAGAAGAAGCCTGCATCGCATCGCTGACATGGAGGTAAGTATGTGTTTTTTATTTTATTTTATGTGTGTACAGTCGTGGCCAAAAGTTTTGAGAATTGCATAAATATTGGGAATTGGAAAAGTTGATGCTTAAGTTTATATAATAGCAATTTGCATATACTCCAGAATGTTATGAAGAGTGATCAGATGATTTGTATAGTCCTTCTTTGCCATGAAAATTAACTTAATCCCAAAAAAAACTTTCCACTGCATTTCATTGCTGTCATTAAAGGACCTGCTGAGATCATTTCAGTAATAGTCTTGTTAACTCAGGTGAGAATGTTGACGGCGGGTGGACAAACAAAAACCCACTAATTCTGACAAACTCCAAGAAGTGATTATGAAAGAATGGGTTGCTATCAGTCAGGAATTGGCCCAGAAGTTGATTGAGAGCATGCCCAGTCGAATTGCAGATGTCCTGAAAAAGAAGGGCCAACATTGCAAATACTGACTCTTTGCATAAATGTCATGTAATTGTCGATAAAAGCCTTTGAAATGTATGAAGTGCGTATAATTATATTTCACTACATCACAGAAACAACTGAAACAAAGATCTAAAAGCAGTTTAGCAGCAAACTTTGTGAAAACTAATATTTGTGTCATTCTCAAAACTTTTGGCCACGACTGTACAATACTGGCGGCTACTGATATGAGGGGGGCTCTGACTACTGGCACATGATGGGGGGGGCCTCTGGCTACTGGCACATGATGGGGAGGCTCTGGATACTGGCACATGATATGGGAAAGCTCTGGCTACTGGCACATGATATTGGGGGGGCTCTGGCTACTGGCACATGATGGGGGGCCTCTGGCTACTGGCACATAGGGCTCTGGCTACTGGCACATGATATGGGGGGCTCTGGCTACTGGCACATGATAGGGGGGCTCTGGCTTCTGGCACATGATATGAGGGGGCTCTGGCTACTGGCACATGATATGGGGGCTCTGGCTACTGGCACATGATATGGGGGGTTCTGGCTACTGGCACATGATTTAGGGGGGCTCTGGCTACTGGCACATGATATGGAGGGGCTCTGGCTACTGGCACATGGGTCTCTGGCTACTGGCACATGATATGGGGGGGCTCTGGCTACTGGCACATGATATGGGGGGGCTCTGGCTACTGGCATATGATATGGGGGTGCTCTGGCTACTGGCACATGATATGGGGGCTCTTGTTACTGGCACAAGATGGTCGGGGGCTCTTATTACTGGCACATAATTGGGGGGCATCTATTTTTTTT
The DNA here is from genome assembly GCF_014858855.1 of Bufo gargarizans. NCBI lineage: Eukaryota > Metazoa > Chordata > Amphibia > Anura > Bufonidae > Bufo > Bufo gargarizans. Next base: position 118,215,036 of record NC_058088.1, read on the forward strand.
TTTTTTTTTTTTTTTTTTTTTTTTTTATTGGGAAAACTACAAAACATTTACAATAAAAAATGTATTACAGTCTCTCAATTCTTAGTAACCCAAGTGATTATATGTGCGTATATTCCACTCATCTTTTCAAAATATTTAGAAAACCCTCCCCTCCCTCCCTCCCAGTTTGTGGTGCGTCAAAGTAGGACCCTTATATATAAAACAACTTGATCTCAGCTAACCAGACCTCCAACCACCCCATATCCTGGTCCATTGATATTCATTTTCCCTCCGTCTGTATAAAATTTTTTCGTAGTTCATTACCTTATCAATTAAATTTATCCATGTGTTTTTGTTTGGAGTAGATCGGGCAAACCAGGTGCGGCTGATCAAAACTCTAGCCAACATCAATACTCTACTCAAAAGAATCTTTTGATACTTATGATTTTTTAATTTGGAGAGATCATTGAGAATAAATACTTGTGGTTCAAAAGGAATTCGAATTTTTAGTTTACACATAATATAGTTATTGATACCGTTCCAGTAGTTTATAAGTTCTGGACAGGTCCATATCATATGGAGAAAGTCTGCTCCTACAGTGTCACATTTGGGACAGTTGGACGTGTCTCTTAACCCACATTTGTTCATCCACAATGGAGTAATATATAATCTGTGGCAGATATAAAATTGTATCAGGACATGGTTAAAGTTCTGGGATAGTGAAGATAGATTCCCAAAAATATTATCCCACCCTTCTATTTGTACATTCGGACAGTCCACCTCCCACGCTTTTTGTCCTGGAGAGTGTATGTCACTAAACCGTGCTTTAAGTAATAACTTATATATATTTGAAATTTTTATTCTGGAATGTGTACCTGATACCCAATCATTCAGAAAGGATACATTATCTATATCCAACAGCCGCTTATCATCCAAGCTGGATAACACAGAACGCAATTGGAAATACCTAAACCATGAAAGATTTTTTAAATTTTGTATCATTTCTATATAGGATTTAATTTCTCTATCTTTAACTACCTGTGAGATATATAAAATTTTATTCTTCTGCCAAAATGTGTCAGCTGCAATTTCATCCAGCCTTTGTAAATACAAATTATGCCAAAGAGGCGTAAATGTAAGTGAACCCTTAACTTTCAACCATGTCCTAGTTGTAGCCCACACCTTAAGGAGTAGTTTTATAGTCTCTCTGTAGCCTTGCTCATAGCTCTTCAATAGGCCAGATTCCAACAAGGAAAAAATATTATTGTGGGCATGACTATTTACCAACTTCCCCAGTAGTGCGCTATGCTCTGATTCATAGCACCTCAATAGCTGGGCTGCAATAAAGTATCCCTTAAAGTAGGGGAGATTTAAACCCCCGCACTCCACTGATCTATACAAATACTCCAACTTAATTCGAACTCGCTTTCTTCCCCATATTAAATCATTAATTAGTCTCTCTATAAGTTTAAAATGTTTGTCTTGTATCCAAATAGGTGTATTCCTGAGCACATAGAGCAATTGTGGTAATATCACCATTTTGACTAGTGAAACTCGATCAGCTCTAGATAGGGGAAGTTTCAGCCAAATTCCTATTTTAGCTCTGATCTTTACTATTATGGGGATCAAATTAAGTTCTACAAAATTTTCGACCCGAGGCGATATCGTCAAACCCAAATATTGAAAAGTATCAACAATATCCAACTGTGTAACAGGAATCTCTTTCTGTGGTAGGGGGTCTATTGGAAGCAGACTAGTCTTGGTCCAGTTTATAAGAAGACCAGAAACCTCACCAAATAATTTAACCATTTGAATAATCCTAGGGAGAGTGGTTTCCGTATGATCTATAAAAAACAGAACATCGTCTGCATATAGTGAGATACGATCTTGTGTTCCTAGCGTACCAAATCCTTTGATCTGATCGTCCTGCCTAATGGCCATCGCAAGGGGTTCGATATATATATCAAATAATAAGGGAGATAGTGGGCAACCCTGACGGGTGCCTCTGTTTAACTCGATACTGCTACTCAAAATTCCATTAAGACTCAATTTAGCCCTTGGAGATCCATACAATAGCCTAAGAGTACGTATAAACCTCTCTCCAAAGCCCATCCTAGCAAGAACCTTCCAGAGGAAACGCCACTCCACCCTGTCAAAGGCCTTAGAGGCATCTAATGACAGGATGGAGCGGGCGGTCCCCCCAGGGGCCTGGATATTAGAAAAGAGCCGTTGTAGATTATAATGTGTACCCTTATTTTTAATGAAACCGCTCTGATCCGGATGGACTATGGAGGAGATGACCCCAGAGAGCCTTGTAGCAAGGACCCTCGCCAAAAGCTTTACATCTGCATTAAGCAGTGAAATTGGTCTGTAAGATTCTAAATCTAGAGGGTCCTTGCCTTTTTTTGGAATTAGTATCACTGTAGCCTCCATCATTGAATCTGGCAACCTCCCATCCTCCATTGATTCAGTAAAGACCTCCAGTAATCTAGGAAAAATACAATTTGGGGGGGCATCTATGGTGGCACATTTTACTGACACAAATTATTGGGTGGCACTATGGGGGCACTTCTTACTGGCACATTATTGGTGGGCACTATAGGGGCATCTACTGAGGCCACAAAGAAGGAGTGTTTTATATGGGGGGGCTCTGTACAGTAGTGTGACAAACTCCCCTCTTTTGAGGTTGCCACGAGTGCTTGGAGAGGACTACTTGCCAGCCTCTTACCATGTGATTACTGTCCCATGTTGTATGCACCGGTTTTATGCAATAGCGGCATAGTTATATAAGTTCATGTATTTTTCTGTCTTTGAAATTTTATTGTAGGTTATGTGAGGGTACCCAGATAGCTAATTTTATTGTATTCGTGTAGTCTGAATGCCATTCACCTAATAATATGCACTCAGACTTGAGCTATCTGGGGATATGTTAAATGTCTGTGTTTTCTGTAAGGATTGTGACATTGTATGTTTAAATGGTGATTTCTGTCCTGTTGTCTCCACATGTGTATTGGCGATTTCCCTTTGTCCTGAGAGATAATTGAATTGCTCCTCGGGTGTCTCCAGGGCAGAGAGGAGGAAACCATGAAGCATTGTGGGGATGTATTGTGTCTGTGTATCCTTAATTGCTGCATATCTGTCCTGTGACACAGTCTTCCATCTGGTCCCCTAGGGGAGTGTCCACCAGATGGGGACCTGCATAAATACTGGCGGGTAGCCCTCAAAGAGTTCCTGTTTTACCCTTCATCATGTTGAGGCTGGTGTTTGGGTAACTGATCGACACTGGGGGATTGCTATACTCCCCTGGCATAACTACTAGCTCTTGTAAGAGCTGTTCCTGCTCTTGGGATTTAGGAGAGGTTTACCCACTGGAGCCTTGTCGTAGGTCCGGGGTGGGTAGGAGACGGTGAGACCTCAACCAAGCTTCAGCGGTTCGTGGGGTCTGCAGTGCGTACGGTGTCAAGTGCAGTGCTTGGAGTCTTCGGAAAGCACTAGGAGCATCTATCGACGGAGGTACCCGGTCGGGGTGCTAGAAGATCCGTTACAAGTAGCATTGTATACTGTGACACATTATGGTGGGTACTATGGGGAAGAGGAGTACTATGGGGTCATCTACGGGGGGCACTAAGAAGGGGTATTTTATGCTTACAAATTATGGGGGTACACTGAGGGCATCTACTGGGGCACTATATATAGTGCAATTTATACTGGTACATTATGGGGGGCACTAGGAGGGAGGGGGGAGAAGAGCACTATGGGGGCATTTACTGGGGGCACTATATAGGGGTATTTTATACTGGCACATTATGGGGGCACTATGGGGACATTAGCTCAACTGGGGGCATTATAAGGGGGTATTTTTTGCACTGTCACATTATAAGGAGAATTATTACTACTGGGGGGGCATTATGGTGGGCTTTATTACTCCCCCATGGTATGAGCCCCCTAGTAGCATCACCAGCCTCTCCCTGCTCTGCTATCCCACTGCCCCTTCTCCAAATCCTTATTATGAAATCTTTCTCATTAGGATAAAACACAACAGCTCCGCCGAGCCCCCCAGCCAAAGTGTTGAAGTGGTGTCCGAGATCCCCAAGGGCCATTTCATGTGAAATATGTTTATGTTATACACATATAGCATACACTGTGCCACACAATATACAGTTTCTTCTGTATGAACGTCCACAAATTAAATCTCCAGAGTCAATACAGGACGTTAAAGTCAGCAACTGTCATGGGGGGGGCCTTATTGTTTTTTGCCCCAGGGCCCCATTTTACCTAGAACCGGCCCTGGACTCACATCCTCTTTCTGCAAAAAAGCAATTTTTAGAAAGAAGCGAATCCCTAAATTCCCAGGATCCGCTTTCTCGCAATGGATTCATAGTAGTCATGCTCCCTCAGTCTCCAAGTGGAATTCAATCCGAATTTCAGGAAAAATTTGATTTTCATGGAATCTGAATTTCCTCACTCTTCATGGTAACGAATCACATTTATTCCTAAAATGGCTGTTGCACGTGTTAGGACATGGCGCAAAGAACTCTGGGAATGAGGGATCACCCACAATCCCATGCATGCAGCCAATCATAAGCCAGCCAGCCCCTGTGATGTCATAGCCCTATAGCCATTTTGGATTATGTCATTTTCTAGTGTACTTAGTGCAGGGAGAGATGTGACAGGCGCTAGGGATAGTGTTAGGAAAAGACTTCATAGTGCTGAAAAAACGATTTACAACTTCAGGGAAAGATTATTCAAGGTGTATAGAAAGGATAGGGAGGCATCATCTACACTATAAAAGGAGAACTGGGTGTAATAGGAGAGTGTACAGCCTGGGTAATGAGAGCGATTCTATTACACCTTGCTGCAGTCATTGGGGATCCAAATTGGTGTTATACTTCTGCTTTTAGGTTGTTTGCACTAGAAAACAAAGGATCAATTCCAGCTTCTGACGTATAAAATAGTTTGTTCTTTATGTGGCTTCCAAAATTTAAGATCCAACATACATCACATGGAGAGACACAAGGTAATTGTGACGCGTTTCGGGCTATAGTATTGAGCCCTTCATCAAGACAATACATAGTGCACTAAAAATAAGTACTTATATACAACACAGATAGGTTCCTCCTCCTTTTTTGATTGGCTAAAGGTCACATCCCAGGCCCAGGTGTTCCTGGACTAGGTAAAGAAGTCCAGCCAAGAGCACATGGGCGGGGAGGCAACAAATTAGTATCATGCATTTGAAAACACACACTGATGAACTACATGTATTGCAGTGTTAAATCATATTTTCTGTGTAGGCCCTTCGGTATACAAGTTTCCAAAACAAACATCCAATATGTTTCTCTACTTAAGAGCTTCTATTTGCGATCACCTCCTCTAATAGGTACGGATACAACCTCCACGCCCTGCACAGAAAACGCAGAGATATCGCCCTTGTGAACAGTGGCAAAATGCATTGCTGCCGCTGAGACATTCTGAGATATGACATGAGGGACACCACTCAAATGCTTCCTTATACGTACTTTTAGATAATTTGTGGTACAGCCCACGTATTGTACCCTGCATATTTTACATGTTATAACATATACTACGTGGTCTGTGTTGCAATTAATGTATTGCTTCAACATATGTTTTTTATTATTAGCCATAGATATGACCTCTTTTGAGATAAACATATGTCGACAGCAAATGCATTTTTTGCTACCACATTTGTAGTTTCCATTAGTTTTAGGCCAAGTGCATATTTTGGGAATTCTTTCCTCAAACAGACTTGGACTTATTTTTTGACCCACTATAGGGGCTCTTTTTTCTACACACCTTATCCCTGTGGATGCTATGTTTCTCCATTCCTCATTAAAGGTTAGAACTGGAAGATGTTTCCGTATGATTTTACATATCCTGAAATAATCTCTACTGTAATTGGTAGAAAAAATGATGGGTTCATCTTTATTCAAGTCTTTTTTGTTCCTGTTTTTAGTTTTGTTTTTACTTTTATGTTTGTTCCCTCTCCTATTATTTTTGTTCTCATCCTTTATTCTATTATTATTATTTCCTTTAGAGAAAATAAGAGTCTTTCTGTCTTTTAATCTGGCAACACATATGCCTCTATTTATGCTGGTTTGGGTATATCCTCTCATTTTTAGTCTAGCTGCAATATTTTGGACTTCTCTTTCAAGTAGTTCCTTGGTGGAGCAGTTTCTTTTCGCCCTAATCATTTCCCCCTTGGGGATATTGTTAATAACGTGTGGTGGATGGCAGGAGGAGGCAGAGAGAATAGTATTACCAGCTGTGGGCTTTCTGTGGGTATATGTAACCACCTTATTATTGCCCTTGTTCACTTCTAGACATAGATCCTGAAAAACAATTTTGTCCGGATCGCTGGAAAAAGTTAGTTGTATAGATGTAGTACAACTGTTTAAGTACTCTATACATTTTACTATTCTCTCTTTGTCCCCCTGCCTTACCCACAACATATCGTCGATAAATCCACCATTGTCTCAGTCGCAACAATGCATTTTGCCACTGTTCACAAGGGCGATATTTCTGCGTTTTCTGTGCAGGGCGTGGAGGTTGTATCCGCACCTATTAGAGGAGGTGATCGCAAATAGAAGCTCTTAACCGCCTCCGGACCGCCTAACGCAGAATCGCGGTCCGGAGGCGGCAGCGCTGTGCACAGTCACGCATATACGCGTCATCTCGCGAGACGCGAGATGACGCGCTTAGCCGGCCCGCGCATGTGCATCGCGGGCCGGCAAAAGTTAGAGGGGGGTTACATCACCAGCCTGCCAGCCAATGATCGTTGCTGGCAGGCTGGCGATTTTTAAAATCTCCTTTCAGAAGCCAGTTAACACATCATATTAGTAAATATGATGTGTTAAATGGCTTCCCTGCCCCTCTGCTGGTCCTTTTCGTCGGTTGGTCTCAGCAGAGGAGCAGGCATCACAGTGAGTAGCACCAAACACTACACTTAGCCCCAGATCACCCCCCTGCACCCCAATTAACCCCTTGATCACCCCTTCTTGCCCCTGTCAATCACTAGTGAAAGTGAAAAAAGTGATCAGTGTAAACTGTCACTTTTTTTTTTTCACTGGTATTGACTGTTAGGTTTTAGGTACAGTTTAGGCCCCTTGGTTAGGTAGTTTAGCGATCGTTTAGCGCCCAGCCCACCGCACAGCAGTCACTTATTCGCTGATTAGCGTATCGCTAATCAGCTTTTGCACTTTTATAGTATCTGTAAGTGATCAAAACTGATCACAGTCAGATCTATAATAGTATTAGTGTCACCTTAGTTCGCCCTCCACCCAAAACGCAGTGTTTGCCCGATCAGGCCTGATTGGTCGCCCACACGTGCGTTCGCCCACGCCCGCCCCGCCGCAGTGACAAAAATATATATTTTTTTTATCACTGCACATTCACTTTACAAGCGCTGCGGCGATAAAAAAATCAGTTTTGATATTTTTTATCAACCGCAGCGGCCTTCGGTACTTTGCTAGCCTCCCATTTGTAAGGCAGGCTTGCTTTTTTTCTTGGGTAGTCTCAGGGAATACCCCTAAATTTAGTAGCCCAAATGTCAAACAGGGGGTATTCTTCTGAAGAAGCCTACAGGCTTCTAACCCTGTCGGATGAGGAATGGGAACCCTCATCTGATGAATCTAGCGGGTCAGAATACAGGGAGTGCAGAATTATTAGGCAAATTATTTTGACCACATCATCCTCTTTATGCATGTTGTCTTACTCCAAGCTGTATAGGCTCGAAAGCCTACTACCAATTAAGCATATTAGGTGATGTGCATCTCTGTAATGAGAAGGGGTGTGGTCTAATGACATCAACACCCTATATCAGGTGTGCATAATTATTAGGCAACTTCCTTTCCTTTGGCAAAATGGGTCAGACTTGACAGGCTCAGAAAAGTCAAAAATAGTGAGATATCTTGCAGAGGGATGCAGCACTCTTAAAATTGCAAAGCTTCTGAAGCGTGATCATCGAACAATCAAGCGTTTCATTCAAAATAGTCAACAGGGTCGCAAGAAGCGTGTGGAAAAACCAAGGCGCAAAATAACTGCCCATGAACTGAGAAAAGTCAAGCGTGCAGCTGCCAAGATGCCACTTGCCACCAGTTTGGCCATATTTCAGAGCTGCAACATCACTGGAGTGCCCAAAAGCACAAGGTGTGCAATACTCAGAGACATGGCCAAGGTAAGAAAGGCTGAAAGACGACCACCACTGAACAAGACACACAAGCTGAAACGTCAAGACTGGGCCAAGAAATATCTCAAGACTGATTTTTCTAAGGTTTTATGGACTGATGAAATGAGAGTGAGTCTTGATGGGCCAGATGGATGGGCCCGTGGCTGGATTGGTAAAGGGCAGAGAGCTCCAGTCCGACTCAGACGCCAGCAAGGTGGAGGTGGAGTACTGGTTTGGGCTGGTATCATCAAAGATGAGCTTGTGGGGCCTTTTCGGGTTGAGGATGGAGTCAAGCTCAACTCCCAGTCCTACTGCCAGTATCTGGAAGACACCTTCTTCAAGCAGTGGTACAGGAAGACGTCTGCATCCTTCAAGAAAAACATGATTTTCATGCAGGACAATGCTCCATCACATGCGTCCAAGTACTCCACAGCGTGGCTGGCAAGAAAGGGTATAAAAGAAGAAAATCTAATGACATGGCCTCCTTGTTCACCTGATCTGAACCCCATTGAGAACCTGTGGTCCATCATCAAATGTGAGATTTACAAGGAGGGAAAACAGTACACCTCTCTGAACAGTGTCTGGGAGGCTGTGGTTGCTGCTGCACGCAATGTTGATGGTGAACAGATCAAAACACTGACAGAATCCATGGATGGCAGGCTTTTGAGTGTCCTTGCAAAGAAAGGTGGCTATATTGGTCACTGATTTGTTTTTGTTTTGTTTTTGAATGTCAGAAATGTATATTTGTGAATGTTGAGATGTTATATTGGTTTCACTGGTAAAAATAAATAATTGAAATGGGTATATATTTGTTTTTTGTTAAGTTGCCTAATAATTATGCACAGTAATAGTCACCTGCACACACAGATATCCCCCTAAAATAGCTAAAACTAAAAACAAACTAAAAATTACTTCCAAAAATATTCAGCTTTGATATTAATGAGTTTTTTGGGTTCATTGAGAACATGGTTGTTGTTCAATAATAAAATGAATCCTCAAAAATACAACTTGCCTAATAATTCTGCACTCCCTGTATGAACCTGTAGAAAGCAGTGGCAGTCTGACACAAAGTTCGGACGAGGAGGTTGAGGTCCCTGATACCACCATGCGTACCCGGCCCCGTGTTGCTAGACCACAGGTTGCGCAGGATCCGCTTCAAGGGCAGCAGAGTGGGGCTGGCGCTGGCGGATTACGTGGTGAGGCATACACCAGCAGCGCAGCCCATCCTGGACCTAGCACCAGCACTGCCGTACAACACGGTGAAGTGGCGAGCACCAGAAGGGCAGTTGAAACTGGTACGGTGGCACGTGCATTAGTTACCCCGTCGCAGCCACCGCACAGACAGGCCCGTAGACCCCCTAGAATCCCTGAGGTGCTGGCAAATCCTGATTGGCAGCCCCCAACTTCAGCCGTACCATTAGTTCCCCCTTTCACTGCCCAGTCTGGAGTTCGGGTTGAGACAGCTCAGATCGGTTCGGCCCTGGGATTTTTTTAGCTGTTCTTGACTGCGGAGCTCTTGGACTTAGTTGTGGCAGAAACAAACTGGTATGCCACTCAATTTATATCCGCCAACCCGGGAAGCTTTTATGCCCAGCCTTTCCGGTGGAAACCAGTCAAAGTTTCCGAATTACATTTTTTTCTGGGCCTTCTGCTCAACATGGATCTAACCAAAAATCATGAATTGCGGTCATATTGGTCCACGAACCCAATTCATCACATGCCCATGTTTTCTGCTGCCATGTCCAGGGCACGATTTGAGGCCATCCTGCGTTTCCTGCACTTTAGTGATAACACCACCTCCCGTCCCAGAGGCCACCCAGCTTTTGACCGGCTCCACAAAATTCGGCCCCTCATAGACCACTACAACCAGAAATTTGCAGATTTGGCTCAAGCACAGTGGGTGAGAAACAATCATCTCCCATGCCTAAAGTATGCAAGACTGCAGCCAAAGACAAAAAGGAGAAGGTGAGGACTGATAGTAAGCAACTGTTGGTGGGCGATTCCATCATAAGAGGTGTGAAGTTTGAGGAGAATGGTGTTGTAAGATGTCTCCCTGGTGCTACCGCTAGCAGGGATAGACGACGGATCCTTAATATTGTTAGGCAAGCAAAACAGGAAAGGGAAGTGGATGTTATTGTCCATCTGGGGAGAAACGATCTGGCTTGCAATGAGGTTTCAAAGGTTAAAGAAGCTTTTCACACACTTGGAAAGGATATACGGGAGGTTGCATCAACTGTTTCATTCTCTGCAATTTTGCCGGTGCATAACCTTCAGCAGGACAGGAAGATGCGCATTAAGGGATTCAATGTATGGCTTGGTGAATGGCGTCGGAACCAAGGGTTTGGCGTTGTGTCTCATGTTAGCTCTTGTTGGAATGGAAAAGAACTGTACAAGAAAGATGGTTTGCATCTTTCTCTCAAAGGAACGAATGTCCTCGGTGAACAGTTCCAAGTATTTGCTAAGGAGTATTTAAACTGGGGGGGGGGGGATCACAGTGATACCATCATTCTAAAATATAACTTTTAATATTTCAATATAAAATGTCAATACACCCTAATAATTATATATAAATAGAAGAAGGAAAAGAAAAACAAAATCTAGGGTCAGAAGGATGTTAGTAAATCGGTTTAGTAGATATTAATGAAGTCTACTGGGAGGTATATCCCTAAGTCTAGCCCTAGTGTACCGGCCCTACCTATATACGGAATAGCCGCCCCGATAGGGGCGATCCCGTTTCTCGTACCTCCTGGTGTCCCTGGTTAGACCCTATCAGGGATGGATACCTGAAAGGGGGACCCTATAGAAGTACCTGGGCTAAAGTACAAAAAAATAAATAACAGAAATAATATATAATAGAATACCCAAATATATAAACAGAATGTGAACTAAATAGTATAGATTTATTAATTGTCCAATATAGTCCCTACGCGTTTCGCCTGGTTGGTGTCAGGCTCATCAGGGGACATATTTGACACAATAAGTGCCTATCACCAAGAAAAAATATTAATCTAACTATAATATATACACATAAATATATTTTATTTTGCTTGATTTTGCTATTTTTATCCTTCCAATTTCACTATTTTCCTCCTAAACGATACTAGGGGAAATATTGAAACATAGAATAGGCCAATGACTGGTCAGATAATCTATGAAAAGATCAGAACAAATAAATCCAGCAGCAGGAGACATTGGATATATAACATATAACATCGATCCAGATACTGATACTAGTAAGTGGTCTGGATTATATATGTTAAAGGGGATATTAATTATTGATATTTATGCAAATCTCAGTAATTAATATTCATAAATAGGCGTAATCGTCTTGTGATGGCTCCGCCTATTTATGCCTTAATGAATAACAAATCACTACTGATTGCCCTACACTAATCACTAAACTAGCTGCAAGCGCCTTACTGACTACCCCTAGTGATCACACATTACACAATTGGTATAAATGACACGGTATTTATTAATAATACATTAGTTATACAACACCAACAATATACTAACTCTATTGCGGCGTTACTTTACAACCAAAAAGGTATTAGGTTTATAACTATATATATCTATAACAAGGGGATAGATATATATTGTTATAACCACGCACTACAATATAAATACACACACACTAATACAATATACTGACACGGTTCTAACTACACTACACAGTCCCAAATCCCACCTACAATCTAACTATACAATCATACAGGTATAACAGCCCTCCCGCCTGGCTCTATAATATCCCTATGGGATAATAGGGGTGAGGTATCTGGGGGGTAGGCACGACAGGGCTATCACAAAACACAGCAAGGGTTGGGGGCAGAGAATCAGGGGTAACAGGGTATGGGGTCAGGGTACAGCAATATGGGGTCAGAGATAGCAGCAGTATGGGGTCAGGGATAGCAGCAGTATGGGGTCAGGGATAGCAGCAGTATGGGGTCAGGGATAGCAGCAGTATGGGGTCAGGGATAGCAGCAGTATGGGGTCAGGGATAGAGTATGGGGTCTGGTGATAGAGTATGGGGTCAGGGAGCAGTATAGGGTCAGGGAGCAGTATGGGGTCAGGGAGCAGTATGGGGTCAGGGACAGCCGGGTTATGGGGTCAGGGAAAGCGTTGGTGGGATAGTGGTAGGGAGTAGAAGGGGGAGATACTTAGCGGTGTTATGCTCGTTGTCCAGGGGGGCTCGTTGGTCTAGGGGATGCCTCTTCCGCCGGGTCACTTACCTGACTGCTGAGCGGAGCGTCGCCTGTCTATTTAAACTTGGCGGCGCCCGCTCGCAGTCTCCCTATTCGCGCCGCGCGCATGCGCACCGCCGGCCTCAATACGTGGGCCGGCGCGGTGATATGACGTCACCGCGCCGGCCCGAGGATCTCGGAGCGCGCTTCCAGGGGGGGGGATCCTTTGATCCTCCCGCCTGTGAAGCGGACGCTTACCTCCGGCGCTGTAATTACAGTGCCGGAGGTCAGCCACTCGCAGGGGCATGGGAACTCTTTGTTCCCATGTCTCTGTTAGGAGCATCATCCCCGGCGTGGCCGGAGATGGTGACAAAGGGCAGAGGATCTATTGATCCTCTGTCCTTTGTGGAGGCCGACGCTGGACATGATTGTCCAACTGTCGGTCTCCTCCCAGCAAGCGGCATGATTCCGGCCATATATGCCTATAGATGCGTGGGGCACATCCATAGGCATATAGGAACGGACATTACACATGGGGGCATGTTATATCTATCAAGGGGGCACATTCCTATAAAGGGGCACATTAAGGGGGCACATTCCTATAAAGGGGGCACATTCCTATAAAGGGGGCACATTCCTATAAAGGGGGCACATTAATACATATACACAGAGATGCATGTTGCCAAGGGGCCTACATACATCTCTGTGCATATCCACAGATCCCACCTGGAGGAGCCCATATACAAGGGCTAATATATATGTATATATGTCACGGCATACATACATATATATTTAAATATGACCCTTCCTTCAACAATCCCCCTGTTGTCGGGAATACGACAATAAACATTTTGGGGGAAGGGTAGGGCTGCCTTTGCCTCTTCAATCTACCCCTGGTGACTTTTCCGGGAGGACTAAAGTGATCTGACTCTTAGGTACCTAGACATCACCCATCGTGCTCCATCCTGCCTCTCATTAAAACGTCTCCATCCCCCGAGTACCCCATGTTCTTCTCCTTGGATAACTTTCTTGGTATCCTATGATCTTCAGGTGTCAGCCACTCCCAACGTAGTCTATTCCTGACTAAAATGGCTTCACCCTTGCAGTCTTTAGATCACTCCATTCAGCGACCGTATTCTCTCTCTTTGCCAGTGTTGTTCTTCTGGCGTCCGTTACCCCCACTGTTAGTGCCGGTAATTAATGTAGCACCTCCTTATGGGGTACGGACGGCCGTAGGCTGACCTTTTAATGACTTTCATTTTAATTGAAGACTCAGTTGTTGGAGAGGTTCTCTCCGGGACAGATACATAGGTTTTTACAAGGCAGGTCAGATTTTCTGGTGAGAGGTGATGTCATAGTACCTAAATTTTACCCGCGGGAAGGAACCCCGCACTACCATCATTCAGTCCAACCCTTACAAAAAATCACCATTGTCAATATTGAAGCGGCAAATACCTTAGTGATGAGGGGCCTGACCCTAGGGAATCTACTCTACCCCACTCACACAAACATGTCATATCCCTCCCAATACAATTCAGTGTGTACCCATAGAGACTCATGCCACCTGGCCTTACTTTCTATACCTCCCAAGACACTGGTAGTTAACCGACCCTTGTGTCCTTGGGGAAATGACTATAGGATGCACACGTGCGTCCAGCCATATTGTAGTATGGCTGTCGCCCATCTGCACCTAGAGTGTCCATGGGTACATAGGAACTCACATGCAAATAATCAATGTAAATCTATACACAATATATGAGGTCACAGGGTGGTCTATGATTATACCCCGAATCCTCCTACAAAAATCTACTACAATACGTGTATGCATACACACAATGTTATGAGGTCACAGGATGGCTTTTGGATTTTCATCCCGACCTTCATAGGAAACCGTATGTCCATGCGATCTCTGTCTTCAGGACTTTGTTGGAGCTAAGTCCTGAGCCTCCTGCGATTAACTTCGTGAAGTTCTGTCTGGTTCTGGTTTAGCTGGTCCGCAAGTCTCTTGACCCTCCTGTAGATTAGACACAGTCCCGTGTACATGACTATTACCAGAACCAGAAGAACTATCACCGGATGAATCAAAAGGTTGAAGAAGGATGTTGCCTTTGGACTGTAGCCGAACAGACTTTCCCACCAGGAGATCTTGGAGTCTTTGTCCAATGCGGTTGTGATTGCCGTAATTTTATTCTTGTCGTGCGTCAGTTGGATGGTGGCCTGTTTCTCTGTTTCTCGAAGATCTTTAAGTATTTTGTCTTCTTGGCTGAAGTCCAGCAGGAGATGTTTGAGTTCTACCCCAAAGCCAAGAGGAATTTTCTGGAGTCTCACGGGTACGTCGGGGCGGATGTCAAGTCTTTTCTCCGGGGTGATTGGTGTTCTTCCTTGTATCTCTGCGACATCTAAACCTAGGACGGGGCTAAGGGTGCAATACGCTCCAGGGAGGAGTACTCCTCTCTCAGTGCAGTTAGTTCCATAGATTGTATAAGACATGTTTTGCCTTTGGTACCAGCACCAATACCCCTGTCCCAAGTATTTAAGGGAAGAGGGTATTGGGCTGGCCTTCATCTCACAGGACCCCTCGGTGCTCCAACATTGGTGTCTTAACACCCGATCCTGACTACCTTGACAGAGGATAGCATCCCCTTTCTTCCAACATCCCTCTGTGTCTAACAGATAAGGATGGCCTTTCTCATAGGTTAGAACGCCCGCGGGGAGCTGTGGATGAAGCACCGTCTGGTTATTTATGACAACCCCTAAGTTAATTGCACTGTAACCTTGTCTAAGATGGCCAGATACAGGAGCCAATGACGAAGCAGTGCAAGTGAGATTCCTACAGCCGTGCCACTGTACTACCCACCAGTTGGTGTGATTGGCTGCAAAAGGAGATATAAGAGGACTTACACGTTGGCGGAGGTTAAATGGAAAGTGGCCGCCGTACAACGATGATACAATATGTTTAAGGTTGCCTGAGAGTTCACTCTGGACTTGCGTACACGCCAGAGCGAGCTGAGCTCTATCCTGTTCTTCCAAGAGACCCACAACTAACCTTCTAAACTTCTCTCGTAAAGCAGAAGATAGAGAGGTAGTGGCATCTATGTGCGAATGCTGCAAACCCTCTAAGACGTGGTTTACATCAAGCTGGGTCTCGAATCCTTCTCCGGCGTGTCGCGCAACATCCCCAAGTTTACCTCTCAGGACTTCCATGTCCATAGTGTTCAGGGCGCCCACTCCCAATGCACCTCCGCCTAGTCCCATGGCTATCAGATCTCTTCTTCCCCTTTGATTCCTGTGTATGAGATCATCCTTTCTTACCTCTTGCCCCGCCTCTATCCAACCTCTTATCATGTCAATTTGGTTCCTCACAAACTCCCCACATCTGTGATCCCATTGGTCGACTCGGAAGTCATCTACGGAAATTCTCCAAGTAAATAGGACAAATTTTGTCCCCGTGATGATCTTCCATGGGGATGACAGTTGAGGAGCTATAGGATCTGCCAATTGATGGATAGGGGCGTTGCAAGAGTCTAAATGCATTTTTACAGGTTGGAGACCTGTTGCTTCATAGGGGATCCTCACCACGGTTACACAAACTTGCCCTCTACCTTTGAACGGATACCATTGGTCACTTTCTCCAACCTGTAGCACTAGTTTTCCTACGGGTTTGGATTTAGACAGATAGACCCATTGTGTAAAGGTCCAGCACCCTTCATCTACTGCCTCGCAAAAAGGCCATCTAAACGAACCATCTATATTGATGTCAAAGTTAATATCCCTGCTACTGGGGTCTTTCCAATCGGAAGACACATACCTACCCCGGTATTCCTCATTCATAGGGGTACCGTCCATCCATACCTCCACTGTAGGGGTATCCACTCCATTGCACACCAAATCCCGTCTCCAGGGATTAGTGTCCAAGGTTACCATCTGGGTATCTTGTTCCCAGTGGGCATAGGTGATTAAATAATATCCAGTCACCTCCTGAACACAATTGTCTCTCATGATGGTGATCATAAAAGACCGTATGGATGGAGATCCCTTTAACTGAGCATACCTGAGATCCTTGGCATCTGTCCGTACTTTTAAAATGGTGGCTCGGTAAAAGCCTTCCAGTTTTACCGGACCACTCTGGTCATTCCATAGGACCTGGCCAGAGTTACTGCAGTTTAAGTTTAGCATCATTATACTGGTTCGTATGTAATCTGTGGACACATGTCCCTGAACATAACTGGATTCCCTAGTGATGATCATCTGGGAATCTCTTAACATACAATAAGCTTTTAGGGTGCCCTTTACCGGAATGGGTCTGTCAAAATATGTCCTTACCCTCAGCCCATCTTGGCTATCCCTCCTTATGAAGGTAGCTTTAAGGATATACCAGCCACTATATTCTGCACCCGTGACATCCTCGGGACTCAGAACCCCCTCCTTGGTACACAACACTGTGGTAGTGTTGGCTTCCACTTGTTTGTAAGGATGCAAGTGAGGGTCCCTAGACACCCATCTTAAGGATCTCATAGGAGTAGGGTCAGAGTCCCGAAAATGTCTGAATTCTTTGAGGCAGAGGGCATGTAAATCATGTTGTATGGCAGACACATTCTCCACAGGGGTATAGTGTTGAATTACACCTTGGGCAAAACTCTCCCTCTGGAAACCATACAGATACCATTATCCTGGGATAAAGCAAGAGTTCTCGTATGGTTTCAAGATTTTGCCCTCCAAACATTCCACCATTAAAAGGCCGGGTTTATTAACTCCCAGGCCCTCCCCCGAAGAGGTTGAGCCCACCATCATCATGCTTACCACCAGTGCCACAAGTTGGGGATATGCCATGTTCAGAGGATCTCTACATCTTTTCAGGCTAGTCGTAGCCTTGGTGAGTCTCCCTCCTGTGATCTGTTAATTCAATGTGTGTGTAATTAGTTTCATGGATCCACCCTCGACCCACCAATACCCCCCCCCCCCCCCTGGTCTCCCAACTCTGTGAGGGTTCCTGTTATTGAGTTGGGGAGGCTCGGGTGGCCTTGGCCTGGTCGATATGGATCCATAAAACTCCCTGCCGCCTACGTGACTTTTTCTTGGTCGTCATCGGCCTTTGCACCTTTAGCATGGTGTCACCCATTACTTCAAGGACCTGATATGGTCCTTCCCAGTTTGCATCCCAGGGGCCGGCCCGACTGAAGATTTTCACCATCACCAGCTCTCCTACAGAGGGCATTGGTGTTTCCCCCTGTAGATACGGTCTGTGTAGCCGTATTGCTGCATGAGGCAATAACTCCTTCAGGTTTAGTTGTACCTGTTGGAGAAATAGGTCTCTGGCGATGGCGTTCTTCATCGGTTCTGACACCAGGGGTTCATTGGGCAGGCATAGGGGCATTTTGCGTCCGGTCATTAGTTCGAACGGGGTGATACCGGTACTGGTAGCCTCGGTAGCTCGGATTCCCATTAGCACGGCTGGCAGAGAGGTTACCCATGAGGAACCTTTCTCCAGTAGTGCTTTAGAAAGTCGTGTTTTTATGGTCCGGTTCATCCGCTCCACGATGCCCGCTGACTGAGGGTGGTAAGGCACATGAAATCTTTGCTTTATGTCTAAAAGACCACAAAGCGCTTTCATTACCTTACCCGTGAAATGGGTCCCTCTGTCTGACTCTATCAATCTGGGGATACCCCATCGTGACAGAACCTGTTCCCAGAGAACACGGGCAGTGGTTGTAGCCGAATCGTTAACCGTGGGGATGGCTTCTACCCATTTAGAGAAAACATCCACTACCACCAGTGCGTAACGATAGTTACGACTTCCTGTTGGTAAAGGTCCTATAAAATCTATTTGTAGTGCGGACCATGGACCATCTGCAGGAGGGACTCGCTGCAACACCGGCTTCAGGGCTGACGCCCTTGGGTTAACCTGAGCACATACCAGGCACTGTTGTGTTACTTCCTCTACTGTGTTGGACATTCCCGGCCAGTATAATTTGTCTCTCAGGAGAGACAAGAGTTTATCCCGGCCCAGGTGTCCAAACAGTTGGTGGTTCAATCGGGTCAGTTCTGCTTGCAGATGCTGTGGAACCACGGGAAGAGGAAGTTGTTGTGTACCGGTATCATAACACAGGATCCCTTGCTGTCTTGACCAGGGATGCTGAGGAGATGTGAGGTGTGTCATTAGAAGAGGGTCTTTTGCTTGTTCCTCCTCAAATGACACCGGGCCTTTACTCAGGTTGGTACGAACTGCAATGTGGTAGGCTAACTCTATTGCGGCGTTACTTTACAACCAAAAAGGTATTAGGTTTATAACTATATATATCTATAACAAGGGGATAGATATATATTGTTATAACCACGCACTACAATATAAATACACACACACTAATACAATATACTGACACGGTTCTAACTACACTACACAGTCCCAAATCCCACCTACAATCTAACTATACAATCATACAGGTATAACAGCCCTCCCGCCTGGCTCTATAATATCCCTATGGGATAATAGGGGTGAGGTATCTGGGGGGTAGGCACGACAGGGCTATCACAAAACACAGCAAGGGTTGGGGGCAGAGAATCAGGGGTAACAGGGTATGGGGTCAGGGTACAGCAATATGGGGTCAGAGATAGCAGCAGTATGGGGTCAGGGATAGCAGCAGTATGGGGTCAGGGATAGCAGCAGTATGGGGTCAGGGATAGCAGCAGTATGGGGTCAGGGATAGCAGCAGTATGGGGTCAGGGATAGAGTATGGGGTCTGGTGATAGAGTATGGGGTCAGGGAGCAGTATAGGGTCAGGGAGCAGTATAGGGTCAGGGAGCAGTATGGGGTCAGGGACAGCCGGGTTATGGGGTCAGGGAAAGCGTTGGTGGGATAGTGGTAGGGAGTAGAAGGGGGAGATACTTAGCAGTGTTATGCTCGTTGTCCAGGGGGGCTCGTTGGTCTAGGGGATGCCTCTTCCGCCGGGTCACTTACCTGACTGCTGAGCGGAGCGTCGCCTGTCTATTTAAACTTGGCGGCGCCCGCTCGCAGTCTCCCTATTCGCGCCACGCGCATGCGCACCGCCGGCCTCAATATGTGGGCCGTCGCGGTGATATGACGTCACCGCGCCGGCCCGAGGATCTCGTAGCGCGCTTCCAGGGGGGGGGATCCTTTGATCCTCCCGCCTGTGAAGCGGACGCTTACCTCCGGCGCTGTAATTACAGCGCCGGAGGTCAGCCACTCGCAGGGGCATGGGAACTCTTTGTTCCCATGTCTCTGTTAGGAGCATCATCCCCAGCGTGGCCGGAGATGGTGACAAAGGGCAGAGGATCTATTGATCCTCTGTCCTTTGTGGAGGCCGACGCTGGACATGATTGTCCAACTGTCGGTCTCCTCCCAGCAAGCGGCATGATTCCGGCCATATATGCCTATAGATGCGTGGGGCACATCCATAGGCATATAGGAACGGACATTACACATGGGGGCATGTTATATCTATCAAGGGGGCACATTCCTATAAAGGGGGCACATTAAAGGGGGCACATTAAAGGGGGCACATTCCTATAAAGGGGGCACATTCCTATAAAGGGGGCACATTAAAGGGGGCACATTCCTATAAAGGGGGCACATTCCTATAAAGGGGGCACATTCCTATAAAGGGGGCACATTCCTATAAAGGGGGCACATTCCTATAAAGGGGGCACATTAATACATATACACAGAGATGCATGTTGCCAAGGGGCCTACATACATCTCTGTGCATATCCACAGATCCCACCTGGAGGAGCCCATATACAAGGGCTAATATATATGTATATATGTCACGGCATACATACATATATATTTAAATATGACCCTTCCTTCAACAATATATATATGTCTCCTGCTGCACGAAAGAGACCCGGCTGGGAAATACCATATCATATATCAGGCATATAACCCAGTCAAACTCCAATGGAAAAATGCCTAAAGATTTGCACAAATATATGTGCACATGTGATATACAGTGCAGATAGCCCCAACATCTAGCCCATAGCTCGAGTTAGAATACCGAACCACATCAGAATATACCATAAACAGTGGTGTCAGATATTATATGATGATACTTGCGCGCCCGTAATAGATGGTTAGATGGACCATTGGTAGTGTCCAGAAATCGGCAATGGCGTGGTGGGGACCAGAGTAGGATGACGTCCGGTAGGCAGGCGGCAGGATATTGCCGGCGTCTCTGCCTTATACACTGTTACTTCCGGGTCACGTGAGATTAGATTGGCTTCTGACGTATGTAAGGCGCCGAATCGTTACCACGTGATCCACTAAGGGAGAGACGCACATCGCGTCTGACGTGGATCGGCGTCTGACGTAGGACGTCGGGCCGTGACCGAGTCATCCACTATGAGAATGACGCGCTTCGCCTCTGGAGTCAGCCGTAACCATGTGACCAAAATGCCGATCAGATGACTACTGAAACCGGCCGGTCACATGATCGGAGGTCCTGCCATTTGCAGATAAAATAACAATAGCCATAGAGGGGAGGCAAGGTAAAGGAGAACATAAGACAAGTCCCATTGAATTCTATTTATATTTATAGCCTATTTATAATATATAATGTAAGAGGGTGATTGGCATATATATAGTCAGGGTACATTATAGAGAAAATGCCCCTCCATTGATGTTATATTAAGATAACAAGGATATGATGATCCTAAAAAGATAAAAAAGACGACTTAAATGAAGCACGCATAGTCCATGAATTCGTTTAAACCTACTGGTGTGACCGTATTTAGCCTGAGGGTCCACCTTGATTCTTTTTGTTTTAGTAATTTGTCTAGGTCCCCGCCTCTTTTGGACATTTTAATAACCTCAATCACTGAGAAATGTATGGTTTTGACAGACCCTGCATGTTTGTTCCAGATGTGTCTTGGAATTGGTTTATCCCGTTTATTACGAATATCCCCGATATGTTCCAGGATACGTTTTTTAAAAATCCTCTTGGTTTTACCCATATATTTAAGTCCACAGTCACATTGAGCCATGTAAATAACCCCCGAAGTATTGCAATTCGCAAAATTGCGAGTGTAATAGGTGCGATCACCCAGACTATTCGAAAAAGTCTTGCCTGGAGATATAAATGTACAGGCTTTACATTTGCCGCACTTAAATGTGCCAATCTGTCTATTAGATAGCCACATGCTTTTTTCTGGGGGCTCAAAGTGGCTGTGGACTAATGTGTCACCAATATTCCGTCCCCGTCTGTAGGTTATAGCTGGATTTTCGGATAATACCTGTGTTAAATCAGGATCAGTTTTTAATAAGGACCAGTAGCGGTTTAAGATGTCCCGAACCTGTTTGGACTCAGAATCAAAAGTGCCAATAATTCTTATTGGTTCTTAAACATTACTTGTCTTCATTTGTGGATGTAGTAACGTTGTACGATTTTTTGAATTGGCCCAATCCCATGCTTGGTATAGGCAAGGACCTGGATAACCCCTCTGCTTAAACCGGTCAAAAAGCTTATAAGCCTCATTTGTAAAGTTTTTATCGTCTGAACAGTTTCTACGAACCCTTAAGAACTGACCCTTTGGAATACCTCTTTTAAGGGGGATAGGGTGAAAACTCTTCCAACGTAGGAGGCTATTAGTCGAGGTCTTTTTTCTAAAAAGAGTCATCCTAATGTGGTTATGTTCGTCTCTTTCTAGACACACATCAAGAAAATTGATAGTGTTACGGTGTATTTCAAAAGTAAAAAATAATCCAATATGATTGGAATTGAGTACATCCATAAATAACTGGAACTCATTCATTGTCCCAGACCACAGAAGAAAAATATCGTCTATGAATCTGGACCAGAGTGTGATGTATCTGGTCCAAGATATCATAGATTCACAGAATACGACTGTGTCCTCCCACCAGCCCAGGAGTAAATTGGCATACGTAGGTGCACAGGGGCTACCCATCGCCGTAACCCTGAGCTGGTGGTAGAAGCGGTCGTCAAAAATTAAATAATTGTGAGTCAAAACAAAATTAAGAAGCTGAAGGGTAAATTGGTTATGTTGGTACGCATCAACAGATCTAGAATCTAAAAAATATTTTGCCGCTGCCAGGCCCTTATTATGGGGGATGGAGGTATAGAGGGCTTCTATATCTATTGAAGCGAACCAACTTTCAGGTTCTATGATAACACCCTCAACTCTTTGCAGTAGGTCAGTTGTGTCCCGTAGATATGAAGGAAGTGTGGACACAAAGGGGCGTAAAACTTTATCAATGTATATGCCGGCATGATGGGTTAAACTCTCAATCCCTGAAACTATGGGACGTCCTTTTAGGGGACTCGTGCCTTTATGTATTTTTGGAAGGCCATAAAAGGTGGCTATTTTAGGGGAAGTGGATAATAGATATTCAAATTCTTTCCTATCAATGCACCTATTTTCTAGACCTTCTTGTAAAATCTGAAATAATTCAATCTCAATCCCCTCTCAAGACTGCATAGTTGTTTTTATCTGAGACCAAAGAGATACACATGTCTCTGTATTGTTGTAAAGAGAGAACAACAATATTTCCCCCTTTGTCTGAAGGTTTAATTATGAGTTCCCTATTTATACTCAGATTATGTAACGCAGTCATTTCTGCTTGAGTATAGTTTTTATCAGGGGTAGTATCGACCATTTTTTCTAGGTCCAGTGTGACTGATTTTAAAAAGATGTCTATGTTTGCATCGTTCAGTGTTTTGGGCGGCATCTTGACACTCTTATTTCTCAAGGTGGTGAAGAGGCCATGACCTTTAGGTCTTTCATTTTCCTCCAAGAGATGTACAAGGTTGTCAATTCCCTCGAGGTCCCCCATTTCTACACCTAATTCCTGACATCTCTTTTTGTCAGATGATACAAAAATTTTGTGCCAACACAACTTCCTAGCAAACAGTTGTATATCTTTAATCCAATCAAAGCAGTTAAATCTTGTAGTTGGCACATATGTAAGTCCCTTCCTCAGTATAGACATCTCATCCACAGATAGAATTTTCCCTGAAAAATTTATAATTAGAGTAACATCTGTGGATGACCAATCTATCTTTTGTTGATATGCGACTGAGTCGCTTGACGGTCCCTTAGAGAGTAGGTATTTGGTTGAGCTTGGTCTAAAAAAGCTGCAGTGGTGGTTATGGGAGGAGGTGTCGGAGTTGGCATAGCAGAGGAAAAGGAAGGCCCAGAGGTATATCCCTCCTGTACTGGTTGTTCCTGGCATGTCCTCTCTCTGTCTCCCAATCCTCCTCGGTTTCGGGGTCCCCATGATCTAGACGGGTTACCACCTATAAACTGATCGTTTCTCCAATTAGACCTGGGGGCAGAATATCTATTACGTCCCCTATATCGGCCCCTACCCCTCCAATTAGATCTTGGAAGGGGGTATTGTGGTCGATAAGTAGAGGACTCAGGATCTGAGCTCTCTGGTTCAGAGGCCGACGTGTCGGTAATGGAGCCTCCTTGGCCCGCCCCAGCAGTACTATATGCTGTATTATTTCTAAATTCAGTTAGATCATGTGTAAATTGTCTATGTTTACTTTCAACTAGGAAAGGGGGGCAAAAGAGTGATAATCCAGCAGTCCGACTGCCCCTCGGAACAATGCCAGAAGATGCCAGTAGCACAAAGGTTAAGAAATGACAAGCTCAGATTCTTATCTACAAATGCTCACAGTTTAGGGAATAAGATCAATGAACTTGAGGCTATAATGGCATCTGAGAATATAGATGTAGTGGCTGTTACTGAGACGTGGTTCAAGGGGAGTAATGACTGGGATATATCAATACCAGGGTTCTCTCTATACAGGAAAGACAGAGAAAGACAGCATAAAATCTAATTTGATACAAGTTAGCGAGAACAATTTAGAGTCAGTTTGGGTTACTTTGCAGCTTGATAATCATAAGGTAACTCATGTAGGTGTGATATATAGACCACCTAGCCAAGTCAAAGAATTAGATGATCTACTAGTTGAGGAAATAGCTAAAATGACATTGAAGGGGGAAGTTATCATTATGGGAGACTTCAATCTTCCTGATGTAAACTGGAAAACCAAAATAGCTAGTTCTGCCAGGAGTACAGATATTCTAAATTCCCTACTGGGATTATCTCTACAACAAGTAGTTGAGGAGCCAACCCGGAAGGAGGCCATTTTAGATTTAGTATTCACAAATGGGAATTTGGTATATGATATTACTGTAGGGGAAAGCTTGGGATCTAGTGATCACCAGTCAGTGTGGTTTACTATAAGTACAGTGATTGAGTCACACCACACAAAAAACAAAAGTTTTAGATTTTAGAAAAACTGACTTTTCTAAAATTAGATTAGTGGTATACGAGTCCCTATCAGATTGGAACAGTTTCATTGGAGTCCAGGAGAAATGGGACTACTTAAAAGAGGCACTATTGAAGGCAACAGAAAATTGCATTAGGCTTGTCAGTAAAAGCAAAAAAAGGAAAAGACCACTGTGGTACTCAGCAGAAGTGGCCAAAATCATTAAAAACAAAAAGATAACATTTAGGAATTATCGGACGATAGCCCCTTACATCATCCGAAAGAAGGTCAGTTTTTGGAATGGTGACTATCCTCGCCTCCAGCATCTCTTTTGGAGAACGACCGGTACTCACCATTTCCCTAAAAATCTGACATAAATAGGGGGAAAGTTCTTTTTGGAATAACTTATAATATGTGTTTGAAAAGCCGTCTGGCCCTGGTGCTTTATAATTCGGTAATGTCGTGATAATGTCTAGGATTTCCTGCTCTGTCACTGGGGAGTTTAATTTCCCTAACTGGGCCTCAGTAAGACTCGGAAGGTCAATGGAGTCTAGAAACTGATCTATGGCCACCGAATATACAGAAGACATATCCGGAAGGGATTCTAAATTATAGAGGGTTTTATAAAAACTCTGAAAGGAATTCGCTATACCTTGTGGATCAATGATCTTTTTATTCGTAATTTTTGACGTTATATATGGGATCTTATTTTTAGTAGTTCTCTCCTTCAATCTATGTGCTAATAATTTCCCTGATTTATTATCCTGTGCATAATATAGTGCATGGGTCTTTTTTAGATCGTTCTCATATCTATAAAGTAAATGCTCCTTCAATTGGAGGCGTAAATTCTGCAACCTAGTTCCTATAGTGGCAGTGGGATTCATTTTGTTACTAGACTCCAGAGACCTAATCTGTAGAGTCAAAGCGGTTGTCCGTTCCTCTCTCTCCTTCTTTGCTATACATCCAATTTTAATATGCAGACCTCTCATATAGGCCTTATGGGCATTCCAGAGAGAAAAAGGATTAGACACTGATCCCTCATTAATGCGAAAAAATTCCTTTAAACTCTCCTGCAGTATTGATCTATATTTAGGGTGCTCCAGTAAATGGATATTATCACGCCAAAGAAAGCATGGGGGTCTATTAGATTCCTCGCCAATTGTCAAAGTAACAGACGCATGGTCAGACCATGTAATCATCCCTATGGATGAACATACTGCTATGTTTAACAAGTGGCGATCTACCAGGAAAAAGTCAATCCTAGAATATGTTTGGTGGACATTTGAAAAAAAAGAAAAATCCTTTTCTCCCTCATGATGAAACCTCCAGACATCATAAAGATCCTCTCTCAATAAGAGGTAGTTGAGACCCCGGATGGACCCACCAACCCCTGTTGACGAATCCATAACTGGATCCAATATAGAGTTGAAGTCTCCACCCCAGAGGATCAAACCCCTCCTAACCATATTCACCTTAGTCACTAAATTACGTAAGAAACGCAACTGGTGCCTATTCGGAGCGTATACAAATACCATGGTGAAAATAACGCTATTTACGGATGCCACCATGATAATGTATCGCCCATTTTGGTCAACAATGGATTCAAGCAGTTGGAATACAACCGAATCCCTAATTGCTACCATCACACCTCTCTGTTTTTTCGTATAATGAGAATGGAAAATATGTGGAAAGTGAGTACTTTTAAGTCTAAACGCATCCTCCTTCAGGAGATGTGTCTCGGTTGCGCAGACTATATCCCCTTTCATGGTCTCCCATGGTTGTAGTCTCTTCCCTCCACAGCATGGACCTCTTGAACGGGCTGTTTAGACCCTTCACATTTATTGCAACGATTTTATGAACCATCTGTCCATGGGTCCATGCTGTGGAGGGATTGAACCCCCACCGGATCAGGTCTCTGCCATATTAAAGCCTGTAAACAATGTATCTCATCTTTGCACTGCAAAACAATACATAAATCACAAACAATTCTGCATAAAAAGGAGAAAAAAAAAGAACAACAACATAAAACATAATTATTTTAAGACAAACAAAAACCCGGCATATAATGCCGTTAATCCTTTGAAGGGACATATATTTCGGCTCATGGCCAGAAAAGGCTGCTCGGCGTTGCCCCCACACCCTCTACCCTGCTAAATTCCCCTGGACCCCCTCAACTATGGGGACTTTTCCCCTGGGTCACTAAATGCCAATCAGAGTCCAGGGGAGTAAGTGGACTTTTATCCGGGGTATCCATCTTGATATTCCAAGAGTCTAACAACTGCTTCCCGGACTTCATGGAAATTACGACATGTACAGTTCCCTGGTGATGAATCAGGACTCTGGTCGGGAATCCCCATCTATAAGGAATATTATTCCGTCGCAACGCAGCAGTGAACGCACCCAGCTGACGGCGCTGTTACAAGGTGGTAGCAGATACGTCCGCAAAAATCTTAATCTGATGGTACGGGGGAGTCAAGGTACCTAATTTTCTGGATGCTGCTAATAGCACTTCTTTAACATGAAAAAAGTGAATCCGTACCACAGTAACCCTCGGTAATGAGCTAGGGAGATACTTAGGTCTCATCACCCTATGTGCTCTGTCTAGGGTCAAGTCCTGTGGGGTTAGTTCAGGAGTCAGGATTTTCATTATGTTCTGTAGATAGGGAATCAGATCTTTTAATGAGATTTCTTCAGGGATCCCTCGGAATTTGAGGTTATTCCGGCGTGATCTATCTTCTAGATCAACTACCTTATCCTTAAGCCACGCTATTTCCCCCTTTAGATCGCTGTGAGCCTCTTTAAGTTGGTTATAAGATACAGCGTAATCCTCCATCCTCAATTCGATAGAATCCACCCTGCTCCTCACCTCTACCACCGCCATCTGCAACGGGCGAACCAGGGAAGTTAAATCTTTATGCATAGAATTGCTAAAGAGGACCAGCATGTCTTTTAAAAGGTTACCTGATGCAGGTTTATCATCAGTAGGGATCGCCTGAATTGTTGGAGTAGTATAATCAATCACCTCGCTCAACTCATGCATTGGGGTTGGAGTTTCCCCGTCAAGCTGTACTCTTGCGAGCTCTGGGAGCTCTCCGTCTCCATCTGCGGACCACGAGGATCTCCGGGCCTTTCACACCTGGTTTGAGAGCGTGCCGCTCCAGATGGATGTAAACCCGACAGTGAGTTTGCCACCGACTCACGTCTGGTCATGTTCCGGGCCTCTACCTCTTCCGGATTGCGATGATGGGGTGATAGAGGCAGTAGCGGAGGTGAGGGAATATCTCCAGGAGGGGTTCCCTTTTCCATGAAGGCGTCCAGCTTCCCCTGTTTCTTCGCTGACCTCATGCCCCTGGTCATTTCCACTTTCACTTTCAGCCGTAGCGTAGCATAGGCTCAATCACGGAATATAAAATCCGTTAAACCGCTGTCGCTGGGTAGTCGAGCAGGAGCACACTTTTAGCCGTAGCGTAGCGTAGCATAGGCTCAATCACGGAATGTAAAGTCCATAATACCGCTGTCGCTAGGTAGTAGAGCAGGAGCACGCCGGAGCTCTCACCTCACGCAGCCATCTTACTCAGCCAGCAAGCCACGCCCCTTTAGGAATTATAAAAAAAAACAAAAACGAGGATGACAGGCTAATTTACAAGATTAGGCAGAGAGAGGCCAAACAAGTTATAAGAGCTTCTAAAGCACAGGCAGAAGAGAAATTAGCTCAGTCAGGGAAAAAAGGCGATAAGGCATTCTTCAGATACATAAATGAAAAAAGGAAACTAAAACAAGGAATTACAAAATTAAAAACAAAAGAAGAAAGGTATATGGAGGAAGATAAAGAACTAGCTGACTGCCTCAATGAATACTTCTGTTCAGTCTTTACGAAGGAAAATGAAGGTAAAGGACCTCAGTTAGGAAAGAAGACTAATGAATCTTTTGATGCATGTGTCTTTACAGAGGAAGAGGTTCTAAGTCAGCTGTCTAAAATCAATACAAATAAGTCACAGGGGCCTGATGGGATACACCCAAAGCTATTAAAAGAGCTCAGCGGTGAACTAGCAAAACCATTAACAGATTTATTTAACCAATCACTGGCAACAGGAGTCGTCCCAGAAGATTGGAAATGAGCAAATGTTGTGCCAATTCACAAGAAAGGTAGTAGGGAGGAATCGGGCAACTATAGGCCAGTAAGCCTGACATCAATAGTGGGGAAATTAATGGAAACCATACTTAAAGAGAGGATTGTGGAACATCTAAAATCCCATGGATTGAAAGATGAAAAACAGCATGGGTTTACTTCAGGGAGATCATGTCAAACTAATCTTATTGATTTTTTTGATTGGGTGACTAAAACAATACATGGCGGAGGTGCAGTAGACATCGCTTATCTAGACTTCAGTAAGGCTTTCGATACTGTCCCACACAGAAGGCTTATCAATAAATTGCAGTCTTTGGGCTTGGACTCCCATATTGTTGAATGGATTAGGCAGTGGCTGAGGGACAGGCAACAGAGGGTTGTAGTCAATGGAGTATATTCAGACCAAGGTCTTGTTACCAGTGGGGTACCTCAGGGATCTGTTCTGGGACCCATATTGTTTAATATCTTTATCAGCGAAATTGCAGAAGGCCTCGATGGTAAGGTGTGTCTTTTTGCTGATGACACAAAGATTTGTAACAGGGTTGATGTTCCTGGAGGGATACACCCAAATGGAAAAGGATTTAGGAAAACTAGAGGAATGGTCAAAAATCTGGCAACTAAAATTTAATGTGGATAAGTGCAAAATAATGCACCTGGGGCGTTAAAACCCAAGAGCAGAATATAAAATCAGTGATACAGTCCTAACCTCAGTATCTGAGGAAAGGGATTTAGGGGTCATTATTTCAGAAGACTTAAAGGTAGGCAGACAATGTCATAGAGCAGCAAGAAATGCTAGCAGAATGCTTGGGTGTATAGGGAGAGGCATTACCAGTAGAAAGAGGGAGGTGCTCATGCCGCTCTACAGAGCACTAGTGAGACCACATTTGGAGTATTGTGCTCAGTACTGGAGACCATATCTCCAGAAGGATATTGATACTTTGGAGAGAGTTCAGAGAAGAGCTACTAAACTGGTACATGGATTGCAGGATAAAACTTACCAGGAAAGATTAAAGGACCTTAACATGTATAGCTTGGAAGAAAGACGAGACAGAGGGGATATGATAGAAACTTTTAAATACATAAAGGGAATCAACAAGGTAAAAGAGGAGAGAATATTTAAAAGAAGAAAAAGGGCTACAAGAGGACATAGTTTTAAATTAGCGGGGCAAAGGTTTAAAAGTAATATCAGGAAGTATTACTTTACTGAGAGAGTAGTGGATGCATGGAATAGCCTTCCTGCAGAAGTGGTAGCTGCAAATACAGTGAAGGAGTTTAAGCATGCATGGGATAGGCATAAGGCCATCCTTCATATAAGATAGGGCCAGGGGCTATCCATAGTACTTAGTATATTGGGCAGACTAGATGGGCCAAATGGTTCTTATCTGCCGACACATACTATGTTTTTATGTTTCTATGTATACCTCTGAGCAAAACATCTGCGTAGACGAGTCCCTAATACATTTTACCGGGCGCCTTGGCTTCAAACAATACATCCCAAGCAAGCGCGCCCGGTATGGGGTCAAATTGTATAAGCTCTGTGAAAGGGCCACAGGCTATACCCACAAATTTCGGATCTATGAGGGAAATGATCAGACCCTGGAGCCGGTCGGTTGCCCTGACTACCTGGGGAGCAGTGGGAAGACAGTCTGGGACTTGGTGTCACCCTTATTTGGCAAGGGGTACCATCTTTATGTGGACAATTTCTACACAAGTGTGGTCCTCTTCAGGCATTTGTTACTAGAACAGATTGGCTGCTGTGGCACCGCGCGAACTAGTCGCGCGGGCTTCCCCCAACGGCTCGTTACCACCCGTCTTGCAAGGGGGGAGAGGGCTGCCTTGTGTAACGAAGAACTGCTCGCAGTGAAATGGAGAGACAAGCGTGACGTTTACATTCTCTCCTCCATTCACGCAGACACGACAATCCAAATTGAGCGAGCAACCAGAGTCATTGAAAAGCCCCTCTCGGTCCACGACTATAATTTGCTCATGGGAGGAGTGAACTTCAATGACCAGATGTTGTCTCCGTATTTAGTTTCCCGACGCACCAGACGCTGGTATAAGAAGGTGTCTGTATATTTAATTCAATTGGCTCTGTATAATAGTTTTGTTCTCTACAGTAAGGCTGGGAGAACAGGATCCTTCCTCAAATTTCAGGAAGAGATCATCGAGAACCTCCTGTATCCAGGAGGTTCCGTGGCCCCATCCACCAGTGTAGTTAGCCGTCTACACGAGCGACATTTCCCCAGTGTTGTTCCTGGTACCTCAACCCAACCGTCACCCCGAAAAAGATGTCGTGTCTGTAGCAGGAGTGGAATAAGGCGTGACACCCGCTATTTCTGTCCTGACTGCCCTGACCACCCTGCCCTATGCTTTGGAGAGTGTTTCCGGAAGTACCACACACAGGTACACTTAGCATAGGGATTGCATCTCAGAGAACAGGCACACAGGGCTATTAGGGCCCATTCACACACAGCTGCTGCAAAGCTCTCCTTTCACCTGGGACAAAGTGTATAACGCACTTCGCCACATCTTTGGGCGATTTGCGCTTTGCACATTGTCCCATGGGGAAGGAGAGGTTTGTCCTATAAAGGTAAAAAAAAAACAACAAAAAAAAACACCAGTAAGCAAAAAAGTTAACGTTCAGTTTCAAAAGTTAAATAAAGTTTATATGTTCTGTTCTAAAGTTATTATAAAGTTAATAAAATCTTTTGCGTTGCGGCCTATTTTTTTATTTTTTGTTTTGTTTTTTTTACCTTCCAGGTGGACCAACCAATCGACTAGCTGCAGCACTGATGTGCATTCTAACAGAAGCATTGCGCTGCTGTCAGATTACACACAAGTCAGTGTATGCGGCGCTACAAGACGAGATTTCTCCTCTGCAGTAAAAGATACGTTTGCCGAGGCATATGAGCTGAGGAGGTGGCGGTGTTCATATGCTTTGGCAAACACTTTGTATATAAAAAATAAATAAAATCCCGGCAATTATTTATTCATCCACATCGATTGATGTGAATGGAGAAATCGTGTTTGCCAGGGCATACGAGCTAAGTGGGTATGGATGTTGGGCGGAGCTCCTATCATCCACATTGATCGATGCGAATGAAGAAATCTGTGCCGTTCATTTTTTCTTTCAGCCCAGATGCTGAACGGAAAAAAAAAATCTCATTACCCGTATGCTCAATATAAGGAGAATAGCAGAAACTCCTAATGCTGGCCATACATGTAATCATTGCGGAGACCCTCAAATGCCAGGGCAGTACAAACACCCCACAAATAACACCATTTTTGAAAGAAGACACCCCAAGGTATTCGCTGAGGGGCATATTGAGTCCATGAAAGATTTACATTTTGGTCTCAAGTTAGCGGAAAGGGAGATTTTGTGAGAAAAAACTAAAAATAATCAATTTCGGCTAACTTGTGCCAAAATTTTATTTTTTTCTATGAACTCGGCATGCCCCTCATTGAATACCTTGGGGTGTCTTCTTTCCAAAATGGGGTCACATGTGGGGTATTTATACTGCCCTGGCTTTTTAGGGGCCCTAAAGCGTGAGAAGAAGTCTGGGATCCAAATGTCTAAAAATGACCTCCTAAAAGGAATTTGGGCCCCTTTGCGCCCCTAGGCTGCAAAAATGTGTCACACGTGGTATTGCCGTACTCAGGAGAAGTTGGGGAATGTGTTTTGGGGTGTCATTTTACATATACCCATGCTGGGTGAGAGAAATATCTTGGTCAAATGGCAACTTTGTATAAAAAAATGGGAAAAGTTGACTTTTGCTGACATATTTATCTCACCCAGCATGGGTATATGTAAAATGACACCCCAAAACACATTCCCCAACTTCTCCTGAGTACGGCAATACCACGTGTGACACTTTTTTGCAGCCTAGGTGGGCAAAGGGGCACACATTCCAAAGAGCACCTTTCGGATTTCACAGGCCATTTTTTACTGATTTTGATTTCAAACTACTTCTCACGCATCTGGGCCCCTAAAATGCCAGGGCAGTATAACTACCCCACAAGTGACCCCATTTTGGAAAGAAGACACCCGAAGGTATTTCATAGTTAGTTCATGGAAGTTTTTATTTTTTGTCACAAGTTAGTGGAATATGAGAGTTTGTAAGAAAAAAAAAAAATCATAGTTTTCCGCTAACTTGTGACAAAAAATAAAAAGTTCTATGAACTCACTATGATCATTAGCAAATACCTTAGGGTGTCTACTTTCCAAAATGGGGTCATTTGTGGGGTTTTTCTACTGTCTGGGCATTATAGAACCTCAGGAAACATGACAGGTGCTCAGAAAGTCAGAGCTGCTTCAAAAAGTGGAAATTCAAATTTTTGTACCATAGTTTGTAAACGCTATAACTTTTACCCAAACCATTTTTTATTTTTTTTTCAAAGACATGTAGAACAATAAATTTAGTGAAAAATTTATATATGGATGTCGGTTTTTTTTGCAAAATTTTACAACTGAAAGTGAAAAATGACATTTTTTGCAAAAAAATCGTTAAATTTCGATTAATAACAAAAAAAGTAAAAATGTCAGCAGCAATGAAATACCACCAAATGAAAGCTCTATTAGTGAGAAGAAAAGGAGGTAAAATTCATTTGGGTGGTAAATTGCATGCCCGAGCAATAAACGGTGAAAGTAGTGTAGTGCAGAAGTGTAAAAAGTGGCCTTGTCATTAACCCCTTAAGGACACAGGACGTACCGGTACGCCCTATTTCCCGAGTCCTTAAGGACACAGGACGTACCGGTACGTCCTGACTTAAAATCGGGATTCCGGCGCCGCGGGGGTTAATCGGAACGGGATGCCGGCTGAAATCATTCAGCCGGCATCCCGTAACAACGCTGGGGGGGTAATTTGACCCCCCCGTATCGGCGATCGAAGAAAACCGCAGGTCAATTCAGACCTGCGGTTTTCTGCGTTTCCGGTCCATTCGGGTGTCCTGTGACCCGATGAACCGGAAAAAGACTGCGATCGGTGGCGTAATTATACACCACCAATTGCAGTCCGAAGATTTGAGGAGGCAGTGCTGGCCCTGGTGCTGAACACTGCTACCCAGGGTGCTGATTGGGGCAGGGGAGAGAGGTGCGAGATTCAAACTTCCTGCGCTCCTCTCTCCCCTCCTCTTCCTGTCCAGCACCCTGACCGTGCAGCATCGTCCAGCACCAGCTCCTGTGTCCCCCTAATCGTCATCCATCACCCTCCTGCACCCATCGCCACCCAGGTAGGTTAGGGTCAGTGAGGGAGAGGCACCGTTAGGCAGGGAAAGAATGGAAAAGTAAAAGTACTTTTATTCCAAACTTCCATCTATCCATCTATCAGACCCCAGACCCCCCGCTGCCATTTGCCCCCCATCCCCCCCCCTCCCTCACCACCACTTTTATTTATTTTTTTGCGTGCGCTGACTGGCCGGCACTTTTTAGCGTCCGTCCACTGTTAGCGCATCGCCCGCCCCACCGCTGATCAGTGTTGTACCGCTGATCAGCAAGTTTGAACTTTTTTTTTTTTTGCCTTTTTTAGTACGCGAACACCCGTTGCCCCCACACACACGCACATATAATAAAATTTTCCACACACGCACACCTACACGCACACACACCCATGGCCCGCCGGATGTTCTCGGCCGAGGAGGCATACGCCCAGATTGCCTCCGACTCTGAGAGCCCCAGTGAGGATGAGGATGACCCCACATTCCTTTTATCATCCGCATCCTCCTCATCATCATCGGATGACGATGAGCCACCAAGGCGGCGGAGACAGTGGGGTTTACTGAAATAGACTATTTTAGTTTTTTTTTCAGTAACCCACTGGTGAATTTGATGGTGGAGCAGACGAATCTGTACGCCCAACAAAACCCAGGCTCATTTTTGGCTAGACCCGGTGGCTGGACGTCGGTCAGTGCAGCCGAAATGAGGACATTTTGGGGCCTCGTGCTGCATATGGGTCTAGTGCAAAAGCCGAGTGTCAGGCATTACTGGAGTGGGGACGTCCTCTACCAGACCCCACTCTACAGTACGGCCATGAGATGCTCCCGGTTTGAGGCCATCCGGAAATGTCTGCATTATTCCGATAATGCAGCATGTCCACCCCGAGGTGATCCTGCCTATGACCGGCTGTATAAGATACGGCCGGTCATCGATCACTTTGGGGCCAAATTCATGGAGGCCTACGTACCTGGAAGAGAGGTCACGGTTGATGAGTCTCTCGTTGCGTTCAAGGGGAGACTCAGTTTCCGCCAATATATTCCCACAAAGCGGGCGAGGTATGGCGTGAAGCTATACAAAATTTGTGAGAGTACCTCAGGGTACACTTACAAATTTTGTGTGTACGAGGGGCGAGATTCCCGTATTCAACCCCCAGAATGTCCCCCCACTCTGGGTGTTAGCGGGAAACTCGTGTGGGACCTTATGTACCCACTGCTGGATAATATTTACCACTTGTACGTGGATAACTTTTATACCAGCATTCCCTTGTTCAGGTCCCTTGCCGCCAGATCCACGTTCGCTTGTGGGACCGTGCGGAAAAATCAACGCGGCCTCCCTGCCTACCCCCTCCAGGTACCTATCCCCAGGCGTGAGACCCGTGCACTTACCAGCGGAAACCTGTTGCTGGTCAGGTATAAGGACAAGAGGGATGTCCTTATGCTGTCCACAATCCACAGTAACAGCACCACCCCAGTCTCTGTGCGAGGTACCGCGGCAACGGTCCTCAAGCCCGATTGTACAATCGGTATATTGGAGGAGTTGATCTCTCTGATCAAGTCCTTAAGCCATATAACGCCATGCGCAAAACCCGAGCATGGTACAAAAAAGTTGCGGTCTACTTGGTGCAGGTTGCCATGTACAACTCTTTTGTACTATCCCGAAGCGCTGGCAGCACAGGGACATTCCTCCCGTTCTATGAGGCAGTCCTCAAGGCCCTGATCTTTTCGGACTGGGAAAGAGCAGGCCGGAGTACCTCGGGAATTGGAGGTGCCCGGATTGTCCCTGGCCAACACTTTCCAGGTGTGGTCCCCCATACTGGAAAGAAGAGACGAACCCAAAAAAAGTGCAGTGTGTGTCACAAGAGGGGGATACAGAAGGACACCACCACTCAGTGTGACACTTGCCCCGATCATCCGGGCCTCTGCGTTATCGATTGCTTCAGGGAGTATCACACTTCCATGGAGTACTACATTTTTATAATCCCCAACAGTCCACTAGAGAACATAAAACACTATGGCTCTCAGACTTTGGAGACACGGAAACAATTTTTCTTTCCCCCAAAAATATTAGTTTTAGTGCAGGCATCCTCAAACTGCGGCCCTCCAGATGTTGTAAAACTATAACTCCCAGCATGCCCAGACAACCTACAGCCATCAGCAGGGCATGGTGGGAATTGTAGTTTTACAACATCTGGAGGGCCGCAGTTTTAGGATGCCTGCTTAGTGTCTCCAAAGTCTGAGAGCCATACATATTGGGCATCGTCGCGTGCGTAAAAGTCGTCGCTATAAAAATAACTTTTGACCAAACGCCTCGGATGAACGGTGTTAAAAATATAACATAAAAACGGTGCCAAAACACCCATTTTTGGCCAAAATTTCAATTTGAATCCATATTGCCGGTAATAAAGCAAGGGTTAACAGCCAAACAAAGCTAAATATTTATTGCCCCGATTCTGTAGTTTGCAGAAACACCCCATATGTGGTCGTAAATGGCTATATAGCCGCATGGCAGGGCATAGAATGAAGGGAACTCCATACGGTTTCTGGAAGGCAGATTTTGATGGACAGTTTTTTTTTTTTACACCATGTCCCATTAGAAGCCCCCCCCCCCCCCCTGCATTAGAAGCCCCCCCTGATGTAGCCTAGACTAGAAACTCCAAAAAAGTGACCCCATCTAAGAAACTACACCCCTCAAGGTATTCAAAAGTTACTTTACAAACTATGTTAACCCTTTAGGTGTTCCACAAAACTAAATAGTGAATGTAGAAACAATTTTAGAATTTAATTTTTTGGGTACATTGCCTCAAAAAAGAGTAATATAGAGCAACCAAAAATCAAATTTACCCCAAAAATAGTCCCAAAACAACAACCACCTTATCCCGTCGTTTCCTAGATGGGGTCACTTTTATGGAGTTTCTACTCTAGGGGTGCATCAGGGGGCTTGAAAGGGTACATGGTGTAAATAAACCAGTCCAGCAAAATCTGCCTTCCAAAAACCATATGACGTTCCCCTTCTTCTATGTCCTGCTGTTTAGCCAAGTAGTAGTTTATGACCACGTATGGGGTGTTTCTGCAAACTACAGAATCAGGGCAACCCATTTTGAGTTTTGTTTGGCTGTTAACCCATTTTTTTCCAGTAATAAAGTAAGGGTTAAAATGGAAAATCTTCCAAAAAATAGAGATTTCAAAATTGTTTCTCCATCTGCCATTAACTCTTGTGGAACACCTAAAGGGTTAACAAAGTTTGTAAACCCAGTTTTGAATACCTTGAGGGGTGTACTTTCTTAGATGGAGTCTCACTTTTTTGAAATTTCTATTCTAGGGGTGCAACAGGGGGCTTCAAATGGGACATGGTATAAACCAAACCAGTCCTGCAAAATCTGCCTTCCAAAACCCATATGGCGTTCCCCTCCTTCTATGTGCTACCGTTCGGCCAAACAGTAGTTTACGACCACATATGGGGTGTTTTTGCAAACTACAGAATCAGGGCAACCCATATTGAGTTTTGTTTGGCAGTTAACCCTTGTTTTACTCCTGGAAAAAATTGATTATATTGGAAAATTTTCAAAAAAATAGAAATTTCAAAATTGTTTCTCCATCTGCCATTAACTCTTGTGGAAGACCTAAAGGGTTAATAAAGTTTAAAAAAACAGTTTTGAATACCTTGAGGGGTGTAGTTTCTAGAATGGGGTCATTTTTGGGAGGTTTCTATTATCTAAGCCTCACAATATGACTTCAAACCTGAACTGGTCCATAAAAAGTGGGATATCATTCCCAAAATGCTACAAACATGAAGTAGACATATGGGGAATGTAAAGTCATCAAAATTTTTGGGGGTATTACTATGTATTACAGAAGTAGAGAAACTTAAACTTAGAAATTTGCTAATTTTTCAAAATTTTGGGTAAAAATTTTATTTTTTTATGCAATAAAATTAACTTTTTTGACCCAATTTTAGCAGTGTCATGAAGTACAATATGTGACGAAAAAACAATCTCAGAACGGCCTGGGTAAGTCAAAGCGTTTTAAAGTTATGAGCACTTGAAGGGACACTGGTCAGATTTGCAAAAAATGGCCTGGTCCTTAAGGTGAAATAGGGCCGTGTCCTTAAGGGGTTAAGGGTGTTTCAGCTAGGGAAGCTGAGGTGGTTAAGTAGAGAAACATATTGGATGTTTGTTTTGGAAACTTGTATACCGAAGGGCCTAAACAGAAAATATGATTTAACACTGCAATACATGTAGTTCATCAGTGTGTGTTTTCAAATGCATGATACTAATTTGTTGCCTCCCCACCCATGTGCTCTTGGCTGGACCTCTTTACCTAGTCCAGGAACACCTGGGCCTGGGATGTGACCTTTAGCCAATCAAAAAAGGAGGAGGAACCTATCTGTGTTGTATATAAGTACTTGTTTTTAGTGCACTATGCATTGTCTTGATGAAGGGCTCAATACTATAGTCCGAAACGCGTCACTATTACCTTGTGTCTCTCCATGTGATGTATGTTGGATCTTAAATTTTGGAAGCCAAATAAAGAACAAACTATTTTATACGTCAGAAGCTGGAATTGATCCTTTGTTTTCTGGATATTCTAAATGTGGCTGGGTTCAAGCCTTATCTTCCGTGCTTCACAAGGGTGATCAGCGGTGAGAGCTGCAACTTTCTTCTTTTTAGGTTGTTTGCACTATATGATGCATCACTAATTCCAGAAAACCTTGCTTGTAATTGGGGTGCACGTTCTGTGTGATACACCATTTACAGAGCGTATTAATAAGAAAGATACGTACATCCTATTAGCAGCTCTGCGTTGATTTTACATTGTTTAACTTTGGGGGGGGGGGGTGTATTAATAGGAAAAAAAATATATGTCATAAGTGCTGTTCGGCTGTGAAGTTACATTGTACAGCCATTTACGTGGTGTATTAAAAGGAAATATACTTATGTCCAATTAGCCATTCTACGGTGAATTGGGATTGTTATATTTATTTGTTTGGGGTGTAGAAATAGGAAAGAAAAAGGATAAAATAGGTCTTAACTGCCATTCAGCGGAGAAGTAACATTGTACTACAGCGATTTATGTGGCGTATAAAAAGGAAATATGCGTACGTCCTATTAGCC
This sequence comes from Bufo gargarizans, assembly GCF_014858855.1. NCBI lineage: Eukaryota > Metazoa > Chordata > Amphibia > Anura > Bufonidae > Bufo > Bufo gargarizans. The sequence goes on from NC_058088.1 coordinate 118,254,080, forward strand.
GTTCTGCGGTGAAAAAATGCGTCTTAATTGCCATTCTGCGGTAAAGTTACATTGTACTACAGCCATTAATAGGTTGTATTGAAAGGAAATAAACCATTATCTGTTCTGCTGTGAATTGTGATTGCCGTTCAGCTGTGAAGTAACATTGTACTACAACCTGTTTTGGGGGTATTATTTTAATTTTAATTTAATTATTTTATTATACAGTATGTCAGACAGGTGACATGCTCTTCAAAGGGAATGGGCAGTTGCCAAAATGTTTCTGTCGCAGGCGGCAGAAGAAGGGGGGGTGGCAGAAGGAATCGTAGCGAGAGGCCTGAGCTCCCGGTGTCATTAAGCGGTTGTCTCTTGACCAGCAACCCAGCGGTTCTTGAATGGTTGACTCGGTCTTCGACTTTGTCACAAGTGACATCAGACACCTCCAGCTAAGAGTTGGGTTCCTCTGACAAGACGCTTAGTTGGCATGGCCTGGGAGCAGGCCCTGTGCCCCCACCTGTCCTGAACCTTCCTCTGTCATTTTCATTTCTCTCAGCGCGAGAAGTATTATATGCCAAAGGCTCGGCTCCAGTATTCAGCAATGACGAGCTACAAGAGGACAGTCAGCAGCTACTGCCCAGACAAAATCTCAAGGAGACATCCACAGAAGACATGCAAAGATTCCATTCACAAGTGAAGGCGGTTGCTCATTAGACAGGATCCGTTTTTTGGGGGTTATTGTTCTGACGGATCAGAGAAAGGGCAAAATAATCAGTGACGTCAACACAAACATACTGCTGACACCCTCTCCACTCTGTCGGCGGGCTCTACTTGCATAAGCGTTTAATAGAACATGTTCTAAAGAAATCTATGTGGAATCAGCTGACGACTGTGTGAAAGGAGTGCGCTTTTTCATGCTATTTTGTAATCTTGTGCCTCTGTACAGTTGTTTATACCTTGCGCTAACATTGACTTGTAAGGGCTCATGCACACAACCGTATGCTCTCCGAGACATATGGCCCAATCACGGATATGATCATATGCGTTCTGGACAATAGCCCCACGGGCGGTACGATGTAACCTATGATGCTGTGCGCTCCCGTGTGCACGATGTATGGCGCTCCGGGACATATGGCCTGCTCACGGACTGTATGTCTCGGAGCGCATACGGTCGAGTGCATGAGCCCTAAGGCTGAGTTCACACTTCAGTTATTTGGTCAGTCTTGGCCCCATAACTGCCAAAATAAGTGAAGTGTGCAGTGATTCTGAGAGCGATGCCTGCCATCTACGTGTCATACTGACTCACAGTATTGTTTCACTACCACAGCGACTCCCTATGCAGGCTCTCTGCAGCCAAGAAATAGCTGTTTTTTTAACGCGATTTGTCATGAATAAATTCAGATCGAATCAAATCTTTTGGTAAAATTTGGCAAACCAACCGAATCAATTTTTTTTTACATTCGCTCATCACTAATGCTGATATACTGTAGAAGGGAGACTCCTACTGGTCAAAGGGGAGATTGGTTCACAGATGTGCACTCTAGCTAATCTCTACGTGCCCAACTCTGGTCAAGTCCCTTGGCTGTTGAACCTTAGACACTGCAATTGTTTGTAGAAGGCACTGTAATTTTGTTTACTGACTTGAACATTACTTCGAACCCCTCCATAGATTACTCTACGGAAATGTCCAATGTTTCTAACATATTGATCAGTAAGTTACAGGACGAGCTTCATGATCTGCATTTAGTGGACATCTGGAGATCTTGCAACCCATCCACGAAAGATTATACTTTTCAACGCCTGGATTACATTTTTGTTTCAGCGCCTGCCCTCTTTTTTCTTCAGCACATATATACGTTTAATTACAGTTTCAGACCACGCCCCATCCTCTGTGATATGTTGTCGTTCCCAACTCCCCGGTAGGGAATGGATCTGGCGGCTTAATGAATCCCTACTCAATTAAAATACCCACCGATTATATATTAGACATCTTCAATCATTCTTCGAACAAAACTCATCCTCTGAGGTTGCACCATCCTTACTTTGGGAGACCTATAAGGCCTATGTCCAGGGTGTATTTGTAGCTCTGGCAACTAAAGTTAAGAAGGAAAGACAGCAGAAGATTGACTGCTTACTGGACCAACTAGCCACTGCTGAAAAACCTAAAGGGGTTGTCCCACAAAAAATATTCTACAGTTTTCAAACCAGCACCTGAATTCTTTTGTAATAATAATTCAAAATTTACTGTAGCCACTGAGCTATTCAATAAAATGTATCTGTATAGTGCCACTGCTGTTTATTTTTATTTTCTTATTTCTTTGACCTGCTCAGTGAGAAGGCCGTATATGCTCAACTATAGCAGAAAACACACGTCCCTTGAGCTGTCAGCTTGATCTAAATCTAGCAGAGCAATGAATGGGGAGATCTCTGGATCCATGTGAGGTACAGGGCTGGTCCTAGCTTTGTTAGAAAGAGATTGTCATGTCCTATATGATGTCTGGTTTTCATTTTTAACATTAGTCACGGCATAACCCCTTTAATAAAGAATCCTTTTCACAGGAAAGACAAAAAGACCTTGTGGCCTTAAGGCAACAGCTTAAATATTGGACACAGCATTTATACTTCAGACATAGGCTATATGCTAATGGGGATCAGGGAGGTAAACTCAAGAAGACAAGGAGCAGGACTTATATCCATAACATCAAAGGGAACCACGGAGTATTACATAGACAGACAACAGATATTGCAAAGGCTTTCTACACTATAATTATATTACTATATAATTACCTTACTATATAATTTACAGGCCACCGCTGACCCTCATCTTCAAACTTTCATATGGATTCTCTCCATCTCCCAAGAGTGTCCCCAACTGACGCTTCTAACCTCTTAGCCCCAGTCACAGTAGATTAACTAGGATCCATTATACCCAGTTTCCCACCGGGCTAAAGCCCAAAACCTGATGGACTTCCCCTTCTGTATTTCTGTAAGTCTGAGGATGTGTTACTACCCCACTTAGTCACCCTTTGTAATCATTTACTTCAGGGGGGTACCCTCTTCAAACAATGACAAGAAGAACATATCACGTTAATCCATAAAAGTGGAAAAGATCCTCAATTATCTGGAAGTTATTGCTTCATATCCCTTTTTAACCTTGATCTAAAGGTGTGGGCCAAATTGCTGGCAGTCCGTATTAGCTCTCTACTCCCCAGAATGATTGGAAAAGAACAGGCGGGATTTGTGAAGGGCAGAGACAACTTATATAAGCTGATTCACGGCATTCATCTGGTGTTAGGTATAGATGCTGAAAAAGCATTCAACCGTGTTAACTGGTCTTAAGAATCTGCTTAAGGCCTCATGCACACGGCCGTTGTTTTGGTCCGCATCCGAGCCGCAGTTTTGGCGGCTCGGATATGGACCCATTCACTTCAATGGGGCTGCAAAAGATGTGGACAGCAATCCGTGTGCTGTCCGCATCCGTTGCTCCGTTCCGTGGTCTGCAAAAAAAATATAACCTGTCCTATTCTTGTCCGCACTTTGCGGACAAGAATAAGCAGTTATATTAAAGGCTTTCTGTGCTGTTCCACAAATTGGGAAAACGCACATGGACGCCATCCGTGTTTTGCGAATCCATGATTTGCGGACCGCAAAACATACAACGGTCGTGTGCATGAGGCCTAAGACAAATATTGTGCCTAAAATATTGTATAGTCTGCTGATGGTACCCATCTACTTAGGCTACTTTCACACTGGCGTTTCTGGGTCCGCTTGCGAGATCCGTTTCAGGGCTTTCACAAGCGGCCCAAAACGGATCAGTTCGGCCCCAATGCATTCTGAATGGATAAGGATCCATTCAGAATGCATCAATTTGGCTGCGTTTGGTCTCCGTTGCGTTTTTTAGACGGTCACTAAAACGCAGCTTGTAGCGTTTTGGTGTCCGCCTGACGATGCAGAGCCAAACGGATCCGTCCCGAATTGCAATGTAAGTCAATGGGGACGGATCCGTTTTTCACTGACACAATATGGTGCAATTGAAAACGGATCCGTACCCCATTAACTTTCAATGTAAGTCAAGACAGATCCTTTTTGACTTGAACTTTTTTTAATGAATAATGCAAACGAATCCGTTATTAACGGATACAAGCGTTTGCATTATCGGGGCGGATCCGTCAGTGCAGCTACAAGACAGTTCCGCACCAAACGCAGGTGTGAAAGTAACCTTAAATGCCTCTTTCTTTAGCTCCATTAGATCCTCATTTACTAAATTCCTTTGGAAAGGACATAAACCTAGTCTGCAATATTTCCTATAATGAAGAGATGCTAGTGTGAAGGAATGGGGGTGCCAGACATTGCCACATACTATAAAGCTATACATCTCAATAGATGGTTGGAGCTTCTGAATCATAGTAAACAACTAGATCTAGAAGTTTTGGCGCAGTAGTCTCTGGGATCCTCATGGCCCAGAGCCCTCTGGTTACCGACGCCAGTTTCATTAGACGTCCGGATCATGACCCGCTTCTTAGGGCTACGTGCGCAGTCAGGCTCTCCCTAAAAAAAACATTCTAGCCCCTTCTCCTTTGCCATTACTTCCCTCTAGCTTATTGCCATTAACTCTCACTAAGATTGAATCCCCGGAATCTGAATTTTGGGAGAAACTTAATTCTGTCTCTATTTTTGATTTATTTCATACAGGTAAGGTGCCCTCACAGGAGGCCCTACGAGACCTATTGAAATTAGCCTAAGTAGCCCCCTTGCATCTAGCACATTTTCAAAAGTTGGTGAAGCGGTTTCCACAGGCTTTTTCCTTTCAAAGACAACATACTCATTTTGAAACTGCTTTGTCGACTACTCTACCATGGCTTAGGAAGGTGGAAGGGTTATATTCGTTGCTTCTAGCACCACAATCTCCTTTCCTCACAGATGTGGAAGCCCAATTCTCCGATCTCCTCACGGGTTCTCCTCTTGTGTTAGAATCACTATAAGCTCCTTACCTGTGTATAAAACTCCAGAGTTCCTCTTCATCCTTAGACTCTCCTATAATAGAACAGTCCCTTCCTTGTCCGTAATGCAGACAAGAATAGGACATTCTATATTGTTGTGGATGCCACAGAATGGACATACGGATGCAAACAGCACACAGGTGTGTTTGCAGCCCCATTGAAGCAAATAGGTGCACATACGACCTGCAAAAAATGTGGACAAAAAATATGTTAATGTGCAGTAGTCTGATATTTTTGCATTGTTATTTTCCTCACATACTCAACACTCATCACATGGATTTTGGCTTTCACAACTGCATCAGGAAACCTGAATGTGTTGCTGTACCCCGAATCTCCTTAGTTCCCCCACAGATTATGCTATATTTCAATTTCACACAATAATTTTTATTAATCATAATTTTTTTATTTTATTCACTATTATATGAAAAGTTTATATGATTCTTTTTAACGTATTTGTATATACATTATGATTATGACATCATCCAAATTGTTTGATATGTTTATGTAACTTTAGCATTAATATGCACTGTAAAAAAAGTTTGGACTTCTTTCTTATTTTCTTATGTAATGGTGTCAATATACAGGTCCTTCTAAAAAAATTTGCATATTGTGATAAAGTTCACTATTTTCTGTAATGTACTGATAAACATTAGACTTTCATATATTTTAGATTCATTACACACCAACTGAAGTAGTTCAAGCCTTTTATTGTTTTAATATTGATGATTTTGGCATACAGCTCATGAAAACCCCAAATTCCTATCTAAAAAAATTAGCATATCATGAAAAGGTTCTCTAAACGAGCTATTAACCTAATCATCTGAATCAACTAATTAACTCTAAACACCTGCAAAAGATTCCTGAGGCTTTTAAAAACTCCCAGCCTGGTGCATTACTCAAAACCGCAATCATGGGTAAGACTGCCGACCTGACTGCTGTCCAGAAGGCCATCATTGACACCCTCAAGCAAGAGGGTAAGACACAGAAATCATCTGAATCAACTAATTAACTCTAAACACCTGCAAAAGATTCCTGAGGCTTTTAAAAACTCCCAGCCTGGTTCATTACTCAAAACCGCAATCATGGGTAAGACTGCCGACCTGACTGCTGTCCAGAAGGCCATCATTGACACCCTCAAGCAAGAGGGTAAGACACAGAAAGAAATTTCTGAACAAATAGGCTGTTCCCAGAGTGCTGTATCAAGGCACCTCAGTGGGAAGTCTGTGGGAAGGAAAAAGTGTGGCAGAAAACGCTGCACAACGAGAAGAGGTGACCGGACCCTGAGGAAGATTGTGGAGAAGGACCGATTCCAGACCTTGGGGGACCTGCGGAAGCAGTGGACTGAGTCTGGAGTAGAAACATCCAGAGCCACCGTGTACAGGCGTGTGCAGGAAATGGGCTACAGGTGCCGCATTCCCCAGGTCAAGCCACTTTTGAACCAGAAACAGCGGCAGAAGCGCCTGACCTGGGCTACAGAGAAGCAGCACTGGACTGTTGCATGTCATTCGGAAATCAAGGTGCCAGAGTCTGGAGGAAGACTGGGGAGAGGGAAATGCCAAAATGCCTGAAGTCCAGTGTCAAGTACCCACAGTCAGTGATGGTCTGGGGTGCCATGTCAGCTGCTGGTGTTGGTCCACTGTGTTTTATCAAGGGCAGGGTCAATGCAGCTAGCTATCAGGAGATTTTGGAGCACTTCATGCTTCCATCTGCTGAAAAGCTTTATGGAGATGAAGATTTCATTTTTCAGCACGACCTGGCACCTGCTCACAGTGCCAAAACCACTGGTAAATGGTTTACTGACCATGGTATTACTGTGCTCAATTGGCCTGCCAACTCTCCTGACCTGAACCCCATAGAGAATCTGTGGGATATTGGGAAGAGAAAGTTGATAGACGCAAGACCCAACACTCTGGATGAGCTTAAGGCCGCTATCGAAGCATCCTGGGCCTCCATAACACCTCAGCAGTGCCACAGGCTGATTGCCTCCATGCCACGCCGCATTGAAGCAGTCATTTCTGCAAAAGGATTCCCGACCAAGTATTGAGTGCATAACTGAACATAATTATTTGAAGGTTGACTTTTTTTGCATTAAAAACACTTTTCTTTTATTGGTCGGATGAAATATGCTAATTTTTTTAGATAGAAAATTTGGGTTTTCATGAGCTGTATGCCAAAATCATCAATATTAAAACAATAAAAGGCTTGAACTACTTCAGTTGGTGTGTAATGAATCTAAAATATATGAAAGTCTAATGTTTATCAGTACATTACAGAAAATAATGAACTTTATCACAATATGCTATTTTTTTTAGAAGGACCTGTATTCTACCATTATAGTTTTCTATTTTTATTTTAATTACACATCCTTATATTTTAGTCGGTTCTAATATGGCAACAGTGCTATCCTTAACAATCTGCCTATACCAGCTATAATACAGCCACAGCGCTATTTATATCTAATTTGAATGCCCAAACTATTCCTGGTATTGTACACTTATATTTACCTGTTGCAGGGTGGTCATGGAGCGCATGGTGTTACTGGCTAATGATGTGGATGGTGCATTTAACCTGCGCTATCAGCATATTCAGGACGCTGGGATGCACATGGAGCGGCAGCATGATGACATATGTGCCATATGATGAGCAGAGTGTGTCATTATTAATAACATTTGCTCTGGTAAGATAGCCTGTGAGTTTAATTTGTTATGGGGATTGGCCAATTGTATTGTCTTAGGGAGGGTTCACATGATCCATCAGAAAAAAAAACAGATCCAGTGCATCAGTTATGCACATTTGGCATCCTTTTTTTTTTTTTTCACATGCTAATACTTTTTTTCCATCTAAAGAAACCCAGATCTCTGATGGAAATGGCTCAAACGGATGCCAAATGTGCATAACTGATGCACAGGATCCTTTTTCTTTTTTTTTCTTTTTCCATTCTTCTGAAGGATCAGAAGAATGGAAAAATAACAGTTATGTGAACTCTCTCTTGTATGTAGAAAGTTACTTCTTATATCTTCATTAGTAATACATCTACCCATTATTCAATAATGTGATCCATATGGTAAAACACTCTGTAACACTGACATGGAAAAAGGATCTAGGAATTTTAATAAACAGCAAAATAAGCTGCAAAAACCACATGTGGTGGGTTTCTGTAAACTGCAGAATCAGGGTAATAGAGTATTGAGTTTTGTGTGGCTGTTCACCCTTGATGCATTATAGAAATAAAATTGATGAAAATGGAAAATCTGCCAAAAAAGTGAAAGTTAGAAAGGTCATATCCATTTTCCTTTAATTCTCGTGGAATACTTAAAAAGTTAACAAAGTTTGTAAAATTTGTTTTGAATCACTTGAGGGGTGTAATTTCTAAAATGGGATAATTTATGGGTGTTTTTTTACTATTTACAGGTGAAACTTGAAAAATTTGAGTATCGTGCAAAAGTCAATTTATTTCAGTAAAGCAAATTAAAAGGAATTGCATTAATGCAGCTTAAATTTAGAATTTTGTGAAAAGGTTCAATATTCTAGGCTCAAAGTGTCACACTATAGTCGGCTAACTAATCCATACCCCCTGAGCAAAGGGGACCTGAGATTGGGACTTTGGGGTTTCATAAGCTGTAAGCCGTAATCATCCACATTATACCAAATAAAGGCCTGAAATGTCTCGCTTTGCATGTAATGGGTCTATCTCATATGTTAGTCTCACCTTTTAAGTTGCATTACTGAAATAAAGGAACTTTGTCCGAAATTCTAATTTGTCGCGTTTCACCTGTAAGCACCACAAAGTGACTGGTCCTTAAAAGGTGGGTTTTGGAAATTTTCCTCAAAACTTTAAGAATTACTTCTAAAATTCTAAGCCTTCTAACGTCCTAAAAAATAAAATGCTATTTTCAAAATGATGCCAACATAAAGTAGACATATGGGGAATGTTAAGTAATAAATATTTTATAAGGTATCACTTTGTTTTAAAAGCAGATAAAATTCAAACTTTGAAAATTGTGACTATTTCTGGTAAATTAAATTTTTTTCATAAATAAAGGTGAAATATATTTACTAAAATTTATGACTACCATGAAATACAATGTGTCACGAGAAAACATTCTCAGAATCGCTTGGATAAGTAAGTGTTCCAAAGTTATTACCACATAAAGTGACACATGTCAGATTTGCAAAAATGGCCTGGGCAGAAAGGTGTAAACTGACAGGGTTAATTCATAGATAAGGACTATACATTGCAACATGATGGCTCAGTGTAAAACAGAAACTAAAATACTCTGCAGCAAGGTTGGAATTTAACCCCATAGAACAAAAACTGCTGAACATTTCTGATAAAGACCAATTGAAATAAATTTTAGCAAACATTTAAAAAAAAAACTTGCCCCAAAGGTGTTTATTGATACAGTAATTTTAAGATTATTGCTAAGAGCTCAATGGCGGCAAAACGTCCATATCCAGGTGACAAGGGTCCTTGATAAAAATGTCACTAGGTGTGAAATGGATGTAGGCTGGGAGGACTTGTCTTGCGCCGTTTCCTTGCATTTGTGGGACACAATTGAAAAGCATTACCGAAAAGTGATATATACATAATTTCATAATTTAATGTCCCCGAATTTTAAAGTGATGTGGAATAGGTTACTGCTGTACAAACATTTTTATATGGTAGGTGTGAACCCTACAGCTGATGTTATGTCAAGTTGGTTTAGTCACAGTCCTGACATACAGTGAGGACTTGCTCTATTCCCTTTGCATATGAGGAAAATACATTTTCGGGTACATCCATTTTTGTTTTTGGAACATACGCCTCTCAAATATTAGCCTTTTCTTCCAATTTGATCAAATGAGAAGCATAAAAAATTAAAATAAAAAACACACAGCTTAAAATACACCCAAAACATAAGTGAATTAGGCCTCATTCAAAAGTCCACCAACAGTTTATTAATAAAGAACAGATTGATCCAGAAAAAAACAACATGACATTTCTACACCAGCAGCCGCCAGATATTCTGTAACAGTCTGAGATCTGCACAGCGCAGTGATTGAGGTCTCTTTAAACATAAAAGAATACAAAAGAGTAAAATATCTCCTTGGGGGGAACTCTCATGGCAGATTTGTTGCAAAAGGTATTTGGGACTGTCCCATACATCTGAATAGGGTTTGTAAAAATTACATCAGAGATATTTTAGCACGTGTGAATAGACTCTTAGATGTGTTCTCCTTTCAGGAGCCATTCCTGGCTTTGGCTATGGACAATATATTACAAACTACACAAAGCTGTGCTGAACTGTCCGTGCTGAAGCTTCTCTCATAACCACGGGATAGGACAGGTTTGTTTGTTTTTTAGAAGTTTGTTGTGAAGCAATTTAGGATGCAAGACTCTCAGAATCTGGGGCTAGTGCACATTGTGTGTACAACACGACTGTGGTGCGTTGGTCTATTTACAGGTGTAATACTTACGTCTATACAAGCCTAGCACACAAGGGCATTTATTATACAGGCGCACTGTGCGAGTGGTGTGCCCGTATCTCCTCGCCATGCAGCAAGTGCAAACCGTAGCCTGAACATGGTGTCCAGAGAAAGCTGCTATTGTTTTCTGCCACTTTTCTACTTCTAAAAATGGTGGAAAAAGCTTCTAAATAAGTCATAGTCAGTGCAACTCAAAGCCATGCTTACTTTTACCAGCAACACGCGTTTGGCCCAAGAAACCCAGAGTAAAAGCCCCTTTCCTTTGCTTCTTTTTCCCAGCATATTCTGTGCTATGCCACAGACTTCATCACCAAAGGGTTATGTGCACAGCACAATATCAGAAAGACATAAGGAAGACAAATGCCATACAGTACACTGCCAGATTTCACATTCAAATGAACAAAGATCCAACGGCCCAAACAGGCCAACATGTCAGGAAGCAGTTCTGTATGGAGCAGCACCTCCTATGACTCAGGAGTTAGGGGTTGTCTACAGATTGGACAGCGCAGATATCTGGAATCAGTTCAGATTAGCCTCCTCATGCTCCAGCCATCAGCCTGAGATGATGTGGAAGTCACAGTGAATTGTAGCGGATATGAAAGAGGCATCCATTGTCATTAAGCAACCAAATTTTCAATCTTCATCAGTAATACAGCTTCAGATTCTGCAAAGCAGAAAAGTATTTGGGATCAATTTCAGTACAATTCATTCAGTCCAAAACTAAATGTCCTCAGCCTCATATGCGCAATCTGCCCCATGCTGTAGGAGAGGAGTCCCAGACTCATCTCCAGTAAACCCTCTCCTCTTTTTCTACTTAACCCCAAAACAGAAGAAAGTGACCTCAGCTGCGTATTAGTATGCTGGGGACTTAGTGGTCCCAAAGCTGGCAACCAACTTCCTGTACTGTTTTCTGCCATACTTCAAAGTCATAGTAACTGGTTCCTATAAAGTAGATATACTGTGTTTGGGATGGAAAAATTTGATTTCAAAAGGTAATCTGTCACGTATGTGAGGGCAGTGTGACGTGGTAACAAATGCTCAGCTGTCTGCCAGTTTTGTAAAACTTACAGTCTATATGTAGGCTGCGGCGAAATGCAAGCGCAGTGACCTAATAGTCTGGTGATTCATGAGCTGCAGGCGCCCCTCACAAAACTGAAACTGCGCCTTCCCCCCAATGCCAATTTCTTAACCCAACCCCTTCCCTTCAGCCCTACTTGTAAAACATTACATACAGAGCTACAAATAATACAGGGTAATACAGCGCACCATGACAACTACTTTTCCATCCTCCCCAACTTCTGAACACCCCATCCTACCACCTCTAATACTGTGCCCACTGTGCTTTCCAATACTATACTGGAGAAACAGATAATCCCCCTATACAGTCCCACCAATAGTACTAATAGTAATAACCAATAGTAATAATTCTCTGTCAGAGTGCAACCAATAGTAACAATGTCCCTTATTTTGCCCCCAGAAGTAATAATGCCCCCAGTCGTAATAATTCCCCCTATGATGTGCGCCTGTACAAAAATATACCCTCTTATGTGTGCCAATACAATAAATGCTCCCTTATAACTTATGTCAGTACAAAAAAACTACCCCCTTTTAGTACCCCCAGTACAACGAATGTCCCCATAGTGGTCCCCTTATAATGTGTGCCAGTCCAAAAATGCTAATTTTTACAGCCGCAATGTCCCCATAGTGCTTTCTCCAATTACAAAATAATTAATCCCAAGACACACTGCTGAAATGAGTACGCCTGTTACGACTGCATGCTGCACCCAGCAGTAGATAAGTGGGGACAGATTCCCTTTAAGCCCTACTGCCTGAAAGAGGTGTGACGGGTATTCAGAGTATCATGGGTGCAGCTACAGCAATAGCATTGGCCGGTGCAATAACATTGTAAATTTTTATGGGGAAAAACTATTCAGCAGCTTTTTGTTATAATGTGGGTTTTCTAAAATATATTGGGGGACATTTATCTAGCCCTATACACCACAATTTTGACATAAAAAAGTCACATATTAAAGGAAACCTGTCACCGGGATTTTGGGTATAGAGCTGAGGACATGGGCTGCTAGATGGCCGCTAGCACATCCGCAATTCCCAGTCCCCATAGCTCTGTGTGCTTTTATTGTGTATTGTGTAAAAAAATGCGATTTGATCCATATGCAAATTAACGTGAGATGAGTCCTGTCCCTGAGATGAGTCCTGTCCCTGAGAGGAGTCCTGTACGTGAGGTGAGTCAGGGACAGGACTCATCTCAGGTTAATTTGCATATGGATCAAATAGGTTTTTTTTCCACAATAGAAGCACACAGAGCTATGGGGGCTGGGTATTGCGGATGTGCTAGTGGCCATCTAGCAACCCATGTCCTCGGCTCTATACCCAAAATCCTGGTGACAGGTTCCCTTTAAGGCACATGGCATCTGTGCACAACAATGTGCGACTTTTTGAGCTTTTCTGCACTTTCCCAAAGTGCCAAGAAAAAGGGGCATGGTTTAGCGGAAGGGGCATGGGGCCACGCAGCCGCCCGATTTACTATAACTTTCACCAGAAAGTGGCGGAAGTTATAGCTGAAGTCTAGGCCAGCCTGTAGCTGGCATAGACTTCCCTTTCTGGCACACAGCAGGGCTTCTGCCTCTTAACAAATCAGGCGCATCTCACGCCGGTGCAGGAAGATCAAGACTGGTGGATGGATCCGCCATTCTTGATATAGCTCCCCCATTGTGTTATTATACATGCCTATATTTTTATGATACTTATGCTGCTGTCTTTATTTAATTACACTAAGCAGTGGGTGCCCCCCATCTTATTTTGCTATAGGGCCCTATGAATTATAGTTACACCACTGCTGTGTATAGTACTTTGGAATATGAGGTTATAGGAATAGTTCTAGATGGACATTACACAACCTTCATATTTGTGGAAACTGACAAGACATCAATTTTCTTAAACCCTTTCACTGCGACAACACATGGTTGTGAAAACAGAAGAATTATACCATAGGTGAAAAGATCATACCTTCTTCTTCTCTTTTTCTAAAACACGCTCTAAATAAAAAGAAAAGAAAAGAAAAAAAGATATCAATAAAAGAATCACCCAGATCTACAATATAACCACATTAATTACAAGAGTAATACATGGAGGTAAGAGTTTCCTAGTGCCCAGAAAACTTCATCTTCTTTGTAACACCTCCAGCGGGAGCTGATATATAGTACGGTAGCCTGAATGTATGAGCTCAAGGAGAGCCGAGTACATTCATATGCAGTGAGCTTCCTCTGGTGGCATATCGTATCATACCCCTCTATACCTGGGGGTTGGGACTCGGAGCTATTAATGGGAAAACCAAACCTCCAACCCCTACAAACATTGGGACATATTTATCCTGAGCATAGGTCATCAATAAATATAACTTGGACAACGTTGTGAATGAAATATAAATACACTAATATGTTTTCATGATCTGAAATAGTATATGTTTTAACTGGAATAATAAAAAAAATATTGACAACATTGGACACATTAGGCAATAAGAAAAAACAGACACACAACAGGGCACTATATGTATGTAACAGCTTTTTTTCTTCAATGATTTCACTTATTTTCTTTATGTTGTAATTAACCCCTTCAAGACACAGCCTTATTTCACCTTAAGGACCAGGCCATTTTTTGCAAATCTGACCAGTGTCACTTTAAGTGCTGATAACTTTAAAACGCTTTAACTTATCCAGGCCGTTCTGAGATTGTTTTTTCGTCACATATTGTACTTCATGACACTGGAAAAATTAAGTCCCAAAATTAATTTTTTTTGCATAAAAAAATACCAAATTTACCCCAAATTTGGAAAAATTAGCAAATTTCAAAGTTTCAGTTTCTCTACTTCTGTAATACATAGTAATACCCCCAAAAATTGTGATGAATTTACATTCCCCATATGTGTACTTCATGTTTGAATTATTTTGGGAATGATATTTTATTTTTTGGGGATGTTACAAGGCTTAGAAGTTTAGAAGCAAATCTTGAAATTTTTCAGAAATCCAATTTTTAGGGACCACTACAGGTCTGAAGTCACTTTGCGAGGATTACAGAAACCACCCAAAAATGACCCTATTCTATAAACTACACCCCTCAAGGTATTCAAAACTGATTTTACAAACTTTGTTAACCCTTTAGGTGTTGCACAAGAGTTATTGGCAAATGGGGATGAAATTTGAGAATTTCATTTTTTTGCCTAATTTTCCATTTTAACCAATTTTTTCCACTAACAAAGCAAGGGTTAACAGCCAAACAAGACTGTATCTTTATTGCCCTGACTCTGCCGTTTACAGAAACACCCCATATGTGGTCGTAAACTACTGTACGGCCACACAGTGGGGCGTAGAGTGAAAGGTGCGCCGTATGGTTTTTGGAAGGCAGGTTTTGCTGGACTGGTTTATTTACACCATGTGCCATTTGAAGCCCCCTGATGCACCCCTAGAGTAGAAACTCCCTAAAAGTGACCCCATCTAAGAAAGTACACCCCTCAAGGTATTCAAAACTGATTTTACAAACTTCGTTAACCCTTTAGGTGTTGCACAAGAGTTATTGGAAAATGGGATGAAATTTGAGAATTTCATTTTTTTGCCTAATTTTCCATTTTAACCAATTTTTTCCACTAACAAAGCAAGGGTTAACAGCCAAACAAGACTGTATCTTTATTGCCCTGACTCTGCCGTTTACAGAAACACCCCATATGTGGTCGTAAACTACTGTACGGCCACACAGTGGGGCGTAGAGTGAAAGGTGCGCCGTATGGTTTTTGGAAGGCAGGTTTTGCTGGACTGGTTTATTTACACCATGTGCCATTTGAAGCCCCCTGATGCACCCCTAGAGTAGAAACTCCCTAAAAGTGACCCCATCTAAGAAAGTACACCACTCAAGGTATTCAAAACTGATTTTACAAACTTCGTTAACCCTTTAGGTGTTGCACAAGAGTTATTGGAAAATGGGATGAAATTTGAGAATTTCATTTTTTTGCCTAATTTTCCATTTTAACCAATTTTTTCCACTAACAAAGCAAGGGTTAACAGCCAAACAAGACTGTATCTTTATTGCCCTGACTCTGCCGTTTACAGAAACACCCCATATGTGGTCGTAAACTACTGTACGGCCACACAGCGGGGCGTAGAGTGAAAGGTGCTCCGTATGGTTTTTGGAAGGCAGATTTTGCTGGACTGGTTTTTTGACACCATGTCCCATTTGAAGCCCCCCTGATGCACCCCTAGAGTAGAAACTCCAAAAAAGTTACCCCATTTTAGAAACTACGGGATAGGGTGGCAGTTTTGTTGGTACTAGTTTAGGGTACATATGATTTTTGGTTGCTCTATATTACACTTTTTGTGCGTCAAGGTAACAAGAAATTGCTTTTTTGGCATCGTTTTTTTTATTGTTATTTACAACATTCATCTGACAGGTTAGATCATGTGGTAATTTTATAGAGCAGGTTGTCACGGACGCGGCGATACCTAATATGTATAATTTTTTTTTTATTTATGTAAGTTTTACACAATGATTTCATTTTTAAAACAAAAAAATTTTTTAGTTTCTCCATAGTCTAAGAGCCATAGTTTTTACAGTTTTGGGGCGATTATCTTAAGTAGGGTCTCATTTTTTGCGAGATGAGATGACGGTTTGATTGGCACTATGTTGGAATGTATATGACTTTTTGATCGCTTGCTATTACACTTTTTGTGACGTAAGATGACAAAAAATTGCTTTTTCTACACCGTTTTTATTTTTATTTTTTTACGGTGGTCACCTGAGGGGTTAGGTCATGTGATATTTTTATAGAGCCGGTCGATACGGACGCGGCAATACCTAATATGTATACTCTTTTTATTTATATAAGTTTTACACAATGATTTCATTTTTGAAACAAAAAAAATGATGTTTTAGTGTTTTCATAGTCTAAGAGCCATAGTTTTTTCAGTTTTTGGGCGATTATCTTAAGTAGGGTCTCATTTTTTGCGGGATGAGATGACGGTTTGATTGTTACAATTTTGGCGTACATGCGACTTTTTTGATCACTTTTATTACCTTTTTTGGGGAAGTAAGGTGGGCAAAATTTCAATTTCATCATAGTTTTTTATTTTTTATTTTTTTAGTCGTTCACCGTTCGGGAAAAGTAACATGACCGTTTTATAGATCAGGTTGTTACGGACGCGGCGATACCAAACATGTGTAGGGAATTTTATTTTTCTCATGTTTAATCAGTGATAAATGTGTTTTTTGATTTTTACTTTTTTTTCACTTTTTTCACTTTTTTTTTTGACCCAGACCCATATGGTTCTTGAAGATCCAGTGGGTCTGATGTCTGTATAATACAGTACAGTACAATATATATTGCACTGTACTATATTTTACTTACACTGAACAGATCTATGCTTTCAGCACAGATCTGTTCAGCACCATGGACAGCAGGACGCCTGAGAGGCGTCCTGTTGCCATGGGAACCTTCCCCGTCTGCTCAGTTATGTTCAGAACTGCGCAGACGGGGAAGGGTAAGGACGGGGCTCTGGGGGGGCTGTCTGGGAGCTCTCTCCCTCTCCATTCGGGGGGCTGCAAAGGCACAGCAGCCCCCCGATGGGAGAGGGAGGGAGCTCCCTGAGCTGTTAACCTTTTCCATATGGAAAAGGGTTAAACGGCTGACATCGCATCACCGATGTCAGCCGTTTATACCAGGGTGTCAGCAATGTGCTGGCACCCTGGTATACCACTGTACACCAACGATTATTATAATGGGAGGCGGGCGGGGGATCGCGATCCCGCCTGCCGCACCGCCCGCCTCCCGCAACTGCCGCACCGCCCCGCACCGACCACATACCGCCCCCCTGCACCCCGCCACATAAATGAATTCAGGGGTGCAGGGGGGGTTAAAAAAATAGATTTTTGCCAATTTTTAGGTTTCTGATCCCTGCGGTCAGGGACCGCAGGGATCAGAAACTACATAAAGCGCTGCAAACCGCAGGTCTGAATTGACCTGCGGTTTGCAGCGATCGCCGATATGGGGGGGTCACAGGACCCCCCTCGGCATTGAGCCTGAGTGCCTGGCTGTGTGTAACAGCCGGCACTCAGCGCTGTCACCATGTCTGCAGACATGGTGACAGTTAAATGCGATGAGGAGTATACTAGTCATGGAGCGCTAAGTAGCAGTGCTCCATGACTAGTATACATGTGATAGGTATAGTAGATTGTCACTCTCTCCTTCTCTGATCGCTTCCCTGACAGGAATGGGGACGATCAGAGAAGGAGAGGCACACAGTCCCTCCCTAACCCCCCTTACCTGCCCCGATGCGCTGCGATTGGTCCCTCTGCAGTATTGGACCAATCACAGCGATCGTGGGCGGGTCAGTGGGCCAATACAGCTCCTTCCGGCTTCTCTGGTTGCCTAGCAACCCCAGCACGCCGGCTTCACTGAATCTTCAGCGCTTCGGTCCCTGCGCTGACAGTGAAAGCCGATCACGTACATGCACGTGGGGATGCGGTGAGGCACCACATTCCCCCACGTACATGTACGTGATATTGCGTGAAGGGGTTAAGGGGCATTATTCTAGCCCTCCACCTCCTTACAGTAGCCTAAAAAAAATAAAAATAAAGTGTTGCACAGGTCTCCTGTGCAGAGTAGAGCAGGAGCCTGGTTCTCGCATTACAGCTGGGCTCCTGCTCTAATGGCCAAGACTAGCAGAATTGACGATTTCTGGCGTTTACAGGGGTTGTCTCACTTCAGCAAGTGACATTTAGCATGTAGACAAAGTTACAAGTCACAATGTATTGTGATTGTCCATACTGCCTTGTTTTCTGGCTAGATTCATTTTTCCATCACATTATACACCGCTCATATCCAGGAGTTACGGTCAGCCCAGATACGAGATGGCTGGACCGGGACCATGCTACTCCTATGGTCCCGGCCACCAGAAAGGACGTCTTTTACCGTCCAGGAATACCCATTGAAGAAAGCAAAAAATATAAAAATATAAAAATTTCTGGAGTGCTGCCCTTTTTTACAATATATATATATTTATTGTAAGAAGGTATAAGGAATCATCGTGGATGATAGGTACATGTCACCGAGGTTCCTGCCTCGGTGGAGTAAGAGCCGGCTTTTATGTTTCAGCAGCAGTTGCTGTTTGAAACCTTGATACTTAGCATGGCTGTTATAGCTTAACCGGGACGGCTCTTACTGGGAGTAGTCAAATTGCTGGGTGGGTGACTTCTCCCCATGTTCCAGGCCGGGTTTTGCCAGGCATAAAAGCCAGCCAGCACTGCCAGGTATGGTGGATTTACCTCCGTCTGACAGTGGAGCTCAGGAGGTCTGTGTGCTGTGATCTGAGGGCTATGTTGGGATCCGCGGCTTGAGCCGGGCTGGAGGGCTCAGACCCCTGTGAGGGCGAACAGGCCGTCTAATGCCTGCCTGTGGACTTGTCAAGGCAAAACTTCCAACAGTGTGTGAAGTAACACCAAGGAGAAAAAGGTGACCGTTTTGTATACAAACTTTTCATGTGTGTGAACAATCACCAAGCAACTTGCGTTTTTCTTTTTGCTTTCACTTGTGAACAAACACTGATGTTTTAAACCAAGAACTTGTACTTTGCCTCTGTGCTGCACCCGCTAATCCTAACTACCAGAGCGAATCCCCACAATAATATAATTTTATATATATATATATATATATATATACATACATATACATATACACACATATATACACACATATACATACATACATACACACACGCATGGACATACACTCACATACCTTCCACTACTTACCTCTGCATAAAAAAAGCCCATATTATGTGAATAAGAGCTACAACATCCGCTATTATCCAGATGATTAAATAATTATCAGGGTCCTATAAAGACAAGACAAGATTGTGACTTCCATAAGCCGCCACATGGTAAAAACTACGGTCAGTTTTATTCAAAATTGTCACAGTTTTGCAATTGGGTTTGTGCCTGTACAACCAGTGGAGTACATAGAGAAATAAGGGACCCATAGCAAGGATCAAACCAGGCCCCACCAGGGGACAGAAGGGTTTCTGCCTAAACCCTTTCCAATGACCCTTGGGACATTTTTCCACTTCCTCATTTGCTAAAAGTTGTTCCTTTACGCTGGGTTCACACCTGTAAAACGCACAACAGGCAAGAACCAATGATTCCCTATGGGAATGGTTCTCACCTGGGCGTTTTACAGCGCGTACAATCGCGCTGTAAAACGCCCGACGCTCAAACAAGTGCTTGAGCTTTTTTTTGGGCGTTTGTCGCGCGTTCCCGCACATAGAAATTCGGGAACGCGCGACAAAGTGTGAACGCCAATCTCTGTATGCGCGATTGTAAACGCCCGTACAATCGCGCATACAGAGCGCTCGTTTCCGAACGCTCAGGTCTGAACCCAGCGTAAGGGCTTGTTCACACGACCGTATGGCTTTTTCATTGTTTTGTGGTCTGTTTTTCACGGATCCGTTGTTCCGTTTTTTTGTTTCCGTTGTGTTTACGTTTATGTTCCGTTTTTCCGTATGGCATTAACAGTATACAGTAATTACATAGAAAAAATTGGGCTGGGCATAACATTTTCAATAGATGGTTTTGCAAAAACGAAACGGATACGGAAGACATATGGATTCATTTCCGTATTTGTTCTTTTTTTTTGCGGACCCATTGACTTGAATGGAGCCACAGAACGTGATTTGCGGACAATAAGAGGATAAGACTCAAAATGTAGCGGAACGGAAATGCGGACATACAGAAACAGAATGCTCACGGAATACTTTTTTTTTTTTTTGTGGACCCATACAAACGAATGGTTCCATATACGGAACTGAAAAAACGGCCCGTATACTGAACGCAAAAAACGTTTGTGTGAACAAGCCCTTAGAGGGTGGAGTCCTGACCAAGTTTTCAACTCCAGTAGAAGAGGCGATAATCCCAACTAAGACTGGGCCCCCTCTTGACTTGCGCCCCATAGCAGTCGCATGGTCTGCCGCTATGGTAGTTATGCCCTCGTGTACAGGGCATAGACTCAATATGTTTTATCTGTACAAGAAACATGGGCAAAACCCACATTGCAAAACTGAGGCAATTTGCTGTAAAAGAGCTATAAGTACAGGCACCTTAAAAATGCATGGAAATGTTTTCCTTACTATTTTCATTTACGTATAACTTATTTTACTGTGGAAGCAATGGAAACAGTACCACAATAGGGATTGAATATGTTGTTTTATATACTGTTTAGTTGTTTAGATTGTGATGGCAGCTCAGAAACATTGTGCTCTCCCAAAAACTCAATAATTAGCATAATAAAAGAGTAAATAATATCTTAACTCTTGAAATGTCTGTTGCCTTACAGGGCTTTCTAGCTCTAGGGGTAAGGCCACAAGGCTAGATTTCTGCATTCAGTTTTGGAACCAAAATCCGGAGTGAATTCAAAAGAGAGAAGTTGCATCTGTCCTGTATGCTTTCTCTCCTTTTATGATCCACTCATGATTTTGGCTTCTAGAACTTCATCAGGAAACTTGACCGTGTGGCTGTACTCAAGTTGTAATTTTTTGGCCTTTCCTGGAGAGACATGTTCAAGCAGGCTCGGACTGGCCCAGGGGAATCCTAGTCTCCCACCCCCTGCACAAGTGGCATATAACACAGTAGACTTACTGTACTACATACATACAGTGCTGCCCATAATTATTCATACCCCAGGCAAATTTTTACTTAAAGTTACTTTTATTCAACCAGCAAGTAGTTTTTTGACGGGAAATGACATAGGTGTCTCCCAAAAGATAAAAGACGATACACAAGAGGCATTATTGTGGGAAAAAAACATTTCTCAGCTTTTATTTACATTTGAGCAAAAAGTGTCTAGTCCAAAATGATTCATACCCTTCTCAATAATCAATAGAAAAGCCTTTATTGGTTATTACAGCAATCTTCCTATAATTGCAGACCAGCTTTTGCATGTCTCCACAGGTATTTTTGCCCATTCATCTTTAGCAATGAGCTCCAAATCTTTCAGGTTGGAGGGTCTTCTTGCCATCACCCTGATCTTTAGCTCCCTCCACAGATTCTCAATTGGATTCAAGTCTGAACTCCAAAACGTTAATGTTGCTGTCTGCTAACCATTTCTTCACCACTTTTGCTGTGTGTTTTGGGTCATTGTCATGCTGAAATGTCCACTGGTGCCCAAGGCCAAGTTTCTCTGCAGACTGCCTCATGTTGTCGTTGAGAATCCTCATGTATTGCACTTTTTTCATGGTGTCGTTTACTGTGATTAGGTTCCCTGGTCCATTGGCTGAAAAACACCCCCAAAGCATTAGGTTCCCACCACCATGTTTGACAGTGGGGATGGTGTTTTTTGGGTTGAAGTCTTCTCCTTTTTTTACACCAAATGAAGGAAACATCATTGTGACCAAACAGTTAAATTTCATCTGACCATAACACAGACCAGAAGTCTTCTTCTTTGTCTTCTCTGTCCAGATGAGCTTTTGCAAAGGTCAAAAAATTACTTGCTGGTTGAATAAAAGTAACTTTAAGTCAAAATTTGCCTGGGGTATGAATAATTATGGGCAGCACTGTATATTCAATGTATAGCACCTCAGCCAGCCTATGTTCCGGGCGTCCTACTGCCATCCCCTGCGGCCAATGAGGATGTCGGTAGTTGCTTTGAATGCTCTTGGTTTTGCTGACGAGACCCAGAGCATTCATGCTGCAATTATTATTTCGGCCACCAGATGGCAAACCAACATAAGAAATAAGCAATAGACAGTAAAAAAACTCATTTTAAAAATACATGATTGTTCAGAAAAAAAAATAAAAAAAATTGTATAGGCTCATATATGAGATTCAAAATCCTTACAAAAACTTTTAAAGTAAATATGTAAAAAAAAAAAAAAAAATATTACATTTTAAATCAAATATAAACATTATGGCTATCACTGCAACCAAAAACACCCGTACTATTAAAATATAAAAATATTTTTACAATACGGGGAATAGCGTAAAAGGAAAAAAGGGTAAAAATGGCAAATTTGCCATTTTTTCGTTGCTTCTCTTACCCCCCAAAAATGTAATAAAACGTGATCAAAAAGTCACAAAATTGTATCAATAAAACCTACCGATTTTCCCGCCAAAAATGAGCCCCCACACAGCCAGTAGATATAGCTATAAACATAGGGGTCAGAATATGGTGATGTAAATTTTTTTTTTTTTACACTATTTAGACATAATACTGACCCAGAGAAAGGGCGTGGGTCAGTTTTGCCGCAAACTATACACCGTGGGAATAAAACCCGTAAAAGGGTGGAGGAATTATGTTTTTTTTCCAATTCCAGACCATTTTGAAAAAAAATTACCACTTCCCACTACATTGTATGCCATAATTAATGGTGGCATTAGAAAGTTCAACTTGTCCAACAAAAAATAAGCCCTCATACAGCTATGTGAATAGAAATATAAAAAAGTTATGGCTCAAGGAAGATGGGGGAAGAAAAATGAAAACGCAAAAACTTCCGGTAGTGAAAGGGTTAAGGACAATGTATGTGGTGTGGATTGTGGGTCTATATATATATATATATATATATATATATATATGTATATATATATATATATATATATATTTGTAGAATAGCTGTGGAGATCATGCAAAGCAATTTTCTGGTCCCTCGATCACGCAATGTTGTTGCTTAAAGGGGTTGTCTCACTTCAGCAAATAGCATATATTATGTAGAGGACGCTAATACAATACTAATGCATTGTTATTATCCATATTGCTTCCTTTGCTGGCTTGATTCATTTTTCCATCACATTATACACTGCTAGTTTCCATTGTTACGACGTTTCATCACCCGTTCTTATATTAAATTGCAAGTTTTTTCAATAAGAGCCTATCATGCATACTTTGGTGGAATATAAACAGTGCATAAAGTTGCATGTTATATTAGCACAGGTGATATGGTATACCAGAAGGCATATTTTTAGTCTCCAGAAAGCGATATATAACTTTGCATGAGTTGAGGATATCCACACATCCACTGATACGAAATGGAGGATATCATACATTGTACAGTCCTGGTCAAAATCATATTTTACATTGTTGGATCTTAACAAGTAGAGCTTCAACATGCAACAAGAAGAAATGAGAGTGAGACAAAACATTTTTTGAGCATTCAATTTATTGAAAATAACGGTTAAACTGAAACAGGCTGTTTTTCAGCTGATCCAAAGTTTAGGACCACATGCCTTTAAAAGGCCAAATCTGTGCAAAGATGTGGATTCATTGTCATTTTCTGTCAGGTAGTCACACGTTGTGATGGCAAAGGCAAAAAAACTCTCCTTTTTGAACGTGGTCGGGTTGTTGAACTGCATAAGCAGGGTTTCTCACAGCGCGCCATCGCTGCTGAGGTGGGACGCAGTAAGACAGTCAATTGGAATTTCTTAAATGATCGTGAGGGTTATGGAACAAAATAGTCAAGTGGAAGACCCAAAAAAAATTCATCAGCACTGAGCTGGAGGATCCATTTGGCTGTCCGTCAAGACACTGGATGATCCTCGACCCAAATTAAGGCCCTTACTGGTGCTGACTGCAGCCCCATAACCATCAGACGGCACCTGAGACTAAAGGGCTTCAATAACAAAAAAACGTCTTCAAAGACCTCGTCTCCTTGGACGACACAGAACTGCTCGTTTGGACTTTGCAAGAGAGCACCAAACATGGAACATTCAAAAGGTGGAAGAAGGTTTTATTCTCTGATGAGAAAAAATTAACCTTGATGGTCCTGATGGTTTCCAACGTTACTGGCATGACAAGCAGATCCCACCTGAGATGTTTTCTACGTGCCACAGTGGAGGGGGCGCCATAATGGTCTGGGTGCTTTTTCCTTCAGTGGAACAATGGAGCTTCAGGAAGTGAAGGGGCGTCAAACAGCCGCTGGCTATGTCCAGATGTTGCAGAGAGCATTCCTCATGACTGAGGGCCCTCGTCTCTGTGGTAACGACTGGGTTTTTCAACAGGACAACGCTACAGTACACAATGCCCGCAGGACAAGGGACTTCTTCCAGGAGAATAACATCACTCTTTTGGCCCATCCTGCGTGTTCCCCTGATCTAAATCCAATTGAGAACCTTTGGGGATGGATGGCAAGGGAAGTTTACAAAAATGGACAACAGTTCCAGACAGTAGATGGCCTTCGTGCGGCCGTCTTCACCACTTGGAGAAATGTTCCCACTCACCTCATGGAAACGCTTACATCAAGCATGCCGAAACAAATTTTTGAAGTGATAAACAATAACGGCGGAGCTACCCATTACTGAGTTCATGTTTGGAAGCTGGATTTCTGTTTTGGGGGGCGGGTTTATTAATTTTTTTGGAGGTGTGGTCCTAAACTTCTGATCAGCTGAAAAACTGCCTGTTTAAGTTTATTTGTTGTTTTCATTAAATTGAATTCTCAAAAAATTATTTGTCTCACTCCCATTTGTTCTTGTTGCATGTTGAAGCTCTACTTGGAACCTTGTTAAGATCCAGCCATGCTAAATATGATTTTTTGACATTTTTCAAGTGGTGTTAAACTTTTGATCAGGACTTGTATGATGCTTTTGACAGCGTCCTTTGCTGCATCATTTTGCTGGAGTGTAAGAAATGTGTAAGAAATAAAGTCATTTAGACCTAGAGGTTTCAACGTTTGTTAGGTGAACGTCTAATGTCCTTCCTTGCACAAAAGCTTAATCTTGATGTTTTCCCCCTTGGAGGGGATCTCACGTGTTCCATACCCTGGAAACTGATACATGACATCTGCTGCATGGTGCTTCCATAAATGCTGTGAGATGGGGGTATCTTTCTTCTTATTTATGTCCGACAGGTGTTTTCCTATGCGCCTTCTGAACTACTATTTGGTTTGGCCACATATTGCTTGGTATATGCACACGTTGCTACGTACACAAGCCCTACGGTTTTACAGTTGATAAAATAACTTATTTTATAGGTCTGTCCAGTAGTGGAGCTTTTCACTTTGCTCCCTTTCCTTATTACCTTACACACAATGAAGCCTCCACACTTGAAGCTGCCATGTGGTCTTTTAGGGATCAAAGTTTCTTCAGTGGGAGTCCTGTACATGCTGTGAGCAAGTCTGCCCCTTAGATTCCTCCCCTGTCGGTATGTGATTGATGGATAATCTTCGACAAGGTGTCCAATATCCGGGTCCAATCTCAGGATGCCCCAATGGTTTTAGAGGACATGGCGTATTACTTTATTTGCTATATCGCATGTCCCAATAATACATATTTTTGTTATCCTCAGTGGCACGTTCTTTTGGATGCAGTGGGGCTTCTTTATTGCATGCTGCAGCAAGGTGGTTTGTGGGTAGCCCCTTTGCTCAAATCTCCTTTGGTGATCGGTTGCGCTTGTTTAAAGTCTACCCACTCTGAACAATTTTGTCGGGCCCTAAGGTATTGAACCTTAGGGATCCCATGTTTTAGTACTTTTTGGATGCCCACTTTCCCATCTTAACAGAGTTTCTGTCACTGTAGGTTTAAAAAACATATTCATCACTATCTTTCTAGATTGATTAATACGGATATAGATGTACAGAAAAAATGTAAAGAAAAAACACATATTGTTGTTTAGTGTTGAGAAAAATTTATCAAAACCATTTTTAGTGCTATTCACGGTACAATGGATGATGTGCATTGTTCCATGCCTTCCCCAAACACAACCTCTTTTTCCCACCAGCCCAGGTAGAGATTGGAAAAAGTGGAGGCGCAAGGACTCCCCCATCGACACTCCCCTGAACTGGTGGAAGATGCGACCATCAAATAAAAACACATTGTACTCCAAAATATATTGGAGTAAGATAATAACGAACTCTTTATGTTCTGATAGATGTGAACCTCTTTCTGCCAGGAAGGCTCTTACAGCTTCACATCCTTTGTTGTGTGGGATGGAGCTGTATAGAGCTTCCACATCAAGGCTAGCTAAGAGGGTGTTCCGTGAGGCCTCCAATACAAAATACTATGGGTCTGCCCTTTAGGGGTTTAATCCCTTTGTAAATTTTGGGCAGACTATAGAATGATGGTGTAACCGGGTATTGTGGCAGCAAAAATGTTATCTCCATCTTGCTAATGAGAAAGGGGACAGCCCTGACATGTCCCTCAAGATCAATTGGGAGGGTGTTATTACCACTAACTGTTCATACAGTGTTAGCTCATTCGTTAAGTGACTGCACCTAAGAGGTGGGTAGGGAACCAAAGTTTCACCAGGACAAAGATACATAGAGAAAAGGCTAAGAGACCTTGTCAAATGCCTTTTCCACATTCAAGCTGGGAACCATGGAAGGAGGCCAAGGCATAGTAAGGGCCAAAAGCATGGCTGCCACTGCTGTTTTGTAGGAAGCCCTGATGAGATTCATTGAGAATTGCAGGTAAAATCAACTGTAATCTGCTTGCCAGAATCTTGGATAAAAGCTTCTAATCCTGATTTAAGAGTGCAAAGAATCAGATCTCTGCCACGTTAAGTAGCAGTATTATATGAGCATCTTCAAAGTCTAGAGGCACTGTTTAATCCTTATACGCCAATATAGTAAAATTAGGAAAATGTTTTTGTGAGAGAAGCTTCTAATATTTATTGCATAAACCATTGGGGGCTGGGGCCTTGTTATTTGTGAAGGATCTTATAGCTTGTCTAACATCCTCCTGTAACTTTACTTTGGAGTGTCGTGACCGAGCAAGTTAAAAGCCCATCCTGTTCCCACAGGGATAGTCCTTGCTCTTTATGGCCGTACAATGCCACTGTTCCTGGCCCTGACTCTAGAGGGTGTGGTAAGTGAATGAGCACCTGTTGAAAGAGTGGTACTAATCCTTCCTAGAGTGAACATTCTGGTGGAGTTAGGATGAGCAGGTGTTAGGATAGTCCACATCCATCCCAGTGAGCGGCTGGATCTACCAAGATAAGTGAGCAACCATTGGTGCTGGAAAAAGAAGGGCTAAGAGGAAACAAAAATAAATTAAAAACAAAAGCATGATATATAATAACTCAAGTGAAATCTGTGAAATCACAATCTGCAATGACAAAATGCCATAACGGCAAACATCCCGCATTCAAAGAACACAAGAAAATGTGCAGAAGAGAACAGAAATAAAATAATGACGAAGAGCCACACCAAGTAAATAAAAATGAGGAAGATGTTCCATCAGTGAGAAGAGATTTCTATTGTTGTCTCACAGGGTGTAGTAGGCGCAGCTTAGAGGATCCGAAATCTGGAGATGCCATTGGGTTTCCCCTAGGTCATCCCAGGTGAGGATGTGATTGGCCACAGTGACCCAAAGCTTCACTGGGTACTGAAGCTTAAATTTATAGTTGTTGGGGCAGTGACAAAGGCAGGTGCAAACAATCGTCACCTTCGATTATTATACTAACTTATATAGCGCTGACATATTCCACAGCACTTTACAAACATTAGCATCAACCTGTCTCCAGTGGGGCTCACAATCTAAGTTCCCTATCAGTATGTCTTTGGAGTGTAGGAGGAAACCCACACAAACACAGGGAGAACATACAAATTCCAAAGTGCTGCCCACTTTGATACACTGAAGCAGAGTAATCTTGGAAAATAAGAATGGAGTAGACCTCTATTGGACTCTAAGCCTTGCATGCACAGTGGCATGAAGAATATTTTCCTTCATCTGGAAACGAAAAAAAAATCTTGCTATGACCTGACATGGGCACGTCTGTTAATCTCCCCCATTAGAACCTATTCTATAGATTCTCAGTTGTCAGAGGTAGAAGTTCTAATGTAAGGCTGCCCAGCATAGCAAGTATGAATGTTGCAATACATTTTGGCAGTTCATCTCCTTTTATGGTTTCTGGAATACCCAGGTATTATTTCTTCTATATCTGTTCTCCAGGCTGTCTAAGCGATCAACTCTTGGGAGGTGATCCTCTCAGTTAGTGTAGAAATTGTGTTTTTCCTCTCAAAAGCATGCATCTCCACCTCCATGATTTTCTGTGCACTGGTGACCTGGGCCAACGCTGTAGTTATGGAAGTATAAAGAAGACCCAGACGTTTGTCTAGTAATGGCATGAGAAGTCAAAATTCCTCCTGTGCCATGGTTGTGGCAGATGTGCCCTCCTCCATTAAGGGAATAATAGACTCTTGTCAGCATTGGTTAGGAGATTCCGGTGTATCATCCAAGTCAGATTCCAATAATTGTGGGGAGCTTGGACTTGGAGGAGCTGGAGAGGATGGATGTAGAGTGCCATATTTTCTAGTTGAAGATCTGGGTAGTAGCCCAGTTTGTGATGAGGTAGGCATTATAGAGGCTTTTTCTTTTTTAACCATACCAGAGGAGCAATTGAGCAAATATTTGTCTGTTGCAGGGAGGAATTAAACCAGGAGCAAAAGTGAGAGGCAAAGTTTGCTGACTGTAGAAGCTGAATTCAATATTACCTCAGGGTTACATTAGGTCAGACGTTGTGACTTGTAGCATCTCATACTGCACAAGGACCTAGTGTGCAAATTTTCAGAAGACATTTAACTAAATGAATTGGGTTTAATGGTTATTACACACATTGACCACTTGGTGGCACTATTAGCTCAATTATCTAGTTATGGAGCCAGGTGCCAAGATTGAAGTATAAGGTCAATATTGTAGTAGGAGCTCTGTAAGTAAGAGCTTTGAAAACTGCTTGTATACCTTGCAGAGAATGGTGCCAAGTGTGATGTATACAGAACTAATCTGCAGTGCACTCAGTGCTGCAGCAGAATGATATGGTGCATTCCAAGAACACCACCTCTGGGACTCGCTCCTATCTCCAGAACGGGCCACCCGAAGTGAAGGTGGAGCAGCCACTCTCCATTCACTGCTATGGGAGTTCCAAAAATAGCTGGGCGCTGGCAGTACCATAGCAGTGAACGGAGAGGAGACCGTGCATGCACGGTGCTCTCCCTATTCATGCTCAGTTGGCCATTTTCAGAACTCTCATAGCAGTTATAACAGGGGAGGGGCCCGTTTTGGAGATAGGGTTCCAGATGGAGATAGTTGCAGAGAGGAAGTGTGCTCAGCTATTTTTGTAAGTTCCATAGCGTCGATTGGAGTGCGTACCGCACATGCACGGCCACCTCTCTGTTCATCACTATGGAACTGCCAGTGCTCGGCTATTTTGGAACTCTCATAGTGGTGAATGGAGGATGGCTGCACATGTATGGTTGTTCTCCATTTACTTTGGGTAGTCCATTCGAGAGACAAGAGCAGGTACTACAGGTGGAACCCGCACCTACCTGATAATGACATATCCTAGCCAATAACGGAGATTAGAATACCCCATTAAGGAGTTACTACAGTCAGAGGAACGGATTGTGATAAGTTCTGCAGAGGCAAAACGGGGGATGTTCCCAGCATCATCAGGGTTTGAGAAGGTCAGTATCAGAAGTGCTTTCAGTAAGGAACTGTAAACCCCATCACTATTTTCAATTCCACAAGATGTCCAGCTCACCGGCTAGTTTTATAGCCACTGCAGATTAGGTGGACTAGGAGTAGAGGGATTGTGCTTCTCCAAGGTAGGTTTGCTGGTGACCAATCCTTGAACCTTGGGATGTAGATCACCACTGAAAGCCAGGAGAAGAATGCAAGAGGACTTCCAGACTTTAGTTTGCACTCTCTTCACCAGGACCCCTGAGAAATAAAAATGGCAGCTCCCCCAGATAATAGGGGAGAGTAGTGACACCTATTTGTACCGTGGGAGGTTTCAGCCCCAGATGGCTCCTTTCTTGAATGGATTCTTTACAGTGGGGAGTGAGAGCTCATGTATGATTCAGCCACATACAGATGCTCTGCCTCACAAGTCCTCCAAACAATGCAAACGTTTTCCAAAGTACACTGCCACTTTAAGTGTGACAACCAGTATATGACTGAAATTTCTGTTGTCACTTTGCAAAAATTGGCCACAAGTCCATCTAGTCTTCCCCTATATAATTTCCTTGTTTTTAATCTGAGAGTAGATGTATGTATCTGAAGGACGTTCAATTAAAATCACTCACAATAAAGTAGAAAAAATAAAAAATCTCTCAATCTTTTGATGCAAATCACTGATTTACAAGCATGTGGCCATTTAAAGTTTTGGAGAACAGTCTTATTTAAATCTGATGCTGATAGGAAAGGATCAGCTGAATGGATAGATATACAAATATCTTCTAAGGTTGTAGTAACAGTACAATCACTTACCAGCAGCCATATTGGTTGCTTGAGATCCTTAAGAAGATGGAATGTGTTAGAGGTGACAGACGTGGCTCCAGCACACCATACATGGGAGAACAACCACGGTTTGTTAACCACAAATAGATTCACTGAAATATTATCCTGACGATACGACCTTGGAGAGATGAAACATAAAAAGGAGCTCAAATGTATCTGTTAATAACGACAAGCAATTTCACAAGCTCAGCATACACTATATGGAGAAAAGTATTGGGATTCAGGCCTTTCATAAAATCCAGCCTCTATCCATGCAGTCAGCCTTTACAAACATTTCTGAAAGAATGGGTGGTTCTAAAGAGCTCACTGAATTCCAGTGTGGTGCTATAATAGGATGCCATGACTGTATCAAGTGGGTTCATGAAATTTCTTCCCTCCCAAATATTCCACAATCAGTTGCGAGTGATAATTTTGAAAAAAATGGAAGCATTTAGGAACCACAGCAACTCGTCAACAAAGTGGTAGACCACGTAAAGTTACCCCCAGCAACCCCCACTTCTGTGGCTTGTCATGATTGCTCTCTCAGACTAGTGCAGGCAGCAGCTCTGTCCGTTCCTATACGTATATTACATTTGTCATGTCAACGTATTTACGGTCATTGTATAATACTGTTGAGGGGGCCCGGACAATAAAAATCTTTTATTTTTCCTCCTCCTAGACGGGCCCCTTGTTAGTTCAGGCCCCATAACATCTGCTTCACCTGCATCCACTTTAGCTATGCCCCTTCTCCTCTGGCATTAACATGATCACAAAAACTATGCAGGAAGCTTCATGGCCTTACCTCACCAAGCACAATGCTAAGTATCAGATGGAGGGGTGTAAAGCACACCACCACAGAACTCTGGAGAAGTGGAAACATGATCTGTGGAGTAACTAATCACACTTTTTTAGCTGGCAGTGTCATGGATGGTTCTGGATTTGGCGGATGCCTGGAGAACGTTACTGGTCTGACTGCATTGTGTCAACTTTAACGTTTGTTGGAGGAGGGATAATGTTATGCAGTTGAATTTCAGAGGTTGGCCAAGGCACCTTAGTTCCAGTGAAGGGAAATCTTATCAAGTGAAGATTATGCACCCTTGTATTTTTTATTTTACTACATTTCTTAATTAGAAAAAAAATCTAGGAGGACATGATCTTCACATGATCCAGCAAACCTTAATGCTTCAACATACCTAAGCATTTTGAACAGCTGCATGCTTCCAACTTTGTGGGAACAGTTTGGGGAAGGCTTTTTTCTCTTAGACCAAGCAAGGTCCTTCAAGGCATGGTTGGGTGAGTTTAGCATGGAAGAATTTGACTGGGATTAAAGGAATTTTCCATTATTATTTTTTTTACTGAGAACCTATGAATACCAAGCACAGCCACTATACAATGTATGACAGACACCGTGCTTGGTAAGAAGAGAGAAGGCTGCATTGCTACTGTGAGAGTCGCTGCCTTCTCAATCTGCTGACCCCCACCAATCAGATACTGATTATCTATCCAGGGGAAAGGTCATCATAAAAAAAACACTTGGAAAATCCCCTGAGGAATTAAAGGGGATAAGTATGTATATGCTCCACAAAAACACTATTTCACTGCCTGAACATATCAAAATCAGGCTTAGGCCTAGTTCACACGAACATGTGTGACCCGTGCTCGTGCTGGGGCCAGCAAATAGCGGGCCGCAATGCGCAATCGCCGGCCGTAGGTCAGCCGCATTGGATCGTGGACCCATTCACCTTAATGGATCCGCGATCAGCCCGTTCCGCTAAAAGATGTTCTATCTTTTTGCGGAACGGAGGTACGGGACGTAACCCCACGGAAGCACTCCAGAGTGCTTCCGAGGGGTCCCGTCCCGTGTGGCCGCTCCGCGATTCCGGATTTGTGGACCCATTGAAGTGAATGGGTCCGCATCCGTGATGCAGAATGCACACGGAACTGTGGCCGTGTATTGCGGCCCGCGATTTGCGGGCCGCAATACGGCCACAGATCACACACGTTCATGTGAACTAAGCCTTAGAGGGAAGGGTGTGGAGAAGGACGACCAAAAAGATATGCACCATCTTCTATCCTCCAAAGAAAGTGTGAACAAAGTACCGTAGCTCATTCCGTAATGCCATATTTCAGGAGCTGCCTGGTCTGTGTAATTATACTCTGATTGTTCTGTGGCTGCCAGTACACCATTCAAGATCACTGCCTGAAATAAGGAGATGTCACAGACCTGATTTCCTCGCTATGTGCACCCTAGTGATAAGCTGTGTAGATTGTACAGAAGAGCGAACATGTAATGCCTATGTGCTGTAATGCTGCCATGTCTACTGACTGAGTTACTATAACCGATAGACCCCCTCATAGTGATCAACGTGTTTCCATGCCAGTGTATGTATACTGGCATTTCTTTAGAAGTGCTTGCTAGAACAGAAAACATAACAGTATTGTGCAGTCAGCTAAGCCAGCACCGCTGTGACTGCCAAGAATGGCCAACCCTGGATATTTATTGCGCACCCTACCTCCCCTGGGCATGCCTAATGTACGAGCAGCAAGTCAGGAAGGTAGGCATGTGAAATCATGGCCCCCCGACCCTTTCCTCTGCAAATACATTGGAATAGCCATGTGGAGGGACACAATGATGCATCACCAGTAACCAGGGGGTTCATAATGCCCTACATAAACGTCATTGACTAGTTTACCTCTATTAAAATGCCCAGTATGCAGGAACAATAAAGGAATATGACACATAGCAATCAATGGTAACTAGATCCCTATAGTTTGGTGATCAGAACACTATGGATAGGAAGTGGAGACACTGTAGGAGAGTATCTATGTAATTTGGTTTAAAGGGGGGGTATGGATAAATGTAAGATAAAAATAATGGATGGTATCTTATCACGTGAATTTTAAATTTCAGACCAAGTTGCAACTCAAGGAGCGTTGATATGGTTTCTTAAGGACCTCTTGTGGGTAATGCCTTTCTGAGAAACGGACATTAAAAACGTCCCTCTTCAACTGTATGGAGGATGTTGGTCTATGAGACAGACAAAATAGAACAGGTTTTATTTTTTCACAACCGTTAGTCACTGGCCGGATACTTATCCGCTTTAATTTCTGTTGTAACTACTTGCATCCCCCATGTAACAACAATTCTGAAACATCTATTCTTATAACTAGGTTGTCCCACACTGTCACTGGTAACACCCAGCAGTACCTTTACTGCAGACTGCAGTAAACTTATAGGAGCGATAATATAGGAACAGCAACAACATAGAGTTATGAGAATAGATGCTCCAGAATTGGTATTAGATGGGGAACGCAAGCAGTTACTAAAACCGACAGGTTAGGAGAGGCAACGCGTCCTCTTTATTAGAGATGTGTGATAGCCGTTAAAAAAAAAACATTCATCACATGTCCATTTTTCACGGTCGTATAAATGTATCCTAAATCTCTCTCCAAAGTCCTGTGCTGCATTTTGAAGTCTGAGGAACTTAGGTCTGTGACATCTCCTTATTTCAGGTGGTGATCTTGAATGGTGTACTGGCAGCCACAGAACAATCAATATAATTACATAGACCAGGCAGCTGAAATATGACATTACTCAATGAGCTTTCTTGTTCACACTTTCTTTGGAGGAACATGGTACATATATTTTTAGTCATCATCCTCTACTACACCTTTCCCTTTATGCCAGATTCTGATATTACCAGGGCACAAGGCCCAAAACATATATATTTTAGATTCTATACTAATCAGCAGTGATTTTCCTTTTAATATTCCGTTCAGGCAGTGAAATAAGAATAAGACCGGTCCTGACATCAACCTCATCGAACTCTGGAATAAACCAGTAACATAGTAACATAGTATAGGGCAGAAAAAAAGACATTTGTCCATCCAGTTCAGCCTCTTATCCTGCAAGTTGATCCAGAGGAAGGCAAAAATAAAACTGAGGTACATGCACGAAGATTGTAAGTCAGGCCTTCTCGTCCAACATCAGTGTCTGATTTGACCTCACAGATGCTTTTGTAGACGAATGGGCAAAAATTCCCAAACACACGTGGCAAAATCTTGCAGAATGCCTTCTGAGAAGATTAGAAGTTGTTTTAGATGGAAATGGGGAGACCAACTCCAAATTATTGTCTGTGTATTTAGAATGGTATGTCATAAAGCTCCTGTACATGTAACGTGTAGGTGCCCCCATACTTTTGTCCATGTAGCGTACCTAAAAATGCATCTAAGTCCTTGACTGTCATTATTGTCCACAGTAAAGAAGAAACTATAATACAACAAAATCTGTGAAAAGCACTGTACATGATTTCTTACCTGATTTCGCTCACACTTATATTTGTATAAGATAGATTCACAGCATCAAAGGTGTCGGTGTCATTTTTTTCCCTCTTTCTACCATAAATCTGTTTGAAACCTGGAGCTGTCTTTATAACCTGCTCCCGCTCATCATCTGGGAGCCAGAGTATCTGAAGGAAGCAGGTGACAAGTAAATTTTTTTACAATATTAGAATCTGTATATTTTATTTAATGTTGGCAACATTAGGGACCGTAAAGCTGTATTTAATTTAATACAGAGGAACCTCCTTATTGGTCCCAAGACATTGCA
Source organism: Bufo gargarizans (assembly GCF_014858855.1). NCBI lineage: Eukaryota > Metazoa > Chordata > Amphibia > Anura > Bufonidae > Bufo > Bufo gargarizans. The sequence continues at coordinate 118,289,384 of NC_058088.1, forward strand.
GAGCACAGAAGTCAACTCACCAGATCCTGGCGTATAGAAACGTTCAGAATTGTATTAAGAGTTACATTCACAAAGCTCTCTTTATATGGGTGTCCTGAAGGTGGCTCACGCAAGTCAAATATTATAGAGATGTTGAGGTCCTTGCATGCAATCAAAACATCCTCAAGAGAAGGAATTTTCTGCAGCTTAACCTCTTCACGTTCAGCTGGTGTCACTGATCCATCTGTTCCAAAAGGGTTTTTCTAAAAAGAAACAGAGATGGTTAAATACAAAAAAAATGTGTATAAGACTAAAAGGTAAGGAGCTTGGAAAAAGCATCATTTATAAAGACAGTAATACCCTATTTATTACCTGCAGAAACCATTCACCAGCATTCAGCTTCTGGAGTTCAGAAAAGGTAAAATTTGAGCTGTTTTGACTTGAACGGAATGGAAAAACTTCTCTCACGTTGGTTGTCCTCAGCAGAGTTTCATCATGCATTAGGAAGGGGATGCCATCCCAACTGAATGGTTGGAGTAAGGGAAGACTATTGATATCTGCAGCACTAGTGGTTGTTAGAGAGGAAAAAAATATATGTTCTCCTACCTCACCATGACATCAGTTTCAAACACCTTTCCTCCAGAATTCACCATCCTGTCAAATGACATCATTGTATTTTCTGGAGCAAGCTGGAAGAGAAAAGCCAGTGACTGATATCAACAACCAGTCAAATAATAGAACAATCTTGTTCTAAACTGGCCAGATAGTGTACCATTGGTGCCCCACGATGACCCATGATCCTTGGTTTGGGAGGAAGTTCTGATGCCTTCATGATACAGGGTGAGGAAATGAAGAGAGGACTCACAAACAGAGCACAAACGAGGATGATGTATACCAATGGAAGTAGACATTTCAACACTGCAAGGACAAAAAGAGGATGATAATACCAAACCTATATACATACACAAAAACTATAATACAAGTATCTCTCTTTAATCCCCCTCCAGCCCCCAAGTGGTGAAGAAATGCCAGCTGATTACCTTTACTCTTTGTTTCCCAAAAATAACGAGCAAGCACCCAGGCCAGTACAGACACACCGATCACAGCTCCTATGTGCAGAAAGGGACTTGTTGCCTAAAATAAAGACAATAAATATATGAAAAAACAAACAAAAAAAACAGTATGACTCCTCTAAGGGTACAGCTGTAATAACATGCATACACATGAACAATATTACACACCCAATATACATTTAACAGCAGAGAACATGCACAAGCATCACACATATACAGCAAAACCTCTATATGCTGACCAGCCACCCAAATTTACTGAGAAATGGGAATGGTCCTCAAAGAAGAAAGTATACAAAATAATGATCGGCGTGCAAAACCCCTTTTCCCACTGCTTGGAAACAGCCCAACTTTACATGACTCTAGCCTGTTTTTGTGCCCACCCATCCACTAGGACAACTGTGAAAATAGTACCTGGTACATATTTTTGTAAGCGAGCCGAGTCAGTACCATGAAGATATTGCTTGTTAGTGATTGGTCTGACATAATCATCACTATGTATATGTTCGGCATCACATCAGAATATCACACAGAACCACACCCATACTAGGACTAATAAAACAGGTGTGGTACTGTACACAAGTCACCCCAGTGCACACATATAATCACAGGTTGCCCCATTTGTATGGCAATCTCCATGGTGACACCTCCCTTTCCAACTTCAAGATAGCCCCATTATAATTGATCCCTAGAAATGCACCCCTCTAATTCTTGGTCCACCCACTAAATCCTGGTCTCCAACATGGCTCCCCTTTCATTCCTAGCTCTAAACATAGCTCACTTCTCTTTCCTAGTCCTAAGCATGGCTTCCCCCGCTTTCTCAATACAGATCATTCATTATGTCTATTAAGTAGGCAATATGGTTTATTTTTTTCAGATGCATAGACTTTTGCTTAAAAAGTACCAAGACACAATTCTGTTACATATTTTCATAATATACATGGATTATCCATGCAAGTTGCATATTAGTTAATTAAACCCCATTCCTTTACATAAAGCAATGGCATGACACGTTGGGCTCACAAGAGTGAGGAAGACCACACACAAAGCACATGTCACAAGTGAAGGGACCATTCTACTTAGTATATTTTTCTCATTCACATTTGCATATAGAAAGACAAGCAAAATTTGTGTATTCACAGACTATGCTACATGGAAAGATCAACAATCCTAGATATGCAAGTGTGACTAAGGTCTAAATTCATCCGTAACATCAGTGATATATGCCACAAAAATGAGAAGAAATGCAGTACAAACTTCATGCACATCTGTGTTTTTTCCCCATTGACTGTGGTTGTGTTGTTAAATGCACAAAGTGTCTTCTAGGCCTAAACTTCAAGAGTGCTCTAACATGGTGCAGACAAAATATCAAGGAAAGTATTCTGAAAGCGGTTCTGCAGGATCAACTCAAGCTTCCCAAAACACTATTCCTAACTAAAGCCCATCCACAATACATCTCACGCAACTCTCCCTCAACCTCTGCCACATTTTTCACATTTTGTTATGTTGCGGCCTTGTGCTAAAATAAAAACAAATTAAAGTTTTCAACATCATTCTGTACTACCGTAAATACCCGATAATGACAAAGTGAAAACAGAATTTTTGAAATATTTGCTAACTTATTAAGCACTTCACATCCATCCATAGGATATAAACGTCCTATGGGTGAATGTTTATCTCTGAATGGACGTTCTGGAACGTCCATTCAGAGATCATGGCTGCACGCTAATTGTGCAGCTGACGAGCGGGGGGCCCACTGTCAGTGACAGCAGGGCAACCCAGAGAGAAGGCAGGGATAGTTCCCAGGTGTCCCTGCCTTCTAAATCGCTGTATACACAGAACTCAGCTGTGAAATTAAATATCCCCCAGAGGTCTTGTATGACCTTATGGGGGACGCAAAGTGTAAAATAAAAAAACTAATAAAAGGTTTTAAAAAAAATTAAAAATAAAGGTTTAACATGTATTTGGTATTGTCGCGTCCGTAACAGCTGCCTCTATAAATATATATCACATGATCCACCCCGTCCGATAAACACCATAAAATAAATAAATAAAAACTGTGTCAAAAAAGCCATTTTATGGTACTAATAAAACTGTCACCTCATCCCGCATAAAATGAGCCCCTATGTAAGAAAATCGCTAAAAAATAAAAAAAACTATAGCTCTCAGAAAATGGAGACATTAAAACATCACTTTTTTTGTTACAAAAATGCTATTGTGTTCAAGTCAAATAAAAAAAAAAGTATACATGTTAGGTATTGCCGTGTCCATAGCAACCAGCGCTATAAAAATATCACTTTACCGTCAGGTGAACACTGTAAAAAAAAAAACTGTGCCAAAAAAGCAATTTTTTTGTCACCTTACATCACAAAAATTGCAACACCAAGTGATCAAAAAGGTGTATGCCCCCAAAATAGTACCAATATAACTGCAAAGAATGAGACCCTAACTAAAACAATCGGTAAAAAAATAAAAAAGCTATGGCTCTCAGACTATGGAAACATTAAGAAATCATTTTTTTTGTTTCAAAAATGCTATTATTGTGTAAAACTTAAATAAATAAGAAAAAGTATACATATTTGGTATTGCCACGTCCGTAATGATATGCTCTATAAAAATGTCACATGACTTAACCCCTCAGGTGAATGCTGTAAAATAAAAAAATAAAAAAAAACTGTGCTAAAAGAACCAATTTTTTTGTCACCTTGCCCCATAAAGTGTAATAATGAATGATCAAAAAATCATATGTACCTAAAAATGGTACCAATAAAAGCATCAACTCTTCCTGCAAAAAACAAGCCCCTGCACAAGACAATCGGCAGAAAAAAAAAATATGACATTCAGAAAATGGAGACACAAAAACATAATTTTTTCAAAAATGCTTTATTATGTAAAACTGAAACAAACAAACAAAGTAGACTATTTGATATCATTGTGTCCGTAACAACCTGCTCTATAAAAATAGCACATGATCTACCCTGTCAAATGAATGTTGTAAAAAATAAAAAAACTGTGCCAAAATAGCCATTTTTGGGTTACCTTGCCTCACAAAAAACGTAATATAGAGCAATTAAAAATCATATGTATCAAATAGTACCAATAAAACTGGCCACCTTATCTCCTAGTTTCCAAAATGGGGTCACTTTTTGAGAGTTTCTACTGTAAGGGTGCATCAGGGGGGCTTCAAATAGGACATTTACTTTATTTACATTTGACCCCCTAACGCGTGTTGAGACGTAACAATCGAATTATTTACAATTGGTCACTAGGACCATTAATTGTCTCTGGATTGACACATGTTATTGAAGTGCTAAAATTTTACATTTATTACTTGTCCATAAAATTAACTAGAACTGACGTGATCAGCTGTGCCTGCCCTGTCACTGGTAGTAATCTGAATATAGTCTGAATATTATGGTGAAACCACTAGAGGGCAAACTTCACTTTTAACTGCCTAGCTATCTCCACTACTTCCACATGGCATCTTCCGTGCTCTATTTGGTGCACACTGTTTGTTTCACAGTGCGCTACCTGCTGACAGCGAGTGCCCTCCTAGTGTTCACTTTACTACTTGTAAATGTATCAGAACTCCTTGCTTGGCATGGCACTTGCTGGCTAAAACACAAATATATCACCCTCTGCCCCCCGACATGTTTCGCCAAACACTTGGCGTCATCAGGGGTATGGGCAATGAATGTGTTGGGGGCGGGACCGGGCTTTTGAAACCTCCCTGCACGCATCAAAGTTACGCTGGCTAATGTGTATCTCTTTTACTGTTAGATACGGCATTCGGCCAATCCATATTCGCTTCTCAAGGAGCGCTTGATAAGTGGGTCCTCCCACTCATCTCTTTACCAATAAACATTTGGCTGCGCCTTACATGCTTGCGCTCAGACATAGTGCTGATCGCAAGTGTCGTCTGTTATTGCGCATGTCTGGGCACTTATTTTCTGATTTCACTCTCTCCCAATATAGATGCGCATGCGTCCGGTCTTAGATTGAATGAACTCTTCCTATCCACAGCGCGTACTAGTTCTTATACTTGTACGCCAGCTGAGTGCCTCTCATCAGCGCGCATGTCTGGATACTTAGTGTTATTCTCTTCTAGATGTCATGGTTTACTGCGCCTGCTCAGAGCGATAGAGCAGGCTAGTATGATCTACTATTGCACATGTGCTGGGACTTCGTCGCTGTCCCTGCTGTACATGACAGGGCTGTAGACCTGATGGATGCTTGATTGCAGAACTGTGCCTGCTTTCCTATGGCGACCTGATAGAATGGCCCCCTTCTACGCGCATTTGGGACATCCGATCCTCATCAACTAGTGATGAGTTGATGCTGAATATTCTTTGCCGTTCAACTGCCCAGTCCCATGGGCGCATGCGCGCTCATTGGGGCATGAAACCATATATTTTCCAGGATCCCTCATCTGTATATTTACTCAACAATCATAGGGTGCCCAGAGGTTTTACCTTACTAGTGTGTGTCTACATAATTGGTATAGCTATGGGATCTTCCTAATTATTTATATCTTGCATGCCATATCATAACCCTAATGGGGATAGATTAGATATTATTGTTCCCTCTCCCATCATTGCTGATCTTATTATTTCACGCTTAATGTGGGTAATGACATGCATCTACTGCTCAGCATAAATCCATGCTCTCTTCTATATTTTTGGCAGATACCCTGAAGTACCCAACCTCACTATATCCCATCTGTAGCCCACCAGGTATGTATATATATTTTACTATATTTTATTTTATACCATAGTAGGATTTTGGATTTTTCAAGATTTTTAAGAGGGATCCCTCTTGTGTCATATGGTTTCACTTACAATATAGAGATACATGTTTACTTAGTCATATTGCAGGTTTTACAGGACTGGTTGGCCGCCCTGCTGTTGGTCATCATGTAGTTCTATAGATAATTTATCTCTAATGTATTTTATCATTTTAAAAAAAGGTTATTGGAGGTTATTATATGTCTTGAAAGGGGTGTATCACTGATGGTATTTATGGTGCTGAGATGTTTGGAGATGCGCCGTCTAAGTTCTTGTGTGGTTTTGCCCACATAGATTTTCGGACACATTGTATGGCATATACTACTCCCATAGATTTACAGTTTATATATTCTTATATATTATATATCAACTGGATTTAAAAATTCCTTTTTTTGGTATCATTTTTCCGCAGAAACTGCAGTCGCCACATGGGTATGATCCTACCGTCCGGAGCCAGGTAGGTTTATCTTGTTTTTTGCCCTGGGTAAAGTGACTATGCACCAATTTTTACTTTATATTCTGCCCCCTCCTATATGTAATAGCTGGTCTAGGGGTAATGATCTCTTTCAGTTCATCATCTGAGAGTAGTATATGCCAATGTCGTCTTAAGATATTACGTATCTTTTCGTGTTGCCCATCGTAGTTGCCTATGCATCGTACTACTTTCTCATTTTGATTTCCAGGTTGTTTGCTGCCGAGAAGTAAAGTGGTTCTGTTGCATTTTTTGTCCCGATTATATGCATAATGCAAGGTCTTTTTCGAATATCCTCTTAACAGAAATCTATCATATAGGAGCCTACACTCTTCCTCAAACCCTTCAATTGTGAAGCAATTTGCCCTAAGGTATTGCCCAATTGGAATTCCTTTTTTAAGGGTGGTAGGATGATGACTTTGCCAGTGTAATAGGCTGTTTGTAGAGGTAGGCTTCCTATATATAGTAGTTTTAACGCTGCCGTCATCCTCCAGGGTAATCGTGAGGTCTAAGAAATTAATAGTTCTCTTGTCTATTTCAGCTGTAAACTTAAGGCCTAGTGAATTGTCATTAAGTTCCTTGACAAACTCAAGAAAATGTGTGCTAGTGCTATCCCATAAAATTAAAATGTCGTCTATAAAACGACCCCAGTATAGTATGTGATTTGTGAATTAATAATTATCTTCTGTGAAGACTGTGCGTTCCTCCCACCACCCTAAAAATACATTTGCAAAGCTAGGTGCACAAATCGTCCCCATAGCTGTCCTGGTGATCTGTAAATAAAACTTAACACATAATTATTTTATATTTAATGGTAACAGAAATTGTAATAGTGATAAAACTAAATTATTGTGCTCTTGAAACTGTGTGCCTTTGGTGTTTAAATAATATCTAATTGCTTCTAGGCCCAGATCGTGTTTAATGCTGGTGTAGAGGGCCTCTACATCCAGACTCGCTATCAAGGTGGTTTTGTTGACCTGGATGCCCTGGAGCTTGGTCAGCGTGTCCTTGGTATCTTTCAGGTATGAGTATAAACTGGATACAAAAGGGGATATCATCTGGTCCACATAGCTGCTGATCCCCTCACACAGACTTTGATTACCTGACACTATGGGCCTCCCTGGATAGGGTCACGTTTTTTATGCACCTTGGGAATAGCATAGAAAGTAGCTATGGTTGGATGGGGGTTGTAGAGAACTTTCAGTTCTTCTTTGGTGATGAGATCTCTCTCTTTCGCTTGATCTAGAATAGCTTTCAGATCTTGTTTGAATTTCTCTGTGGGATTTTCTTTCAATAATCGATATTTATTAGTATCCTCCAAGAGGGCCATCACCATATATACATAGTACTCTTTATTAAGGAGTACTATGTTACCACCCTTGTCTGAGGGTTTAATTTCTAGATTATTGTCTTTCATCAGACTGTCCAAAGCTACTTTCTCTTGTGGAGTTAGATTTGATCCCAAGAGTGCTCTTCTAGTTTTTATTTTTTGAAGATCCCTGGTGACTAGGTCTACAAATGACTCTATTTTCCCATATTTCGTGAATGGTGGGGTAAATCTTGATTGTGGAGTTAAAGTACTATGTGGTGCCCTTAGTGGCACTATTTCTCCTCTATGTTCTCTCTGTAAGTCTTCTAAAATTTGTATTGCTTGTACTTCTTTGGCACTTTGTTTAATTGGATCTCTCTCTCTCTTTTATGTTCTTTGTGTAGGGTCAGTTTCCTCGCAAACAAATTGATGTCCTTAACTCAACTAAAACAATCGAAATAGGGTATTGGTGTAAAGGATAGACCTTTACATAGCACGGTTTCGTGTTCTGGTGTTAGTGTCAGTTCGGTAAGATTTATGATTTGCATTTCTTTATTAACACGTGTTAATCCAGAGACAATTAATAGTCCTAGTGACCAATTGTAAATAATCAAATGAGACATGGCATCTAAAAACCAGTTCAGCAAAATCTGCCTTCCAAAAACCATACGGCGCTCCTTTTCTTCTGCGCCCTGCCGTGTGCCCTTACATCAGTTTATGACCACATGTGGGTTTTTTCTGTAAACCGCAGAATCAGGGTAATAAATATTGAGTTTTGTTTGGCTGTTAACCCTCCATGTGTTAAAGAAAAAAATTGATTAAAATGAAAAATCTGCCAAAAAAGTGAAATTTAGAAATCTCATCTCCATATATGTTTAATACTTGTGGAACACATAAAGTGTTAACAAAGTTTGTAAAATCAGTTTTGAGTAACTTGAGGGGTGTAGTTTCTACAATGGGGTCATTTATGGGGGGTTTCCACTATGTAAGCCCCACAAAGTGACTTCAAACCTGAACTGATCCTTAAAAAGTGGGTTTTGGAAGAAAAAAAAAATGACATTTACAAAATGATGCCAACATAAAGTAGACATATGGGGAATGTTAAGTAATAAATATTTTATGAGGTATCACTTTCTGTTTTAAAAGCAGAGAAATAGAAATGTTGAAAATTGCAAATTTTTTAAAATTTTTGGTAAATTTGGGACTATTTTATAAATAAAAGGTGAAATACATTGACTCAAATTTATCATGAATTGTCATGAAGTACAATGTGTCACGAGAAAACAATATCTGAATGGCTTGGATAAGTAAAAGCTATTACCACAAAATTAGGCCTGGTCAGGAAGGGGGTAAATGTCCTGGATGTGAAGTGGTTAAAAAGGAAAAGCTAAAATCTTCCAGTGTTTGGCGTCCCCTGCCAGCACTGCTATTGGCTGGAACAATGCTCCAGCCAATGGCAGCGCTATAGCTGCACAGGAAAGGGCTGAACTTCCCTGCATGCAGCCATTCTAGCTGGTAACTGCATGCAGAGAGGTTCTGTGCCCCTCTGTTCTGCTGGTTGACTTGCTGGGATTTGTGATGCACCAACACTGCGACTTCAACTGTTCCTGTAAAGAAGAAGAAAAGAAAAACATATGGAACTGCTGCAGTGATTTTTTTTTTCCATTTGCAGCAGTTTCTAGATCCCTAAACCGTCCCTGTCCCTTCCCGCCCTCCCCCTGTCCTTTTTTTTTACGGACGCCATTTAGTCCGTGGGTTTTTTCTTTTTTTTATATTCCAACTCTGCACAACTTTTTCTCTGTGCGAGCTGTAACCGCCAAGTGCTGTTCAGTGCATACCTGCCTAATCAGCACCTGGGGATTATTCTTTGCGCTTTTTTTTTTTCCACATCTGTGTTCATTTTTTGCCAATTTTTCTGTGTGCGTGTGTGCTGAAGCCCCAATAAATAGTTTGCTCATTTTTTTTGTTTTTTAAAAAAAAATAATTGGTGGGGAAAAAAAAAGTTGCAGTTAATGGTAGGTAGTTAGTTTTATATATATCTCAATTTCAGTTAGTGTCAGTTTAGGATTTTGCATGAATGCACCATCTGCGTGCGTGCATTTTGCAACCATTACTGATCGCGTCTGCTCAGTTTTCTCCTCTTTTTTTTGTGCAGAGAATCATTTATTTATTTTTGCTACTTTTTGTTCTATTTTTTTCTCCTAAATTTATTTTCCAATTTATTACAAGCCCCTTCACGTGTGAAAGCACCTCATACACACCCCACACTAAATAAAGTTTTACATATTTCACACATTACACCCCAATTAAATAAAAATGTTCCGTCCGTCCCAACGAGTTTACTCAGCTGAAGAGGCATACGCGTATCTTGCCTCTGATACTGAGTCGGCCAGTGAGGGAGAAGAGGATGCCACTTTCCTCTACTCCTCTATCCCCTCATCATCATCATCCGGTGATGAGGGACCCTCTAGAATGTGCCCCAGGGTAGCAGCGGAGACAGCCCCCCAGAGTGACCCCATATGGACCCCACCCACTCAGAATTATCACCCCCAAATTCCTGAGTTTGTGGGCAGCTCAGGAATTCAGATAGATTGTGTGGGCTTTACTGAAATTGAATTTTTTTAAATCTTTTTCTCTGAAGATTTAATACATTTGATGGTTACCCAAAGAAATTTATGCGCCCAGCAATTTATTTCCCAGAACCCCACATCGCCCTATGCTAGACCCCTAGGTTGGACCCCAGTAAATGCAGCAGAGATGATGACCTTTTGGGGGCTCTTGCTGCATATGGCCGTTGTTAAAAAAAGAATAATAATTACTCAATATTGAAGTGTGCACGTTTTTTACCACACTCCAATTTACAGTAGTGCCATGGCCCGTAATCGATTCCAAGCAATCCTGAAATGTTTGCATTACAACGATAAATGCACAGTGCCCACCCCAGAATGACCCCACATCTGTACAAAATTAGGCCCGTCCTTGACCACTTCAACGCAAAGTTTTCAGAAGTGTACACCCCATAAAAAAATGTCTGCGTAGACAAATCCCTATTACTTTTAAAAGGGAGGATGAGATTCCGCCAGTACCTGCCCAGCAAGCAGGCAAGGTATGGCATAAAAATTTAGAAAATCTGAAAGAGTAGCTCTGGGTTTACGAAGGGAGGGACACCTGGATTGAACCCCCAGAATGCCCCCGTCCCCGTCCTAGGAGTTAGTAAGAAGAAAGCGTGGGACTTACTGCACCCACTGCAGGATAAGGGTTACCATCTCTACGTGGATTATTACTACTCGAGTCTACCACTGTTCCGGTCACTAAGTTCCAGAGGTACTGTGATGTGCGGCACAGTACGCAAAGATCAGAGATTCCTCCCTATATCCCTGGTAGGGAAACCACTAAGAAAAGGACAAAGCCGTGCTCTCCTCAATGAGAACACGTTGGTGGTTAAGTACAAGGACAAGAGAGATGTCCTTTTACTGACCACCATTCACGCAAATACCAGCTCCCCCCCTGCAGCTGTACGATATACCACAACCACTGTCCCCAAGCCAGACTGCATCCTGGACTACAATAAACACATGAGGAGGTTGATCTTTCAGATCAACTTCTGAAGCCCTACAATGCCACACGAAAAACAAAAGTGTGGTACAAGAAGCTGGCCGTGGCCCCTTGTATAGATGGCGCTGTACAATGGGTTTGTGCTTCTAGAGAGCATCCAAGAACATTTCTACAGTTTCTAGAGGTGGTGATAAAGGCCCTTATTTTTTTTCTAGTCAAGCAATCGAGGGCCCCAGTACTTCTGCAAGTTACGGTGCCCGAGTTGCACCAGGACAACATTTTCCTGGTGAACTCCCCCAAACAGCAAAAAAGGGAAGGACCCAAAAAAGATGCAGGGTGTGTTCCAAAAGTGGGATAAGGAAAGATACCATCCACCATTGTGAAACCTGCCCTGAAAAAATGTATTTATTGCGACATGGCACCTAAAATCCATGTCTGCCAATTCAGGCCTGTTTTTTGCAGTTTGCCTGCTGTGCACCCATACAACAGGCTACAAGCACACGTGGGGTGTCTGCAAAAAGGGGAGAAAATAGGGAAACATATACTGGGGTGCATTTTCTGCTTTAAACCCTTGTGAAAGTGAAAAATTGGGGTCTGCTAGTAATTTTTCATTTTTACAAATGTGTGCTTTGAAATGCCTTCTCTAGTATTTCTGCCTTCTGTGAGTCACTTGTTTGCTGAAAAGTGCCCTTTCCACCACTTAAAATATTCGTACGGCGCTGCTCTTTCCGAAATGGGGTCACTTGCTGGGGTTTTTCATTTCTGGGGACTGGGGACCGGGGAATTTATTGAATGCGACATGGCACCTAAAATAAATGTCTGCCAATTAAGGTCAGCAAAATCCATATTTAACTACCTACAAGGAAATGCCAAACCGCTTACAAATCAATATGAATGTTATTACATAATCCAATACATCAATAAAAACATTAGTGCAGAGAAAGGCGACATCAACTGGTACCGTGTATGAAATACATACAAAGGACCAAGAACCGTTACCCATACTGTGTCTCCACCAGGATGGCGCCAGTACCGACGTGCATTTCGGCGAACCTTCGTCTAGGGGACTAAGTCTACTGTCACACTCGCGTTCTGGCTTTCAGTTTGAGAGATCCGTTCAGGGCTCTCACAAGCGGTCCAAAACGGATCAGTTTGCAATCTAATGCATTCTGAATGGAAAAGGATCAGCTCAGAATGCATCAGTTTGCCTCCGTTCAGTCTCCATTCCGCTTTGGAGACGAACACCAAAATGCTGCTTGCAGGCCCCATAGCAATGAATGAGGTTGCGTGAAAATCGCAAGCATCCGCAAGCAAGCGTGGATGCGGTGCGATTTCCACGCACGATTGCTAAGAGACGATCGGGATGGAGACCCGATCATTATTATTTTCCCTTATAACATGGTTATAAGGGAAAATAATAGCATTCTGAATACAGAATGCATAGTAAAATAGCGCTGGAGGGGTTAAAAAAAAAATAAACTCCGGTCATCACATGATCTTTTACCATGGTGATGGATCATGTGATGACCGGAGTGATGTCACCACAGGTCCTGTTCCTCCACACAGCACAGAAGACAGACAGAAGAGATGCCGTGATGCGTGAAAAACACGGCTCATGTACACAGCCCCATAGAAATGAATGGGTCGGGATTCAGTGCGGGTGCAATGCGTTCAACTCACGCATCGCATCCGCGCGGAATACTCGCCCGTGTGAAAGGGGCCTTATGTATAGCTTTGTGTGTCCAACATTAGCGCAGTTGTACAAGCGCCTGTATGACAGAACAGAGCACCACTGTATGGAGAAAGGTTCACAAGTATAAGATTTCGGACGTTTGTCGGAAATCCACATGCTAGACAACAGCCTCTGTATATTAGGCTGAGGAGTCTGGAGACCATGCAGTGTCCATCTACCGTGAGGCTACAGACTTACCTGCAAAGAGATGCCAACTACTTTCCACTCTATTTTCCACTTCACATTAAGGCCAATAATTCCAAGGGACACCAAAACAGCACAGAAGCAGAGGAGGATCTAAAAAGGTATGGAAAAAACATTACCCGTGTAAGGAAAGTGATCAAATGCAGGAGGATTGAAGAAAAGAACATGAGTGGACAAGGAGATCTCACCTTATGAAGCCAGTGCAGATTAAGAGGTTGAGAGCTCACTACCAGACACATCGAGATTAACTGCAGAAACAGAGCACAAAGGTCATGTAGATGATACAAAGCATTCATTACAGACGTTCAATCTCCTACATGACCAGCAGATGGCAGCAGGACAACATCAGGGTTTCCCAAACTTTTTCTCCTCGTTACCCATAACTGCTCATCAGAAAGTTCTTTGTATCCTAAAGCTAAAGCACAGAAAAGCATATACAGGTCCTTCTAAAAAAAATAGCATATTGTGATAAAGTTCATTATTTTCTGTAATGTACTGATAAACATTAGACTTTCATATATTTTAGATTCATTACACACCAACTGAAGTAGTTCAAGCCTTTTATTGTTTTAATATTGATGATTTTGGCATACAGCTCATGAAAACCCAAAATTCCTATCTCAAAAAATTAGCATATCATGAAAAGGTTCTCTAAACGAGCTATTAACCTAATCATCTGAATCAACTAATTAACTCTAAACACCTGCAAAAGATTCCTGAGGCTTTTAAAAACTCCCAGCCTGGTTCATTACTCAAAACTGCAATCATGGGTAAGACTGCCGACCTGACTGCTGTCCAGAAGGCCATCATTGACACCCTCAAGCAAGAGGGTAAGACACAGAAAGAAATTTCTGAACGAATAGGCTGTTCCCAGAGTGCTGTATCAAGGCACCTCAGTGGGAAGTCTGTGGGAAGGAAAAAGTTGGCAGAAAACGCTGCACACCGAGAAGAGGTGACCGGACCCTGAGGAAGATTGTGGAGAAGGACCGATTCCAGACCTTGGGGGACCTGTGGAAGCAGTGGTCTGAGTCTGGAGTAGAAACATCCAGAGCCACCGTGTACAGGCGTGTGCAGGAAATGGACTACAGGTGACGCATTCCCCAGGTCAAGCCACTTTTGAACCAGAAACAGCGGCAGAAGCGCCTGACCTGGGCTACAGAGAAGCAGCACTGGACTGTTGCATGTCATTCGGAAATCAAGGTGCCAGAGTCTGGAGGAAGACTGGGGAGAGGGAAATGCCAAAATGCCTGAAGTCCAGTGTCAAGTACCCACAGTCAGTGATGGTCTGGGGTGCCATGTCAGCTGCTGGTGTTGGTCCACTGTGTTTTATCAAGGGCAGGGTCAATGCAGCTAGCTATCAGGAGATTTTGGAGCACTTCATGCTTCCATCTGCTGAAAAGCTTTATGGAGATGAAGATTTCATTTTTCAGCATGACCTGGCACCTGCTCACAGTGCCAAAACCACTGGTAAATGGTTTACTGACCATGGTATTACTGTGCTCAATTGGCCTGCCAACTCTCCTGACCTGAACCCCATAGAGAATCTGTGGGATATTGGGAAGAGAAAGTTGAGAGACGCAAGACCCAACACTCTGGATGAGCTTAAGGCCGCTATCGAAGCATCCTGGGCCTCCATAACACCTCAGCAGTGCCACCGGCTGATTGCCTCCATGCCACGCCGCATTGAAGCAGTCATTTCTGCAAAAGGATTCCCGACCAAGTATTGAGGGCATAACTGAACATAATTATTTGAAGGTTGACTTTTTTTGTATTAAAAACACTTTTCTTTTATTGGTCGGATGAAATATGCTAATTTTTTTAGATATGAAATTTGGGTTTTCATGAGCTGTATGCCAAAATCATCAATATTAAAACAATAAAAGGCTTGAACTACTTCAGTTGGTGTGTAATGAATCTAAAATATATGAAAGTCTAATGTTTATCAGTACATTACAGAAAATAATTAACTTTATCACAATATGCTAATTTTTTTAGAAGGACCTGTATAAAACAGAAGTGATTTGAACACTTCTATATCAGCACATGGTTTCTCATTTTCATCTATCAAAATAATCTTTATTATTTTTTTAAATGATGGACATCTGGGGTGCACACAGATCTCATAGGACCCCACGGCAAAACTTAGCATGGCGCCCGTCCCACTCAGTTTCCCAGAATTCGTGTCAATCAGTCCCAGGCAATGCCCCAGATTTCTGATTAACTTATTACTAATATTGACTTCTGCGTTGTAGGCTCTGTTCAAGGCCTCAATCACGGCTTTTGTCAAAAAAAGCTGAACGAAAAGTCCCTACTTTTTCCTCTGCTTAAAAAAGTGTCAGAAACTGAATGGATCTTATTATAGTGAAGGGGATGTTTGGCTTAGTTCATCAGTTATGTGCCAAATCTGGATTTTGCATAATTTCTGCATATATATATATGAAGAAACACACCGCAGCACTTCCAGGAGGTGAAAAAATGTGGGATCCTTTTCAAGCTTGAAAATGGTCCCAGCAAGTGGACCAAAATGTTGCACGGGTGAATAAAGGATCCCACATTTTTTCACCTACTGGAAGTGCTGCGGTGTGTTTCTTCTTTTATTGATTGAACCGCTGGCACCCCCTCTGTTTACATGTTTGCTAGGTGTGCTGCCCTGGACTTTTGTATATCTATAGCCCTAAGCAGAAGAAATTTTAATTAAAAAAATTTAAATAAAAGAAAAACACTCTCGGCCGCACCCACATTATCCGACATTCATGTCAGAAAAAGAAATCCACATGCTTTATAAATATGGACCTCATTATGACGACCATATTTCTCAACGTATATTACCCCAGAAAACTGGCACAAATACATTGATAAATCTCCTACTTCCCTATTACAAAGCTGCCTGCAGCCACCACTAGGGGAGCTCTGCACATATGAATTATGAGAGACGCCCCAGACGAGGCAGGTGCCAAACCCAGGTCGGGCAGCATTTTATATGTATATACGATTGTGAAAGAGGAAACTCTGAGTATAATAAAAGATTCTGAATGCTTTTTACCAGCGGGTCTGCCCTATGTTGATTTCCTTTTTGAAGGAAAGGTGGCTGCGGTTTCATCTTGTATTGCGGAAGAAGGAGAATATATACGAGTTGCTTACTGCTGGTCGGTATAGAGGTTGAAGTGATGGTGATGAAGGAGAGCAACTGAGGATCACGTTGAAAGGAACACCTGAGGAATTATAAACTGTGCATTTTTCTACCCAATATTGTAGCGCGGTGCTAACATATATTTATTTTTCTGACTATTTTGGAAGTGTGGCCCTATCTTCCTTTGTTTTAGGACTGCAGCTGGTAATACGGAAAGAGACACCTTTTTTTATTAAACATATGAATTAATGCAGTTAAAAGGAATCTGTCACCTAGTTTTACCCAAGTGAGCTGCGGACATGCAGGGATAGATCTCCGCTAGCATGTCCGCAATATACCTGTCACATATGGGTTTATTTTGCTTAAAAAAATGATTTCATAGATATGTAAATTAGCCAAGTAAGGTGCCCAAGGCGTGGAGCCCAGCCATGCCCCCTGTGAAGGAGCCCAGCACCGCCTGCATCCAGGAATGTTCACTTGGTGAAGCGAGACAACCCCATTAAAGGGAATCTGTCACCTAGTTTTACCCTGTAGAGCTGCAGACATGCACGAATAGATCTCCGCTAGCATGTCCGCAATATACCTGTCACAGGAATCTCCTCCTTGCTGACAAAGTTACAGTGCTGTAATCTTGCGATGCGCGAGCTAGCGCATGCACAGTTCGTTCACTGAGGCTGATGCCAGCAAAGGGAACTAACACTTTGCCGGCACTGTGCATGCGCTAGCTTGTGCATCGCGAGATTACGGTACTGTAACTTTGTCAGCAAGGAGGAGATTCCTGTGACAGGTATATTGCGGACATGCTAGCGGAGATCTATCCGTGCATGTCCGCAGCTCTACAGGGTAAAACTAGGTGACAGATTCCCTTTAATGGGGTTGTCTCGCTTCACCAAGGGAAATTTATTATGTAGATAAAGTTAATACAAGGCACTAACTAATGTATTGTCATTACCAATATTGCATCCTTTGCTGGCTCAATTCATCTTTCATCACATTATATACTGTTTGTTTCCATGGTTATGACCACTCTGGAATCCAGCAGCGGTGGACGTGCTTGCACACTATAGAAAAAAGCTCCGGCCTATGCGTTCTCCCACAGTCTCCACCAGAGAGACCAGTGCTTTTTCCTATAGCGTTTTAAACACAACCACCACTGCTGGATTGCAGGGTGGTCGTAACCTCTGGATACGAGCAGTGTATAATGTGATGGAAAAATGAATGAAGCCAGCAAAGGAGGCAATATGGACAAATCACAATACATTAGTAAGTGCCTTGTATTCACTTTGTCTACATGATAAATCAAACTTGCTGAAGTGAGACAACTCCTTTAAGGTTGATTAGAAGCTGTAATAATCTGTTTGATTACCAATTACGGTATGTTTATTTTTTCTTCTTTATTTTTATATGTAAGACACATTTTTATTACTTTTTGGGAATTCATAAGTATTTTAAAAAAATATTTTCATCTCATATTTAGTCCGCCTAACCAGTTCATACCATATACTTAGCCCCCCTTGAGCAATTTATACCATAGCCTGTAATATTGTATTATTGTCTGTCTAAGGGGATTCTGCGATTTTGTCACAGGGGGGCTGTGGATAAAAGAGCCAGACCCCTCTAACTGCTTTGATGCCACAGTGGCTATTGAGGAGTTAAACGGACATTATTAGGTTAATCTCTGACTCTGGCCACAGCAGGCATGACAGCTATACAACACAGCCAACACCTGCCGTGTATAGAGTTCAGCCTCAGAGCGCTCTCCAGGTAGTCCATGATGTACCTGTGATGTAACAACTAACTCAAATGAGTGTTTATAGGCTGTCAGGAGTAAAGCGCTAAGGGCTACAGATCGAGCCCTCAGAGCAGCTCCATGACAGATTTGATTGAAAAGCAGAAAGAACAGTCGCCAGTCGGTCAAAACCTTAAGGCTCCAGAAGACAAAGAGATTACCTTTTTGAAATAAAGACTAATTGGAAAAATTTCATTTTAGAAAAAAGTAATCACAATGTGATAAGAGATGAGCGAAGTTCTCTAAAATTTCATTCAGGCTGCTTTGCCGAATTTTACTAATAAAACACTGTGTGACAATTTACTTTGCCACTAAGAGCATTTCTTTGTAAATAGAGGGTGCAATGACAGGGAACGGCAATTGCGCCGCCCCCCGTCATCGAACCCCTCAGATGCCACGTTCATCGCTGATCGCCGGCATCTGAGATCAATATTAAAGCATTTAAGTGTTTGCAAATAAAATAAAAAATGTTTCATTGTAATTACCTCATTCATTTGATCACGAGGAGGTCACCGTGGCCATCTTGCTTGAAGATCCAGCGAAAAATCTTGCACGGCATGTGATGATGTCACATCGGCCAGAGCAAACACGTCATACGGCACTGCGCACGAGATTAAGCAAGATGGCCGCGTCTCCTTGTTGTGCTCAAATGGATGCAGTAAGTATTATTATTATTTTTTTTATCGTCATTGCAGGGAAAATCGATTCGTTACCATAAAGCAATCACATTTTTCCTGAAATTTGGATGGAAGTCCACTTTGTGAATGCCGATTAGCTCAACACTAGCGATTACGATTAAGCTAGGCATTCGTTTTTGGGTTTTATCCTAATCCATTTATTCTTTTTGTGCCTACAGCATCAAACAGAACCACACGCGCACTAGGACTAATAAAACAGGTGTAGTACTGTACACAAGTCCCGGGTGGCCCCGTTTTTTTTTTTGTGGAACCTTTAACTATAGGGAACCATTTTCATTCTGATTTCAGCTGATAACATGTGACTAAGTTCCAGCATAAAATAGTGCTTTTGTATCAAGAATCGGTGGTGCAGGTTGTAGCCTAGTGAAAGCAAAACTGGTAAACTTGCCTTCAAGCAACATCAAAAGTTTGTTTTTTCTTCTCAGGAAGTAATTTGTTCACTTTGTGCACATTTAGTAAGGCGTCATAGAAAAGAATTACTCCAGGAATATGGAGGTTCTCTAGTGGTTAAACACTGCAGCTACTTGTTTCAGCATTAAAAGTTGCTGAATCTTTCTCCAAAGGAAGTCCCGGAGGCGGTTTTGTGCTGAAGTGTAGGTCTTGGTTTAGACTTGCATGCAATGCATTCAGCAGGCGGACAGGTTTTGTATGTGGAAAAGAAATATGCTTCCTATGATTAACCCTTTCTAGACAATTTTCACCTTCCTGACACAACCTAATTTAGCAAATCCGACATTTCACTATGTGGTAATAAATTTGAAATGGTTTTACTTATTACCTCATTTTTGGGAACTACATCCCTCAAATCATTGAAAACTGGCTTTAGAAACTTTGTTGACTCTTTAGGTGTTCTACATAAATTAAAGCAAAATAGAGGTGATATTTAAAAATTTTATTTTTTGTGCAGATTTTAAATTGTAACCCGTTTTTTTTTTTTTTTTTCTGTAACACAGCAAGGTTTAAAGGGTTTGTGCAGCCAGTACATATTGATGATCTATCCTCAGGATCAATATCTGATCGATGGGGGTCAGACTCCTGGCACCCCTACCTATCAGCTGCTTGAAGAGGGGGGCCAAACTCGTACAAGTACTCCTTCCTCTACAAGATTACACTGCAAGTCATCTCATTTGTAGCGGCAGCGCAACTGCAAGTGCTCATCCTATTCAAGTGACTGGAACAAGCACTTGTAATTACACTGCCCTGCCGCGACAACAAACAGTGTAATATTGAAGGGGACATAGTGCTTACACAAGTATCATGTCCTCTTCAAAAAGCTTATCGACGGGGTTGCCAGGACTTGGATCCCCACCAATCAGATATTGATGACCTATCCTGAGGAGAGGTCATGAATATGTACTGGTTGCACAGCCCTTTTAATAGCAAAAGAGAACTAAATATTTATACCCAGATTCTGCAGTTTACAGAAACACCCCTTATGTAGTCATAAACTGCTGCATGGGTGCATGGCAGAGCTCAGAAGGGAAAAAGCGCCAAATGGTTTTTGGAGGGCAGATTTTGTAAAATGGTTCTCAGTGCCATGTCACATTTGAAGAAACCGTGGGGTACCTCTATAGTGGAAACCCAAAAAAAGTGACCCCCATTTTGGAAACTAAATCTGTCACAGAATTTACCTAGGGGTATAGTGAATGTCTTGATGGGTTGGTTTATAGACGGCATGTTGCTTTTGAACAGTCTCAGAGATAACAGTACAGCTATTTTCTGACAACCATAAGTTTTTTTTATTTTTCTATTGACAGAGCTGTGTGGGGGCTTATTTTTCTCAGGATTTGTTGCCATTATCATTAGTACTATTTTGATATATATATATATATATATATATACACAACTTTTTTATCACTTTTTATTTTGCTTTTTTGGTAAGCAGGATGAAGAAATGGCTGCAATTTTGTCATTGCTTTTTGGGATTTGTTTTTACAGCGTGTATTTTGCAGGAAAAATGACACTAACTTTATTCTGCTGGTCAGTACAACTACAGGGATACCACAGTCTGACGGTGTTGTGGCAGATATTTGGGTCAGTATACTAGATTATCTGCTAGATATATGTTATTTTACTATGGCAGTATGTATGTTAATGTCCGGTGGATCCAGTATCGGAAGTCTGATTCTGTGACCATACATTGTGGACAGGATAACATTACTTGTATGCACTGATTGTATTTTCCCATATATACTGTTGCACTTGCACTTTATATGAATGAATTATAAATTGCCATACACCCGCAGTCTGATTAGAATTTTTAAATGTTCTTAATGTCTGTGAGGCCAGAAATGGTTATAACTCTGTGAGTACTAATAAAATTGATGATTATTTAAAATACAATTGTTGATGGAGTTATAATTTATTATTTTGAATTTGATCTATGTATCTTAAGATTGATTTCGCTAAAGGTGATACCGGATCGCTTACGCAGTAAGTATAGGGAAACAAGTGTTGGTTGTCCATGTACATATGTGCCCGCATTGCTGTTTTAATATATGCAAATGAGCCTCTAGGAGCAACAGGGGTGTTGCCATTACACCTAGAGGCTCTGCTCTCTCTGCAACTGCTGCGGCCTCTCCACTCTGATGGTCAGGTCTTATGATGTTTTCAGTGCTTAGCCCTGTCAAAGTAGAAAGAGCGCAGCAGTTGCAGAGAGAGAAGAGCCTCTAGGAGTAATAGCAACACCCCCATTGCTCCTAAAAGCTCATTGCATATATTAAAACATTTTTCTCAGCAATGTAGGCACATACGAACATGAGACCAACACAGATGCCTTCAACTGCCAAGCGCACATGTAAGAGGCCATGCAGTGTCATAGGTACAGATCTGCTGACAGATGCCCTTTTAATGTCAGATTAGGTTTCAAGCTCTGCAGTTACTGAATCAGCAAAGTGCTGGCAACTTTTCTACACCTGTGACAATGGGACTGAATTCAACTATAAAGTGTTCTAATACGTTTGTCCATATAGTATATGTGTGCAAAACATAAGCAAAAATTCAGTGAGAACATTTTCAGCAAAATGCATAATTTTTGCCCGTGCAATAGTTTCTAAATATTGGATCGTGGAGAATCCAATTCCTGGGACCCCTGCAATCCCAAGTACAAGGGGTTCCCAAGTCCAATCTCTGAATGGAGCTGTAGTACACATGTTGGGCCATCTCTTTACTCCATCAGTCTCATTTAAAAAATGGAAGCGATGGACAGAAGTACGTACTACCATTCCATTCAGTGAGGGAACTCAGTGACTACCATTCCCTGGGAGTCCCAGCGTATGGGCTCCTGGCAATCTGACATATAATACACAGAAAGGTGATACATGCCCAAGTTTAGAATGAACAAACCACACGTACGAGGAGCACAAAGCAGTAAGAGACCAACACGGCAGCCACCATAATTAGGACGATAGACCAGTCTTGCCATAAACCTGCGAGTCGGAAGATTTCCCTATTTAAAAAAATAAATAAGAAATATTATGAAGACATCTTAAAGGGAACCTGTCACCCAAAAATCGTCTATCAAGCTGTTTACAGTACCTTATAGTGCTGTGTCCTCGTTTCTCGATGCACTTTTTCTTCGTTTTGCCGCATGTCTGCTCATTCAGAAATCGTAGTTATATTCAGCTGCTGCCCCGTGCTGCAAGTCAGGCTTGAAGTCACGGGGGCAGCGGCCTCGGCGTCTTCCATGGCCCTCTCCCCGCCCCCTGCCTCTGTGACTGACACCCGAACATCCGAATCCGGGACCGCGCTCAACGGCCGCATGCGCAGTAAAGGGCGGCAGGAGCGCGGTCCCGGCTGCCGCGCGTACTACGCGCCGTCTTACTTTCGCCGCACTGCGCATGCGCCCGACATCCTGTATCAAACGCGCCCGCGCCCAGATGCCGGGCGCGGGCGCGTTTGATACAGGATGTCGGGCGCATGCGCAGTGCGGCGAAAGTAAGACGGCCCGTAGTACGCGCGGCAGCCGGGACCGCGCTCCTGCCGCCCTTTACTGCGCATGCGGCCGTTGAGCGCGGTCCCGGATTCGGATGTTCGGGTGTCAGTCACAGAGGCAGGGGGCGGGGAGAGGGCCATGGAAGACGCCGAGGCCGCTGCCCCCGTGACTTCAAGCCTGACTTGCAGCACGGGGCAGCAGCTGAATATAACTACGATTTCTGAATGAGCAGACATGCGGCAAAACGAAGAAAAAGTGCATCGAGAAACGAGGACACAGCACTATAAGGTACTGTAAACAGCTTGATAGACGATTTTTGGGTGACAGGTTCCCTTTAACCCACATTTTGGCATGATAAGCTAAAGGGAGTCTGCTGACAGCATTATGCTGGTGATGGAGAGGACAATCAAGACATTACTAGAACGATGGTTATGCAGTTTGCAGGACAGAAAAATCTAACTCTACAATGGCGGAGCTTTCATGTTTAGTGTCCTGGGCACTCTGCACTGCTTTCTGGCCCTTGTCCTCTGAGCAACTAAACAGGAGACTGCTAGAGGCTGTCACTTCTATCAGAGGAAGGGGGGCTGGGAAGCGTCAAGCACATGGAGCCCAGGGCTCTGGACATGAACCCTCTGCCATCTTAGCACTTGTGGGCAAGGCATCATTGGGACTGCACCACCACTCTGGATATGCAACCTGTATGACCATCCCTTGGTTTGTCTTCTCTGCCCTCCCTCTCACCTCTATAGCGCTGCCAGACCCTTCTATGAAGCACAGAGAACAGAATGGTACTTACTCATTGAAGTTGTGTATATCATTTTTCAGGATCAAGGTGACATACAGCCATATCAAGGTAAAGAGGAATCCACAGAGAATCAGGAGCACCCAGACACAGCCACACTGCAAGACAGTGATGAAGACTCAGCATTACCCACAGGACATCTGGAAAGACCTTATAGACTTGTACTAAAGGGAATCTGTCAGCACGGACATGCTCTCTGAGGTCAGCATGAAGTTGTGACAGATGCACAGATTTCAGCAGGGCATCAATTACCGTATGTGAGGTAATGGTGTAATTTTGAGAATAGTAGAATTTAGTAGTTGAAGCACACTTGGAGTGCTGTGAACTAGGGATCTGCCATATTTCTGAGCTGCATACTACCCCTACCGTCCCACCAGCTTCCTCCTTATTATGGTTCATCTCTATGCTACCTGTCACCTAGTTTATAGCCACTATACCACCAGCATGCCATTGTGCGTCTGTATACCACCAGCTACAAAAAGTGTTTCTCTGTGTATTGTGTTGTGTTGCTTAATTATCAACCTGCACATAGCCAACCCATTTGTCATCACAAAAGAAAGTAAATGAAATTCAAACTTGCCAAGAGAAGAGTCTGGGACTCCTTACCTGCAGCATAAGGGGTATGCGTACTACAACATTGAAGCCGAAGACGTTAGACCCAGCTTCACTGCACATCAGACCGAAGCGCAGTAAAGTGAAGTGCATCATCCTTGGCGTCATCCTGGCTCTTCTCCCAGTAAGTTTGATTTTCATTTACTTTCTTCTGCTTGGATGGATGTGTAGCACGCCAGAGTGGTGTTACCACTAATGCACCTTGCTACTGTCTTTATTGGTCTAACCTCATGTCATCTTATGCCTTTATTTCAGGTCCTCCACACTGTGCATTTCTAATGGTATGTAACTGTTAATGTAATGTGCCTGGTTCACCAGCAGGTGGCAGCAAACACAGCAGAGCTTTACTTAGAGAGAATGGAACTTTCCATTCTAACCCCCTCTGTAGGGGAGTAGGCCTGTCCCACTACCTGCAGGAAGGGTGGGGACCAGTTAGCTTCAGTCTAGTTCACCCCCAGCTAGGGGAAGGGTGTGCAGGGGCACGTCTCTGCTGGATGTGCCCAAGCCAGCCAGAGCACCCTAAGCTCTGCTGGCCATGGAGGCCAAAGCTTGAAGCCTTAGGAGACAGGAGGAAAGTTCCCTGGCATAACCTAGAGTCAGACTACAAAGTGAAATGCAGCATACAGAAGAAGCTGAGTTATACAGCCAGCCTGTCAATACAAATGAGTCAGAGAGAAACAGATATAGCAGAGTGGAGTTTGCCTGACAGTTTCATGCTAAAGCCTGCTGAAGCCAAGACAAAGCCTGTAAACCGTTTTGGAGAACATTTATGCAAAGGAAAGCTGCCATTGAACTTCATCAAGGTCTGGACTCCAGTAATTCTTTTATCCCTGAATTATTCTCTTTATTTATTGCTTCGGATCCAAAGCCTGGGTTCCAGCGGTATCCAGGTAGGAGCAGCATGACACACAAAGAGACATTTTAGGCCACAACATAGAACTCAGCATTTCCTACACCTGGGGCATGTGACATAGAGGGCCCTAGGGGGAGGCGCCCGTTGCAGATGTTTTTGCCATAAGCAGGTCTGGGACCCTAAACCCCAGCTATATAAAATGGCATGCTAGTGGATTACTGGCTCCAAACCAGGTGATAGTTATGGTTTAAAGCAGAGCCATGGTTTGCGGCTCAGAGCCATGGTTTGTGGCCCCCGTCCTGCTGGGCAGAAACACAGCTGATCCTGCGATCAGCTGTGTTCCTGCCCGGAGCGCCACACATCGGATGGATCACAGGTTTTGCTCCTGCACTGTAGCAGGAGCGGAAAGGGTCCCCAGCTGTTAGTGTTCTGCCTTCTCCTCTATGAGCGCTCTGCAGTGTGGACCCGGCGATCACGTCTCGGGGGCAGAGGAGCACAGAGCTGCAGGGTCAGTAGACCCTGATCGGCTCTGCCTTGGTACAAAGCCACCCCAGCAGGCTGGTTCCCCTGTAACCGAGGCTCCTTTGGATGCTCCAGTTACAGTGGAAATAGTACCAAAAAGAGTCACTAATTGTCTCCCGAAGGTCTTTCAGTGATCTCTTGGGCACAAATTATGTGGTAAAAATATATTTTAAAAAAGTTACAAAATTATTTTACAAAAATTGAAAACTAAATAAAGAATGTAATAAAATATAAATAAAAGAAATAAAATATGAAATGAGAGAATTCTAAAATAAAATACAATATAAAGAAAAAAGTGCTAAATAAAAGAGTGTTCACTGAGTACATATGTGGCAAAAATATATAAAAAAAATAGAAAACTCTAAAAAATAATAATAAATAAAATACATATAAAATGAAAAGGAAATAAAATAAAATTTAATCAAATAAAAAATAACAAGGAAAAGTGTTCATTGTCCTCCAACCAGGGGCGGACATAAGCCAGTGCAGCTGGTTCAGCTGCACAGGGGCCAGGCGTGTGAGGAGGCCCATTGCGCACTATGACCTGACGCTGTACGCAGTCAGGTCACGTGACTGTACAGCGCGGGCTGTTGGAGACCAGCAGGGCAGGGACTCACATCAGGACACGGAGAACAGCGGAGCAGGAGAGATAAGTTTTCATTATTTATTTTTAGTCTGATCTGAGGTCTGATGGGGCCCTGGCAGTCTGTTACATTGATATGGGGGGCCTGAATGAGCATACTGGGGGCCTGACTCTGGGGTTCCTGAGCCAGTGACATTAGGGGGGCCTGAATGAGCAACTGATATGACAGGGGGTCTGAGCAACTGATATGGGGGCGTGAATGGGCATCTGATATGGGGGGGCGAGCAACCGACATATGGGGGGGGCCTGAATAAATAAACAACTGATATTGGGGGGGTCCTGGGCAACTGACATATGGGGGCCTAAATAAGCAGCTGATATGGGAGGTGGGTCCCCCTGAGCAACTGATATGGGTGGGGGTCCTGAGAAAGTGACATATAGGGGGGGCCTAGATGAGCAACTGATATTGGGGTGTGAATGGGCATCTGATATGGGGGGGTCCTGAGCAACTGATATTGGGCCTATCTGAGCAATTGATGTATGGGGGGCTGAGCAATTGACATATGGGGGGGGCTGCCTATTTTATATACTGGCAGACATGGGGGCCCCATCTTGTGTACTGGAACACATGGGGGGCACTATGGAGGGGGGAGCAATATGGGGGCCCTATCTTATATACTGGCCAACATGGAGGGGCACTATGGAGAGGGAGGAGCATTATGGGTACCCTATCTTATATACTGGCACACATGGGGGGCACTATGGAGAAGGGGGAGCACTATGGGGGCATCTACTGGGGACCCCAACTTATATACTGGCACAAGTAGGGGGGTACTATGGAGAAGGGGGGAGAGGAGCACAATTGGGGTCATTATATAAGGGAATTATACTGGCACACATTAGGGGGGAATTTTATACTGGCACATTGTCAGGCACCATGGGGATAAAGGGGGGCACGATATAGAAGTATTTTATACTGGCACAAATTATAGGGCACTATGGGGACCTTGTCTCAACGGGGGGCACTAAGAGGGTTTTTTGGGCACACAGTAGGGGGCATTGGCACACATTATGAGGGTACTATGGGGACATTGGCTCTACAGGGGGCACTAAGAGGGGGTATTTTTTATACCGCCACACAACAGGGCATTTTTATTTTTACTGTAACACATTATAAAGAGAATTATTACTACCGGAGAAATTATGGTGGGCTTTATTACAGTTGAGGGACTATGAGGAACATGAATACTAGTATGAGCACTATGGGAGCATTATTACTTCTGGGACACAGTGGGAATTTATTACTGTAGGGGCACTATTACTACTATGTGTTGTCTGGTAGATAATTATTTCTATTGGTGGGACTTTGGGGAGCAGTATTACTGCGGGGGGCACCCTGGCACGGTATCAGCTTAGCACAATAATTTTTGGGGAACATTATTGTTGTATCTAAGGGTTTCTGCTGACTATCCTTGTATGTCTTTGAAAGATGAGGAATCCGGATTTAAGCAATGGCTTATTTAATTAATAAAAGTAAGGTAAAAGGTTACAAAATAAATGGATAACAGAGTATAAAGCAAACCTTCCTTCAATGTCCTATACTTGAAAAGAATATAAACATACTAGTACTAGCTTCCTAACAATCACTACATATCTAACTGACTAACTACCATTGATCTAGTGTATATTATATATCAAATCGAACCACATTCACACCCACAATTCCACCCCTTACTCCAGTATCTTCCGGCCTCCTTCATTACCATTCATCCAATGAACTTGCAGTAATCTGATCTGAGTCCACTCCTTCATATTGATGCAGTAACTGCCACCTTCCTGTGGATGGCGCTGGTGTCCTTTTAGTTTACCTTGGGCCTGAGGCATGGCATATTGTTTCATCTATGTCAACAGCTGTCCTTCCAAACCTCCTTGAGAATCAGACCTTTTAGGGCCGACAGGATGCCTACACCATTACAAATGCGCAGTCCATTGTGTATAACACCGCAGGGGCTGGTTTCAAGTCTTCAGGACAGGGGAAAACAGGAACCCTATCTCATTTCCATTCTTATCAGACAGATGTCAAGCTTATTCACATTGCTATTGTTGCAGCTTTTACGAAAAGAAATAGCAAACTGTTCAGTCTTATTTAGATGCTGTTTACGACAGGATGAAAACAAGATGTTCAGGCTTATTCAGATGTTAGGCCTATTGACATTGCTATTTACACCAGGATGACAGTAGTCCATTGCTCCCTCATCAACACATCCAAGTCCATCAAAGTGTATCAACTTGTATCAAACTTAGGTTGACTTCCAACAATTATGTTTATACTATTAGTGTCAGGGACACTGTTTCCTGGGCACAGTTATTTTTTAGGACACTGTGTGCTAATATTGAATGGGAACTATCTGTGTGTAACCTGTATAGGGAGCACAGCGGGCATAATATTGGGGGTGGCAGGATGGGGTGTTCAGAAGGTGGGAGGATGATGGAAAAGTAGGAAAAGATGTCTGTCAAACTCTGCAGAGAGAAAA
The DNA here is from genome assembly GCF_014858855.1 of Bufo gargarizans. Lineage (NCBI taxonomy): Eukaryota > Metazoa > Chordata > Amphibia > Anura > Bufonidae > Bufo > Bufo gargarizans. The sequence continues at coordinate 118,317,946 of NC_058088.1, forward strand.
GATGGCTGAAAGAAATCATCATGGCGGTCTGGTGTGAAAGGAGAAGATGAGGACAGAGAACATCTACATCAAAGGAGACGTCACTGGATGGAAGAGGTATGTGGCGCTGTATTAGGCTACTTTCACATCTGCGTTAGTGATTATGGCAGGCTGTTCCAGCTGAGAACAGCCTGCTGGAATTCACTGTATCCAGCACTGCTGGATAAAGACAGAATGCCCGCCGGCCCCATTGACTATAATGGGGTATGGCAGAGATCCGGCCACAATCTGGCAAAAATGCAAAGAATCAGCGGGACACAAACCGTACGGAATGCCATACGGTTTTTGGAAGGCAGATTTTGCTAGACAGTTTTTTGGGACACCATGTCCCATTTGAAGCCCCCCTGATGCACCCCTAGAGTAGAAACTCCAAAAAAGTTACCCCATTTTAGAAACTACGGGATAGGGTGGAAGTTTTGTTGGTACTAGTTTAGGGTGCATATGATTTTTGGTTGCTCTATATTACACTTTTTGTGAGGCAAGGTAACAAGAAATAGCTTTTTTGGCATTTTTTTTGTTGTTATTTACAACATTCACCTGACAGGTTAGATCACGTGGTATTTTTATAGAGCAGGTTGTCACGGACGCGGTAATACCTAATATGTATACAATTTTTTTATTTATGTAAGTTTTACACAATGATTTCATTTTTTAAACCCAAAAAATATGTTTTAGTGTCTCCATAGTCTGAGAGCCATAGTTTTTTCAGTTTTTGGGCGATTATCTAAAGTAGGGTCTCATTTTTTGTGGGATGAGATGACGGTTTTATTAGCACTATTTTGGGGTGCATATGACTTTATGATCGCTTGCTATTACACTTTTTGTGACATAAGATGACAAAAAATGGCTTTTTTTACACCGTTTTAATTTTTATTTTTTTACGGTGTTCACTTGAGGAGTTAGGTCATGTGATATTTTTATAGAGCCGGTCGATACGGACGCGGCGATACCTAATATGTATACTTTTTCTTTATTTATGTAAGTTTTACACAATGATTTCATTAGTGTTTCCATAGTCTAAGAGCCATAGTTTTTTCAGTTTTTGGGCGATTATCTTGGGTAGGGTATGATTTTTGCGGGATGAGATGACGGTTTGATTGGCGCTATTTTGGGGTGCATATGACTTTTTGATCGCTTGCTATTACACTTTTTGTCAGAAGTAATCAGAAGTAAAAATCAAGTAGTACATGACAACCCCTTTCTAACAGAGAAGCTAGAACCAGCCCTGTCCCTCACATGGATCCAGAGATCTCCCCATTCATTGTTCTGATAGATTTATATCAAGCTGGCAGCTCATGGGAGTGTCTTTTCTGCTGCGGCTAAGGGGGCGTGTCCATGCTCTGCCTATCACCACTCAGGAGGCAGCTGAAGGATGCGGCCATCTCAGTGATCAGGACAAAGAAATAAGAAAAAGCACAAAACAGCAGGTGGCACTATACAGATACATTTTATTGAATAGCATTTTTAATTACATGCAATTACAAAAGTGTTCAGATCCAGGTGCTGTTTGAAAACTGTAGAATATTTTTCGTGTAACAACCCATTTAATGTGCTCGGGTCTTATACCAGTATAAACCCCATAATTAATACTGCTACACACTTATGTGGTTAATAGCAACAACTGGTGGTCTAGGGCAGTGAAGGGGTTAACTGCAAGGGTTGAATCATACCTGCCAATAGTCCCATTTTCACAGGACTGTCCCATGAATCCAATCTCAAAGTGGGTGAGGCTTATGTAAATCTGCATAAAAAGAGGCATTCCAGGCTGTTTAGGGGCAGGATTTAATGTTAGACTCTAACATGGGTGTATAAGTTTTATGGTCGCTTCCTTAATGGCCCAAATCAGTGGACACTTCATCCCTACTTCTTTGGTGATCTATGGTAGTGTTGGGCTTAATAGCCATTTCCCTGATAGTATAAGGCCTAGGTTCTGACTCTGTGGTAAGTGTAACTAAGGGAGTACATGTGGTACTGGTATTACTGCGGTTATATGAAGTTTTCCTCTGTTCGAGCACTCTACTTGGATATTTGCACAATTCCTAAAGAAATGAATGGAGCAGCTGCATGCATTTCCAACCACCATTCTGATCATTTAAGGTAGGCTCCATGGGATTCTCATGATCGGTGGAGGTCCCAACAGCATGACCCCTACCAATCTAATATTTATCACCTATCCTGTGGATAAGGCATAACTCGATATAACCAGAATACCTCCTTCGACTTAGTCTAAAGCTAGACCTGATTTGTCACAGAGGCTGACGCTAAATTATAAATCTGTTCTATTTTCAATTGGTTAGTCTAATTTTAAATAATGTATTATTGGGCTTACTTCACTGCAACATTGGTGCCCAGTATCTTCACTCACTTACACCACATCCCTTTCCACTAAGCCATGCCTCTTTTCTGTTAAACCACACCCACTTACTCAGCAAGGTGAAAAAAGTGCAAGATACTTAAAAGGGTTTTGCCCGTGTTCATTTTACTGATGTCCTATGTTCTGGACGGGTCATCCTTATCTGACTGGTGGGGCTCCGACAGCTGGGATTCCAGACAATCAGCTGTTTGAGAAGGCACCGGTTCTCAGTTCACCAAGCACAGCACTGTACATTCGATAGCATCAAATGGTATCACTACAATAGGGCTGAGCTGTGTCTAGGCCAAATGACAAATAAATGTGATGTCACAGTCTAGGGAAGGCTGTGGCACAACAGCTGATCAGATACTGATGACCTATAGGTTAAAAATTAGCAATCTCTGTGAAAAACCTTTAAATAAATATCTCAATTTGAGCCAAAATTCTGGTGAATTTTCATTAATAAACCTACCCCACTAAGCAAAAAAATAAAATAAAAAAATTATATATATATATATATATATATATATATACACACACACACACACATATACATACACAGTGGATATAAAAAGTCTACACACCCCTGTTAAAATGTCAGGTTTCTGTGCTGTAAAAAAATTAAACAAACTGTACCACTCAATTGAAAAACAAACTGCAATCTTTTAGGTGGAGGGAAGAAAACAAAAAAAACTAAAATAATGTGGTTGCATAAGTGTGCACACCCTCTTATAACTGGGGATGTAGCTGTGTTCAGAATTAAGCAATCATATTCAAAATCATGTTAAATAGGAGTCAGCATACAACTGCCATCATTTAAAGTGCTTCTGATTAACCCCAAATAAAGTTCAGCTGCTCTAGTTGGTCTTTCCTGAAATTTTCTTAGTCGCATCCAACAGCAAAAGCCGTGGTCCACAGAGAGCTCCCAAAGCATCAGAGGGATCTCATTGTTAAAAGGTATCAGTCAGGAGAAGGGTACAAAAGAATTCCCAAGGCATTAGATGTACCATGGAACACAGTGAAGTCATCATCTTGGAGGAATACAAATTATATTATACATTCTCTTAACGTGTCGTCATGGATAACACAGTTTCTGAACTTAAGGAGAAAGTGCAATAATTCAAAAACATTGCTCTGGAGCACAAAAAGGGGAAAAAAAGGAAACATAGGATTCAAAGGGAAATACTATATCGTAGATCTGGAGAGTAGGAGGAAGATAGCCATGGTTCCCATACCCTCTCGAAGGCGTGGAATGTGTCAGTGCGGATAGCCGACAGCTTTTCAAAAACATCAAGATCTTATTAACCCTATCCACAACAGCTTGAAAGGAAAGTGTGTCAGTTCGCCATTAAAAGGCAATGTGGATTCTCGCGGCTAGTAATATATAATGAGAAAGCTTGAATCTAGCATAAGTTAGCCCGTGGGGTTTGTCCTCTAGTAGGCATATTGGCAATGTAAGAGGGAAGCTGAAGTCTAACACAGACAAAATCAAGTTTGTTTTTTGGACCCAGAACCGTTTCACCACAGAGCAGGACCACCAAGTATGTAACATTGACCCTTCTTCATTACAACCTCTAAAACACATAGGGGAAATCTCGGGGTATATGCAATGCAATCGTGTTGGAACCATGTAGGTTCTGTGTAGCACTTTTATTGAGGTTTCAGGCAGTGTAACTTGCCAGGAACCCTTCGTAAGGGTCTGTGAGCGCTGGGACCATTTGGAATGTGAGTATTCTTGTTGCATGTCTTCCTCCCAAGCTCTCATATAAGCTAGTTTGTGACCTTCAGGGAAAGAATTGAGGGCCTCATACATTCTTGATAGGAGACCCTGTCTATATAGTGAATAGGTAATAAAGCGCTCGAATGGAGTAAATTCCACAGTTCGGTTGGGCACCTGAATAGATCTTAAATATGAAAATATCTGATTTATGAGGAGGTATTCCCTCAGGGGGAGAGTGTCTTTTTTTTAAATCTGCAAGGGATATCAATTTACCTCTAATAAGGAACTTGTGCAGCGTACTCAATTGATTAGTTGACCACCAATTAAGGTTGTGACCCTGAAGGCCTGGTGAGAAAGCTGGGTTTCCTATGAGGCCTAGCAATGGTGATGGTTTGGATTGGAGCGCGAATTTGTACCTAACTGATCTCCAAAGATAAGTAATAAGACAGGGGGGAATTGTTACGTAAGGCCGGGGGGATAGGTGCGGTATTCCATATCAGGGCCCTCCATGTGGAGGGGTTAAGAATTGAACGCTCAAGTGAGATCCATGGAGGATGTGCACGTGACTCTAAATGGGTCAGGAACATCTGGGCCAGTCTAGCTGCTTGATAATATTTCACAAAATCTGGTACTGACAGCCCCCCCGGAGACCTATGCCTACACATGGTTGATTTAGATATTCAAGGACGCTTGTTAGCCCAGAAAAAACCCCATCACATCTCTCTGAACAGATCTCAGATCCCTCATTCGGACTGGAATTGGTAGAGCCCTGAATAGGTAGACGAGTCTACCTATTGATGTTTATTCTACCTACCCATGAGGTCTGCAAGGATTGCCAGGTCCCCAAATCCTGACGGATTTTTCTATACATAGGTAAGTAATTAGTTCTATAAACTAGGGATCGACCGATATTGATTTTTTAGGGCCGATACCGATACCGATAATTTGTGAACTTTCAGGCCGATAGCCGATAATTTATACTGATATTCTGGGAATTTTCATTTTTGAAAAAAAAATTAAAATTCCCACAAATCTGCTGAAAATTAATGTTTATTGTTAATGTGTATTTTTTATTTTTTTTTGTAAATCTTTCTTTTTCATTTATATTTAATATTTTGGTGTTTTTATTTTTATTACTTTTTTTTTTTAAACTAACTTTTAGCCCCCTTAGGGACTAGAACCCTTGTCCTATTCACCCTGATAGAGATCTATCAGGGTGAATAGGAGCTCACACTGTCCCTGCTGCTGTGTGCTTTGTGCACACAGCAGCATGGAGCTTACCATGACAGCCAGGGCTTCAATAGCGTCCTGGCTGCCATGGTAACCGATCGGAGCCCCAGCATTACACTGCTGGGGCTCCGATCGGAGGAGCAGGGGAGAGGGAATCCTGTGGGGGGCGCACTGCGACTGGGGTGGGGGGGGTGGGGGGGAGGGGCCGCACCACTGCTTAATACTGGGGGGAGGGGGGGCGCACTGCGCCACCAATGCTTAATACTGGGGGGGCTTGGGGGGGAGGCGCACTGCGCCACCAATGCCTAATATTGGGGGGGAGGGGGGGCGCACTGCGCCACCAATGTCTGATACTGGGGGGCTTGGGGGGGCGCACTGCGCCACCAATGAAGCTTAATCTCTAATTTATTCACATACAGGAGGCGGGAGCTGGCTGCAGGATCACATAGCCGGCTCCCGATCTCTATGAGCTGTAGCTGCGATCCGCGGCACCTGAGGAGTTAACTACCGCAGATCGCAGCTACAGCTCATAGAGGCCGGGAGCCGGCTATGTGATCCTGCAGCTCCCGCCTCCTGTATATGAATTAATGTGAGATTAAAGGGGTTGTCCCACTTCATAAAATAGCTTTTATCTAACCTATTTACCCCCAAACAACAAATCTTCCTATTCATCTTATAACCCAAAAGCTACCTTTCCTTCAAAAAATCTTGAAAAGCGATTCCATTGTTGATTTCTGTCTCCCTGGGATACGGCCACTTTCCTCCGGCCGAATCGCTGTGCCGCGCCTGCGCACAACGGCACTACAAATTATCGTGCCGCCTCTCCCTTCCTCTGAGTACGCGCACGTTCGCGCATGCGCTGTTTATCCCGTGTGTCGGAGATAGCGCAGCGCATGCGCGAACATCCGAACAGTTCGGGAGAGTCTGCGGAGCGAGAGGACGGACGTCGGAGGCTCTGGATATTTCATAAAAGGTAAGTATAAGATCTAGTTGCCCACTCACCACCGAATATCGAGTATTGGACAATAAAGGGGGCATTTTTAGTGACACTGTGGGCAACAATATAGGGTTTTTAGTGACACTGGGGGCAACTATCTTAATTTTAGGGACACAGGGGGCAACTCTATGAATTCTAGGGACACTGGGGGCAACAATATAGGGTTTTTAGTGACACTGGGGGCAACTATGTATTTTATGGAGACTGGGGGCAAATATATGTATTTTATGGAGGCTGGGGGCAAATATATGTATTTTATGGACACTGGGGGCAACTATATGTATTTTATGGAGGCTGGGGGCAACCATACGAATTTTTGGGACAATGGGGGGAAATATATGAATTTTATTGAGGCTGGGGGCAAATATATGAATTTTATTGAGGCTGGGGGCAAATATATGAATTTTATGGAGACTTGGGACAACTATATGTTTTTTATGGAGGCTGGGGGCAAATATATGTATTTTATGGACACTGGGGGCAACTATATGTATTTTATGGAGGCTGGGGGCAACCATATGAATTTTATGGACACTTGGGACAACTAAATGTATTTTATGGAGGCTGGGGGCAAATATATGTATTTTATGGACACTGGGGGCAACTATATGTATTTTATGGAGGCTGGGGGCAACCATATGAATTTTAGATATTACAGGTGTAGGACTGACATAAAATGCATATGTAGCAGAGCTAGGTATGCGCTGGTACTTTCTTAGTGATTGGTGAGGTGGGGATTATCAATATATGTCATATAAAGAATGGTGGAGAGATAGTACAGGTGTAGGACTGACATAAAATGCATATGTAGCAGAGCTAGGTATGCGCTGGTACATTCTCAGTGATTGGTGAGGTGGGGTTTATCAATATATGGCATATAAAGAATGGTGGAGAGATATTACAGGTGTAGGACTGACATAAAATGCATATGTAGCAGAGCTAGGTATGCGCTGGTACATTCTTAGTGATTGGTGAGGTGGGGATTATCAATATATGGCATATAAAGAATGGTGGAGAGATATTACAGGTGTAGGACTGACATAAAATGCATATGTAGCAGAGCTAGGTATGCGTTGGTACATTCTCAGTGATTGGTGAGGTGGGGATTATAAATATATGTCATATAAAGAATGGTGGAGAGATAGTACAGGTGTAGGACTGACATAAAATGCATATGTAGCAGAGCTAGGTATGCGTTGGTACATTCTCAGTGATTGGTGAGGTGGGGATTATAAATATATGTCATATAAAGAATGGTGGAGAGATAGTACAGGTGTAGGACTGACATAAAATGGATATGTAGCAGAGCTAGGTATGCGCTGGTGCATTCTCAGTGATTGGTGAGGTGGGGATTATCAATATATGTCATATAAAGAATGGTGAAGAGATAGGGTAATACACTGATATGTGGCCGAGTTCCATATAAGCTGGGTAATAGGTCAGTGATAATATCAGACACCGGGAAAGCTGGGTAATAAGTCTATAAGACTTATTACCCAGCTTTCCCGGTATCAGATATTATCACTGACTTATTACCCAGCTTTCCCGGTATCAGATATTATCACTGACTTCTGACTTATTACCCAGCTTTCCCGGTGTACAATATTATTACAGACTTATTACCCAGCTTTCCCAATGTACAATATTATCACTGACTTATTACCCAGCTTTCCCGGTGTACAATAATATTGTACACCGGGAAAGCTGGGTAATAAGTCAGTGATAATATTGTACATTGGGAAAGCTGGGTAATAAGTCAGTGATAATATTGTACACCGGGAAAGCTGGGTAATAAGTCTGTAATAATATTGTACACCGGGAAAGCTGGGTAATAAGTCAGTGATAATATTGTACACCGGGAAAGCTGGGTAATAAGTCTGTAATAATATTGTACACCGGGAAAGCTGGGTAATAAGTCAGTGAATATATCTATCTATATCTAGCACAGATCATATGGCTACTAGCTAACATGCATTTGGGCTGTAGTGATTTATTGTTTTTGCTGCACAGAATGGGTTTGTAACACAGGTTTTATGTGTAAGTGTATTAGAATGCAGGACAGCCACAAGTTACTCCATTAGTTCACTAGCATTGGTCAGTGGTCACTGAGTGATTCCCCAGCAGGGGGATGGGCTTTACATACTCTGCAGGCTCCATGTGGATGACTCATCCACATGAACGAGCACGGACTGAGCTCTGAGGGTGAGTCATGAGGGGGCGTGGCCTTCACTCAACTGCCTGAGAAGCAGGAAGTTATCAGGACATTTACTGCTGGTAAGATTGAAACAGCAAAGTGGGACAACCCCTTTAAGCTTCATTGGTGGCGCAGTGGCCATAGCTCCTCCCCTCCTCTTGTCCCCTGTCCTCCCATTGGCTGGAGCGGCAGCAGCAGCACAGGGGGAGGAGACACTGCTCCTTCTCCCCTGTGCTGCTGCTGAGGGAACACGGAGAGCGCTGTCAGCAGCGCGATCTGTGTTCCCAGGACGTTATCGGAATATCGGCAAAATAAATGCCGATACCGATAACGTTCAAAATCCTGAATATCGGCCGATAATATCGGTAAATTCGATAATCGGTCGATCCCTACTATAAACCATGTCAAGGGCCTTAGGTAACATAACTCCTAGGTAAGAGATGTGCTGGGGTCTGTGCTGGAACGGGAAATTTTGAATTAGTGATGATTTAGCGGAAGGAGGAGTATTACAAAGGAGCATTTCAGATTTGGTGTGGTTACACGGACAGGCCTGATGCTTCAGTGAAGGATCCTAACAGTTTTAATAGGGAAGGAAAGGAAATAATGGGGTTGGCAATAGACAATAGAAGGTCATCAGCGAAGAGACTTAGTTTATATTCCGTTCCCCCAATTGTCAAACCCTTAATGTCGGGGTGGGATCTTATATGGATTGCTAGGGGTTCGATGGCTAAGGCGAATAAGGCTGGGGAAAGGGGGCATCCTTGCCTCGTACCCCTTCTAATTGGGATATGGGAGGCCCTTGTAGTGGGTAGTTTAAGACAAGCTTCCGGCTTAGAGTAAAGATTGGATAGCTGCTAGGAAGGGGCCCTTAATTCCCATTTTTGAGAGGACTTTGTACAAATATGGCCAGGTGACAGTGTCAAAAGCCTTCTCAATATCAAGGGCCAACAGGGCTAAAGGGACTTTAGTTTTGTTGGAAGTTTGGATAATGTTTAAGATTTTTCTAATATTGTCAGGGGCTTCCCTACCTGGTATGAAGCCGACCTGATCCTTATGGATAAGGCTCGGATGGAATCTATTGAGTCTCCCTGCCAGGATGGAAGTGAAACGTTTGTTGTCAATGTTAAGTAGTGAAATTGGCCTGTAGTTGGATGGGAGTAAAGGGTCTTTGTTGGGTTTAGGAATGACTGTGATGGATCCATATGACATCCATATAGCGTTCCTTGCCGTGTGCCCTTACAGCAGTTTACGACCACATGCGGGGTGCTTATGTAAACTGCAGAATCAGGGTAATAAATACTGCATTTTCTTTGGCTGCTAACCCTTGATGTATTACGGGGAAAAAATGAATTAAAATGGAAAATCTGCCAAAAAAGTGGAATTTACAATGTTATCTCCTTTTTCTTTTAATTCTTGTGGAATACCTTAAGGGTTAACAAAGTTTGTAAAAATAAAGTTTAGTTTCTACAATGGTGTTATTTATGGGTGGTTTCCACTATGTAAGGCCTACTGCACACAAATGTTTCTGTTTTCCGTTTACGGAAAAAGACAACTTTTGCCATTTTTTTATACAAAGTTGGCATTTGACCGAGATATTATCTCACCCAGCATGGGTATATGTAAAATGACACCCTAAAACACATTGTCCAACTTCTCCTGAGTACGGCGATACCACATGTGTGACACTTTTTTGCAGCCTAGGTGGGTAAAGGGGTCCACATTACAAAGAGCACCTTTAGGATTTCACAGGGCATTTTTTACACATTTTGATTTCAAACTACTTCTCACACATTAGGGCCCCTAAAATGCCAGGGCAGTATAACTACCCCACAAGTGACCCCATTTTGGAAAGAATACACCCCAAGGTATTTCGTGATGGGCATAGTGAGTTCATGGAAGTTTTTATTTTTTGTCACAAGTTAGTGAAATATGAGACTTTGTAAGGAAAAAAATAAAATATAAAAAATCATCATTTTCCGCTAACTTGTGACAAAAAATAAAAAGTTCTATGAACTCACTATGCCCATCAGCGAATACCATAGGGTGTCTACTTTCTAAAATGGGGTCATTTGTGGGCGTTTTCTACTGTCTGGGAATTGTAGAACCTTAGGAAACATGACAGGTGCTCAGAAAATCTGAGCTGTTTCAAAAAGCGCAAATTCACATTTTTGTACCATAGTTTGTAAACGCTGTAACTTTTACCCAAACCATTTTTTTTCTTTTTACCCAAACATTTTTTTTTTACCAAAGACATGTAGAACAATATATTAAATTTGAGAAAAAATTATATAGAAATGTAGTTTTTAAAAAAAATATTACAACTGAAAGTGAAAAATGTCATGCTGCTGACAAAAAAAGGAAAAATGTCAGCAGCAATGAAATACCACCAAATAAAAGCTCTATTAGTGAGAAGAAAAGGAGGTAAAATTCATTTGGGTGGTAAGTTGCATGACCGAGCAATAAACTGTGAAAGTAGTGTAGTGCAGAATTGTAAAAAGTGTTCTGGTCATTAAGGGTGTTTAAGCTAGGGGGGCTGAGGTGGTTAAAATAAATGTTACTTTTTTTAAAGCATTAACTTTGATTTCTTTCAACATATTTTTGGTTATATGGCAAAGAAATTATTGCTTCGGGGAAGGGGGGGCGGGATCCAGGGGGGCCAAGTAAATTCTTGCCCAGGGTCCAATCAATATTAAAGACGGCCCAGCACTCAAGACCATTGCCAGTAAAATTTAAGAGGTGGGGTTTAAGGTCCTCTCCAGGTAGTATAGGGTACCATCTAAACTACTTTATTTCTTCCCTGGGGTCTCCCAGCTGTGTTGGTGATATGGAGAAGCCCGAAGAATGATCTTACTTATCTTCTGGGTGTGCCCTTTGATAGCCGGAAGTATGGCTTACCACATCCAAATTCACTTCAAGTTCTTCCTAAGACGCCTTCTTTCTGCTCCATCACTATAATATCCCTATGTGGTGCATCCATCCATCTGTGGTGCATCATCTGGTCAATAACACAAGAGCACGTACCCCTTGTCTATGGAAACAGATGTTGACCTCCACAATGGCGCTCTGGTTTAGTAAAATTCAGGAGGTCAAGAGAATGGAGGACCTAACTGCATCTGTGAGGGGTACACCTGCCAAATTTTATAAAACATGGCGACACTGGATATTGTTCCAGGGCTCTAAGGAGTTTACAACTTTGCTGGCAGCCTAACCAGGACAGGGTTACCACCCTTCCCTCTTTTTTTATTTTATTTAATACCATTCTCGTCCCTGACTTTCTAACTTTGTTCTTCCTTTATTCTTCTATCCCATCTTAATGTTCTAACCTTCATTAGGCATTATTACATATTTGTGTTGATTATGCCCAGGTCTTTGGTTTTGATAAATACATCAGTTTCACTAGATTGACTATTGACAGCATGCTCACAGCCGGGATCAGTGTTTTGAGGATCTGTGATTTGTGGACCAATACACATTGCAGTGTGTATGAGGACTAATACAGAGAAAAATGGTTACAAATTTCTCTAGGCTCTGTGACTTGGGTATATTATTTAATTAATCAAAAACACATATATAGATTTTTTTAAAGGGATTAGGGTACTTTCACACTAGCGTTTTTCTTTTCCAGCATAGAGTTCTGTCCTAGGGGCTCTATACCGGAAAAGAACTGATTAGGCATATCCCCATGCATTCTGAATGGAGAGCAATCCATTCAGGATGCATCAGGATGTCTTCAGTTCAGTCTTTTTGACTGTTCAGGACGGAGATAATACCGCAGCATGCCACAGTTTCATCTCCGGCCAAAAATCCGGAACACTTGGTGGAATTTTTTTTACATAGGAATGCATTAGTGCCGGATCTGGCATTCAAAATGCTGCAAGGCCGGATCCGTCCTTCTGGTCTGCTCATGCACAGACCGAAAAAAAATGTGAAAAAAAGAAATGCCGGATCAGTTTTTCCGGATGACACCGGAAAGACGGACCTGGCATTTCAATGCATTTGTAAGACGGATCTGGATCCTGATCAGTCTTACAAATACCATCAGTTGGCATACGTTTTGATGGATCCGGCAGGCAGTTCCGGCGACGGAACTGCATGCCGGATTCCTCTGCAGCAAGTGTGAAAGTAGCCTTAATATGTTCTGATATTCTGGTCTTCCTATACAGGATGTTCTTCCTGTACGTCCTATATACTGTTTAGTACATGGGCACTCTATGATATATATTACTGACGTACTGCTGCATGTTAATGTTTCTTTAATTTCCCATTTAAATATGTTTACTTTCGATATTATTGTGGTTGTTTTTCTATCAAATTTAGTGATTCTACAGTTGCTACATAGACCACACCTATAGAATCCTTTGAGATTTTCCCATGGTGTAATTATGGACCTTTCTTTCTGTCTTTTTATTTTTGGGGCTACTTGTAGTTCTATATTAGGGGCCCTTGTATACACTATAGGCAGGGCCGGTGCCACCATTAGGCGAATTAGGCGTTCGCCTAGGGCGCCCGCCTGCCGGGGGCGCCCTGGTGGGCTCCCCCTGTCTGGGGCTGCAGCCCTGGGCGAGCGGCTCTTGAGCCACCCCCAGCGCCATTACAGGGGGGCCAGGAGGTGGAGGTCCTTCTGAAATATGGCAGAGCAGGCATCTGCTTACCCTGATGGCAGGTGCCTGCTCTGCCAGTAAATAATCGGAGGAGAGGAGGCGGGCGGCAAGGGAGGCTGTTCTAGCAGCTCCCCACTCCTCCCTCGCGTGTCCTCTGTGATGCAGGAATATGACGTCATTCCGGCCCCAGCATACTAAACGGCGTGCTGGAGGACTGAGGAGCTGCACCACACTGGACCCCAGGGAGGTGAGTGTTTAAGTGTTTGACTAAGTGAGTGTCTGCCTGTGTGTGTGTGTATGTCAGTGACTGGGTGTCTGTCAGTAAATGTATGTGCGTCTGTCACTGAGTGTCTGTGTGTGTGTATGTCAGTGAGTGTATGTCTGTCAGTAAATGTATGTGTGTCTGTGTGTTTGTCAGTGAGTGTCTGTCAGTGAGTGTGTGTATGTTTGTCAGTGAGTGTCTGTCAGTGAGTGAGTGTCTGTCAGTGAGTTTCTGTGTGTGTGTGTTTCAGTGGGTAGGTGTATGTCTGTCAGTGAGTGAGTGTGTGTTTGTCAGTGAGTATGTCTGTCAGTGAGTCTCTGTGTACGTCATTCAGTGAGTGTCTGTGTGTGTGTCTGTCAGTAAGTGAGTGACATGAGGGGGCGGCAAAATGGATCTTTGCCTAGAGCGGCAAAAATCCTTGCACCGGCCCTGACTATAGGTGGTCTTTTTGGGATAGTTGTCGCCAATATTTTATCTTCTTGTAATAAATGCCAATGTTTTCTTATAATAGTGGATATTTTTTAATATTCCACATTAAAAGGCAATATTAATTTAGATGAATCTTCTATTTCTTTCCGCATTTTTTGTTTGATAGAATGTTTGTCTAATCTAATTCTCTTACTTTGTTTAGTGAATCCACTAATAGAGATAAGGGATATTTTTTCTCTAAAAATTGGACCTTCATGGACTCTGCTTCTGTTTTTAAATTGGTCGTCTTGTGTACCTTTTGAGTCGATGGAACTGGCTGAATAGTATATTTAGCAACCAACGAGGTAAATGATAGGTGGTATTTAATATGGAACTATTTTTTGCTACTGATTTTTGGCAAGTACTGCATATAAATTTCGGTCCCTTGACCTCTATATTGAGATCTAAGAACTGTATTGATTACATGCCCACATTTACATACAAATTTTTAATTGAACTGGTTATTGTTCAGATCCTCTATGAATGCCATTAGTTTCTCATACGTGTCTTTTCAAATTAAAATATCGTCGATATACCGTTGCCAGAGCACCAGACTCGTCCCCAGCCTATGTGTTATATCTACCTGTTCCCAAGCAGCCATAAATAGATTGGCATAGCTGGGGGCGAGTCTGGTGCCCATGGCGGTACCGGTCATCTGTAAATAATAATTGGATTTGAAATAAAAATTATTGTGGGTAAGAACGTACTTAAAGGGAACCTGTCATGTGGATATTTGATTATAATCTAACTAATTATATACAATCATTAACTACTAAAAAGTACCTTAGATGTATTCACTTACTGGTGTGACAGATGGTTACCTCATAATATACACACAAAGATGCCACATGCCACATGCTAATGAGCTGATTTGAGTCCAGCTTGATGTCAGGGAATCCAACGTTTTTTTAATTCAGAGCTATAGCCACTCCCCTGCCCACCTGCTGCTGATTCCTATGGAAAATAACTGTCAATCAGCAGCAGGTAGGTGGGGAGAGTCAGGAGCTCATGAATACTCAGGACTCATCATTATGAGCTGGAGCTTTTCAATACAAGATGTTGGCAGATTGACTGGGTCAATTAAAGAAAGTGACCCAGCATTTTGCTAAGAGAATCAGTCACTTATTTATGTTGCTCTTAGGACACCATAAAACTGGTGACAGGTTCCCTTTAATGTTATCCAATATAAAATGTACTTGTTCTATTTTTAAATCGTTTTTCTGAGTTAATATGTTGTGTTTCAAGCAATTTGCTCCGATAGTCACTGCTCGGGTTCCTCAGGAAGGCACTTTCCTTCTCAAGAATATTTACCTGTAATTTTGTTCTGGTCACTCGTAACTCTGTTCTGTGGGTCACTATAGCATGAATCAGCTCCACATGCATCACTACCTTGAAAGCATCCCATTCCATTATCGGATTAGAGGTACCCTCATTCTCATTACAGTAACTAGTAATTTCTTGGCGATTCTGAATCACTACTGGGAAAACATCTAGTAACCATATAGGGTTCAAGTGCCATCCTCTAGTAGGTGGGGTTATGGGCTGGGTTATCACCACTAATAAAGGGGCATTATATGAAATGGCACTGGGAAGATAATCACTGGCAGTTATACATGGCAGCAAATGCCAGATCAGTGTGGGAAAGAGAAGTGGTCATTACAGGGTGGCTGGAGAATTGCAATAAAGTGAGGTGTCAATGCCTCTATATCTTCACCAGATCATAAGCCTCTGCCCAGCACTGCAAGGATTTTTTATGTGCGGGTTGTGGATATAGGCGTGTGTCAACTGCGGTACTTTAAAAACCAGAAGAGTAGGTCCTGTCAATGAGAACTTAAATGCTTGCCATTCAAGGGGCTCCAGAGATCTTACTACCATTTAAACTCTGAGAACGAGTCCCAACCTGTGTAGGCCAAAAAAAAAAGTCCGAAAGCATATGTAATGCTAGCGTAAAGCATTATGAAACAGCAAACATAAGAAACTCCACTGAGTACTGGATAGCCATATACACGTCAGACTTTCAGGGTTCAGCGTGGACTGGTTGGAGTTTTTTGCCTAGCTAGTCAGATGCGTCCTCTGGAGTGGTGAAGAATCGTGTCTTCTCGCCGTCCTGTAGTCTCAATCTTGGGCGAACTTGGGTAAATTCTATTCTTTGTCACTGCACCTCAGTGGTGAAGTCTGGAAAATAGAAAAGTTCCTTTCCTCTACCGGTACATGGTGACACTGGATATTGTTCCAGGGCTTCCAAGGAAGGGGTTACCGCCCTTCCCTCCTGTTTTTGACTCCGATCTCCTCCCTGACTTTATAACTTTGTTCTTCCTTTATTCTTCTATCCTATGGCTATCTTAATGTTCTAGCCTTCATTAGGCATTATTACATATTTGTGTCGATTATTCCAAGGTCATGGGTTTTGATACATACTTAATTTGCGTTGTCCGTCACTGCACCTCAGAGGTGAAGTCCAGATAAAAGAAAAGGCTAGTATTTGCAAACTTGATTTCCCCCTTCTTATGCGTAGCAGCCAGAAAAGCATCTCTATCCCTATAGTTCAGGACCTTCATAACAAAGGACATGGTGCAGCTCCCACCAGCAGAGGTTTAACAGATATGTGGTGACAAGATAACCCTCAAACATGTTGGTTACAGTTTTCTGCATCCTCTGCTCTCCTGTAACACAGTTCATTTGCTGTTGAAGTGTGTGAGAAGCGTATCCCCCGGCGTATGCCACATCCTTCATATTACCTAATGTCTTCTCAACTTCACTGGTTCTATCCTTTATCTTGTCAATACATCTAAGAAAGTTCAGATAAGATTGCACGTGGTCGATCTTGGCTGTTAAATCCTTGGTTGACAACAGAGGAAAGCCAAGCAGTGCAAATGCTGCGGAGGTTGTGGATACTGCTAAAATGATGTCTACCATATCATCCGGTTAAGCAGTTATAACACCAGCAGGCGTGTACACTGAGCTAATTGTGCAGTCCACATGTTTAGCTTATATATGTAATCAGAAGCAGACCCCCAGACTAGGGATTTGTATAGAGCAGGAAATAAGGGTTAGCAAGAGTCCAACCTACTTCAGTTACTGGTGGGGCACCCCGTAGGCTATAATTCACAGCAAGTCTGCAGAATAGGCGCTTGTAAATTGTAGACAGTAAGGGGTTAAGTGAAAGGTTAATAAGAGCACCTTAAGATTAACAGCACATATGCAGGGCATGTTGGAGAGGGAGGTCACAGAGCAGGTTCTTCAGCCTTCACTGTCCATCAGAAGAGGGAGACTCTGTTAGGCTAATTCACCTGCAATGCAGATAACCAGCAAAGGGGTGAGAATGCCAGTGTCTGGAATGAGGTCAATATGGCACCCACCTATGAGATATAGCAGAGATTGTTCTCCAGCTCACCACACACAGTTTCTGAGGGTCAGAGATCCGGCTGTGTAAAGTGCAGAACGTCAGGAGAGTCGGGCACTGATGGCTACTTCCTGCCCTTTAGGCCCGGGTCTCCTACTCTTGTATGGGACAGAAAAATCCAAAGTGGGCAGTCTGCATCCACCTCAGTATCTCCAATTTTAGGATCAGAGCTCCCAGGTGATTAGATCAGCTTTAAGAAGGCAGATGATCCGGATATAAGCAGGATTCCACAGGCACTTAAAGCTAGCGTGTCCTTACTTCAGGTGCTCCAGGCCACGCTCCACCTGTAACCGATTTTTTTCCCCCCAATAAATTTTTGGATGTGGGGCAAAAAAACCTGCAATTCAGTTTTTTTCCCTCACTTTCGGATGCAGCAATACCAATTATGTTTATTTTTATAAATTTGATGAAAACATCTGTAAAGCGCTGTGGAATATGTTAGCATTATATAAGTGAGTAAAATAAATGTTACTGTTAAGGGGCTTGAACCTGTGATCATTTGAGCACTTGTACTTCTGTATTATCGTGAATAGCAATTTTACCGATATTCTATTATACCCTGCCACCCAGTGAATATATGACTAGAGTCCTGATTGGAGGAAAGAGGGAGCACGCTCCCTCTGTCTAACCACTCAGATGCCGTGGTCACTACTGACTGCCACATCTGAGGGGTTAATGGCTAGAAACTGAGCTATGAAGCTCCTGGTTCCACACCACATATGTAAATTATTGGTCATTAAGTACTATTTGGTCAGAAGAGGTCAAATAAACTAAATTGTATTGAGAGCATTAGGTGTTAAACTTGCACAGTATATTGAGCATGCCCACGGCATTTGGAGAAATGGTCACAATTGCCCCTTATCGCTCTACCTCATCACCCATTATGGCGCTACCTTTTCTCTACCCTTGTGCTTGTGGTTTGGAATTTTTAGCTGGCACCTGAATTTAAAAAAAAGTACTGTATATCAAAGTGGTTTTAGGTTAGTGCTGCCGTTAAAAGTCTCTGGAAACGGCTCTTCAGCCTGAGGGTACATTGCTGAAGTAGAATGTGCAGATGTCTCTGAAGAGGTCTTTCCGTATCTGAAGCACATGCATGTGGCTTATCTAGTTCTTGGAATGGCTGCCACACTTGTCCCTGCCATTTTTAAAGTTCTCTGTAAGAAAATGACGCGACATTGTGGTAGGTGTGGATTAAGAAAAAAAAAGGAAGAAGTCATATTTGTCCTTAATACTTTTTCTTTTTTATGATCCACTACTGATTTTTAATTCAAAAACTGCATCTAAGAAAGTGAACATGTGGCAGCACTCTTACTGAAGCTGCCGTGCGTTCGCAATCTGAATAATATAAGACTCATCTTGTTTATTCATTTTTGGCTTCCACATTTGCCCACAAAAATAACGTCTGCCTGGAATTTTTTGCTAAGTTTTACAAAAATACAAAACAATTGGTCTGCATCGCTGGATCTGTGGCTTTATAATGGACTGCAAATAATCAGCTCCGATACATTTGTAACAACTATACAATTAATCTAAGGCCACATGCACGTGATCGTAGCCTGTTTTGCCGTCCGCAAATTGCAAATCCACAAAACACAGAGACTGGCTGTGTGCTGAATGGAATGTCCAACCCATAATAGAACAGTCCTATCCTTGTCCGTAATACGTACAAGAATAGGACATGTTCTATTTTTTTTTGCAGGTGCCGCTGAATGGACATACAGATGCGGGCAACACACTGTGTGCTGCCCACATCTTTTTCGGGACAATTAAAGTGAATGGGTCGGACCTAATCCAACCCACAAAACATGGGGATCAGACACTAACTAAAACAACGGTTGTGTGCACGAGTCTACAACTTGCTGTCACCTAACATTTTTAGAGCTGTGATTTAGCTGTAACAACACGGCGAAGTTGCGTATTGGGTAAAAGTGTGCAACTTGTGACACAAAATCCATCAAGTCTGGATGTTTTGAGACTGTCCCATCACAGTATGTCGTGTCTCATATTGTGGCATCATTGATAATCATTATCAGCCTCAGTTTTATAAAACAAGCCATGGATGGATATATAATAACGTATACATTACTAGCCATGCAGACAACAGTGCAGAATATCATCTAGAAGTCAAACACATGACAAATAACACATAACAAGCACATGGAGCGCAGCACGCATGACCACCTCTATATTAGAAGGGAGGACAAAGACTCCCCATACTTGTGATAAGCAGGGGTCCCTGCGGTCAACCCCCTCCCTGATCAGACATTTATCACCTATGGACAGCTGATTAGTGTTCATTATGAGACAACCCCTTTAAGATACAAAGAACCTCCAGAACTAAAACTGCATTATCTTCAGAACAGATACAATTGTAATGACTTACTGTGCTTTGAATCTCCCTCTTGACTCTTTCACAGGAGCAGCTATAAAAGCACCTTAAGCAAACAGAGCATGATGAGCAGCAACTGCGCCGAGGCATCTTTTCTGCTGATAGAAGGAAATAAGTAAGGTTTAATGGTTGTAATTTCCATATGACAGAAGAGAATGGTTACAGGTAGGACCTCACTCACACTCAGCCCAGTATCATCGCCAGTCACAGCGTGACAAGACTTCTGCTGGTGCAGATCAAAAAAAGAACTTTACAGAACAAGTTAAACCAGACTGGGAGGGTCACAAGCAAAAATGTGACAATAGTCCAAGGAAGCCCCTCTCCTGTGTGCGAGACAATACAAATATAAGGAAGACCCACTGCAGCCTATGTTTGCCTTATGAAGTCCGTCATCTGTGTTCTTAAGAGGAGGACACTAAGAAGAGACTGACTAATAGCCTAGAGCTGACTGGAATGGTTAGGAATGCATGTTTTGGCGTGATGGTACAAGGTGGCTCAATACTGCTGTGCGTCATTATGACCTGAAGACATTTCTACCTAGACATCAAGAAGATCACACTCAGTTTCTGTAGAACATCAAAATGTAGTAAACCCATAAAAATATTCCAAATGAAAATGCCATGTACTCTCCACACCCCGCCCATGGAGACAAATCTAGGGATTCACATTCTGACCTTACAGCTATAGTATTTTGTGGCTTAGTCAAGGGTGTCATCCCTTCTTTAGAACTCAGCATCCAGCTCATAAAATGTGCAGATATTTTAAGATACAAGTAGTAAATTGTTTAGGCCTTGTCCACAGTTGTGACATGGCTGGTCCTGAGAAGAAAAGAAGTAACACACCACTTAGCATGAAAAGAACCCAAAGATGCCAGACCATGGTTGAGTGTACTTACTGTCCACAGAAATGGATCACACAAGAACACTATGGGGCAGATTTATCATTGGTTTATACCACTTTTATGGCTATAATTTGTGGCTTTTCACACTTATGTAAGCTGTCAAGAAAAATGGGTGGGGCTTAGTAGAAAATTGTGTGAAACCGGTAAATTGAATGAGTGGGGCTTAGCGGGAAGAGGTGTGACACAGGGGTAAATTAATAGTGGAAATCTACACAAGCTCATAGCTGGCATACATTTAAATTCTTGACGCACAACCTCCCAGAAGATGCACAATTTATTAAAGGGGTTGTCAGGTATCAGGATGCAACTGATGTGTGTGGTGGGTGTCGAGAGTGAGACCCCCACCAATCTAAAACAGATGACCTATCCTGATAAGTCATCAATTTCATGAAAACAAAAATATCCCTTTAAATATTGCAGCCCCAGGAGACTTCATAAGGCCCCAGGCTGTCACAGCACAAAAACGGCTCCTGCGATCCTGTAGTGCGGGAGCAGTATGACACCAAAATGACCACTCAGATGCTGTGGTTGCAAGTCAGTGCGGTGTAAAACAGTAGGTACCCACTGACTATGGTGCCCACATAACTACTGAGCAGCCGCCATTGCTAAAGACCAGACATCGGCTGTACATGTATGGTGGATGTTGGGAGTGGGTTAAGCGGGTGCCCCAGGATTTAAAGGGAACCTGTCACCAGGATTTTGTGTAAAGAGCTGAGGACATGGGTTGCTATTACCGCTAGCACATCCGCAAATTAATCTGAGAGGAGTCCTGTATGTGTGATGAGTCAGGGACAGGACTCATCTCAGGTTAATTTGCATATGTATCAAATCGTTTTTTTTACACAATAAAAGCACACAGAGCTATGAGGACTGGGTATTGCGGATGTGCTAGCGGCCATCTAGCAACCCATGTCCTCAGCTCTATACACAAAATCCCGGTGACAGGTTACCTTTAACAATTGATGACCTATCCCTAGGATAGATCATAAATATCAGTCTGTTGTTCGGTAGAAGCCTTGGTGCTGCAAATAGGCTCCGCAACTGCACAACTCTGCCCACTATGTAGTGCACGGAGCTGGTCATCGCTGTGCCTCTCCCATGCATTTCGGTAGGGGCAGCACTACAGTAACTAGATCCATCCACTACACGATGGACGGAGCAGTGTAGTTCCGATGCCGGAGCAACTCCCAAACAGCTGATCAGTGGAGGTGCAGGGTGTTGAACCCCGCCAATCTGATATTTGACCTAATCTAAGGATACGTCATCAACTATTCTCTTTAAACTATTCTGGAACTCTGTAGGCCAACTGTACTGAAAACTGGAAAAGACACCACAAAAATACTAAACCATTAGACAAACACTTTTTTTATAACAAATATTTTTGCATACATGACCACCACAGGGCAGTGCAGAAGCTGCTGTCAAGGGTGCAGGCAGGTAAGGTACCTTTTTAATATAAATGGCCTAAATTCACCTGTAGAGGTTTCCAAGGATGTGCATTAGCCCAAAAACATAATGGGGCACATTTACCAAGACCGGCTTTTTATGACGAGGTGTGTGCCTCATCAGAAATTAGGCGCATCTGTGGCAGTCCTTGCAGCTGGTGTGAAAAATTTGCCAGCTCCTGGATGTCCTTGTTTTTTTGCTAACATGTACACCTGTTTCCAGGCGGCATGCCCCCATCACATCCAACTGGTGGACATGTATTAAAACCGGCAGTGCAACTAAATACTGTCACGCGGCTGGTTAAAAAAGGGGACTTGTAACTATTTTACTACTAAAATAGTCACAAGACCCTTAGTGACCCAACGAACACCAGTTATGTGCCTTGTAAGGGCTCATTCAGATGGCAGTAGTGCTTTGCGGATCCGCACATTGCTGCAACCATAATAGAAAATACCTATTCTATCTTTTCCGCGGAGCCGTGGAACGGAATCACGTATACGGACAGCACACAGTGTTCTGTCCGCATCTTTTGCAACCCCATTGAAATGAATGGGTCCGCACCCGATCCGCAATACGGCCGTCTGAATGAGCTCTTAATGAGATCAGAGCAATCAGACTGGTCCAATCTGAAGCTCAAATAAATGTACATTACAAAGATGGCAGGAGCAACAGCTTGTCAGAACACATAGCATACCAACCCCCCAATATATGGGTTTTCAAAGAGCAACATAAGCATGGGAGTTTTCCAGTCAGGCTCTATTCACACTGGGGAGATTACACCAGTTTTGATAAAAGGAAAACAGGCTTACTTCCCCATAGCAACCAATCAGATTCCACCTTTCATTTTTCAGCACTCCTTTTCAAAATGAAAGGATGAATCTGATTGGTTCATCCCTTTGATAATCCTCCCCCGCTGTGTCTTCAGTGCACATCTGTAGTATAGAGCAGGAACGCTCCTGATGCACACATGATACGTATCCATTGGCCTCAATTCACCCAATGATGGCTTTTTATGGTACAGTAAAGAACAGTCCACTGTGCTTTTCTATGCAGACACACAGTATGTCCTCACTGGCCACTGATACACCAATCAGCCATAACCTAAAAACCCTCCTGCCTAATATTGTGTAGGTCCATTTATGCCACCAAATCACTCGGAGAGGCATTGGGTCCACAAGACCTCGGAAGGTGTCCTGTGCTATATGGCACCAAGATGTTAGATCTGTTAAGTCCCGGTGGCGCCTCTATGGATCGGGCTTTGGAGGCCAGGTTGACATCTTTGTCATGTTCCTTACACCATTCCTGGACAGGTTTTACAGTGTGGAAGGACGCGTCGTCCTGCTGAAGGAGACCACTAACTACCATTAAGGAATACTGTCTAGGTGGGTGGCGTGTGTCAAAGTCACATCCACAGCAGAATTTGCCCCTCAAAGTCAGATTTTACACATTTTTCCACTTTATAGCACGACAACAAGAACTGACTGTTCACTGGCTTCCTAATATATCCCACCTCATGGCCTCAGGTGCCATTGTAATGAGAATCAATGATATTCAATATTTTTATGTTATGGCTGGTCAGTCAGTGCATAGTCACAGAAATATCTGCACCTAATGTGACAGGCAAGTCCTGGCTTTATATCACAGCACATTCCCCAACCGGCTTCTCAGGGTACTGCCGAGGGGATGCACGTCCTGTCACCAGCTTCCTTTTCCTTTACTTACAGTAGTATTGGTGCGGGTGTGATATTCTTTGTATTTAACCATTACATTACAAGGAATGAGGAACTTCACAAGCCCCCCTAGGCAAATACAGGAACGGACAAGTATCCACAGCTACTGTGCTGCATAATTGTAAGAACAAGGCCGAATTATTTGCTGCTAATTCTCACAGTTTTATGTGTTTTTGTCATATTTAATAAAGACATTTTACTATTTTCAATACGGAGGTTGTGTTTACTTGATATCGGTTATGGTGATTTAGCATTTAAAATGTCTCTGTCCGAATTTTGTTATTTGGTGCTTTAACATATAGGACATGACAATCTCATTCTAAGGGCTCATGCGCACACATCATATAGGACATGACAATCTCTTTCTAAGGGCTCATGCGCACAAACATATTTTCTTTCCGCTTCCGTTCCATTTTTTTGCGGACCGCATTCGGAACCATTCACTTCAATGGGTGTGCATTCCGTTTCCGTATTTCCATTCCGCAAAAAAAGTAGTGCATGTACTATTATTGTCCACAAATCATGGTTCGGGGCCCCATTCAAGTCAATGGGTCCACAAAAAATACGGAATGAACACGGAACGCATCTGTATGTCATCTGTATTTTGCGGATCCATACTGTAGAAATGCTATGCCCAGCCCATATTGCTCATGTGTTTGGTGATTAATAAGTTACTGTTTCTGATCCGCAAAAAACGGATCACATACAGAAACCATATGGATATGTTTTGTGGAATAACGGAACGGAACAGGACTTAAATCAGAGGGAAAAAAAACTCAGATACGGAAAGGATCTGTGAAAATGGACCGCAAAACAACATCTCCCCCTGTAACTATCACAGCTTCTAACAGTATATATGGTTGTGGCAGTTGAAGGATGGAACTGAGACCAGCTCAGTGATTTCTTAAAGTGGACAGAGAAAGGAAAAAAAGAACAAACAGCAGGTGGCGCTATATATCATTTTTAATCACATACAATTACAAAAGTATTCAGCTAGAGGTGCTGGTTTGAAATAGTAGAATATTTTTTGTAGTACAACTCATTTTAATCGGGTTATCCCGCCTCGCTGTTTCTACGTCCCTAGGTGCC
Organism: Bufo gargarizans; assembly: GCF_014858855.1. NCBI lineage: Eukaryota > Metazoa > Chordata > Amphibia > Anura > Bufonidae > Bufo > Bufo gargarizans. Next base: position 118,342,768 of record NC_058088.1, read on the forward strand.
CAGGACTTCGGAAACAGCCAAGCGACTCCCATCGTAGTAAATAGGAGCTACACTAACATAGCAGAACAAACTACGCTGCTGTTCCCGAAACTCCAGGAGTAAGCTGATAAGCTGCGATATCATCTATTGTGAATGGTGCATCCTGTATTATCTACACAGAGGTGTTACTTGTCTTTGCAATTCTGCCTGTGGTGATAGTGATAATGTCTACTGAAAATGTACCTGTACAGAACAGGAAATCGTCAACTGAAACTGATTGACTGCATTTTAGATGCTGTCCAGATCACAGCAATGGCCTCTGCTTAGCGTGTAGGCTAGAAAAAGCTCCTGATGTCCCATGTGCTAATCATGTCCATCGGGCTCCACTTACCAAACAGACGCCAAAGTATAATGTTAGCATCCATAAGGCCAGTATACGCGGGTATGCTGAGGAAAAGGGGTATGGAATAGGAAAGTAGGCTACACTGTTGTATACACTGGTATCCAGTAAAAGCCTATCTTACCATGGGACCCACCGGCCAACTTATCCCACTGTATGCCTATAGAGCGGGGTGTGTCACAGTGCTCGGTCTCAGTGGTGGTAGCTTGGAACTGAACCCGAGTTCAGGAAATGGTTTTGTACAGTACAAATTCATTTATGCGAAGTCTCGCGAGACTTGAAGCAATAACTTCGACTCATCGGAGCCAATACATTCTAATACTGTATGGAGCTCCTGCTCCGTACATTATTAGAACAAAGTTTTATGCGAATCGACTTCGGATGTTTCATCCAAAGTCCATTCACTCATCCCTAGTGATCAACATCAGGTATGTTCAACTGAATAGGAAGGAGCCCACATAGGAGTGAATGGGAGGACGTGATTACAGCAGCTCACTGCTGTAGTTGTGACAGCGAGTGTTGAGGATGGGTTGAGACGTATGCATATATATATCCATACATGCATGAAAATAAGTGCGTGCATGTGTGATATATATGCATGCACTGGCTGCCACATCATAGGATGATGTGCGCAGGTGTGCCCAGCATCTGCACACGTCTGCCCCTAGTGGTCCACAGGGACTCATTGTGGCCCCTGTGGAAAATATGTGCCCTCAAATAGGTATTTGTATATATATATATATTTATATATATATATATATATATATATATATATATATATATATATGTGTGTATATATTTTTATATGTAGAGGGAAGTGTATTCAATTCAACTCTTATCAACAGTTCATCCCCATGTTTAGAGTAAAACTTGTGCTGTTAGCCTGTAGGATAACAGCTGATTAATATCTAGTCCTCTTTTGTTCAGGCCCCAAACAATCAGACTCTCTGGCACCGTTCGTCAGGGGGCTTTCTAACCAAAGACATCATAAACCTGTTTTCAACACCTCTGCCCCATGGCCATGCCCCTACTCCCAGCATTTTGGGACTGGGGGGAGGACTCTGGGGATTTGAGGAAGGCACACTATGATGTCACATGCCTGATGAGGGGGGAGGTGGGCTGTTTCTGTGGCTGATATAGGAGCCCCAAGCTAGGAAGAGGGTCTCTTGCAGCCAGACTAGAACCAGAGACACATGGGAGAGAGCAGCTCCATGACAACCACCTGGAAAAGGACTACTAACTCTGGAAGCCTTAAGGCCTCGTGCAATATGCAGGCACCGGCCATGTGCTGCCCGCATTACGGATGTGTACCTATTCACTTGAATGGGTCCGCAATCCGGAGTTATGGTGCGGAACGGAGGCACGGAACCCCATGGAAGCACTACAGAGTGCTTCCGTGGTGTTTCTGTCTGTGCCTCCACACCGCAAAAAATAGAACCTGTACTATTTTTTTGAAGTGCGGACGGATCACGGACCTATTCAAGTTTTTTAATATAACAAGAAAAACGGTCCAGCTTCACTGAAGATACTTGAGGCTTTATTTAAATCCCGTGCAGATAAAAACCAACATACAGCAATGCAGAAAATCGACCGGTTTCTGATCACTACAAGTACGGATCCTTAGTCATGATGTCAAGATAGACTGCTTAAAATGAATACCATATTTGATGTGGATAATAAAGACATGCAGGATACTCTGAATTTGAAGATTCAAATGTCATCCCTGGAAAAACTGCTCACTAAGGAGATGAGAACCTGGTGGGATTTAACATCTTTGAGGCACATCATGACTAAGGATCCGTTCTTGTAGTGATCCGAAACCGGTTGATTTTCTGCATTGCTGTATGTTGGTTTTTATCTGCATGGGATTTAAATAAAGCCTCAAGTATCTTCAGTGAAGCTGGACCGTTTTTCTTGTTATTTTGGAACTTGCTGTGCACCAAGGTTCAGGACGAGGTCCGGGCTCCTGGTTCCCTGTGGATGAGCGCGACATTTTCCAGTGTTGTTATTCAAGTTTTTTAGAATATTACGAATATTCTAAAAAGCGAAGTTATAGCAATATAGCGAATATTCGTAAAATACACATATAGACTGCAATTTAGATAATATAGTGCTATAGCAATTTTTTAACAGTGTACATATTTTCCAAAACTGAAGTTCAGAAGAGGCAAAAATAAATTAGACAAAAAAAAAGATTATAGCACTATATTAGCTAAATTGCAGTCTATATGTGTATTTTACAAATATTCGTAATATTGCTCTAACTTCGTCTTTTAGAATATTCGTAATATTGCTCTAACTTTGTCTTTTAGAATATTCGTAATATACACGTAAAATACACATATTAGCCTAGCCATAGTCATAGGAATGTTGCCTTATACTGTCAAAAGAAAAATCGCAATACGCAGATAATTAAATTGTATATTATTCGCAATAAATAGAATAATGACGAATATTCGATTTCAACGAATTATCGCGAAATCGAATATGGCACCTCCCGCTCATCACTATGTGCAACAAATATTGTCACAAAATAGGGGTAGTGAAACAATTTTACACATAAAACTGTTAGTAAATGACCCTCACTGACTGTGTGAGAGTGGCCAATGCTATGCAGCACCATGCATGGTAAAATCACAGGATAACGTGGCCTCAGAGTTTTCCTTTTCGACCACTGCTGAGAATCCCACTTTGAGTCACTGCGTTACCTTACCACCCATACAGGATAGGTTTTTCTCCGCTCCAGTCCTCAGGGACCCGCAGCAGGTCATGCTTTCAGACTTGAATAGTTGCAATTGTAGACGAGACCCAAAAATTACCACCTGCTGGGTTTCTTTCAGAATTGAAATTGAGAAATGCGCAACCTGCACATGTTGCGGAATATGTGCGTTTTTTCTGCGCTGACTTGCAGAAAAACCGCAGTGTAGTACTGTACCAGCAAAGTGTACAGAAATTTGAGTGGATCTTATTTGCATTTATCTGCACCCATGTGCATCTGGCCTTAAGATGGTTAATAAACAATCTCCCATTTACTAAAATTCTGTTCAAATTGATTAAATGAAACTAGAGGAAAAAAACTATTGAAATGAATGGAACAATAACCAGGGAGTCTCTATAAAGTCTCATTCACACGTCCGTGTCCGTGCTGAAATCCATGAGCAGGTGGTCAGTGATGCATCCATGAGGATGTCCATGAAGGATCCGTGTTTGGTCCATGTGTCCGTTTTTTGCTGTCCAGGTGCCATCCGTGTTTCACGGACTCTGAACAGCTGTAAAATAATCTTCAAAGCATCTCTTCTTAATGATCCGCCAAACACGGATGGCATCTGTGGTTTTTATGGACCCATAGACTATAATGGACTTGATGGATCTGTGAACACGGACAAAATAGAGCATGCATCCGTGCTAAAAACACGGACCGTGCTAAAACCCTGACATGTTGTTTTTCTCGGCCTCCGTTCCGTTTTTTTTTTTTGCGGATAGGATGGGGACCCATTCATATCAATGGGTCAGCAAAAAAATGCTGATAGTTCATCCGTTTGTGTTCCGCGTCCGTTGTCCATGTTTCCCTTCAGTAAAAAAAAATAGTGCATGTCCTACTTTTTTCACATTTGCGGACAAGGATAGGCATTTATTACAAGGGATCTGTGGAAAAAAAACGTATCCTCCCCAAAAAACGGATGCCGCATCTGTTTTTTTGGGCGGCCGCACAATTTGCGGACGCAAAAAAACAACTGTCATGTGCATGAGGCCTTAAGCAAAAAAAAAAGAAACAGAATACGGCCTCATGCACACGACAGTGTTTTTTCACTGTCAGTGATTTGGCTTCAGTGGTCCGTGTCCGATTTTGCTTGAGTTGTGTCTCCTTGTGTCTTCCTTTTTTTTTGTCTGACAGGGGAAAAAAAGGAAGGTTAATGAAAAGTGTAATTTTATTGCACCAAAGGACACGGACACAGATGACATACCAGTTGTGCATCCGTTTTTTTTGACTGACCCATTGACTTGAATGGGTCCGTCCTCCGTTTTCCACTGACAAGAATATTTTTTTGACGGACTGGAACCACGAATCACGGATGCAGAGAAAAAACGGAGGACTATAATTTTTTTTTCACAGCTCTATAGAAATGAATGGGACCTCCGCTAAACTGTGAAAAATGACGGAATGGACGCGGATGCACACAACGGTCGTGTGCTTGAGGCCTAAGGCCTTTTTCACACAGTGAATCAATGACATATCCTGTCCGTGGTCATGGAAGATTTATCAAACTGTATGTAAAGGAAAACTGCCTAAGTTTCCCATAGCAACCAATCAGATTCCACCTTTCATATTTCAGAGCTCCTTTGGAAATGAAAGGTAGAATCTGATTAGGTGAAATCTCCCTCATTGGGGCACATTTACTAAGGCCTAGTTCACACTTCAGTGTTTGGTCAGTGATTTCCATCAGTGATTTGTGAGCCAAAACCAGAAGTGGAGCCTCCACAGACATGAGGTAGACGGGAAAGATCTGCTCCTGTTCTATGTTTAGAGCTGCACCTGGTTTTGGCTCACAAATCACTGATGGAAATCACTGACTAAACACTGAAGTGTGAACGAGGCCTAAGTGTTACCGCCTGTTTTCATGAGTAAAAAGCCTGTTTCTGTCTCTTGTTTTTAAAGTCTCATTTACCAACCGGATTTGCACATGTTTTGAAGGTATTTACACCTTTTGCGCCTATTTTGAGTTTAATTTCCATCCTATTTATGTAACATAGGGAATCATTTTCTGTACTGAAATCCACCTAAATTAGGTGTATTTCAGGCGCAGATGGCGGCACTACGGTTGGTTGCACCACTATCTGCGACTTCGCCCCGCTTACGATTGTAGGCACGACGTGGGCGAGACAGTAGGCCCGTCTCTCTCATTTACCATTTTCTACGACTGTTTCAGGCCTAGGAAATGGTCTAAATGTAAGACAACTCGGAAGCGGTCTTACATTTAAAACTGGCGCTGGATGCGCCGAAGTTATGGAGAGGCCAACACCTCTTCATAACTTCGGCGGAACCACCGCCAGCTTAGTGATTTATTAAGACTGACATCGAAAACACTGATCTTAATAAATGTGCCCCATAGTCTGTACGGGTGAAAAAAGACATCTGTCCATCCAGTTCGGCATCCTAGGCCTCGTGCACACGACCGTATGCCCTCCGAGATATACGGTCCGTGAGCGGGCCATATGTCCCGGGCAGCGCTGATCGGGAGCACACAGCATCATAGATTACAATGATGCTGTGGACGTCGGGCCGCCCGCGGGGCTATTGTCCCGCACTCATATGATCATATTTACTCCAAAAAAAGTTGAACTAGAGTAAGTCCTCATGCACACGGCTTGCCCGGCTGTGGCCGCATTGCATCCCGCATACAGCGGGTCCACACGGACACCGGCCGTGTTCCCCCCTCATCACGGATGAGGACACATTCACTTAAATGGGCCCACAATCCGGGAGTGCGGTGCAGAACAGAGGCACGGATCGGAAGCCCACGAAAGCACTATCGAGTGCTTCCATGGGTTTTCTGTCCGTGCCTCTGCACTGCAAAAAAAGTTTGCATACACTGTTATTTTGTGGTGCAGACGGTCGGATGCGGATCAAGTGAATGGGTCTGCGATCTGCATGTGGCAGCCCCACTGTCGGTGCCCGTGCATTGCGGACCACAATTTGCGGTCTGCAGCACAGGCCCGGCCAGCACACGGTCATGTGCATGAGCCCTAAATGTGTTCCAATTTGGACAGTGATTTCTATCAGTTAGGCCTTTTTAACATGAACAATACGGATTGGCTCCGGATGCGTTCAGGGGGCATTCAGTGAAACTCGCACCATCTTGCAAGGAAGTTCAGTCAGTTTTGTCTGTGATTGCGTTCAGTTGCTCGTGAATTTTTTTTTAAGGTTTACAAACATCTCCTAGCAACCATCAATGAAAAACACATTGCGCCCAGACTGCGTTTTTCACTGAAGCCCCATTTACTTCTATGGGGCCAGGACTGCGTGAAAAACGCAGAATATAGAACACGCTGCGATTCTCGCAGAACTGATGCATGAAAGAAAAAACCGCTCATGTACACAGACCCATTGAAAGAAATGGGTCAGGATTCAGTGCGGGTGCTATGTGTTCACTTCACGCATCGCACCCACACGTAAAACTCGCTCGTATGAAAGGGGCCTTATAGGGGCACATTTACTTTACATTGGGGCCTTTTTTTGGAGTAAGACCGATACCGGCCATATGCTCCCCACATTTTACTCTTCCACAGGTTCCACACTGTTACCAATGCCTATTCTTGTCCACAAAAATACAAGTATAGGACACATTCTATTTTTTTGAGGGACCGCGCAATGGTGTCACGGTCATATTGGTGTTTGACCGTGACGCGGTTGCCATGCAGACTGGTTGCCGGTGGCAACGTGTTGTTGGCAGTTTGCATGTGCACTTCCCTTTTAAGGTTTGCCTCCCTGCTGTTTGGTGAGCAAGGGGTTAATATTGTTTCCTGGGTGTGGCTGCGGGCTTGATTTATACCTGTGGCTTGCTGGCTGGGTGTAGTGGTACTACAGCCTTGCTTGGTGTTGGAGCTCTGCTCCTTGCCTGGGTGTTTCTGCCCAGTCCTTGAGGACCACCTTATGTACCCTCCTTGTTCCTTTAGGCTACTTTCACACTAGCGTTCGGCTGTCCGCTTGTGAGCTCCGTTTGAAGGGGCTCACAAGCGGCCCCGAACGCTTCCGTCCAGCCCTAATGCATTCTGAGTGGATGCGGATCCGCTCAGAATGCATCAGTCTGGCGGCGTTCAGCCTCCGCTCCGCTCAGCAGGTGGACACCTGAATGCTGCTTGCAGCGTTCCGGTGTCTGCCTGGCCGTGCGGAGGCGTGCGGATCCGTCCAGACTTACAATGTAAGTCAATGGGGACGGATCCGTTTGAAGATGACACACTATGGCTCAATCTTCAAACGGATCCGTCCACCATTGACTTTCAATGTAAAAGTCTGGACGGATCCGCTCAGGCTACTTTCACACTTAGAAAATTTTTATACAATATAATGCAGACGGATCCGTTCTGAACAGAGCCACCGTCTGCATTATATGAGCGGATCCGTTCAGAACGGATCCGCTCTGAACGCTAGTGTGAAAGTAGCCTTACCCTCACTTGTTGTATGTGTGGTGTGGGTTTATGTTCTGGGTCTGTGAAGCGTTTTGTTGGTTGTTTCATGTCTGGGCTGTTGTTGGTGTTGGTCCCTGCTACGGTGTCCTATTTGGTGTGTGGGCAGTCGTGGTGGCTGCGGCAGGTAAGTGTGTTTCTGGTGTTCTTACCTGCCGACTCTGTTGCTGCATATGGTCTTTTCCGTTCCCTGCATCTAGGCCATTTGCGACTCCTACGTATCTTGGAAGAACAGGTCACCTCTCCCCTGCTCCTATGTGAGGGATTATCAGGGCGACTCTGGGCCAAAGGTATCCTGGTATGAGCCGTCCTACCATCAAGGTCCGCTCATACGGTGAGGATTAGGGAGGCTTTAGGAGGTGACCTGCTCCCTGATTCCGGTGTTCTGGCCTAGCTGCTTCCCCTTTATCCCTTTTACATTGTACTCCCCACCGTGACAAATGGTCAGGATGTAAACAGTACAAAGTGTGCTTTCTGCATTTTTTTATTTTTTGGTCCTGTTGAAATGACTGGGTCCACATCTGATCCGCAAAAAAATACAGATCCCATGCGGACCAAAACTAAGGTCATGTGCATGAGGCCTAAGTTGGATGTGTTTTTAATGTGGCATACAAGTTGTATCTTAAAGTCCATTTATGCATATATTCTACCAATGAAATGTAAGGTTATATTCACAAAGCCGGATATGATCATACACCGCCGGATCCCCATTCACTGAAACCGGATCCGTCCACTTTCCGTCATATGCCAGCTTTCGGACGAAAAATGCTGTGTGTGTGTGTGTGTGTGTGTGTGTGTATATATATATATAATATAATATATATATATTTTTTTTTTTTGTCCGTCCGAAATGTGAACGCGGTTTTAGCATTTTTGATTATTTTCAGCCTTGGAACAGTAAGAAATAAGAAGCTGGATGGCTTATAAAATATATATATATATATATATAATTTTTTTGGCACTTTAGGCCTCATGTACGCAGCTGTTCCGTGCATTGGGGACCACAATTTGCAGTCCCCAATGCCCGGGCAACATCCATGCGGCAGCTGGGACAGATCGAGACCCATTCAACTTGAATGGGTCTGTGATCTGTCCGCACCCTAATGCTGGGTTCACACCTGAGCGTTTTACAGCGCGTTCCTACGCGCTGTAAAACGCACAACAGGCAAGAACCAATGATTCCCAATGGGAAGGGTTCACACCTGGGCGTTTTACAGCGCGTACGATCGCGCTGTAAAACGCCCGACGCTCAAACAAGTACAGGAGCTTTTTTTGGCGCGTTTGACGCGCGTTTGGGCCATAGACTCTTTGGACAACACTGCTGTCAATCACCCAAACGCGCGTCCACTATTAAAAAAACGCGCATAAAACGCGCATAGAAACGCGCGTTTGAGAAACGCCTAGGTGTGAACCCAGCGTTATACAATTGAACATGTTTTTTTTTTTTTTGCGTTGGGGAAGCACGGACAGAAGCACTTGCTTCAGTTCCGCACCGCATCTCCAGGATTGCGGACCCATTCAAGTCAATAGGTCAATGCAGGGTGCACACTGCCGGTGCCCATGTATTGTGGGCCACAATACGGCCGGGCAAGGGCCATGTGCATAAGGCCTTAAATTGGCGAAGTTCACAGTGTGGCATATTACTGGGCTTGATTTTTGCGGGGCATTTTGAATAAGGCTCTTTATTATATGGGTTGCAGCAAACACAGTGTGACATCGTATGTTCGCGTGTGTGTTTTTTTTTTACCACCTTTATAAAATAAAACCACTTTTTTTAAAATAAACTAGTGCATTGCTTTAAGGCTACTTTCACACTAGCGTTCGGGGCTCCGCTTGTGAGTTCCGTTTGAAGGCTCTCACAAGCGGCCCCGAACGGATCCGTACGGCCCCAATGCATTCTGAGTGGATGCGGATCCGCTCAGAATGCATCAGTCTGGCACCGTTTGGCCCCGCTCCGCTCAGCAGGCGGACACCTGAACGCTGCTTGCAGCGTTTTCGTGTCCGCCTGGCCGTGCGGAGCCAAACGGATCCGTCCAGACTTACAATGCAAGTCAATGGGGACGGATCCGTTTGACGTTGACACAATATGGTGCAATTTCAAACGGATCCGTCCCCCATTGACTTTCAATGCAAAGTCAGGAGTCCCCATCAGATCGGAGTTTTCTCTGATCCGATGGTATATTTTAACTTGAAGCGTCCCCATCACCATGGGAACGCCTCTATGTTAGAATATACCATCGGATTTGAGTTACATAGTAAACCTCAGATCCGACAGTATATTCTAACACAGAGGCGTTCCCATGGTGATGGGGACGCTTCATGTTAGAATATACTGAGAACTGTGTACAGACCCCCCCCCCCTCCTCCTGTAATTAACTTATTGGTGGCCAGTGCGGGCCCCCCTCCCTCCCCAGTATTAAATATTACCAGTGCGGCGGCCTCCCCCTCCCTCCCTCCCCAGTATTAAATATGACCAGTGCGGCCTCCCCCTCCCTCCCCAGTATTAAATATTACCAGTGCGGCGGCCTCCCCCTCCCTCCCTCCCCAGTATTAAATATGACCAGTGCGGCCTCCCCCTCCCTCCCTCCCCACGTCCCCAGTATTAAATATTACCAGTGCGGCCCCCTCCCTCTATATTTATTGGTGGCCGGGCCAGTGCGGATACAAGCATTATACTTACCTGAAGAGCTGCGATGTCTGACCGGCCGGGCGCTCCTCCTACTGGTAAGTGACAGGTCTGTGCTATAGGCAATGCGCCGCACAGACCTTTCACTTACCGGTAGGAGGAGCTCCCGGCCGGTCAGACATCGCAGCTCTTCAGGTAAGTATAATGCTTGTATTTATTGCCAAGTAACCATGGCAGCCAAGACTGCAATAGCGTCTTGGTTGCCATGGTAACCGATCGGAGCCCCAGCGATTTAAACTGGGACTCCGATCGGTACTCTCCGCTGCCACCAATGATGGGGGGGGGGGATTTTAATTAGGGGGGGAGAGGGGAGGCCGCACTGCTCACAATACTTGGAATCCGCACTGGCCCGGCCACCAATAAATATAGAGGGAGGGGGCCGCACTGGTCATATTTAATACTGGGGAGGGAGGGAGGGGGAGGCCGCACTGGTCATATTTAATACTGGGGAGGGAGGGGGGGCCGCACTGGCCACCAATAAGTTAAATACAGGAGGGGGGGGGGGTCTGCCCCCTGCTGCCTGGCAGCATCTGCCAGGCAGCAGGGGGCAGTCGTGTACACAGTTCTCAGTATATTCTAACATGAAGCGTCCCCATCACCATGGGAACGCTTCTGTGTTTAGAATATACTGTCGGATCTGAGTTTTCCGAAGTGAAAAATCAGATCTGAAATAAACAGTTATGCAAACGGATCCGTTCTGAACGGATGCAAGCGTTTGCATTATAGGAGCGGATCCGTCTGTGCAGACACCAGACGGATCCGCTCCTAACGCAAGTGTGAAAGTAGCCTTATAATGCACTGGTATACCTTGTATTCCAAAAATAAAAAGTTAATAAAATACATATACAAATAAACAATAAAAAATATAACAGGATTGCCACATCTGAAAATGTCTTAAAGGGAACCTGTCATCACCTTTATGCTGCCCATACTAACAGCAGTATAAAGTACAGACAGGCGAGGTGATTTCAGCGGTCTGTCATTTATAAGTTAAAAGTAAGTGGTTGCCGAGAACCAGCTTCATAATCATTGCAGACTGGACCTGGAAAAGAGTCAAATCCACCTAAGAAGAGTCCTGGTTACTCATGAATTCCTGCTCTCCTGCTGACTGACCGGCTTCTACCTAGTTTTCTCCCTTTCTGTCTAGGAGAGAACTGCCAATCAGCAGGTGGGCAGGAGAGCAGGAGATCATGAAAAACCAGGACTCTTCTCAGGTAGATTTGACTCTTTTCCAGGCCTGGGCTGCAATGATTGATGCTGGTTCTCGGCAACCACTTACCTTTAACTGATGTATGACACACCGCTGACATCAGCATTTCTGTCACTACGTTATACTGCCCTCATTACGGTCAGCATAAAGTTGATTAATTAGTATTAAAATATGAAAATATTTTTCCTGTGTTCTGAATGCTGCAACGTAAAAAAATTTACTGTGCCAAGGTGTAGTCACCTTGACCCCTCAAAATATCGAGAGAAAAAAAGTGACCATAAAGTTGGAAGTAACCCAAAAAGGTAGCCATAACAAGAACAGCCCCCCCCCCCCCCCCCAAAAAAAAAAGGCTCTAACACAGCTCTATAGATTATGGATGTCAGAATATGGCAAAGAAATTTTTTACTTCTTCAAAGGTTTTTATTCTTTTACAGTAATAAAAAGTACATAAATTTTGTACTGCAGTAATCATAATGACCAGAGGAATACGGTTGTTGTGTCATTTTTAGTGCACAGCAAATGCCATAAAAACTAAATCTAAAAAACTATGGCAGAAGTTTTTTTTTTTCTTGTTTTTTTTTTTCTTGTTTTTTTTTGTACAACCCACAAACAATTTTTGCCTACCTTCCAATACAAGATATGGTTAATTAAATGGTGCTATTTAGAAATACAACCTGCCCCACAAATGTAAGCCCTCATATGTCTATATGAATTGAAGCTCTTGGAAGATGGGGAGGAAGAATAAGATCAGAAAAACAAAAATTGACCTTGTATTTGAACCTCTTCAGAGCCTTGGAATTTTCCTTTCTTGCATCCTCATTTTTTACTCTGCCTTGCCGAAGCCATAACGTTTTTATTTTTCTGTGCACATAGATGCATGAGGGCTTGTTTTTAGCAGGAAAAGTTGTACTTTCTAATGGCACCATTTGATATTACATACAATATAGTAGGTAGCTGGGAAAAAAAATCTAAATGAGGTGGCATTGTAAAAAAATGCAATGCCTAGTAGTGTCCGTGGTATATGGAGGATACACAGAGAGCAAAACACAGACCAAACACTGATTCTTCATGGACCACTAACCAACAGCAGTACAGATGATTCAATTAACAGCAGCAGTGTGAATAGGAACTTTTATTCTACCAGGCATCATTCCCACCCACTCCCCACAGGTGGGCACTAATGCTGAATTGCTGCCTGCTCTGTACAGTGAATGATTTCACAAACCTCTCCCATCTGAGTGGCAGCTGAATCATCCAACCAGGAGACCAATGCTCTCACTTAGAGGGGAAGGACTTATTAGCAGCTCAATGGGCCTTCTGGGCACTTGAAGAAGCATAACCTGGCAGAATAAAAGTTCATACTCAGATTACTTCTAATAATAAAGGCACGCAGAAATTCGAAGTGGACCTGCCACATGTGGCCATACCCTCAAATTTCTTTTTACAGCAAATGAAACTATTTAGCATTACACCCTTCTCACAAGCACAGGTTAGTACATCCTATACGTGAAACCAGACACTTAACCCGTGAGTACATCCTACACGTGAACTCCAGGTCTGTACATCCTACCAGCAAACCATGGTCAGTCCATGCCGCACGTGAGCCAGGGTCAACATGTGTTACATGTGAACCAGTACACCCTATGCATGAACAGCAAGTAAGTACATCCAACCTGAGAATCCCAGGTGAGTAAATTCTACCAACAAACCCCAGATAAGTACATCCTATAAGCAAGCCAGGGTCAATACATCCAACCTGTGAACCCCCAAGTTCAGTACATCCAACCTGTGAACCCCCAAGTTCAGTACATCCAACCTGTGAACCCCCAAGTTCAGTACATCCAACCTGTGAACTCCCAAGTTCAGTACATCCAACCTGTGAACCCCCAAGTTCAGTACATCCTACCAACAAACCCCAGATAAGTATATCCTATAAGCAAGCCAGGGTCAATACATCCTACATGTGAACCAGCATCAGTACATCCAACCTGTGGACCCCAAGTTCAGTACATCCAACCTGTGAACCCCAAGTTCAGTACATCCAACCTGTGAACCCCAAGTTCAGTACATCCAACCTGTGAACCCCAAGTTCAGTACATCCAACCTGTGAACCCCAAGTTCAGTACATCCAACCTGTGAACCCCAAGTTCAGTACATCCAACTTGTGAACCCCAGGTGAGTAAATCCTACCAACAAACCCCAGATAAGTACATCCTATAAGCAAGCCAGGGTCAATACATCCTACATGTGAACCAGCATCAGAACATCCAACCTGTGAAACCCCAAGTTCAGAACATCCAACCTGTGAAAGACCAAGTTCAGTACATCCAACCTGTGAACCCCAAGTTCAGTACATCCAACCTGTGAACCCCAAGTTCAGTACATCCAACCTGTGAACCCCAAGTTCAGTACATCCAACTTGTGAACCCCAGGTGAGTAAATCCTACCAACAAACCCCAGATAAGTACATCCTATAAGCAAGCCAGGGTCAATACATCCTACATGTGAACCAGCATCAGAACATCCAACCTGTGAAACCCCAAGTTCAGAACATCCAACCTGTGAAAGACCAAGTTCAGTACATCCAACCTGTGAACCCCAAGTTCAGTACATCCAACCTGTGAACCCCAAGTTCAGTACATCCAACCTGTGAAATCCCAAGTTCAGTACATCCTACCACTGGTCAGTACATCTTAATCTTGACCATGGGTTTATCCTACACGTCTTGATCCTACCCTTGACCCGAAGGGAGAACATCCTGCATATGAATCCCAGGTCAGTACATCCTAAATGCGAACCCCAGGTCAGTACATCCTGGAAAAGCCGCTTTTGCCCTCTGTTTGTGCCCCATGCGATGTGAGTCCCAGAGCTCCAGAGCATTATGGCTTCTAGTAGAGCTCGAGTTCATCCATTGTTAGCCGTGCTCTGGAGGAGCACATCATGTCCTCCCTCATCCACAGGAAAGCCGCACATGTACCTGCAGACAGCCTGCTCGCATAAGCCCAGTGTCATAGAGTCCACGTGTAGTGCCTTGTGTCCTCATCCCTCATGGTCACCTGCCTGTTCCTCATCTCCTTCTTTCACTTTGTTTGCAGTCTCTTACTTCTTACTTCTTCTCATCAATGCATTGACCGACATCCCACATGTACAATATTGACACCTAGTGGCGGAGACGAGTATAACAGCACGGTTAATCAGAACCTTGCAAAACTTCGTGATATTATTGTCCTGCTTAGTCATCATCAATTAAGCAATTCATGAAATTTAGCAGAAGTCACTGAAGACAAGGAATTCGTAACGAATAAGCCTGCTTTCCTGGATGTGATGTTAGAGGTATTATGCAAGAAAACTTAGATTGGTGCGTATTATGGAATGGTATAAATAATCTAATGGTACAGCCTATAAGGCCTGATGCACACGGCCGTTGTGCATCCGTTCCGTGCTTTGGGGAACGCAGCTTAAATGGGTCCATGATCCCTCTGCACCGCAAAAAAAATAGAACATGTGGAGGCACGGAGAGAAACCCCACGGAAGCACTCTGTAGTGATGCGGGGAGCAACGGCCGATGCCCACATATTGCGGACTCGCTGTTTGCAAGCCACAATACAGACACGAATGGGCAATGGCCGTGTGTATGAGCTCGAAGGCCTTATTCACACGCCAGTGTTTTGGTCAGCGATTTCCATCAGTGATTGTGATCCAAAACCAGGATTGGAGCCTCCACAGAGATAAGGTATAAGGGAAAGATATGCACCTGATCTGTGTTTAGAGCCGCATATGATTTTGGCTCAAAATTAGTGATGGAAATCATTGACCAAAACACAGACATGTGAATGAGGCTTTATTCCCACATCCGCGTGCAGTGTCGGACTGGGGTACCTAGGGCCCACCAGAAAAACTTATTTTGGGGGCCCACCATACAAATAGATTCAAATATAAAAAATAATCTAACACGTTTTTTATATGAACATAGGCTGGTTGAGGTGCTGTACATTGATTAAATGTATGTGTTATGTGCCACTTGTGCAGAGGGTGGGATACTAGGGGCCCACTTTACCCAGGGGCCCACCGGGGGATTCCCCTGTACCCCTCTGGGCCAGTCCGAGCCTGTCCACGTCCATGGTGAAATTCGTGACAAGATGGTCAGTGATTCATTCGTAAGGATTCCCATGAAGAATCTGTGTTGGATTTCTGCTCTCCATGTGTAATCTATGTTCCACGGACACTGCACGGCCATATACACGCGAGCATGTGCATTTCAGTGCACAAATTGTATTGTGCATTGCACCACATACGTTTTATCTCAATAAGGACTGAACTTGTTTCCATAACCGTATCAGGGCTTGTTTTTTGCAGGACAAGTTGGGCCCCTTGCAGACGAGTGTGTCCGGATTAGGTCTGAACGCGCTGCGTCTGCGATCAGTAAAACTGAGCGAGTTCGCAGGCAAAGTCATTCAGTTTTGCCTGCGTTCGCGTTCAGTTTTTATTGCGCGGGTGCAATGCGTTTTGCACATGCGTGATAAAAAACTGAATGTGGTACCCAGACCCGAACCCGGACATCTTCACTGAAGTTCGGGTTCGGTGTTCTGTAGATTTTATTATTTTCCATTATAACTTGGTTATAAGGGAAAATAATAGCATTCTGAATACAGAATGCAAAGTCAATTGAGGGTAAAAAAATAAAACTAAAAACATTACTCACCCCGTCCACTTGATCGCGCAGCCGGGATCATCTTCTTTGTTCTTTTTGAAGGACTTGCAAAAGGCCATTCGCTGATGTCATCGCGTGAGCGCAGTGACGTCAGCACAGATCCTGCTGAATGAAGATAGAAGGACCTTCTATTTTCATTCAGCAGATCCATTTGCATTTTTTATAAATAAAAAAGTCTAAGTCAAAACGGATCTAATACAGCTCATTGCCATCAACCGAGAATTGTGCCGGACTGGGCCCCGACCTGAGTCAGTTCTAAGAAGGTGATCGTGAGGTAGCAGCACATGGTGGTCTTACACGACCATGTTCTTTTGGACATACAGCCCTGTTTTGTATATCACTTCAACAAGCGTTAGACTGTCCAGGACTCTTATGATCTCTATCCAGGGCCGGGAGATACCTTTCCTGTTCCAGTATTCAATTTTTTTGTTCCCTGTTTTTTCTGTTTTATTTTAGCTTTTTTTCAGTGGTGCAGACATATGGAACTCCTCAACTGATACCTTCACCCAGCCTTATGATGGCCATCTGGACATGGCGCAGAGACGTGGTCTCCCATCTAATATGGGGTTTAAGGTACTCTCTCTTAACGCAAAGAGTTTAAACTCCCCCTTTAAAAGGGGACAATTGTGGTTGGAAGCCTTCAGCTCACACCTAGCATTTACCTGCTTACCTCAGGAAGAAGGCAGTTTTTTGGGGGGCTATCAAGCATTCTATCGCTGTTAACGTGTCATCTGTGGTAACGGACGCTAGAGGACGTTTCCTAATTATGTGTCCGTTAGATAATGTGCCATTCACTTTGGCAACAGTGTATGCTCCCAATACCTGCCAAATCTCAATTCTCGGGCGGTTTTTTCAGGAAGGAGATTGCAGTCAGTGTCATCTGGCTCAGTTATTATAGGTGGGGGCTATAACATCCCGGTTAATATATCACTTGATTGTAGTAGATCTGCCACGATAGCTAGACCGGAGCTGCAATCCCTTTTTGAAAGAAACACCATTCCATGATATTTGGCGTTATCAGCATGGCGGAAGATGGGGGGGGGGGGGGATGGTGGATTTCACCTTTATGTTTCAGTGTTGCCTATCTAGTCTGATCTAGGATTGACTACTTTTTGGTCTTGGGCTTTAACTTGCGTAAAATCAAGCAATCCAACATTGGTCGGATGAGTCCCATTAGCCTGGTGGTAGACACCAATTTGCCTAACCCTGGCCCTCCTCAAGGGAGACTGAATCCATACCTGCTGAAACATAAAGATAAATTCCAGGCGTCACTAGCCGAGTATTTTGAAATAAATGATAACTCTGAAATGTCAATCCCCATTCTTTGAGGGGCCCATAAGGCTTACATGCGAGGCTTACTACTGCAGACGACTAAACTCCTGCAGGACACTCTGGATAGGTTGTCTTCTCTTGAGACCGCCTATAAGAGTTATCCCACTCCCACATTATGTTCTCAAATATTTCAGGAACGCAACCAGTGAGTGGTCTGCTTTTATATAACTATAAACGTTCCCTGCGACATACAAAAGACACTTATCATTGGGAGGGGAGCGAAGCTGGGGCTATTCTAGCTAGAAGAGTAAAACGTAAAATAGCGTCAGAAAAGATATCCCTTCTGCACCAGCCAGATTTATCTATACCTAAGAATGGGACATATCCATGCCTTCAATGCATACACTGCTCTAGTGCCATTAAAGGAGAACACGTCACTCACCCATACACAGGGGAAAAATTTAAAATAAATGGCTTTTTTACCTGTAACAGTAATTTTGTGGTCTATCTCCTGAAGTGTCCCTGTGGACTTGTGTATGTCGGTGAGACCTCCATGAGGATGAAAGATCGTTTCTGTAAACACAAATCTACCATTAGAAAGAAAAATGTACTACTTCCCATCCCATATCATTTCGAGAAACACCGACATGCCATCTCCCGGCTGCGCTTCCAGATAATAGAGCACGTATCACTACCCAGGAGAGGAGGAGACCGGTGTAAAAAGCTCAAAAAACGAGAAGCCTATTGGGTTCATCGCCTGCAAAGCCTAGAACCGAAGGGGTTAAATCGTGATTATGATTTAGATAGTTTTCTGTAGATACAGTGTGCAGTAACCCTTTCAACATGTTCCCTCTCTCTTTCTTCCACAGAGAACTTGATCCCAAAAGCCATGTCATTTAGTGCTTGATCAGGGCGTAAGTCTCACCACACAATATTGTAGCACTGTTGCATTCAGTATTTTGCATTATTATACTATGTTTAGCAAAATGTGGCACTGTAAAGCATGGTGCACTGAGAATTAATGATGTTTTCTTTTTTCTACAAGTTTGCTACAGTTTGTAGCATCCAGTATTGAGTACTATATTACAATATAACTATGATTAGCAGAATGTAGCACTGCAAAGCATGGTGCCCTGTTAACTAATGACATTCACTTGTTAATTTACTTGTTAAGTCATTATCTCAGCATTGTTGTGTTCTTTGTTTATCTCCTAGGTTCCAGTTTACGCATTTCAGGCGACTTAGCGTCCCTAATCATAACTAGGAACTAATGGTATGTGAGCCCAATATATACTAACCTCAAAATGGGTGCCACCCACTAGCGGTGGGAAGGCATCCAGGTGGAGCTAAATTTAAAAGCATTGAAAATGTGGGCTCACATAACATTAAGTGATTCAAAACACAAACATAGTAATATGAGGGTACAAAACAAGTGAAAACCCCATAGGGCATATGTTTGGCAATTAAGAACATTTAATGAGAAGAATAATAAAATATCATTTGCAACAATGGAAATACAATAAATAACACAGCATTATGATCTAAAAGTCCATTGATGCAGATACCGCGCTCTATGCAAGACAAAGTCAGTACTGATGCATTAGCTCCTTGCGAAGGTTTAAGCCATTTGGAAATCTTATATTGAGACGAAAAATCCAAAAGGCTTCCTTATCTAACACCAAACGTCTGACATCTCCCGCTCTAATATGATCAATAGCATATGCGGCAAAACTTTTCGTCGATCTAGCACGTGTGCAAATGAAATGCTTCGCTGCATTAGAAATGTTCGATTGTGCTGGATTCTCTATATAATTAAGATGCTCAAGGACTCTATTTTAGAATTTCCTCACTGTGATAAAGCAGGCTGCACGATGTACCCTCGATGATATATACTACATTTTCTGTTACAATTAATATAATTAGGTATGTGGAACACAGTCATCTTAGGCCTCACGAGCAGATGGCTCCAGATGCGTTCAGTAAAACTCGCACCATATCCCAAGCAAGTTCAGTCAGTTTTGTCTGTGATTTCGTTCAGTTTTTTCCGCACGGGTGCAATGCATTTTGATGAGTTTTTCACGACGTGCTAAAAAACTGAAGGTTTACAAACAACATTTCTTAGCAACCATCCGTGAAGTACACATCGCATCCGCAGTTGCTTGCAGAAGAGTAAAACGAGGGGCGCATATGGCCGGTATCTGTCTTACTCCAAAAAAAGGCCCCAATATAAAGTAAATGCGCCCCTATAAGGCCCCTTTCATACGAGCAAGTTTTACGTGCAGGTGCGATGTGTGAAGTGAACGCATCTCACGCGCACTGAATCCTGACCCATTCCTTTCAATGGGTCTATGTACATCAGCATTTTTTTCTTTCACACATCAGTTCTGCGTTGCGTGAGAATCGCAGCATGTTCTATATTCTGCGTTTTTCACGCATTCCTGGCCCCATCAAGTGAAAGGGGCCTCAGTGAAAAACGCATTGCATCCGGATTATATACGGGCCAGTGCCCGTGTACTGTGGACTCGCTGAATGCGGGCCGCAATACGGCCACAGCGTGTGTTGCGTGAAAAATGCACCATGTTCTATAAGCCTCATGCAAGCGACCGTTGTTTTGTTCCGCATCCAAGCCGCAGTTTTTGCGGCTCGGACGCAGACCCATTCACTTTAATGGGGCCGCAAAACATGCGGACAGCACTCCGTGTGTTGTCCGCATCCGTTGCTCCGTTCCGTAGCCCTGCAAAAAATATATAACATATCCTATTCTTGTCAGTTTTGCCGACAAGAATAGGCATTTCTACAATGGGCCTTCTGTTCCGCAAATTGCGGAAGGCACACGGGTGGCGTCCATTTTTAGCGGATCCGCGGTTTGCGGACCGCAAAAAACAGAACGGTCGTGTGCATGAGTCCATATTCAGCGTTTTTCACGCAGCCCTGGCCCCATAGAAGTGAATGGGGCTTCAGTGAAAAACGCATTGTATCCAGAAGCAGGTGCGGATGCGATGCGTTTTTCACTGATGGTTGCTAAGGGATGTTGTTTGTAAACCTTCAGTTTTTTTATCACGCGTGTGAAAAACGCATCAAAACACATTGCACCCGCGCGCATAAAGCCACGTGTTCTTAATGCATTGTTTGGAAGAAAAAAAAAATAGGGCAATAGTGAATTGCCTAGAGAGAAGGAGCGTCGGGAGACCACTCTGCAACCACGTTGTAAAATCTTGGCCAGTAGAGATCATCCGAAGGGTTAAATGTCCGCGACCAACATTATTGCCAGTCACAGACATGAGCGGCATGTGTTGGGTGTATGAAACAGCAGGCTCCCCACGGCTATGGCGACCACTCATTCCAGGGCTCCATCTTTAAAGACCAATGCTCGTAATATTTTTCATGATGCCAGAAGAACCCCATATGTGTGTATACAGTGCAGACTTCGGGTTTGACAACGGAAATTGATGTGGGTGCGGATGTGACACCTGTGCCTGCATCATCATTGTGACATAAGATTACAGCATGTTGCAGTAAGGAAACCTCCAATTCCCACCAGGTCCAGATGGTTTGCATTCGACAGGACAAAATGTGGAAATTATTTTGTCAATAGGGACAAAAAGTTTGTATCCGTACTGTTTTGTAGCGTTTTGGTGCCGGACACAAAACCAAAGCTTGCAGCTAGATAGAACGGATCTAGCTGAAATGGAAGCATTAAACGGCACGGATCCATTAATTCTGGTTCTGAGATCCTCTGCCGGATCTGAACACCAGAATTAACAGCACGGATGTAAAAGCAGCTTATGTCTTGCACACAGCTTCTGCTTGACTGGGCAGACACAGAGAAAGCCCGCTCCAAAGTCTCCAGAATATGGGCGGGTGGTGGGGATTCTCCGTGTCTATGCAGCGTCACCGTCACAGGCATTAAGGGGCCATGAACAGGTCAGGAGGCAGGGTCCACAGTTGTAGAAGAAGGGCCCTGCTGTGCTGCACAGCACAAGCGATATAGCCCAGGGTATGTGAAGTGGTGAGTCAAGATCATCTACCCACTTGCTACAGTCTGAGCGCTTACCAGCGGGAAGCTAGGGCTTCCCGCCACTGACTAATCATCGGTAGGCATGCTGGTAAGGGCCCACCTTCAGCAGGCTAGTCCAAGCTTGATCTTCTATTTTGATCTTCTTTTTGCGGGGCCACAGAACAGAGCAACGGATGCGGACAGCACACGGAGGGCTGTCCGCATCTTTTGCGGCCCCATTGAGGTGAATGGGTCCGCATCCAAGCCGCAAAAACTGCCGCTCGGATGCGGACCAAAATAACAGCCGTGTGCATGAGGCCATAGTGAGCCAAAACCAGGATTGGAGCCTCCACAGACATAAGGTATAAGGCAGGCATCCTCAAACTGCGGCCCTCCAGCTGTTGTAAAACTCCCACAATGCCCTGCTGTAGGCTGATACCTGTAGGCTGCTCGGGCATGCTGGGAGTTGTAGTTTTGCAACAGCTGGAGGGCCGCAGTTTGAGGATGCCTGGTATAAGGGAAAGATCTGCACCTGTTCTGTATTTATAGCTGCATCTGGTTTTGGCTCAAAATCACTGACCAAACAGTGCTGTGTGAATACGATCTCATGCGCATGACCGTAGTTTCAGTCCGCATCCGAACTGCATTTTTTGTGGATCGGATGCGAACCCATTCATTTCAAGCTGTCCGCATCCATATGTCCGTTCTGTGGGCTTGCAAAAAATAGAACATGTTGGCCCAAAAGTATGCCCATCACACCCAACTGCCAGACATGGCATAAAACCATCTATGGGACTAAATATTGTTGCACGGTCGGTTAACACAGGGGTTTTGCAACTATATTACGCCTAAAATAGTTGCAAGTCCCATAGAATATGTGCCCCTATGGGTCCTATAAAACCACAGACAAAACTTGGATGCCATCTGTTTTCTGTCCGTTTTTCAATGATCCATTGCATAGACAAATGTTGTGAAAAACACTTGCCTTCTTTTGCAGATTCAAAAAAATAAATCATTTAGACAAGTCCTGAAACTGGAACTGTGAAACAGACATGGACCTGTCTGACAGAAGAAAAGATGGAAAACACAGGACTGATATAAACTGAAAGACCACACCGACTGTAATAGTTAATGGCCGTATAATCGTTTCAGTTAACACCACAGCTTTCCCCGCATAATTGTGACATAGCGTTTGAAGGTTCGTAAAAGACATAGGTTTATGAAGTCCAACCAGTTTTCCGTCTGGTATCAGGGTTTCTCAACTCCGGTCCTCGGGACCCACCTAAAGGTCAGGATTTGACAATGTCCCACAGAATGAATACTTGTGGTAAGTCCTGATGCATGGACACTATTTATATCACCTGCTCAATACTAAGGAGATCCTTGACATGCTAGGTGGGGCCGCAGTTGAGAAACCCTGGCTTTGGGTGAAAAACTGGTGTAAAGGAAGGCTGTCTTAGTTGCCCATAGCAACCAATCAGATTCCACCTTATACTTTCCAAACAAGCTCTGAAAAATTAAGGTAGAATCTGATTGATTGCTATAGGCAACTGAGCCAGTTTTCCTTTTCACCAGTTTTCCTTTTCACCAGTTTTGATAATTCTCACCCAATGCCTGCAGTAAATGCATAGGGGCACATTTACTATAGTGCCTGCCGGTTTTAGACTGTCCTGTTTTTTAAGTCTCATTCACCAACTGATTTTGTGCCTGTTTAGGAGGTATTTGCACCTGTTGCTCCTATTTTGAGTTTAAAGACTAGTTCAGAAGTTTTTAACATTTACACCTATTTTAGAACCTATTTATGAAGGGGTGCCTTATTTTGTGCCAGATTTTGGTGTAAAACTGTCTAATTTGTACTCCACCCCAGGGCTGACATACTTTTCTGACTCTGTTTTGAGTGGTGAGTTGCACCACAATTTGCCTACTTTCATCGAGACGTGCACCTATTTTCAGTTCACTTGTGCCACTTTTTCATGTGCATACTAATCAGACCAGTCTTAGTGAATATGAACGGGTCTTACAAGAAAACAACCACTAGATGTCAGACTTAAACAAAAAAAAAAACAAACAAAAAAAAAACGGATTTATTAGGCCCCTTTCACACTGGCGAGAATTCCGCACTAATGCAATGTGTGATGTTAATGCATTGCACCCGCATTGAATCCTGACCCATTCATTTCCGTGTGTCTGTGTACATGAGCTTTTTTTTTTCACGCATCAGTTCTGCGTTGCATGAAAAACGCAGCATGTTCTATAGTCTGCGTTTTTCACACAGCCCTGACCCCATAGAAGTGAATGGGGCTTCAGTGAAAAACACATTGCATCCACAAGAGATGTTGTTTGTAATACTTCAGTTTTTTATCACGCACGTGAAAAATGCATCAAAACGCATTGTACCCGCGTGGAAACAAACTGAACGCAATCGCAGACAAAACTGACTGAACTTGCTTGCAAAATGGTGTGAGTGTCACTGAACGCATCCAGAGCCAATCCATCACGCTCGGTGAAAGAGGCCTAAGGCACTGGCGTAACACCCATATAGGCAGACTAGGCAGTTGGGGCTCATGAGTGTGAAGGGCCCTGCGTGCTCAATGGCCCCGCCCCCTTTCTGACCTAAATGTACAGCCCCCTTCTCCTGGCCCCTGCAGCTGCTGCCATCTACTCAAAATACCGAGCTGGTCAATAAGCATGGAGATGCTGTGTTCCCTGCTCTGCTAAGGCTACTTTCACACTAGCGGCAGGATGGATCCGACAGGCTGTTTATCCTTTTGGATCTGTCCTGCCGCTATTTCGCCATGCCGCCAGACCGCTGCTCTGTCCCCATTGACTATAATGGGGTCGGGGGCGGAGCTCCGGTGCAGCACGGCAAAAGGCCGCCGGACTAAAAGTACTGCATGTCCAACTGTAATTGACTATAATGGGGACGGAGCAGCAGTCCGGCAGCACGGCGAAAGAGCGGCAGGACAGATCCATCCTGCCGTTAGTGTGAAAGTACCCTTATTGACCATCTGAATTTTGGGAGCCATGACCTGACCTGACCTGTCCTCCAGTCTTCACTCTGCTGCTTCACTGCCTGATGCGTCTAGCATCATTACAGCAGCAGAGCAGTTACAGAGAGGGGCCCAGCAATTTCAGCAGAGCTTCACTGCTCTGACCTCCCGACCACCGACCTGCAGAGGTAGGGATTAACTGTTCCAGACCCAGCAGACAGTGAGCTCACTACAATAATCATGCTGTGTCTGCTGGCTGAGGCTAGGTGTGTCATATACAGTACAAACCAAAAGTTTGGACACACCTTCTCATTCAAAGAGTTTTCTTTATTTTCATGACTATGAAAATTGTAGATTCACACTGAAGGCATCAAAACTATGAATTAACACATGTGGAATTATATACATAACAAAAAAGTGTGAAACAACTGAAAATATGTCATATTCTAGGTTCTTCAAAGTAGCCACCTTTTGCTTTGATTACTGCTTTGCACACTCTTGGCATTCTCTTGATGAGCTTCAAGAGGTAGTCACCTGAAATGGTCTAAATGATGGCCCAACTAAACGCAAACCGGATGGAATAGCATGCCGCTGCAAGATGCTGTGGTAGCCATGCTGGTTCAGTATGCCTTCAATTTTGAATAAATCCCCAACAGTGTCACCAGCAAAGCACCCCCACACCATCACACCTCCTCCTCCATGCTTCATGGTGGGAACCAGGCATGTAGAGTTCACCTTTTCTGTGTCGCGCAAAGACACGGTGGTTGGAACCAAAGATCTCAAATTTGGACTCATCAGACCAAAGCACAGATTTCCACTGGTCTAATGTCCATTCCTTGTGTTCTTTAACCCAAACAAGTCTCTTCTGCTTGTTGCCTGTCCTTAGCAGTGGTTTCCTAGCAGATATTCTACCATGAAGGCCTGATTCACACAGTCTCCTCTTAACAGTTGTTCTAGAGATGTGTCTGCTGCTAGACCTCTGTGTGGCATTGACCTGGTCTCTAATCTGAGCTGCTGTTAACCTGCGATTTCTGAGGCTGGTGACTCGGATGAACTTATCCTCCGCAGCAGAGGTGACTCTTGGTCTTCCTTTCCTGGGGCGGTCCGCATGTGAGCCAGTTTCTTTGTAGCGCTTGATGGTTTTTGTGACTGCACTTGGGGACACTTTCAAAGTTTTCCCAACTTTTCAGACTGACTGACCTTCATTTCTTAAAGTAATGATGGCCACTCGTTTTTCTTTACTTAGCTGCTTTTTTCTTGCCATAATACAAATTCTAACAGTCTATTCAGTAGGACTATCAGCTGTGTATCCACCTGACTTCTCCACAACGCAACTGATGGTCCCAACCCCATTTATAAGGCAAGAAATCCCACTTATTAAACCTAACAGGGCACACCTGTGAAGTGAAAACCATTTCAGGTGACTAACTCTTGAAGCTCATCAAGAGAATGCCAAGAGTTTGCAAAGCAGTAATCAAAGCAAAAGGTGGCTACTTTCAAGAACCTAGAATATGACATATTTTCAGTTGTTTCACACTTTTTTGTTATGTATATAATTCCACATGTGTTAATTCATAGTTTTGATGCCTTCAGTGTGAATCAAAAATTTTCATAGTCATGAAAATAAAGAAAACTCTTTGAATGAGAAGGTGTGTCCAAACTTTTGGTGTGTACTATATGTGTAGCGGGGACAGGGTTAGTAAGAGTGCTGGCATGTGTTTATATACTGTGTGTATGTGTATAT
The DNA here is from genome assembly GCF_014858855.1 of Bufo gargarizans. NCBI lineage: Eukaryota > Metazoa > Chordata > Amphibia > Anura > Bufonidae > Bufo > Bufo gargarizans. Next base: position 118,368,942 of record NC_058088.1, read on the forward strand.
ATACTGTGTGTGTGTGTATATATATTTTTCCACAGTCGTCTCCATGACAGCACAACCTGAGATTGACTTCTTCTGATAGGACAGGAAAAAACACAGAGAGGTTGAGAACCCCACCCCTTCCCCTCATCACCAGTGTTTTTTCCTGTTCTGTCAAGGAAGGAATACCAGAGAGGTGTGCTGGGAGCTCGTCTGGGTTCCTAAGCTTAACTCTGCAAGTTGTTTTTTTCTCCGCTTTACCAGATTGTTGTTCAGGCCTGAGGTCGGTTCCGAAGGTCTGGCTCCCCCCTCCTCTGTATGCTGCCTGTGCCCGGGCCCCTCTGTGTTTGGTGGCTCCGGCAGTCCAGTGGGGCTTGATGTGGAGTGGAAAGGTGGCCGTAGCAAGGCTAGGACGCTCTTCCCTCCGGCCCCCGGGTGATGATGTTGGACGCGAGGGGGCGTGGCTTAGCGTCATGACGTCACGCATGGCGTGGCCGGAGGACTGGCTGGGACGTTTAAAAATGCCATGGCGTCCTTCATAATGTGCCCAGCGTCTCCTCACCTGTCTGCAGTGCTTTGGCAAACTGCTGTGGACCGGACCAACGATGAGTTCCCCTACCACCGCCGGCTCTGGATTTGAGCCCCCACTACTTTGGGTTCTGTGAGTAGCCTGTTTCATGCACCCCTTGTATGTTTGTTTACCCTGTAGTGGTTGACCCTTCTCTCCCTTGTGTATTGCATGGTGAAAAGGAGTCCTCCTCTTCCACTAAGGTTAAACCCATGAAGTGTGGCCTCTGTGCTAAGCGCTTACCTTCCTCTGTCTAAACTGCTATGTAGGGAGAGTACCGCCTCAGTAGTCAAGTCTGAGACATCCTTTTTGTTTGACAAAATAAAATCCATAGAGTGGAAGTCCAGTCTGCCATGGCTGCCCGGGAGACCTCCCCCACATAGACCGAGTTCTTCTAAAGATATTAGGAATGTTGGTAGTGATTCCGACTCCCTTAATCCGGAATTCTCAGACTCTGAGATATTGGAAAAATCTCAGGAGTCTGATGAAGATAATGAATACAAAAAGTTTCTCTTCAATCCTGAAGATATCGATGATCTAATTAAGGCCACGATCAGGATGGAAAACCTAGGTCTGTTCAAGAAGAAATTTGTGGGGGGCTGGGGGAGAGGCAGAGATCTGTTTTCCCTGTTCCTGATAATGTGCAGAAACTTATCAAGGCAGAATGGGATAAGCCTGAAAAAGGTTCATTTATTCCTCGTGGCATAAAAAGAGGGTACCCCTTTGAAGAGGCGGATTGCACGGACTGGGAGTCCATCCCCAAAGTCGATGCTCCAGTGGCCAAGGTCGCTAAACGTACGGTCCTGCCCTTTGAAGATGCAGCCCAATTAAAAGATCCCATGGACAGAAAGGTAGAGAGCTTACTCAAAAAACCTGGGAAGCCACTGCAGCCTTATTAAACCAGGGGTAGCTGCGACCTGTGTAGCCCGCACCTTAGCCGTATGGTTAGAACAGTTAGAGCTACACCTAATTAACAAGACCCCTATGGAGCAAATCCTAGATAGTCTCCCCTTACTCAGGAAGGGCACAAATTTCCTAGCTGATGCCTCCGCTGAGTCGGTCAGACTGTCGGCTCGCACTGCAGAGTCCTGTGGTTAAAAGCTTAGTCGGGAGATATGGCTTCTAAAAATAAGCTGATATCTTTACCATTCCATGGACAATATGTGTTTGGCCCTGATTTGGACAAAATTTTAGAGCAGTCTACTGACCGTAAAAGAGGCTTCCCCGAAGATAAATCTGGAAATAGAAAAAAAAAATTTTGCAAGCAGCAGCAGGATTCCAGACCTGATCGTGGAAGGTTGGAGGGATGGAATTATACCAGGGGGAATAAAGGGAAAAGCTTTCTCTTTAATCCCAACAAGGGTGGTCCCTCCGCCTCCTCTTCCAAACAATGACGCCATCCGAGTCGGGGGAAGGCTCAGTCTATTTTTAAGTTTCTGGGAACAAACTATCACAGACCCGTATATTATCAGCATCATAAAAAACGGGTATTCTTTAGAATTGGATTCCCTTCCCCCGCAAAAGTTTGTAATAACCCAACTCTAGGGATCTCTAAGGTCCTCCCTGTCAAGAGTATAAGAGAACTCCTGTCCCTAGGGGCAATGGAAGACGTCCCCAGGGAGGAATGGGGGAATGGTCACTACTCGCCTCTATTCATGGTCTGGAAACCAAATGAGAGATTCCGAACCATTATAAACCTAAAACCACTCAACAAACGCATTTCAGATCACAAATTCAAAATGGAAACTGTCAAGACGGCAGTAAAACTTATCAAGAAGGGGGCTCAGATGATTACAATAGATCTCAAGGACGCTTATTTCCACATTCCAATACATCCCTTCTCCAGAAGGTACCTGAGGTTTGATGTAAAGCTGAAGGAAAAGATCCGCCACTATCAGTTCACCTGTCTACCTTTCGGAATTGCCTCAGCTCCTCGTATCTTTACCAAGGTTATGGCAGAAGCTGTGGCCTCTCTAAACCACAGGGGGATTTTAGTGGTCCCTTATCTCGACGACTTGGTAGTGGCAGAAACGTCAGATCTCCTCCTCATACATCTACAAGTGGTCCTCTCTCACCTTCAGAACCAGGGATAGATCAACACCGGAGAGTGTTCTTGGGCATTCTACTGGATTCGACACTCCAGAGATCTTTTCTTCCTCCAACAAAGATCCAGGATCTAAAACTAAGAATCCAACACTACCTAAAGATGCGTTCCTGTTCTATCCAGCAGGCCATGTGGATTCTAGGTATTCTATCCTCCTGTATCCCAGCCGTTGCCTGGGCCCAATTTTACATGAAACCTCTGCAGAGCCTTGTCCTCAAAAGGTGGAACAGATCCCAGTTGACCCTAGAAGAGAGGATGCCGGTAACCAGAGACATGAAGGCCTCCTTAATATGGTGGCTCTCAGACAGGAACCTGAAGACGGGGGTTCCCTGGAGCCAAGAAAAGGTACTATCACTAACAACGGATGCCAGTTCCTGGGGTTGGGGTGCCCTTGCTGCCACTGGTTCCTTTCGGGGTGCCTGGTCCGAAACTTAGAAGAGAATGTCATCCAACTACAGGGAGCTCTATGCCATATGGGAAGGAATCAAAGCAATCCAGATTCAGGCCAGAAACCATCATGTTCTAATACATTCAGACAACTCCACAGCCGTATCGTTCATACAACATCAAGGAGGGACGAGGCACGGTCATCTTCAGAACCTCGCAAGACAGATATTCCTCTGGGCAGAAAGGAATGTGAAATCATTAGGGGCGGTACATCTAAAAGGCTCACTCAATATTCAAGCAGATTTCCTAAGCCGGCAGAGGCTGGATCCAGGTGAATGGTCTCTGTCACAACCAGCCTTCCAGAAAATACTAAATCAGTGGGGAATTCCATCTCTAGACCTATTTGCCTCAAAAAGAAATCACAAAGTACCACTTTACTTCTCTCTCAACCCGAGGGATCCGTGTGTGGCAGTGGATGCCTTCACCCAGAACTGGACGTCGGGGCTGGTGTATGCCTTCCCCCCCAATTCCGATGATCCCAAAAGTCCTCCAGAAATTCCAAGCAGAGAGATGTGTCCTGATCCTAGTTGTTCCCTTCTGGCCCAGGAGAGGCTGGTTCGGTCTCCTGAGATCCCTCCGTCAGGAGGACCCAATCCTATTTCCCCTGGAGAAAGATCTTCTGATGCAGGGTCCAATCCCTCACCTGAATCCCAGATTCCTCAGTCTATCAGATTGGTTACTGAGAAATCCATCCTCTTAGGCCGAGGCCTCTCTCAAAGGGTAGTAGATACTCTCCTACTTAGTAGGTAAACAAATACCTGTAGGTCCTACCTTAAAGTTTGGAAGAGGTTCGCTGCCTGGGCGAATTCAAGGTTTAACCAATCCTCACCAGATATCCCTCTCATCTTGGAGTTTCTCCAGGATGGGTTGGATATGGGCCTCTCTCCTAATACTCTTAAAGTACAGGTTTCTGCCATAGGAGCCCTTTACAACACCAGTCTTTATGAGAATGCCTGGGTTTTAAGATTTTTAAAGGCTCCCTGGAACCTGAATACCGTACTATCAGGCCTATCGGATACTCCCTTTGAGCCTTTGGATTCCCTGTCCATTAAATGGTTCACCCTCAAAACCATTTTTCTAGTGGCCATTTCTTCTGCAAGAAATGTATGTGAACTTCAGGCCCTGTCGATTCAAAAACCCTTTCTCTCCATTTTAGAGAACAAACTCATCTTTAAATTAGACCCTGGGTTCCTCCCCAAGGTGGTGTCCACCTTCCACCGGTCCCAGGATATTGTTATTCCCTCTTTTTGTCCCAATCCTAGGAATGATCAGGAAGTAAAGTATTATAACCTAGACGTTAGGAGTTCTTCATTATATGGAGGTCACAAAAAGTTGGCGAATCGATAAGAATTTATTTGTGCAGTTCTGTGGCCCCAATAAGGGAACAAAGGCAGCAAGGAGCTCTATATCCCATTGGACTAGGTGTGCCATCTCTGAGGCCTACATTGCTTCCGGAAGGGAACCTCCTCAGTTTCTCAAAGCCCATTCTGTAAGATTTGTTTCCACCTCTTGGGTGGAGAGGGCCTCTGCATCACTAGAGTAGATTTGCAGAGCAGCCACGTGGAAGAGGGCCCATACCTTTAATAAATATTAGAGTAGATGTTTTTGTTAATGAAGACATGACCTTTTGACGAAAGGTCCTGGGTGCTGTTACCCCCCCCCCCCCCCCAAATAAGGTTACTTTGTTAGTTCTCAGGTTGTGCTGTCAGGGAGACGACTGGGGAAATGAGTATTATACTCACCGGTAATCCGGTTTCCCGGAAGTCTCCATGACAGCACACATATATCACACCCTATTTTTCTTTATTTGTTTCAAATTTCTTTAATAGTTCCTTTCCCCTTTCCTGGTTCTGTTAAAAAATACACTGGTGATGAGGGGAAGGGGTGGGGTTCTTAACCTCTGTGTTTTTTCCTGTCCTATCAGAGGAAGTCAATCTCAGGATGTGCTGTCATAGAGACTTTCAGGAAACCGGATTATCGGTGAGTGTGTATATATATATATACAGTACAGAAGAAAGGTTTGGACACACCTTCTCATTCAAAGAGTTTTCTTTATTTTCATGACTATGAAAATTGTAGATTCACACTGAAGGCATCAAAACTATGAATTAACACATGTGGAATTATATACATAACAAACAAGTGTGAAACAACTAAAAATATGTCATATTCTAGGTTCTTCAAAGTAGCCACCTTTTGCTTTGATTACTGCTTTGCACGCTCTTGGCATTCTCTTGATGAGCTTCAAGAGGTAGTCAACTGAAATGGTTTTCACTTCACAGGTGTGCCCTGTCAGGTTTAATAAGTGGGATTTCTTGCCTTATAAATGGGGTTGGGACCATCAGTTGGGGTGTGGAGAAGTCAGGTGGATACACAGCTGATAGTCCTACTGAATAGACTGTTAGAATTTGTATTATGGCAAGAAAAAAGCAGCTAAGTAAAGAAAAACGAGTGGCCATCATTACTTAAAGAAATGGTCAGTCAGTCCGAAAAATTGGGAAAACTTTGAAAGTGTCCCCAAGTGCAGTCACAAAAACCATTAAGCGCTACAAAGAAACTGGCTCACATGCGGACCGCCCCAGGAAAAGGAAGACCAAGAGTCACCTCTGCTGTGGAGGATAAGTTCATCCGAGTCACCAGCCTTAGATATCGCAGCTCAGATTCGAGACCAGGTGAATGCCACACAGAGTTCTAGCAGCAGAAACATCTCTAGAACAACTGTTAAGAGGAGACTGTGTTAATCAGGCCTTCATGGTAAAATATCTGCTAGGAAACCACTGCTAAGGACAGGCAACAAGCAGAAGAGACTTGTTTGGGCTAAAGAACACAAGGAATGGACATTAGACCAGTGAAATCTGTGCTTTGGTCTGATGAGTCCAAATTAGAGATCTTTGGTTCCAACCACCGTGTCTTTGTGCGACGCAGAAAAGGTGAATGGATGGACTCTACATGCCTGGTTCCCACCATGAAGCATGGAGGAGGAGGTGTGATGGTGTGGGGGTGCTTTGCTGGTGACACTGTTGGGGATTTATTCAAAATGAAAGGCATACTGAACCAGCATGGCTACCACAGCATCTTGCAGCGTTTAGTTGGACCATCATTTATTTTTCAACAGGACAATAACCCCAAACACACCTCCAGGCTGTGTAAGGGCTATTTGACCATGAAGGAGAGTGATGGGGTGCTGCGCCGTATGACCTGGCCTTCACAGTCACCGGACCTGAACTCAATCGAGATGGTTTGGGGGTGAGCTGGACCGCAGAGTGAAGGCAAAAGGGCCAACAAGTGCTAAGCATCTCTGGGAACTCCTTCAAGACTGTTGGAAGACCATTTCATGTGACTACCTCTTGAAGCTCATCAAGAGAATGCCAAGAGTGTGTAAAGCAGTAATCAAAGCAAAAGGTGGCTACTTTGAAGAACCTAGAATATGACATATTTTCAGTTGTTTCGCACTTTTTTGTTATATATATAATTCCGCATGTGTTAATTCATAGTTTTGATGCCTTCAGTGTGAATCTACAGTTTTCATAGTCATGAAAATTAAGAAAACTCTTTGAATGAGAAGGTGTGTCCAAACTTTTGGTCTGTACTGTAATAAAGACAAAATAGGAGGCAGCACCGATTAAGATTTGAAATGACCGGGTGCACACTCAAGGGAATAAAGCTCACCTGAAATATAATGTGCAAAGAAAAGTTCAATTGTGGAGCCGAAACGTCGCTACACCATGGATGAATAAACTTTTTGTATTTCATTTTATCCTGCGTTGGAGTGCTGCTCTTTTTTGCACCATACATTATATATATACTGCTTACTGCCTCCATATGCTTCCTTCCACTTGATTGAAATTCAGGGAATTCAGTCTTTGCCCCTCATTGCCCTATTATGAATAGCGTATTTCTAATAAGAGACAGAGACAGAACCCTCTATATATATTTTTTATAGATAGATATAGAGAAAGAATGAGTTGTTTTTTAACTCCAGAAAAAGGTGAGCTTGATAAATGTGCCCCATAGCTTCTGGACTGAATCAGGGGGCTGGATCTCACAGGCTCGTCACTGGAAGGCAGCGTGATTCCTTCCTTAGGCATCGCGCTGCCTTCCATGCCATCGGGTCCCCCCTACAGCCGCATAGGGACCCGATGGCACCGCCGATCGCCGCTGCAAACCGCAGGTCTGAATTCACCTGCGGTCTGCGGCAATCATCGACACGGGGGGGGAGTCACGGGACCCCCCTTTGCATTTAGCCAAGGTGCCTGCTCAACAAGGTGCCTGCTTAAGTACCAGGACATCAGGGCGTACCGGTACGCCCCGTGTCCTGAAGGGGTTAAAGGACTGCACATGCGCAGACCGGAAGAACGGATCCGTCAATGCGGCAATTTTTATGCCGGATCCGGCACTAATACATTCCAATGGAAGAAATGCTGCATCCGGCAAGTTTTGGGGATTTTTGGCTGGAGAGAAAAATGCAGAATACTGCTGTTTTTTCTCTGTCCAAATACTGTAAAAGGACTGAACTCAATACCGGAGAGTACCCTAACAAGTCGGACATTTACTACGAGCCCTGTAATTCACAAACATTAATGTATGGCTGAAAATCTCTGTCATAACAAACCTAGAGAAAGCAACTACCTAACCCAACAACAGTCCAGAGATCTCTACCCTGTAGACTGTGCTTACATTGTTGTACATTTCGGTACACCTAAATGTGTGTCAGATGGTATTCGTGTGGCTAGCAGTGCATGCCATAAGTGTCAGACTGATAAATAGAGGCCATTGTGCTCTGCCTATTATCAGAGTGGTCATTAGAGGGGATTGAAGGAATCTTATCTAAAGAAATTAGTGAAACTAAGAAGGTCTTATTATTCCAAATCCCATATCAAAAGAAAAGCTTCTAGATGTGATGGCAATATCTCCATGGCAACATCAAGTGTGGGGGTCACACCATTGTGTAGATTGCTTTAAAAAGAACTTCAGTGGATAAAAAAAATAGAATGAATAGTGTTATGTTACTCAAAGAGGCAGGACTCCTCCCCAAACACAATAGACCCCGTCCACTACTTCTCCAGACACTCTGTCACAATATATATATATATATATATATATAAAACAGAATTCCTTAAAGGTAAAATTCACCAGCACACAGCTTTAGAAAGGTCAGTGATGGGTGTGCCATGTGTTCCCCTTCAATGGCTGGACTGAAACAGCACTAGGGCTCTTATGAGCAATGAGCCCTTTAATTTTCCGTATCAGAGATTTTAGCATATTTTATGCTTTCTTTTTTTCTAGTCTCTTAATTAAAAATTGTCAAAACAACCACTGAAAGCATTACAACCAGATATTCATAATAACACAATTTAACCCCCACCCCATCCTCTACCAGTCCACCTTTGAATCCAGAGGAGAGTAACAAGCAGGCTGGTTTGAGATCTGCATTTATACAAGCAGACAAACAACGTGAGTTTGTGAGCGTTCACATGTTTGAGATTAAGTGTGTGACTTTATATTACGTGACTTGAGATTCAAACTTTAGGAGGGGACTACAGTAAGTTAGGTTCTTATCACTGCACTATATTGTATTCTTTCTCTTTTCTTGCGTAATCCCCATTTAGTATGTGTTCCATTATTGACAGCGCAGTCCAGTGCACATCTTGTCTAATGTATGCAGTCCTGGAACAGCCCTTTGAGGAAGCATATCTTTGTTCAAAATGTGAGCAAATTGCTTGTTTGGAATCGCACATCGAGTATCTAACCAGGCAAATTATATCTAACACAGCAAGAGTTTTCACCAATCACAGCCAGCCTCACACACAGTCTGTCTGGGAATTCCCCTAGCAGGAGCTGGTAGAATCATTATTCACCAGAGACAGGAGCTGAAGAGACATTCACTTCACTGAGAGCTGTGTTTTTATGGAAGCAAGAGAGGCCAAAATAGGTATTTAAAACAGTTATATAATGTTCCTGTTGTTAGTATTGTGATTGGAACTGAATATTGAACCAGTTATATGGGTGTTTACTTACAGTTCCACTAATTGCAAAGTACAAATACAAATTGCAAGCTACAGTTGCAAACTGTGAACTACTACAAATACCATACAAACATATTGCAATCCAAATTGCATACAACCATACCAGATCATACTCAACCAATCTGCAAATAGTTACTGCTAACTGCATACCGCCATTTTGTGATATGTTTTTAACACGTGTTTTGTACATGGACTATCTGCTGCGGAGGCGGCAGTGTTATATATGAAGAAAAGTTGAAGTTAATAAAGAAGTTATTTGAAGCATTTGGTGTGCTCTTTAGGCCTACTGTTTCCATAGACTGGCCCTAGAGGAATTACAGAGTAGCAGACAGTCTGGTTAGACTAAAATTCAGAGATATCAAAATTCTTCTAATGCCACAGCGCAAAAGGCACTTGATAGTGCTGCGCCTGCCACAGTGAAACTATTGCCCTTAGAGGGTGAGGTGATAGCGCTCCTCAACTTGCACAGTAAAGACACCTCAGCAGAGATACCATAAAGGCCATAGAGCGTGTCCCTAGAGAGAGGAAGAGACGCATGGTGGGAGGCCATAGTCCAGAGCTAGAGTGCCTACACCGCTATCCGCGGAGAGACCACGTACTACAGTCAGCTAGTTTCCCGCCACTAGGCCCAAAGCCTGCAGCAGCGTATCCAAGCCAGTGCATCGCAAGTCATCATCAATTCAGTGCAGAGCAGAGCATCACATCAAGAAAAGACAAGTCTCCTCTAAAACAGACATTTGTTCCAGCAACCTTCAGATCACAGTATCCTGCTCTTCAGAATAAGGTCCTAGCTTTCCTTTTATTACTTATCATTGCATATAGGCTTTGGCATAAAGAGACATTTTTGTATTCAGATAAAGACTTTAAAGTAAAACAAAGGACAGTTTGTATTGCACGGATTCTATTGCATTTAAATTGAAAGTCTTTTATTGCCTGCATTTGTCGCTGTTACATTGAAAGGTATCGTATTATTCGTATTGATTGTGATAGCATTGAAAGTAAAATGTCTGAGCCTAGTATTACCATGCTATTGTTAGATGATTCAAAGATAGAGTAGAAGTTGAAGAGCAAGGGAACCTGTCTGAGGTAGAAGAGTCTGATGCAGCATTAGTCTTGCCTCAAACAAATATAGCCCAAACAGATGAACTAACATGTTCATCACATGCCAGAAAACCGACTTCAAAGATGCTGTAAAATTTGGAGCAAGAAGCAGCATTAAAGGATAAAAAGTTTACCCGGATGTATGATAGGTGGAAATCATAATTTAAAGACATTCGTAGAAAGCTAAAGCAAGAAAGTATAAAAAGGAACTTGAGTGATATGGTAGAGACGGTAGAAGAATCTGAATCGGAGCTTATGGCAGCATATGTCAACCTGTGGTCGTTTACAACACCTTCCCAGGGCATTGTAAGGGACATGGACACATGTACTGCGGTCACTAAAGATTTGGTTAACCTTATGAGAGAACTATCATCTGTGGAAAACTATGATGAAGTTGATGCACTTGTAAAGAAAACCGCAGCACTCTCCAGTCTTCACGTTCCAAAGGTTTATTCACCAACACAATGCGACATTTCGACCTGTGTGGTCTTTTTCAAGCAACTGATAATGTGAACAAAGCCAAATGCATATACCCTCTCAGATGGGTCACATGACCCAATTAAGTATGTTAATTAGCAATTACATATTCAAAATATGTGCCACCTCTCTCTGTGTTTCCCAACTATGGGGACTATTAATCACCTATTACCAAACATGATTCTTTATAATACATTAAGAATGTACAGTTCAGACCAAAAGTTTGGACACACCTTCGCATTCAAAGAGTTTTCTTTATTTTCATGGCTATGAAAATTGTAGATTCACACTGAAGGCATCAAAACTATGAATTAACACATGTGGAATTATATAAATAACAAAAAAGTGTGAAACAACTGAAAATATGTCATATTCTAGGTTCTTCAAGTAGCCACCTTTTGCTTTGATTACTGCTTTGCACACTCTTGGCATTCTCTTGATGAGCTTCAAGAGGTAGTCACCTGAAATGGTTTTCACTTCACAGGTGTGCCCTGTCAGGTTTAATAAGTGGGATTTCTTGCCTTATAAATGGGGTTGGGACCATCAGTTGCGTTGTGGAGAAGTCAGGTGGATACACAGCTGATAGTCCTACTGAATAGACTGTTAGAATTTGTATTATGGCAAGAAAAAAGCAGCTAAGTAAAGAAAAACGAGTGGCCATCATTACTTTAAGAAATGGTCAGTCAGTCCGAAAAATTGGGAAAACTTTGAAAGTGTCCCCAAGTGCAGTCACAAAAACCATCAAGCGCTACAAAGAAACTGGCTCACATGCGGACCGCCCCAGGAAAGGAAGACCAAGAGTCACCTCTGCTGCGGAGGATAAGTTCATCTGAGTCACCAGCCTCAGAAATCGCAGGTTAACAAGAGCTCAGATTAGAGACCAGGTCAATGCCACACAGAGTTCTAGCAGCAGACACATCTCTAGAACAACTGTTAAGAGGAGACTGTGTAAATCAGGCCTTCATGGTAGAATATCTGCTAGGAAACCACTGCTAAGGACAGGCAACAAGCAGAAGAGACTTGTTTGGGCTAAAGAACACGAGGAATGGACATTAGACCAGTGGAAATCTGTGCTTTGGTCTGATGAGTCCAAATTAGAGATCTTTGGTTCCAACCACCGTGTCTTTGTGCGACGCAGAAAAGGTGAACGGATGGACTCTACATGCCTGGTTCCCACCGTGAAGCATGGAGGAGGAGGTGTGATGGTGTGGGGGTGCTTTGCTGGTGACACTGTTGGGGATTTATTCAAAATTGAAAGCATACTGAACCAGCATGGCTACCACAGCATCTTGCAGCGGCATGCTATTCCATCCGGTTTGCATTTAGTTGGGCCATCATTTATTTTTCAACAGGACAATGACCCCAAACACAGGCTGTGTAAGGGCTATTTGACCATGAAGGAGAGTGATGGGGTACTGCGCCAGATGACCTGGCCTCCACAGTCACCGGACCTGAACCCAATCGAGATTGTTTGAGGTGAGCTGGACCGCAGAGTGAAGGCAAAAGGGCCAACAAGTGCTAAGCATCTCTGGGAACTCCTTCAAGACTGTTGGAAGACCATTTCAGGTGACTACCTCTTGAAGCTCATCAAGAGAATGCCAAGAGTGTGCAAAGCAGTAATCAAAGCAGAAGGTGGCTACTTTGAAGAACCTAGAATATGACATATTTCAGTTGTTTCACACTTTTTCGTTATGTATATAATTCCACATGTGTTAATTCATAGTTTTGATGCCTTCAGTGTGAATCTACAATTTTCATAGTCATGAAAATAAAGAAAACTCTTTGAATGAGAAGGTGTGTACAAACTTTTGGTCTGTACTGTACTTACTGCAGTACTTGATGAGAACCTGGGGAACACATTGCTAAGGAGATCATTCACTTAGTATATATCCAACGGAAGTACATGCTCCGCTCGGCGTTCCTCTATACCTAGTGCGTAGAACATACCCTGCAGGTGTCAAGGGAACCGGACGTCATGCAACCCCGCGTCTCCATGCGTGCAGTGTGCCTGCGCGTTCGACACACGAAACCATCGGATCTGATGTCAGGCTCCCTGTTCCTGCGCAGTTCATCCCCAGCTGGCGCCATGGAAACGTAATAAACAGTCCTGATGTCACTCTCCTTATAATGTATCACCGCAACATTTCTCTTGGTTTAATCAGTGCGGCATTCATATTTTTTAATAGCATGTTCTATTATATTTTATATAAATCTCTCAGTTGGTTATACCATTATTAGTGCCATTCTTATTTTTCACCCATATTGACAAGGGCAACCCTGCCTTTCGTCCACAGGATCCATGGGGGCTAGTTGGAAAAATAATCCAAAAACTAGGAGTCCAAAATTTGAGCATGATTCAAGGGTAGAGTACCTAGTCCCATTTTAATAAGATTAGCTTAATGGTTAGACAGTAATAGAGGGCTCATATGTACATTCTATAATGGGGGCGTCCCCGACCCTGACCGAGTAGGGGTCATTAACCCCCCTTGATCAAGTGTGGGTCATTACCCTCCCTCACAGAACCACTCTAGTGCCAAAATGGGTGGCACATTTCCCCACATCAGACATATGGGTTAGATGTACCCACCACGGGCACATAAGTCAGTTCAAGGAGGGTGTATCCTCCATTTGATAAGAGGAACGCCCCTCCTCTAATCCAACCACAGCTGACCTGCCTAGTCGGGTGGTTGGGTTACCCGTAGCCGGGTTAACCTCCAAGCCCCGGACAGGCCGTCCTATTCAAACAAGCCCTTTTTGACACCATATAGGTAATGGGCTAAAATAGTGTAACTCAAACTCCCAATCATGGCACAAACTGCAGAATCCATATAATAAGAAACGTTTAGTTCTTAGTTATCTCTAGGCCCCAAATAGAACCAAAATGTCTCCAGACTATATGGCTGCCCCTCCAAAGGGGTGAATGGATAAAACAAACCAAGGTATTTTTAGGTCTCTTTCAATTTAACACAAATAAGATAGCTACTGTATTAACTTCCTGTGTCTGGGTCTCTTCTCAGTTTATGTCCCCAGGTCACATCAGTAATGCAGATTTCTATAAAAGATAAAAATATTATTAATAATAAATTACATCCATAAGGTTGGGTACAGAACTTAATTAAAAACATACATCCAATCAATGGATGGAGTACAGTATTCACAAACCAGTGATGTAAGGACAAGAGCCCGTACAACTTAGTAGAGTGGACCAATCTTGAACTCCCTATTGAGGCCTCTAGGTTCGAGCGTTTGTAGTTTGAAAATCCACCTCAACTCCAACCTCTTTAGTAATTTTTCCTAGTCACCTCCTCTCCAATTGGGGAGCTACTCCATCGATCACACGGAAAAATGCTCTGATACAGGTAGTTCAGTCCTTGAAGTATCAGTCTCTCTTTCTCCTGAGAGTAATTTCCGTATTTGATAACGGTGCTGATTTAATCTATTTCTGAATTCCTGGGTTGTTTCTCCCACATAAAAAAGTCCACATGGACATTGCAACACATAAATCACAAATTCTGATCTACATGTGTAGTAATTCCTAATTTGGTATCTCTTCCCTGTCCTGGGATGTGTAAAAGAACTCCCCTTTAATATTCCATTACAATTACAACAGCCCAGGCAGGGAAAGCAGCCTTCCCTCTGGACCTTAGGCATAGCAAGATGTTTAGTGTCTGCATGTATTAGCCTATCTCTCAAAATTCGTGGCCTTCTATAAGACATGAGGGGAGTGGTATGAAATGCCTCAATGTCTGGAAATGATTGTGCAAGAATGTGCCAGTTAGTTTTGAGGATATGTGCTATTTGCTTGCTACATGCTGACAAGTTGAGACAAATGAGACCCTCTGGTTCTCCTCTCGCTGTTTTTTACTCTTTAATAATTCTTCTCTTTTCAGCTCATTAACCCTCTGTCTATGTCTCTCTGTACCATGGCTCTTGGATAACCTCTATCATAAAATATATTTCACATCACCCTCATTCTAATGTCAAGCCTCTCTTTATCCGTTACTATCCGTTTCACCCTAAGTAATTGGCTATAGGGTAATGATTCTTTCATGAATTTGGGGTGGTCACTCTTAAACAATAGCATATTGTTTCTATCTGTGGGTTTTACAAACAGATCTGTCTGCAACGTCCCCTAAACACACTGCACTGTCGTATCCAAAAACTGCATACTTGTCTGTGAGTAAACTGCCGGGAACTGTAGTTCTGCATGGATCAAATTAATGTGTCTCTGGAACTCAAGTAAATCTTCCAAAGACCCTGTCCAAATAAAGAATCTATATAGCCCCTCACAAAAGTAAAGAGGCTGGATGGGTATATAAAGGACTCCTCAAATCTACTCATGTATACAGTATATTTGCGTATGTTGGGGCCACATTGGACCCCATTGTGGTCCCACGCTGCTGTATATAGTAAGTATCCTCAAATAGAAAATAAATACAGGTTAGTACTATCTCTAGTAGGGAGAGGATAAATCTTGTGATGTCTGGTTTGATCCTATCCGTAGAGAGGGCCAAATTCCACTGAATCTAGTCCCTTGGTGTGGTCAATACTCGTATAGAGACTGACCACATCAAAGGAGACCAGATATTGTCCCACTTCAACATGTAATGTTTGTAGTTTATTAAGGAAATCCGTTGTATCTTTCAAATAAGACCTTGCGGACATGGTGTAATTTCTCAAATATTTATCGAGAAAAGTGGCTGCAGGTGAAAAAATTGAATCAATCCCAGAAACTATGGGACTGGTGGATTCATCAGACTTTTGTGTATTTTTGGCAATATATATAGTAATGGTGTTACCGGTCTTTCTACTAGCAGATATTCATGTAACTTATCATCTATCAAGTCTGAGGCATAGGCATCATCAATTAATAATTTCAACCTCCTCTTAATAGCAAATTTAGGGTCAGCATCTAATGGTCAATATATTTCTCTGTCACCCAATTGTCGTTGTATTTCTACTATATATTTATCTGTATCCATAATAGCAGTTGCCCCACCTTTATCGGCTTTTTTAATAGTGATCTCTTTTCTACTGCTTAATGTTTTTAAGGCCCTTTTCTGTCCCTGGCTCATGTTGTTTTTACTATCATTTCTATCGACATTAGTTTTGATTCTTTCTATAGAAGTATATATATCTGTTTACTGCATCCTTAATCACAGGGGTTGGAAATCACTTTGTAGATACAGGCCCATATCCCTCAATTTCATCATATCGGTTTTACTAATACCCTGTGTGTTAGTACGTATAGTCACATTCTGAGTATCCCCCCCAAAAACTTGGAAAAAAAAAAATTTTGCAAATCAATCTCACAATTGAACCAATCAATATCAGAGGTCGGACAAAAAAGACAGCCCCTTTTTTAATAAAGATATTTCATCATTAGATAAGTCAATGGATGATATATTTACCACTAGTGTTCTTTCTTCCTTTTCTAGTTCCATTGTCCTTACTTCCCTTTTTGATTCAGAGTAGTCTGTCCATGTCTGTAGTCCAGTGGCGGCTTCCTTGAGCGAGTCATCCTTGTCATGTCGCTTCCTCCACCTATGGTGTTTACGTCCCCCTCTTCTTGTTGTTTTTTTCTGCTTTATATCATTTTCTGCTCAAAAAAACTCTGATCCTCACTTATTTCTCCAGAAGATTCTGTGTCCGTGTTATGGATCTTCCTTGTCTGTCGTCTCATAAATCTTTGCCTCCCCTGGGTTTTCTTCCTTTTTCCACCTTCAGTGGGATTTCATTTATATATATATCGCCCTTCAGATAATCTTCCTGGTCCTGGAACCACTTTTGTCTTTTTGAGGTCTCAATATTAGCCCTGTGACCTATCGGAGAGGGTATATGTATTTGGCTTTGTTCACATTGTCAGTTGCTTGAAAAAGACCACACAGGTCGAAACATTGCATTGTGTTGGTGAATAAACCTTTGGAAATTGAAGACTGGAAAGTGCTGCAGTTTTCTTTACAAGTGCATCTATGTCTGGGGGAGCTCAGGACTGACTCCCGACACGGCTGGCACCACCACATTAAGGAACAGTATTTAACCCTTTCTTCCGTTGTGCTGCTACACCTTTTTTTTTTTCATATGATGAAGATGAGGCAAGAAGGAGAATGAACAAGCTATTTATAAGAGACTATGCTAGGTCCTTAGGTGGAATCACAATCTCAAGTGTGACTTCCTTCGCTAGCTGAAGTGCCACCCATATATCAGAGTCCTCAAATACTTCAGCCAAAAGAAAGGAATTAGCTGAACAACTTGCTGTCAAGAGAGCAGAAATTGAGATGGAAGCTGCTATCGAGGCGCAGCGCAAACTGATAGCTGAAAAGGATGCACAACGCTATCAAATGGAGGCACAACGCCATCAGATGGAAGCTGAAATTGAAGCACAGCGCCATCAAATGGAAGCACAGCGCCAACAGATGAAAAGTCTAGAAAGGCAGAAAGAATTTAATCTTAATTTAATTTGATCATAGAAGCCAGACTCAGAGTACACAAGGAGGATATGAGTCAGAGTAGTCATAGGTTCAAATCTGTACTAAGTGAAAAAAAGACTCCTATTTTCCTTCATGCGCTCAAGAGAATTAAAAGAAATCCCCAGCACTTAGTGAAGAAATAAGTTATTATCCTTCCATCCCTGCTCAGAAAAACAAAGAGAGGCCTAGTCCAGTGTTAGGAAAGAGGTGTGTTAATTTACCCTCTATCTCTACTGGAAAATTCAGAAGTAAGTGAGAAAATAGAACTAGATGATTATATTCCTAGATGCCATGGCAATGCTCAGGAGAGTGTTACAACCATTGTCCCAGCAAGACAACAGAGAACAATCCTAGCTAGACTTCCCGTTCTGGAACCCACTGTATTTTTAGGCGACATACTGAAGTTCATAGAGTGGATGGCAAGTTTTGAAATGATCATTGAGCATCATTGCTTTAGTCCAGTTGACACGTTATCCTACATTAGAGATATGTTGGTGGAGAAGCCAAGGAAGTTCCTGAAGGTAACTTCTATAGAAAAGACGAAGTAGCCTACAAACAAGCTTGGGAAAAATTGAATGCAAGATATGGTCATCCTTTCTTAGTACAAAGAGCCTTTAGAGATAAACTGAATAACTGGCCGAAAATAAGTCCTAAAGAGCACTTCAGACTCCAAAAGTATGGTGACTTCCTGCAAGCATGCGGCAATGCCATCCCACATGTTCAAGAACTGGAAGTACTGAATGACTATCTAGAAAACCACAGGATGCTAACTAAGCTACCTGAAGAAGCGGCTTTAAGATGGAATCGCTATGTGACTAAACAGTTAGATCTAGGTAAGAACTTCCCAAGTTTTAAAGAGTTCTCTGAGTTCGACAATGAGGAAGCCAGGATAGCATGTAATCCAGTAACATCATCTTATGTCTTAAAATCCTTAGAAGAAATGCCTGTAAGAGAGATAAGACATGCAAGAGCAACTAACTTTGCAACCAACACAGCAGCTAAAGGTCCAGATACCTACGAGAGCAAGTTCAAAGTCACTACTGGGATCAGTAGAGAGACAGAACCGACAAATATCCAGACTACCTTCAAGTGTATGTTCTGTGGAGAGAACCACCCCGTACATAAGTGCCAACAATTAAAGGTGAAGTCCCCAGAAGAAAAGAAAACATTTGTGCTGGATGTCTAAGAAAAGGCCATGTTACTAAGGAGTGTAAGAAAAAGGCCACATGCAGAGTTTGCAAAGGATGCCATCCTACACCACTACATGAAGAACGTCCAAAGAATTGCCAACTGTAAGTCCAGCAAAAGTAATCAAGATCCTGGAATCCAACTTTTCAGATATAAGTTCTAAAGAAAAGAGTGTATCCCAAGAAGACATAAAGTTCGTACACACTCTAGAGAAAATATTCAGCAGAATCAACAAGGTCATCTTGAAATGCCCTAACCTTTCAGAGAACGACCAAGTCTGCCAAATAACAGAAATCTTACCCTAGCAAGATTGAAATGTTTGAAGAAAAAGGTGGGAAGAGATCCCAAATTCAAGCAGGATTATTTGAAATTCATGGAAGGCATCCTCAAATAAGGACAAGCAGAGAAAGTTAATAACCAACCTAAAGACGAAGTGTGGTACATCCCACATCAAGGTGTTTATTACTCAAAGAAACCAGATAACATTAGAGTAGTATTTGATTGCTCAGCAAAGTACAATGGTGTTGCATTGAATGGTCATCTACTAAAAGGACCAGATCTTACAAACGCTCTGCCTGGAGTACTCTGTAGATTCAGAAAGTATCCCGTAGCGGTCATGTGTGACGTTGAAAAGATGTTCCACCAGTTTCATGTAAAAAATGAAGATAGAGACTTCCTGAGGTTTCTATGGTAAGAGGATACAGATACAGAGGCAGCAGAATACTGATTGAAAGTACACTTGTTTGGAGTAGCATTATCTCCAGGTTGCGCCAATTATGGTATGAAGTACCTGGCCAATCAGAATGAAAAGGATTGCCAATCAGCAGCAAATTTTCTGAAGAAAAACTTTTATGTAGATGATGATGATCTCATAAGTCTAGAGTCCACAGAAGATTCAAACTAGTGAAAGAAAGCCAAGAGTTATGCGCAAGAGGAAACCTGCGCCTTCACAAATTCATCTCAAACAACAGAGAGGTACTGTAATCCATCAGTGACTCTGAACGTGCAGCAATGAATAATGTAGATCTCAATTATGATCATCTTCCAGTTCAGAACGTACTTGGATTGGGATGGAATGTAGAGAACGACAAGTTCTTCTTTGAAGTATCTAACTAAGAGAAAGTTGCAACTAGATGAACCATTCTTTCTGCAGTGGCTTCTATATTTGATCCATTGGGATTCTTGGCCCCAGTAATGCTCAGAGAAAAAGAAATACTGCAAGAATTATGCAGACAGAAGTTCGGATGGGATGAGCCCATTCCCTTAAAATTTGAGGACCAAGGTGGGAAAGTTGGATAAGAAACTTGCAAAACTTAAGAGAAGTTCGGATACCCAGATGTTTTGTACCTCATGATTTCAGAAAGTACAAGAAAATAAAACTTCATCACTTTTCAGATGCCAGCAGTTATGGTTATGGTCAGTGCTTCTACATCAGAGTAATAGGAGACGAAAAGATACACTGTGCCCTGATTATGGGGAAGGCCAGAGTTGCACCTACCAGTATTCAGACAATACCAAGACTTGAACTGACAGCAGCTGTTTCAGCATCAGTAAGCAAATTTCTGAGAGAAGAATTGGAATTAAAATTAGATGAAGAATATTTTGGGACAGACTCACAAGTTGTCCTAGGATACATAAACAACGAAGCTCGAAGACTCCATCTCTTTGTCGCCAACAGAATTGAGAAAATTCGGGAAATAACAAATCTGGAACATTAGCATCACATTGACACAAAGCATAACCCAGCAGATCATTCTTCAAGATGCCTGAATGTAACAGAATTGAAAAATTCAAACTGGTTCACCAGTCCAGAGTTCCTTTGGGAAAAGGAAATCACGCCCAGTAAAGGTTACACAGAATTTTCTATGGGTGATCCAGAAGTAAAAGTTGTACAAACATTGAGAACTGCTATCAAGTATCAAGATGACATACTTGAAAGACTAGCCAGACGTTCAAAATGGAATACAGTCATAAACGTAGTAGCTCGAATTCAACTCGAATTGGCACAGGGAATCAGAAAGAAAGAATTGTTGAATGTACAGGAAAGACTGAAAGCTGAAGAAACAGTCATAAGACTCATTCAACAGAGATTCTACAGTGAAGAGTTAAAGAGACAGTCAAGAACCTAAAAGGCTTCCAAACAAGCATAATCTTGTTCTGCAGGATGGTATACTGAAGGTGGGAGGGAGACTGGAAAATGCATCATTACCTAGCAGAGTGAAGCATCCAGCAATTCTACCTAAAAACTCTACCTTCACAAGATTGATTATTGATCACTACCACAACATATCCTTGCATCAAGGAAGAAGCTTTACCCAAAGATGTTTGAGAGAAGGTGGTTACTGGATTGTGAAAGGAAGCAAAGTTATAGCAAAGTATATAAGTAAATGTGTAGTCTGCAGAAAGGCACGTAAACCTACCGAAGAGCAAAGAATGGCAGATTTACTGGCAAATCGTGTAAACCCATCACCACCACTTCTTTATCGTGGAATGGATTGTTTTGGCCCATTCATCACCAAACAGAACCGCAATGAGTACAAGAGATATGGACTAATATTTACATGTCTGAGCTCCAGATCAATTCACTTGGAAATGTTAGAGGATATGCCAACTGAAGCATTCATCAACGCCGTGAGATGTTTCATAGCCATTAGAGGTACCGTCAGAGAGCTTAGATGTGACCAAGGATCTGATTTTGTCAGAGCAAAGAATGAATTGAAGAAAGCTCTAAAAGAGATCGATAAAGAAAAAGTAACTGAGTATTTGTTTGAGAAACAGTGTTATTTTCATATCAATGCTCCACATGCAAGCCATACAGGAGTTTGGGAAAGACAAATCAGAACTGTGATAAATGTGTTAAGTTCAGTATTGAAAAAGAATGCCGGAAGAATAGATGATGCTTCACTTTTTATTCTATAAAGTAATGTCTATTGTTAACAGTCGCCCACTTACAGTTAATAACATCAACGATCCAACAAGTTTGGACCCTTTAACTCTCAACCATCTACTTCACCTTAAGTCGGATTACATACAGCCACCGCCTGGCAAGTTCACCAAAGAGGATTTATATGCTAAAAGGAGATGGCGAAGAGTTCAATATCTATCAGAGCAGTTTTGGAATAGATGGAGGAAAGAGTACTTAGCCAATCTTATGCTAAGAAGTAAATGGCAAACACCCAGAAGAAATTTCCAAATTGGTGACCTAGTGTTAGTGAAAGAAGATTTACCTAGAAGTCAGTGGAAATTAGCCAAAGTTCTAGAAGTTCAAAAGGATGAAGACAAACTAGTAAGAAGAGTGTGGTTACAAATAGGAGACTCAAAACTTTGACAAAAAAGGAAAACTTCTCATTACTCCACTCAAGTTGGAACGTCCTATACAGAAGTTAGTTGTTCAACTTGAGAGTGATAAAAGACACTTGGAAGTTGAAAACCTGATGGAAAATTCCTAAAATTCACTAAGAACATAGAATTATAGGTAGTTTTGGTGGGAATGTAGCTGGCCAGCTAAGACCTATCCTAGGTTGCTAATATAGCTTACAGACGTGGACAAAATTGTTGGTACCCTTTGGTCAATGAAAGAAAAAGTCACAATGGTCACAGAAATAACTTTAATCTGACAAAAGTAATAATAAATTAAAATTCTATAAATGTTAACCAATGAAAGTCAGACATTGTTTTTCAACCATGCTTCAACAGAATTATGTAAAAAAATAAACTCATGAAACAGGCATGGACAAAAATGATGGTACCCCTAGAAAACACAGAACATAATGTGACCAAAGGGACATGTTAATTCAAGGTGTGTCCACTAATTAGCATCACAGGTGTCTACAACCTTGTAATCAGCCATTGGGCCTATATATATGGCTCCAGGTAATCACTGTGTTGTTTGGTGATATGGTGTGTACCACACTCGACATGGACCAGAGGAAGCAAAGGAAAGAGCTGTCTCAAGAGATCAGAAAGAAAATTATAGACAAGCATGTTAAAGGTAAAGGCTATAAGACCATCTCCAAGCAACTAGATGTTCCTGTGAGTACAGTTGCACATATTATTCATAAGTTTAAGATCCATGGGACTGTAGCCAACCTCCCTGGACGTGGCCGCAGGAGGAAAATTGATGACAAATCTAAGAGACGGATAATCCGAATGGTAACAAAAGAGCCTAGAAAGACTTCTAAAGAGATTCAAGGTGAACTTCATGCTCAAGGAACATCAGTGTCAGATCGCACCATCCGTCGTTGTTTGAGCCAAAGTGGACTACATGGGAGACGACCAAGGAGGACACCATTGTTGAAAACGAATCATAAAAAAGCAAGACTGGAATATGCCAAACTACATGTTGACAAGCCACAAAGCTTCTGGGAGAATGTCCTGTGGACAGATGAGACAAAAATCGAAGTTTTTGCCAAGGCACATCAGCTGTATGTTCACAGACGAAAAAATGAAGCATATCAAGAAAAGAACACTGTCCCTACTGTGAAACATGGAGGAGGCTCTGTTATGTTCTGGGGCTGCTTTGCTGCGTCTGGCACAGGGTGTCTTGAATCTGTGCAGGGTACAATGAAATCTCAAGACTATCAAGGAATTCTAGAGAGAAATGTACTAGCCAGTGTCAGAAAGCTTGGTCTCAGTCGCAGGTCATGGGTCTTGCAACAGGACAATGACCCAAAACACACCGCTAAAAACACCCAAGAATGGCTAAGAGGAAAAAATTGGACTATTCTAAAGTGGCCTTCTATGAGCCCTGACCTCAATCCTATTGAGCATCTTTGGAAGGAGCTGAAACATGCAGTCTGGAAAAGGCACCCTTCAAACCGGACACAACTGGAGCAGTTTGCTCATGAGGAGTGGGCCAAAATACCTGCTGAGAGGTGCAGATGTCTCATTGACAGTTACAGGAAGCGTTTGATTGCAGTGATTGCCTCAAAAGGTTGCGCAACAAAATATTAAGTTAGGGGTACCATCATTTTTGTCCATGCCTGTTTCATGAGTTTATTTTTTTACATAATTCTGTTGAAGCATGGTTGAAAAACAATGTCTGACTTTCATTGGTTAACATTTATAGAATTTTAATTTATTATTACTTTTGTCAGATTAAAGTTATTTCTGTGACCATTGTGACTTTTTCTTTCATTGACCAAAGGGTACCAACAATTTTGTCCACGTCTGTATATGTGTATAACCTAAATACAGTTCTTATGTTTATGTGTTAAAGACAAAAGCAGAGTTATTTACTGTGAAATCATGTTTTGGATGTCATATAACTGTTATATTTTGTGTTCACAGAAGCAAAAAAAGATAATATGCCTTTAGGATTAATTTATAGTGTAAGTTACGCTCAGTGACACAGCAGAAACAACAGAAAGCATAGTGTTAACCTGTTGTTGCTGGGCAGAGGTCTAGACCAATCACAGGCAGCTTCTCACACAGCAAGAGTTTTCACCAATCACAGCCTACCTCACACACAGTCTGTCTGGGAATTTCCCTAGCAGGAGCTGTAGAATCATTATTCACCAGAGACAGGAGCTGAAGAGACATTCATTTCACTGAGAGCTATGTTTTTATGGAAGCAGGAGAGGCCAAAATAGATAAATAAAACTTATATATTATATAATGTTCCTGTTGTTAGTAATTCGATTGGAACTGTATATTGAACCAGTTATATGTGTGTTTACTTACAGTTCCACCAATTGCAAATTGCAAGCTACAGTTGCAAACTGTGAACTACTACAAATACCATACAAACATATTGCAATCCAAATTGCATACAACCATACCAGATCATACTCAACCAATCAGCAAATAGTTACTGCTAAATGCATACCGCCATTTTGTGATATCTTTTCAACACGTGTTTTGTACATACTATCTGCTGCTGAGGCGGCAGTATTATATATTAAGAAAAGTTGAAGTTAATAAAGAAGTTATTTGAAGCATTTGGTGTGCTCTTTAAACCTACTGTTTCCATAGAACGGCGCTAGAGGAATTACAGAGTAACAGACAGTCCGGTTAGACTAAAAGTCAGAGATATCAAAATTCTTCGAATGCCACGGCGCAAAAGGCACTTGATAGTGCTGCGCCTGCCACAAAAAGTGCCAAGTTTGCACGGTTGGCAGATGAGGGGGATGTCAGTTCAGGGAGAGCACTGCTGCAGCCGGACCCTTCCTCTACCAGTCAGGGGAGTGTCAGCTCCAGTAAGCAGGGGACCAGGAGAGCAGGGCAGGCTAGACGGGTGCTGGTAGTGGGAGACTCAATTATTAGGGGTACAGATAGGGCGATCTGTCACAAAGACCGGGATCGTCAAAAGTTGTGTTGTCTTCCTGGCGCTAGAGTTCAACACATTGCGGATCAGGTTGACAGATTACTGGGAGGGGCTGGAGAAGATCCAGCAGTCATGGTCCATATCGGAAACAATGACAAAGTTAGAGGCAGGTGGAGCACCCTAAAAAATTATTTTAGGGATTAAGGTCAAAAGCTTAGGACAAGGACCTCAAAGGTAGTATTTTCCAAAATACTACCGGTACCACGAGCCACACAAGAAAGGCAGCGGGAGATTAGGGAGGTTAACAAGTGGCTCAAGAACTGGTGTAAGAAGGAGGGGTTTGGGTTCCTGGAGAACTGGTACGACTTCTCTCTTGACTACAGGCTCTCTCATATTGATGGGCTGCACCTCAATGGGGAAGGAGCAGCTGTGTTCGGGGAGAAGATGGCTAAAGGGTTGGAGATGTGTTCAAACTAGGGACTGGGGGAGGGTAATTACGTTATAGGATGGGAAGATAGTGCAGATAGCGACCGGGGGCAAGGTAAAATATACATAAACCTCTTAAATGTATGTATACTAATGCCAGAAGCCTGACTAATAAAACTAGTGAACTGGAATTAGTGATGTGTGAGGAGGACTATGACATAGTGGGAATAACTGAGACATAGCTGGATGATAGCTATGACTGGGCAGTTAATGTACAGGGGTTTGCTTTATCTAAAGTCCTGTCTAAAGCCCACAGTCCGAGAAGATATAAGTGAGGGACATGAACATGTGGAGTCACTGTGGGTAGAAATACATGGAGGCAAAAACAATAATTAATTACTAATAGGAGTTTATTATAACCACCCACTATACCAGAGTCCACAGAAAATCTGCTACTAAACGAGATAAGGCGGCAAATCATAATGAGCTGGTTATTATGGCGGACTTCAACTACCCAAATATAGACTGGGAAACTGAAACTTGTATAGCTCATAAAGTAAACAGGTTCTTGGCAATAACCAAAGACAGTTACCTTTCCCAACTGGTTCAGGACCCGACTAGAGGGACGACCATACTGAACTTAGCATTAACCAAAAGACTTGCCATAACAACATATGTGCAGGTTGGAGGACACCTGGGAAATAGTGACCATAAAGTAATAACCTTCCAATTGTCATTGTCAATTTAGCTAACTAAAAGAGGCCATAGGCCTAACTAACTTACATAAAAATACAGCCACAAAATGGGTTATTTTTAAATACATCCTAACATCTAATTGTGAGAGGTACATACCTTATGGCAATAAAAGGTTAATGAACAAGAAAAAAAACAATGTGTATCAATAGAAATGTAAGGAAAGCAATAAATGACAAAAAGAAAGCATTTAAATCACTAAAACAGGAGGGTAGCGAGGAAGCGCTGAAAAACTATAAGGAAAAAAAATAGAATATGTAAAAAACAAATAAAAGCCGCCAAACTAGAGACCGAGAGATTAATTACTAAAGAGAGCAAAACTAATCCTAATATGTTCTTCAATTATATAAATGGTAAAAAGTATAAATCTGAAGGTGTCGGCCCTCTACAGAGTGATGAGGGGGGAGTTGCAGAGAGCAATGAGGAGAAGTCAGTTGAAATTCAGAATGTAAAAGTTAATTCCCCATTAAAAGTGCCCTGTCTGACCCAGGATGAAGTACAGCGGCGTCTTAAAATGATTAAAATAGGCAAATCGCAGTCGGGGGCGTGGCCTGAGCGCATCATGGACGGACGTGTTTAGTTGAGCTCCGTCTCTGAAGCCCTGACTTTGCCATCATCCTGAACCTACCGACCGCAATCATATCGCCCATGGAGGAGAGGAGATCGGGACGTTCCCGTAAAGCAGGGATGGCACGCAACAAGGTGCAGTCGGCGACCGAAAGGCTCAGAAAGTTTGCCAGGTCTGATCCCCAAGATGGCGCCAGCCCTGGACCGCGTGTACAAGCGGTTCCCTCCCGGAGTGCATCTCCTGCTCTTAGTGAGGACGATATACCAGACGCCGAACCCTCACTTAAGCAAGTGACCGAGCAGTTGCTCCAGGCGATAGCTACTTGCCACTCTTCTTTGTCCGGGAAGATTGAGGAGGTGAAGATAGATATTGGCCTCCTGAGACATGACATGCAGAATATGAGTGATCGCATTGCGGAGGTGGAGAATCGTGTATCCACGGTTGAAGATCAGCTGAACCCATTACCGGCTCGCTTGATCGAATTGGAGAAAAAAGTGGATTATTGGCAGCAAAAATGTGACGACTACGAAAACCGCTTGCGTCGCAACAATTTGCGCATAGTGGGACTTCCTGAACGTGCGGAGGGAAATAACCCATGCGATTTTGTGGCAACATGGCTGCAAGCCACCTTCCCTGATGCTGTCTTCTCCACTGCCTTTATTATAGAGAGAGCGCATAGGGTGCCTGCTAGGCCTCTGCCGCCTGGAGCACCACCGCGGCCATTGTTGGCGCGCCTCCTGACATCGGCGGATCGTGACCACATTCTTCAGTTGGCTCACCGCAAGCAAGAGCTGCGCTTTGAGAACACAACGATTATGCTCTTTCCGGACTTCTCCGCAGAACTCCAGAAGCGCAGAGCGACGTTTACGGTGATCAAGAGGCGCCTCAGTTTCCTAAATCTTCCGTATTCTATGGCCTACCAAGCCAGGCTACGGGTAGTGGATGGGGACTCCATTAAATTCTTCAACAATCCTGCTGAAGCTGCGGCTTGGTTGGATGGACAACCACGCCCTGCAAGACCACAGAGATGAACACTATATGCTCCGTTTTCGGTGCTATCACTTGCACAGGTTTTTCTTATGCACCGCTTATGTGCCTCACCCATTATATAGTACATTGCTATTCCTGTTAATGTTTTACACCACTTGATATATGGTCCCTTTGCTATGGAGGTGAGGTGGTATGATTGTTGGTACAAATTGAGGGAGCTTCCCCTCAGATAACTGTGCTTATACAATGCAAAGTTGGGGCGCAAGCTTCTTTCTTTCTTTATCTGTTTACAGTGCAAAAGGTTAGGTTAACCAGTAGCACACCCCGTATACTGTTGTGCCACACTGGATTTACCGCCGAACATGTCGCTGCATACTTGCAATGCCCTGGATGTTTGGTGCTAGATCCATTTCTAGGATGTCCTTTCTGGAACTAATGTTTACTGTTTGTTTTTCACTAGTTCATAGCTACTTTCACATGCTTATCTATGTACCATCATATTGCGTGAAGGATCTGCAGGGTTATGGCGTGCAGGGTTATGGCGGGAAACGGCTGTATGTGATTGTGGGTGGGAAGGGATACGTTTATTTCACCGCGTCACAATGGCAGAAATACGGTTGATGTCTTGGAATGTCAGGGGCCTTGGGAGTGTTAGGAAGCGTACTATGGTGTTTTCAGCGATTGGGAGGTTTAATCCCCATATTTTGTGCTTACAAGAGACCCATCTACTCCATGATAAGACTAGGAGATTGTGTAGGCCATGGGTTCAATGGTCTAGTCATTCATGCTACTCCAACTTAGCTAGAGGAGTGTCTCTCGTGGTTCATAAATCTCTAAGGTGGGAGGTGGAGAGATTACAGGTAGACAGCGCGGGAAGGTTCATTTTTGTAGCAGCATATATTAATTGCGTGTTATATGTCATATTGGGAATTTATGTTCCTCCCCCTCCTCACTCCAAGTGATACATCAAGCGATATGTTTTGCTGCCACATTTCCCACAGCGAGGGTGATCTGTATGGGGGACCTCAACATGACCCTGCACTCCCAGTTGGATAGATTTCAAGGGGTAGGATTATCACAGGACACGTCTCAGACGGAGTCACCCTTGTCCAGACTGATAGCGGAAGTGGGGTGGGAGGACTTGTGGCGCCTTAAATACAGAGATGTTAGGGCCTACTCGTGCCAGTCAACAAGTCATCATTCCTTGTCTCGCATCGACTAAGTTTTTGGTAGCTCCACTGTGGGTTCACTCTCCTATCAGGTGGAGTATGGTGCTAGAGGGGTATCAGACCATAGCCCTATCCTGTTGTCCATACTAATGTCCGCTAGGGGTGTGGGCCGTTCCATTGGGGGGTCCACCCCTTCTGGCTTACACTGTTTCCACCCTCAGATCGTATCCCGGACCAATTATCTATGTTTTTGTCTGACCATGCCGCTTATACAGATAAGTCAGTAGTATGGGAGACGTTGAAGGCCTATCTGAGGGGGTGTCTGAGATCGTCTATCTCGTTTATTAAACGGAATTCTGCCAAACAAGAAAGAGACTTGGCTGAGGTTTGCGCTGAGAAGGAGAGGCTGTATGTTGCGGACCCAACGTCTCAGAATAGGGAGGAGTGGCTACAAGTTGGGAGGCGTTACCTTACGCTGTTACAGGAAAAGGCTCAGCGCAAAATGTTTTTCACTAAACAATCTTTTTTTGAATTGTCAATCAGTCTAGCAAGTTGCTGGCACATATTGTTCACCAGAACCAAGCGTCTCCTGCTATCCTGCGTATTAGAGATGGGGAGGGCACTGTTATTGTGGAGCCAGAGGCTATTGCTCAGCGCTTCAGGGAATTCTATCAAGATCTGTATGAGGCCCGTGCTGATTATACTACAGAATCGGTTAATACTTACCTGCAGGAGTTAGATTTTCCCAAGCTTTCACAAGAGTTAGCTCATTCTTTGGAAGGTCCAATATCGGAACAAAAGATAGTGGATGCCATCAAATCCTTAGCGAGAGGGAAATCCCCTGGCCCAGATGGGCTGCCATTAGAAATTTACTCTAGATATGCTGATCAGTTAGCGAGGCCCTTATTGCAGATGTACCATGACTCTTTCTCAAAAGGTCTCCTACCGCCTTTATTGTATGAGGCTACTGTTGTGATACTGCTTAAACCAGGCAAGGATCCGAGTGTGGATCATATAGACCCATATCACTATTGAATTTAGACTACAAGATCTTGGCTAAGATTCTGGCGCAGAGGCTGAATGGGGTTATAAGGAATCTTATTCATCCGGATCAGCCTGGTTTCTTGCCTGGTAGATCTATGACAGATAATATTCACAGGGTATAGGTTGTCACACATTGGCCTTCAATGGAAAAAGCATTGGGCCCTGTGATGTAAATCTGATACGAATGTGTGTATGACTGGAGGGCTATAGGAAAAGGGCCCCCCATAGTTATATAAAGGATAGGTAGACAGGAATTCCTTTTACATCTTAGGTAATGCTGATCGTCTCATAAGAAACCATTCTACAAGAATATTAGGTTACTGCAGTTCATAAAGACATGTTGTGGGAACTGTAATCATCTACTGATAACGAAAAATAGCTCATACCAGCAATCATACAATTGGTTCATAGGGACACCGCCCGTTGAAAACAGAGTACTGAGCATGCGTAGAACGTGATACTCTTATATAATAGTATGTTGCAATGCGCGTAATAGTAAGCGCGCACAAACAGTACTTAACTATAACTAGTGCTGTTCATGAGGAAATGGCTACAAGCCATCCAATCATAATGAAGCTCATGACTGAGCATCCCCAGGATGCAACAAGATGATGGGTGGAGTTATGGGCATATAGGCAGAGGATCTTTCCCATTTGGTTGGGACTGTTCCACTGCTGACGAGCCGTGTGATGTGTATGCGCTGCCTCCTGATGAATCGCTGGTCCCCCGATATGGAGTGATGATGCAATATCCGGTAATGTATTGATTCTTACTCTATGATTGATTTATCCACGATTTCACTGTATACTCTAGAAAACTGTATAGTGACCTAAGTATTCATATAATAAATCATTAATAACAGAGAGAAGTTGTATGCTGTGTGTTTCCTAGTTGGGAAGCTAGTGAGAGGAAAGGTGAGGCCTTAGCATCGCCAAAAACATGGCAATACATTAATTGGCGACGAGGATGGGATTTGACCTTTTATAACATATTGTTTGGGGCAGGGGAATCCAGGGGAGTAATTTGTAGAAATTTGGCATGTTGCCAGAAGTAAGGGGCAATTGATACATAAGCTCGTAAAATTGCCCCTGAAGGATATTTTGACTTGAAACTTGGTATCTGAACAAATCATCCGGTAATGCACCGATTAGATTAAGACAGGAGTAGGAAGCTCCTCCTTTCCAGTTTCAAAGCAAAATATCTTGGAAACTAAAAACAATTTATCTGTCGGAGGTTGTCTTAAAACGTTCCAAGTAACAAGGGACACCTCTGAGCACAGCCCCACCCATTTTGGCAAAAAGCCAAAAATATAACAGTATGTTTAAGAAAAAGGCCAAATCCCAGAAAGAACCCGTGGAGATCCCCGGCTGGACCGAGGCTCCCTATAATATAATAGCAACAGAATTAGCTGGTCACGGGTTAGCGGAATCATGGGATAAACAGTTAAAAGAATCAAATCCGGTGGATGTAGTTCAAGTACTTGAGAAACTCCCAGCGAAAGCTGGTGATGCAGTTACCCTGGCTCGAAGGAGCTGGGTGTTGGCATCTGCATATCGTGGAGTGCACAGCGATTGCAGAAGGCAATTCAAGATCAGAGGCGCGCGGAACAGGCTCCGTTGGAAGCCGAGGGGCGTGCTCTGATGTTGGAATGTAGTGGAAAACTGTTGAAAGACAAGTTGACCCACTATCAGACTATAGCAGAGAACTCTGCTGTATACATAGCGGCGAATAAATATAAGAAAAGAAGGGGTAGGATTAACAAGAATAAAGTTTATAAACATATAGCTGCCGCTAGTGTGGATCGGGACCCTAGTAGATGGGATGGGGATATCTGGGATTCAGACTCGGATGATTGGGATGATTGTCCCGATGGTCCTGATTGTCCTGATCCAGTGATGGATCCCCCATCTGCTAAGGCATTTCCGGTGCTACGTAGGAAGGAAAAAACTACCTTAGGACCGGAAATAAGGGAAAAAAATAGGGTAAGAGTGTGGCATACAACCCTCGGTTGTCTGCTACACTCACAGCAGAAGGGGATGGCATGAGTAGTCAATATGCGGAACTCATGGCTGTTTTCCTTGCCCTGAAAAAAGAACAGGGAGATCAATGTCATATTTTCACAGACTCATGGTCGGTAGCTAATGGCTTGGCTACTTGGTTAATGGGCTGGAAAAAACATGATTGGGTTATACATGGAAAGGAAATCTGGGGAAAACAAATTTGGCAGGAAATAGAGGAGATAGAACTAACACTACTGTTTTCCATGTTGATGCTCATATGCCGATAGACTCTCTTAAACGTTTGTTTAATTCCCAAGCAGATGCGGCAACGGCCATATCCACTATATCCAAGTCAGAGGATAGAGAGACTGAGTCATGGCTGGAAGGTACAGCCGTTTGGGCTCACCAAAAAAGTAGACATCTTGGAGAAAAGGCCACTTACAGGTGGGCGCAGGAGAGAGGCATTCCACTAACAGGAGACATGATCAAGCAGGTCATACAAACAGATAATGGGTCTCATTTTACAGGGAAGGAAATAAAACAGTTTGCTTTAGAAAACAACATTGAATGGGTATATCACATGCCCTATTACCCACAGGCTGCTGGTCTCATTGAGCGAATGAATGGGTTGCTCAAAGGAGCATTGAAAAAAAATGACCTCAGATGGTAAATACGGGCAATGGAGAGATAATCTTTCCTCGGCCCCTCAGTCGCTCAATAATAGACCACTAACAGAATCCACTACCCCTTTAATGAGAATGTTGACGCCAAGTCTTACTATAGGTAAATTAACTATAGAATTTATTGAATATTGGACAATTAATGAAGAAGCTCAGGTCCCTTTTAGGGGAACATCAAAATCTGCAGGGTTGGACCTGCACTCACTGGAGGTGACGGTAGTAAATCCAGGAGTCACTAAGATAATTCCTACTGGAATCGGGGTAAAAATTCCCTCAGGACATTATGGACAGTTGGCCACTAGATCCAGTTATGCTCTAAAAAGTTTAATAGTGGTTGGAGGGGTAATTGATGAAGACTACCAAGGAGAAGTCAAAGTTGTACTCATAAATCTGGGTAAAATGGATGCTATAATATCAAAAAGAGATAGGGTGGCACAATTGCTATTAATCCCAATATATATAGCACAGATAAAAGAAACAACAGCCCCCAAGGAACTAACTATGAGGGGACAGAAAGGATTTGGATCCACTAATGAAATTAGTGTAGGTGCTAAAATTTGGATTCAAGATGTAAACGGACCTCCGTCACCTGCTGAAGTAATAGCGGTTGGCAAGGACCGTGCTCTACTCGTGATGAGGCCTGGAGTAGAGAAGTGGGAATATATCCCACAGGAAAAATGCTACTTAAGGGAATAATGCTGTATTCTTGACTTACAGAATCCACTAAGACATTGTGGCATCGCCCTTGGTCTCCTTGGTATCGTGTGGTTGGCATCCTACGCAGACGGTAATACACCCGGACACAAGCTGAGCCTGGCTGAATCCAGAAATTGGACGTGGGGATGGAGAAACTATTCTAAAACCAGGAAATAGGACAGTGTTACATGTGAAGCCAATTGACTCTGCATTTGTTCTTTGCAAACCCTACAGCAGCAACAACAGAAAGGGTTGTTCCAAACCATGTTGTTGACGGGGAATGAGGAAGTTTGGAGGACCGTGTTTAACTCTTTTGTAAGGGAAAAACACTGGCTGGACACCAAAGCGCCTAAAATAAGGTGTAATGATACGTCCTGCACCGGTAAATTGGTCTACTACAATGTGACTAAAAGTAATATAATGTGTAAGTTTGTAGTATTACCAATGTTAATGGGCCCAGAAGGTAATCAACATTTTTGGGTACCTACATTTTATGGACAAGTAATTGATAGCAATAATAGCACACATGATTTAACTTTCTGTGATGACACTCTTGAAGGTAAAATCTGTAAGTTACAGTCTGCTGTATATGAGCCTTGCTTGTTACAGAACACTGTAAATAAATGCGAGTGGACCATAATGCCTACGTCATACCGATGGATGGTTGAAGTAGCACCCCAGGTGATATGCGTAGTGACAGATCGTCAGGTGGTCCCTAAAATGAGGGTGCCTTTTGCAGGATACATACACAACATCACGGTTATTCAATGGGAAAATGAAACTTTTATGTTAAATCCAGATAATGAGCTAAGCACCAAGGTGTTATGGCAAGACACGGCTTTAGAAGTCCCTAATTGGGATCTAAATTTGACTAGACTGAAAGCAATTACAAATTTGAACAGGAGTATCACGGGACACAAGCTCTTTACTATGGTAGTGTCTGATAAAATAGTAAAAGTAGGATCCGCCATAGCGGACGCTACATCCCATCATTGGTGGGACATATTCATGGGGTATTCCCCATCAGCCAGGACTACCATGGATTGGGTGGTTCACCCCTTGTTGGTAGTCATGATAGTAGTAATTGTACTATCTATTTGGAATTGTTATGTAGCCTACGGTATATGTTGTAAAAAACGAAAAATGATAATGGTTTCCTATACCAACGGTCAGCATTAAGGACCGAATGTGATGTAAATCTGATACGAATGTGTGTATGACTGGAGGGCTATAGGAAAAGGGCCCCCCATAGTTATATAAAGGATAGGTAGACAGGAATTCCTTTTACATCTTAGGTAATGCTGATCGTCTCATAAGAAACCATTCTACAAGAATATTAGGTTACTGCAGTTCATAAAGACATGTTGTGGGAACTGTAATCATCTACTGATAACGAAAAATAGCTCATACCAGCAATCATACAATTGGTTCATAGGGACACCGCCCGTTGAAAACAGAGTACTGAGCATGCGTAGAACGTGATACTCTTATATAATAGTATGTTGCAATGCGCGTAATAGTAAGCGCGCACAAACAGTACTTAACTATAACTAGTGCTGTTCATGAGGAAATGGCTACAAGCCATCCAATCATAATGAAGCTCATGACTGAGCATCCCCAGGATGCAACAAGATGATGGGTGGAGTTATGGGCATATAGGCAGAGGATCTTTCCCATTTGGTTGGGACTGTTCCACTGCTGACGAGCCGTGTGATGTGTATGCGCTGCCTCCTGATGAATCGCTGGTCCCCCGATATGGAGTGATGATGCAATATCCGGTAATGTATTGATTCTTACTCTATGATTGATTTATCCACGATTTCACTGTATACTCTAGAAAACTGTATAGTGACCTAAGTATTCATATAATAAATCATTAATAACAGAGAGAAGTTGTATGCTGTGTGTTTCCTAGTTGGGAAGCTAGTGAGAGGAAAGGTGAGGCCTTAGCATCGCCAAAAACATGGCAATACAGGCCCTTGCTTCTTTAGACACAGCTAAGGCCTTCGATTCAGTAGAATGGCCCTACTTATTGGCAACTCTGGAATGTTTTGGGATAGGCCCCGCATTTATTAAGTGGATTTCAGTACAGTATAAACACCCCTCGGCTGGTATTCTGGTGAACGGTATCTGCTCCGCGAACTTTGAGTCGTGGGACCAGACAGGGATGTCCGTTGTCGCCATTATTATTTGCTCTAGCGATCGAGCCTTTGACTATTCGAATCAGATCTGATAAGCTATACTGGGGAATATATATAGGGGATCAAGAGGACAGAGTGGGACTATACGCGGACGACATGATATTGTTCATGTCAGAGGTGGAAAATACACTACCTCTAGCTACTCACCTCATTGAAGCATTTAGTCGGTTTTCTGGTCTCAAGATTAACTGGACTAAATCTGTTCTATTTCCGCTGTACTCCTTACCCTCATCCTCTCTGGACACGGAATTACCTATAGTGTCTGAGTTCAAGTATCTGGGAATTCACATTACCAAAGACGCAGCATCTTTCCACTCCCTCAACATACAGCCTCTCTTGAATTATAGTGCAGACAAATTCAGGGTTTGGAGTGGGCTTCCCCTGTCAGTCCCGGGGCGAATTAATTTGATTAAACTGATTATTTTGCCTAAGTGGTTATATGTTTTAGAGCATGCTCCCTTCCTAGTGCCTAAAAAAATATTTCAACGTTTTAGATCTCTTCTTTCTCCATTAATATGGGGCAATAACAGACGTAAATTGTCCATTGACGTGCTGTGCAGACCTAGGGATGAAGTTGGTATGTCCCTGCCTGATCTCTATCTGTATTATCTGTCGGGGCAGTTGAGGCAGTTAAAGTCATGGATCTCCTCGGACGGTACTCTAGCTAGGGCGGAAAAGCAGTTAGCGGTGTTCTTAGATATCCCATCATTGTGGCCGGTGCTGGAACAACCAAAACTGTTTGGCCGACTGCTTCTACCTGTACACAAGCTAGCTGTCCAAGTTTGGGAGGATGGCAAGAAACTGCATTTTCACATAGGGCTGACAACTGAGGTGCCTTTGTGGGATAATCCTATGTTTCCTTCTCTTCGCACAGGGATAGATGGGCGGTTCTGGGAGAATCATGGGATTGGTGTTCTGGGAGACTTATATTCCAGCAATGTATTTAACTCCTTTGAGCAATTGAAAGAACGTCATGATCTCCCTAGAACATCCTTTTTCAAATATCTCCAGGTACGACATGCAATGAGCACCCACTTTGGAAACACTGTAGTATCTATCTCTGACTATCCACTGATAGGCGTCATACGCTCCCAAGGCCCCAAGGGATTTATCTCAGCTCTCTATACCCACCTGTTGAATACTAAAATGCATGGTGCTCCCCTCTTGGTTTTATCTAAATGGGAAACGCTGATGCCAGGTATTATTAATGAGGATATTAATGATATATTGGAATCCCCTGTATTGGTTTCCCCATCTATCAATAATAGATTTATTCAGCTATGTATTGTGCACCAAAGTTATCTATCACCCATGCGGCTACATAGGATAGGCAAGTTGACACATTCTAAGTGTCATAGATGTAACGCAGAAGGGGCAAATTTTTGGCACCTTATATGGGAATGCCCATACATACAAACCTTCTGGTCTGGAATTGTAAGTTTCATTAATACACTCACGCAACCTTCGGTGGCATTGACCCGACAGGTATGCCTATTTGGTATATTGGATGAGGAAGTATACCCTCATCATTGCAGAATTTTCCTGAGAGAAACACTACAGGGAGTGCAGAATTATTAGGCAAGTTGTATTTTTGAGGATTAATTTTATTATTGAACAACAACCATGTTCTCAATGAACCCAAAAAACTCATTAATATCAAAGCTGAATATTTTTG
Organism: Bufo gargarizans; assembly: GCF_014858855.1. NCBI lineage: Eukaryota > Metazoa > Chordata > Amphibia > Anura > Bufonidae > Bufo > Bufo gargarizans. The sequence continues at coordinate 118,405,766 of NC_058088.1, forward strand.
GAAGTAGTTTTTAGTTTGTTTTTAGTTTTAGCTATTTTAGGGGGATATCTGTGTGTGCAGGTGACTATTACTGTGCATAATTATTAGGCAACTTAACAAAAAACAAATATATACCCATTTCAATTATTTATTTTTACCAGTGAAACCAACATTTCTGACATTCCAAAACAAAACAAAAACAAATCAGTGACCAATATAGCCACCTTTCTTTGCAAGGACACTCAAAAGCCTGCCATCCATGGATTCTGTCAGTGTTTTGATCTGTTCACCATCAACATTGCGTGCAGCAGCAACCACAGCCTCCCAGACACTGTTCAGAGAGGTGTACTGTTTTCCCTCCTTGTAAATCTCACATTTGATGATGGACCACAGGTTCTCAATGGGGTTCAGATCAGGTGAACAAGGAGGCCATGTCATTAGATTTTCTTCTTTTATACCCTTTCTTGCCAGCCACGCTGTGGAGTACTTGGACGCGTGTGATGGAGCATTGTCCTGCATGAAAATCATGTTTTTCTTGAAGGATGCAGACTTCTTCCTGTACCACTGCTTGAAGAAGGTGTCTTCCAGAAACTGGCAGTAGGACTGGGAGTTGAGCTTGACTCCATCCTCAACCCGAAAAGGCCCCACAGGCTCATCTTTGATGATACCAGCCCAAACCAGTACTCCACCTCCACCTTGCTGGCGTCTGAGTCGGACTGGAGCTCTCTGCCCTTTACCAATCCAGCCACGGGCCCATCCATCTGGCCCATCAAGACTCACTCTCATTTCATCAGTCCATAAAACCTTAGGAAAATCAGTCTTGAGATATTTCTTGGCCCAGTCTTGACGTTTCAGCTTGTGTGTCTTGTTCAGTGGTTGTTGTCTTTCAGCCTTTCTTACCTTGGCCATGTCTCTGAGTATTGCACACCTTGTGCTTTTGGGCACTCCAGTGATGTTGCAGCTCTGAAATATGGCCAAACTGGTGGCAAGTGGCATCTTGGCAGCTGCACGCTTGACTTTTCTCCGTTCATGGGCAGTTATTTTGCGCCTTGGTTTTTCCACACGCTTCTTGCGACCCTGTTGACTATTTTGAATGAAACGCTTGATTGTTCGATGATCACGCTTCAGAAGCTTTGCAATTTTAAGAGTGCTGCATCCCTCTGCAAGATATCGCACTATTTTTGACTTTTCTGAGCCTGTCAAGTCCTTCTTTTGACCCATTTTGCCAAAGGAAAGTAAGTTGCCTAATAATTATGCACACCTGATATAGGGTGTTGATGTCATTAGACCACACCCCTTCTCATTACAGAGATGCACATCACCTAATATGCTTAATTGGTAGTAGGCTTTCGAGCCTATACAGCTTGGAGTAAGACAACATGCATAAAGAGGATGATGTGGTCAAAATACTCATTTGCCTAATAATTCTGCACTCCCTGTATTCCTTGCACGAAAGGCTATTGCGATCCGCTGGATGGGTGATAGACGACCTTCTATTAATCAATGGAAAGTGCTTGTGAACAATGTGGTGTCCTATGAGAATATTGTATTCAAGAACCGGGGTTGCCCCCAGAAGTTCAATAAGGTGTGGGGGTCTTGGTGTTCATTCATGCATACGATGTATTCAGCTCCTAGATTTTCAGACAACCTTAATGCAGTGTTAGGGTAATATGTTTATGTTCATGTCACAATCACATGTCCTGCCCGTCATGATTGTTCTGTACATGCCTTACAACTGTGAAATGTAGCTTTGTTACAATTGTTGCTAGTATGTATATGGTGATGTTCTTGCTTTACTTTACATTGTGTCTCATTGACTTTCATGTACTCCAATGTCACCTGTACTTTTCTAATAATTCGTTCAATAAAACGAGTTTAAAAAAAAATTGGCAAATCGCCAGGACCGGATGGCATACACCCCTGTATCCTAAGAGAATTAAGTAATGTCATAGCCAGACCCTTATTTCTGATATTTAAGGACGCTACTGACAGGGAGTGTTCCACAGGATTGGCGTATAGCAAATGTGCCAATATTCAAAAAGAAACTAGGCCTGCACGATTAATCGAAGTTATAATCGAATCGCGATTTTTGTGTTTTGCGATATGGCGATTTAAAAGTCATAAAAATGCTGCGATTATATTACTTACAAGTAATAGCCAGGTGACACTGACAGGGCTTCTGTAGTGGCGTCAGCGGCACCTACGGTGGCGGCATGAATGCCTGTGATGTCGCCTTGGGCTCCGGCGGCGCCAACGAGCGTTTCTGTGGCGGCGGATGATGATTGGAGCAGCAGTCCACCTGACTGCGCTCCTCCAACGTGATTGGCGGCGGCAGCTTACGTATGCTCGCGCGCACCTAGTCCTGGGAGGAAAGCCCCACCCATCCTGCTGAACGGAGCCCCGAGGAAGAAGGACAGGGCGAAGCGACTGAGGAGAAGCCCGGCCATTACAATTGGATGCGCAGCGCACGAAGCAGCAGCAGCAGGTCCCCCACGGTACAACATGGAATGAGGAAGTGATTTAGTCTCTCATTTCATATCCAGTCCCCTTCATTTGATGTTTAGTCAATGAACATGAAGGGGAATGGGAATCATTGGACATTAAATGAGGGGACCCGGCTGGCAAGGGGGAAGGTTGGCCTACCTGGTGGCTGGCATATGAGAGGGGGAAGGGAACCTACCTGGCTCTGGCTGGCATATGAGGGGGGGTGGTTAACCTACTGCCTGCTGGCATATGAGAGGGGGAAGAGAACCTACCTGGCTCTGGCTGGCATATGAGGGGGGAGGGGTGGTTAACCTACCTGGCTCTGGCTGGCATATGAGGGGGGATTAACCTACCTGGCTGCTGGCATATAAGGGGGGATTAACCTACCTGGCTGCTGGCATATGAGGGGGGGACCTACCTGGCTCTGGTTGGCATATGAGGGGGGGTTAACCTAATACCTGGCTGTTGGGTTTACCTACCTGGCTGCTGGCATATGAGGGGGGTTAACCTACCTGGCTCTGGCTGGCATATGAGGGGGGATTAACCTACCTGTCTCTGGCTGGCATATGAGGGGGGATTAACCTACCTGGCTGCTGGCATATGAGGGGGGGGGACCTACCTGCCTCTGGTTGGCGTATGAGGGGGGTTAACCTAGTACCTGGCTGCTGGCATATGAGGGGGGGACATAACTGGCTCTGGTTGGCATATGAGGGGGGGGTTAACCTAGTACCTGGCTGCTGGCATATGAGGGGGGGTTTACCTACCTGGCTGCTGGCATATGAGGGGGGGTGGGAAACCTACCTGGCTCTGACTGGCGGCATATGAGGGGGACATTGCTGGCATATGAGGAGTGGACCTTGCTGGAATATGAGGGTGGGGGAACTGGCATGGCATTATGAAGGGGGTGGGAATCTCAGGCTAGGGAGGGGGGGGGGGGGTGAGACTGCTAGATTCTTCTCATCCTGTTACCTGGCTGGCGCTGCCTCAAATAGGTAACAACTTGACAGTTTTTCCTTTTCTCAGTGGCACACCGGAAGAGCCAAGCGACGCTCCAACCTCAGATTTGTCAAAGAAAAAGGTACTGGTTCCAAATGACCAATTAAGGGCTAGGTTCTTCTTACCCCTATGTTGCTTAGCTCTCAACATTTTTTTACTGTCTCTCTTGTCTGTCTACTAGGTGTCACTGGCAAAACAAGAGTAAAAAAAAAAAAAAAAAAGCTAAGCGACGCTCCAACCTCAGATTTGTCAACGACACGTGGTTCCCTTCCTTAGATATGTCAAAGAAAAAGGTACTGGTTCCAAATGACCAATTAAGGGCTATGTTCTTCTTACCCCTGTGTTGCTTAGCTCTCAACATTTTTTTTACTGTCTTGTCTGTCTGCTAGGTGTCACTGGCAAAACAAGAGTAAAAAATAAAAGGAAGAGCTAAGCGACGCTCCAACCTCAGATTTGTCAACGACATGTGGTTCCCTTCCTTAGATTTGTCAAAGAAAAAGGTACTGGTTCCAAATGACCAATTAAGGGCTAGGTTCTTCTTACCCCTGTGTTGCTTAGCTCTCAACATTTTTTTACTGTCTTCTTGTCTGTCTACTAGGTGTCACTGGCAAAACAAGAGTAAAAAAAGAGGTAAGCGACGCTCCAACCTCAGGTTTGTCAACGACACGTGGTTCCCTTCCTTAGATATGTCAAAGAAAAAGGTACTGGTTCCAAATGACCAATTAAGGGCTAGGTTCTTCTTACCCCTGTGTTGCTTAGCTCTCAACATTTTTTTACTGTCTTGTCTGTCTACTAGGTGTCACTGGCAAAACAAGAGTAAAAAATAAAAGGAAGAGCTAAGCGACGCTCCAACCTCAGATTTTTCAACGACACGTGGTTCCCTTCCTTACATTGGGCATTTGGACAACATTGTTTACTCTTTCCAGGTGACAAAACAAGTTATCAAACTGGACAAGTCAAAAGACTCAAGCAGTACAATGGCAGACTTATCATTGTGGTTCCCCTATATTTGGAAAACAAAAAGGTACCAATGCCATAATTATTGAGTAATGTTCTTAACACAATTGCTTGGCTTAGAATCAGATTTTGACAGTTTAATTTTTTTTATAGGTGGCGAAAAAAGAGGAAGAGAACCGTAGAAGACGTGCAAACCAGATTTATTCACCTACATTTGGCAAGGATTAGGAAACAGGTATTTGTGGTTTGTGCCAATTCAGAATTTCTTATATTCTGTTAGTTAGAATTAGGAATAGTTAATAATCATCATGTTTAACTTTCCTTTCAGTCCACTTGTTCTGCAAAGTGAAGACCAGGCACTGATGATGGATGCAGTTGCCAGCGAGACAGACACTGAATTTTTTAATTTTGTCCCCCAAAAAAATGCTACCTCTGTTATATGGTGCTATTTTGGCTTTACGAGAACCTATACTGAGCAAAAAGAGGTACACTGCTACGTCACATGGCAACACAACAAATTTATACCAGCACCTAAAACAGCATGGAGAAAATTATAAAGAATGCATGACACTGAAAGGCCAGAGTAAAGACACAGCGGCTGCCGCTCTACAAAACAAAGAACAAGCAAGCCGAACAAGCCAGAGCATAATTACAGATGTATTTGCGAGTATCACGCCATATGCCAAGTCTTCACAGCGAAATAAAGAAATCACTGACGCCATAACCCAATGCTTGTCAAGAGACGAGACATGATGCCATTATACACAGTTAGCAAAGTGGGATTTCAGAAACTGATCCACACTCTGGACAAGAGGTATCAGCTGCCCTCACGAAACTACTTCTCTCAAACAGCTATCCCCGAGCTTTACAGCAAATGCCGTGATGCAGTTCAACAGGAAATGGCTGGGGTGAAATTATTTTCCACCACTACGGACTTGTGGTCAAGCAGAACAACTGAACCATATATTAGTCTAACTGTGCACTTTGTCAATGAGGAGTTTCAACTGAAAAGCCGTTGCCTGCAAACATCCCATTTTCCTGATGACCACACAGGAGAGAACATAGCCTTGGGCTTGAAGGAGGCATTGGCTGCATGGAACCTCTGTGAAGATCATCAGGTCGCTATCACAACAGACAATGGAACGAATATAGCAAAAGCTGTGGAGCTTAATCAGTGGACAATATTTCAGTGCTTTGGGCATAGACTTCATCTGGCCATTGGTAAGTACATTTTTTGTCTTGTTTGTGTTTTCTACTGTTACTGTAACTATTACTGTACTGCCCTGTTTGGAGGACTCTGAGCAGCAATTTATTCATTGGGTTTGGGGTAGCTGTACCATCTATTTAACATTCTTAAATAATATCGTACAAGTTCAACTACACCCAAAGTCCCAAACTCTATGGTTAACTACTGCTGTCATTTCCTTCTAACTAAAATTGGTAATTTGGGATTACTTGTTTTAATATATTATTGTGATCTTATCATTCACAGGAAATGCCATGAAGAATAGTGTGCATGCACAATGTATCAGCAGGGCTCTTGGGATATGCAGGAAGTTGGTGGGCCACTTCTCCTATAGCTGGAAGAAGAGGGTGGCCTTGAGGGAGGCACAAAGAGAACTCGACCTTCCAGAACATGCTATGGTGACCGACTGCTCAACAAGATGGGGTTCCACTCAGAAAATGATAGCACGAGTCATAGAGCAGCAAAATGCTCTGTCCAAGATTCTCTCCACAGACCGTAAAGTGAGACACCTTCTGCCCTCATGGCAGGACCTGGAGGTTTTGGAATCTGTTAACAAGGCCCTCAGTCCAAAACAAGATTTCACAGATGCCCTATCAGGTGAAAGTTATGTAAGCATTTCCTGTGTCAAGCCTGCTCTCAATCTCCTGAACACTTCTGTGTTGGCTGAAGAAGAAGAGGACACTGACCTAACCAAGTCACTAAAATCAAGAATTCTACAGTACCTTAATGAGAAATATGAAGTCACCCAAGACCTGTTAAACATGGCATCTTTTATGGACCCAGAACACAGTACCTGTCAGCCGATGAGACCCAGAGCATCAAAGATCGAGTCATCGCTGAGTTGCAGGTGAGTGAAACCGGTCTGCTCAACTGGTTAGAATTTCATGTAACATATTTCTAAAACATGCATTTTTATGTAATTTATTTCAGGAACTTCAGCAGCATCAGCCTGAACCCCGAAGCACTGCAGCAATGGAGGGGGATAGTCATGTGGAAAACCCACCTGCTGCGAAAACCAAGAAGAAAAGTCTTGCAAGTTTTTTCAAGGAATCTACACGTGCAGCAGCAGCACCACTGTCAGGCAACACTGCATTTGATCCCATAGAACAGTTTAGAGAAGCAGTGGCTGCAGAACTCAATATTTACATTTATATGCCACTTATAGATCATGGAGAAGATCCTTTGAAATGGTGGAAGTTTCACAAGATCAACTTCCCTAGGCTATGCAAATTAGCACAAAAATATCTGTGTATCCAAGCAACAAGCTCTGTGTCAGAGAGGGCTTTTAGCAGCAGTATCTAACCATCGGTCCTGTCTGAAACCAGACAAGGTGGATATGCTGGTGTTTTTGTCAAAGAACCTCTCAGCAAGTGTTTCAAAATAGGATTTAGGAAGTACTTATAAAAAAAGCTTGTGGATTTAGAAATTCTGCAGGCCCAGAGTACAATTATTTCAGGGTGCAGGACGGTCCAGGACCAAAAACTGCTTCATTAAAGGGTTTCACTTTATGTCCCCACTCCCCAGGAAGGGATAGTTCTCTTATCTTTGTTTGTTAGGATGCTAGACAGATGTCCCGCAGGGTGTGCGCTGTCTGCGGGGGAATAGTCTTGTCACATGTCCCCCTCTCGGGGGCGTGTGGCCTTTGTGATCTCCCCGCACCCACCGCACACCTATGCGATTGCATAATGTATGGGCACTTCTTGTTATGATTAGTTTTCTTTTTATGGCACTTTTATGTTTTTGTAACACTCTTACCGTCTTTTGGTTGTTGGCCTACTGGCCATTTATTTGCTTTAGACGTGCACTGCGTGGGACGTCGCTGGTACTCCCGCCGGCGTCGCTCGTCTCGCCCATCTGGATATTATATACATTTTTTATTTTATTTTTATTTTTCACATTTTAAAAAAATAGGAAGAAACTAAGTTGCATCAAGTAGAGTATTACACAAGCATTGAAGAGGAGGACCTTTCATTACCGTAAAAAATCTAAAATATACAGACATGGAGAGCGGTGCCCAGGGATCTCCCTGAACTTACTATTATCTCTGGGCAGTGGGCACCGCTCCGTTCTCCCGGTATAGGCTCCGGTATCTTCAGATTTTAGGCTTAACTGGGAGGAGTCTGCCCTTGTTCTCCCGGGTGTCTCCTTCTCCCACTCTGCCCGGGAGAACAAGGGCAGACTCCTCCCAGTTGAGCCTAAAATCTGAAGAGAATGGAGTCTATACCGGGAGAACGGAGCGGCACGCCCAGGGATAATAGTAACTAGATCCCTGGGCGCTGCTCTACATGTTGACATACTTAGTTCAGATTTTTTATGGTAGTGAAAGCAAGGTCATCTTTAATGATTGATGGTTCTCATCAAATTCTCTGATATAACTGTCCCACAAAAAAGCATATATTACAGAATACAACATATGCTTTTTGGTGTGACACTAATATCAGAGAATTTGAAAAACAATCAATCATTAATGCTTTTGTAATCCACTATTTGATGCAAGTTTCTAGTTTTAAAATGTGAAAAATAAAAGAGATTTAAAAAAATAAATTATGTCCCTGACTTTCCGGGGCTTGTGCCTTGTACTAAAACAAAGCTTATGCATACCTCCCTCCCTCGGGCTCTGATATTAGGGTGTCCCATCTGTTGCCAGTCCACTTACTTGGCTTCTCTGGGTTGCAGATTGTAGCAGCTACAGCTGACCTAGCTCACAATGCCACTCTGCCAACCACTGACTGTGGTCGTATGTGACACCGCTGTGGCCAGAGATTGGCAGACTGGCAATGTGACCTGTGTCAGCTGCTGATGCTACGATCTGACTGCAATCAAGAGAAGCCAAAGTGCTTGCAGACTCTGACAGGATTCCCTAATATCAAGGCCCAGCAGGGAGTGAAGGAGGTGCATATTACATAGGCTTATATTACTAGCCTGGGCAGTGGGCACTGGGCACATAACTTTTAGAAAACCATTTTAAGATAATCTTGTATTGCTGCTGCTGAGCTGACTTTGGTGTTCTTTAAAAAGTTCCTGTTTGGTCAGTGTTTGGAAAATCTTGAACACATGTTCCTATCTATTTTATTTATGTCAGTGCTATTAAGAAAATGGCAAGTTTTGTACTTTTGCACTTGCAGTAATGCAAATATGTTATTTAATTTAGTAAAAGATGTTTTATTTTGAAAAAAAAACACTGCATTTCAGTTCTTGAGTTAAAAATAAGTTCATTTCAGCATTATCAGTAATTTGTGTGCACTTTTGCCTTGATAATCCAAGCAAATAGACCTCTAGCACAATTCCCTTTAAATATCGCATCGCATATCGTTATCGCAATTTTTAGGGCCCTAAACGCAATCGCACAAAATTCCAATATCGTGAAGCCCTACTAGAAACTATAGGCCATGGGTAAACTGTTTGAAGGTTTTCCAAGAGATGCTATCTTGGAGTACTTCAATAAAAATAAGCAAATAACGCCATATCAGCATGGCTTCATGAGGGATCGGTCATGTCAAACTAATTTAATCAGTTTCTATGAGGAAGTTCTAGACTTGACAGCGGCAAAACAATGGATGCCATATAGCTGGACTTCTCCAAAGCATTTGACACTGTACCACATAAAAGGTTAGTATATAAAATGAGAATGCTCGGACTGGGGGAAAATGTCTGTATGTGGGTAAGTATTTGGCTCAGTGATAGAAAACAGAGGGTGGTTATTAACGGTACATACTCAGATTGGGTCACTGTCACTAGTGGAGTACCTCAGGGGTCAGTATTGGGCCCTATTCTCTTCAATATATTTATTAATTATCTTGTAGAAGGCTTGCACAGTAAAATATAAATTTTTGCAGATGACACTAAACTGTGTAAAGTAATTAACACTGAAGACGACAGTATACTACCACAGAGGGATCTGGATAGATTGGAGGCTTGGGCAGATATGTGGCAGATGAGGTTTAACACTGACAAATGTAAGGGTATGCACATGGGAAGGAATAATGCAAGTCACCCGTACATACCAAATGGTAAAACACTCGGTAACACTGACATGGAAAAGGACCTAGGAATTTTAGTGAACAGCAAACTAAGCAGTAAAAACCAGTGTCAGGCAGCTGCTGCCAAAGCCAATAAGATAAAGGGTTGCATCAAAAGGGGCATAGATGCCCGTGATGAGAACATAGTCCTACCACTTTACAAATCACTAGGCAGACCACACATGGAGTACTGTGTACAGTTCTAGACTCCTGGGAACAAGGCAGACATAGCAGAGCTGGAGAGGGTTCAGAGAAGGGCAACTAAAGTAATAACTGGAATGGGGCAACTACAGTACCCTGAAAGATTATCAAAATTAGGTTTATTCACTTTAGAAAAAAAGACAACTGAGGGGAGATCTAATAACTATGTATAAATATATCAGTGGTCAGTACAGAGATGTCTCCCATCATCTATTTATCCCCAGGACTGTGACGAGGGGACATCCTCTGCAGTTAGAGGAAAGAAGGTTTGTACACAAAGGATTCTTTACGGTAAGAGCAGTGAGACTATGGAACTCTCTGCCTGAGGAGGTGATGATGGTGAGTTCACTAAAAGAGTTCAAGAGGGGTCTCTATGTATTTCTGGAGCGTAATAATATTACAGGCTATAGCTACTAGAGAGGGGTCTTTGATCCAGGGAGTTATTCTGATTGCCTGATTGGAGTTGGGAAGGAATTTTTTCCCCTTAAGTGGGGAAAATTGGCTTCTACCTCTGTCACGGCTGGAAATGGGGGAAACCCCCAGCCGTGCGGTACCCGAAGATGTTTGGTCGCTGCAAGGCCAGGACCACAGCATTAGGGAGCAGGTCACCTCCTATTGCGTCCCTAACGCTGACCCTGTCTCCTGTCAGTATGAGCCGACCTTGATGGTAGGAGGGCTCATACGCCGGAACCTAAAGTCCCTACAAGCCCTCAAGTCGGCCCTGACCTAGGTGACAGAGTAGGACAACCCACTCCTCCAAGACAGGGAGGAGCAGGAGTCCCAGAATGGCCAAGCTGTAATTAAGGGGAATCCAATACAACTTATGGCAGTGGCAGGTACGTGGAAACTACAACCTCACCTACCTGTCACAGACACACAGCCTGGAACCCATGCAAAAGTGCTGTTTGTCCACAACAACAGAAATGACAACAGCACACACCATACATCACACGGGAAACCAGGAAATCATAGGGTGCAACAAACCAGCAACCACATACACATAAAACATAACATCAGACAAGGTAACAAAGTTTTATGACCAGAAGGGAGGCCCCCACTGGTAGATGGTAATGTACAGGAGGTTGCTCCAGCTATGCCTGGCTGAGAGCAACCTACTGAGCAAAGCCAGAGACAGAGGCTTTATAGGCCTGAGTGGCCACACCCACCGGTCAGAACACACCCAGTGACATCACACACACTGGGAAGGGAGTTAACCCTTCCTACACCACAGAAGAGAAGGGAAAACACCTAGTTAAAGGGAAATAGCACACACACTCACTCACCTGTTACCGCTGGCAACGGCAGGTGAAGGGAGGTGTCCAAGTGCATACAACCACACAACCTCGTGCACAACAAACACACAAAGGGAGTGCACATAAAACACGTTGCCAAGGGCAACCGTACGCATGCCTGTTATCCGCGGCAACCGCACCTGAGGCAAACCACTAGGTGCCCCCAGCTGCGGTTGACACAACACCAAAACCGCGGGTAACTGCATGCGGCTCCCAAGGAGTCACGACCATGACCAAGGGTCGTGACAACCTCACAGTATTTTTTTGCCTTCCTCTGGATCAACTTGCAGGATAACAGGCCGAACTGGATGGACAAATGTCTTTTTTGGCCTTATATAATATGTTACTATGTTACCAGACCGCATACTAAATAAATTCACTTTATTAATAAATAGAATAACACAGAATAATGCATACAAAGAAAATAGTGCAGGGAAAGGTGGCAATAATAAGATGACATCTACATCATCACATAAGAGGAATGTGGCCCCTACGATGACCTCCGGGGGGTAAGAGACGTAATTTCCCTCGGAGAAATGGGGACACACAACAGGATAATCTGAAGGTAATTAATCTTTCTAATTATGTGCTATCCCCGTTGGAAATATCGGTGCTTGAAAAGGGTTTAACCTTTTCCCCCTATGCTCCTTTTGATCACTTTGCAGCTATAAAGGACCTGCATATGTTTGCTCGTTCTTTGCTTTTTAAAAAAAAATGGCATCAGATGTAAGTGGATCCAATAACACGGGTATTACCTACCACTATGTAACAAGAGTCATGACCCTGGACAGCAACCCTCAAAGCATTCCCATGAAGAAAGTGTGCAAGCACAGAATACAAAACCATGCACCTGAGCTATTCAAACATAAATGACAAAACAAATAAAACAGCCATACTCTAACACAAAATACACATGTATAGAGAATTTCACTGCACGCATACAAATATAAGAAAAAAAATGCCTTGCAGCACGTTAGTAAATATGTGCATACAATATCAGAACCGCAACCGTGTTATAAGGTCTGCCACGGGTTGCATGATCTTTTGCTAAACTGCAGTCCATATGTCAGTGATGTCATTGTAGTTACCTTCTGGGTCTTAGACTGTGATATTCTTGGATTTGTGTTTTCATATCTTCTCTCTCTGGCTTTAAGGAGGCTGGTGGTGCCCAAATACTGCTCTTTCAAGTTGGATATTTTCAATGTTAGGAGCCGCATGTTAGTGATGATACGCATGGGCCCTTACCCCTTTGGTTAGACAACAAGCTTTTAGCTACATTTAGGAGATATCGTTTTAGTATTTGTTTATATGGTTTGTATTTGAATACAAAATGAGGAGAGATACTGATGTACATATACTATAGATCACCAATCTTACAAAAGGTACAGTATACTAGGAATGTGATCCAAAATTAGTTATATGTATATAAAATGTAACTTTTAATAATATTATCTTATAAAATAGATAGCCCTCAGGATAGATCATAATAGTACAAATAAACAAAGACAAAAGCCTTTTGTATAGTAGGAGAGGTAGTGCACGGCAGCACATTTTAAATGGAAACCGTTTGTCCTACCACTCTACCGGTGGGTTCCAAGACGCATCAATTCTCCTGATGAACAAGATGAGGATATCCCATGGAGGAGAAGAGTTGCTGCAATTACAGGTGAAAAGTTCATTTATTTCAGTAATGCAACTTAAAAGGTCAAACTAATATATGGGAGACTCATTACACGGAAAGCGAGATATTTCAAGCCTTTATTTGTTATAATTTGGATGATTATGGCTTACAGCTTATGAAACCCCAAAGTCACAATCTCAGGTCCCCTTTGCTCAGGGGTATGGATTAGTTAGCTGACTAGAGTGTGACACTTTCAGCCTAGAATATTGAACCTTTTCACAATAAACGCTAAATTGAATATTGGAAAGTCTAAAAGATTTATCTTTAATGGTATCAATTTAAAATGATAGGCTCAACAACGAATATGTAATATCACAAACCTCTCATGGAGGTAAAAAATCCCTGCCAACTACAGTGAACTGGTCGGGTTTGAAAAAATGTGGAGCCAGGAGGTGTGTACGCTGGCCCACTCGGAGGAGTGAGTTAGGAAAACAACAGTGATAGAAATAAAGAGAAGGAGACAGGTACTGGGTCTCAACCCCTACATATATCCCTGTGTTCTGTCATTAGAACTCCATCCGTCTGACCCTAGATGGCCCTCAGACCTATTTTTTGACTGCCCAGCTTCGTCGGAAGTAAAAGGACCAGTCACCTCTAAGGAAGTCAGATGCAAAGAAGAAAAACAAAAAAACTGTGTCCCTACGTGTTTCACTGGCATGCGCCAGATCATCAGAGGACTCAAATAACACCAGGACCGCAAGTAGATAATGACAGGCAGTGTGTGCCTATCTCAGCACTCCATATATAACTGAGGCAGTAATAAACACAATCCTAAACAAAGTATGAGGATGTACTTAGCTTGCTGGGTCATCTACTCGGGTCCAGGGTCCACACCTATCCTGCGTGTGGCAGTGGGAGCGGATCATTCGCGCTGGCGTCCTTTTTAAACCGCGCGCGTCATCTAGGCTCCTCCCCCCGTACCATGTGATCGGTCATGTGACGTGTGACGTATCGGGTCGCGTCACTCGCTATCGTCACATGATCGAGTGCGGTCTCAGGCCGTCCATGCTAATGCGGCCGCATCACTCAGAGGTGATTGGTCACGCAGTATGAGGGGGCAGGTCTTCGGGTTAGACTGGTGGCGATGCGGAGGTGAGCCAATCCCATTCCCCACCAAAAACCCATATTCCTGGCTAATCTAGCCAGATGAAGGTGCGTCGCTCCTTAATATCGTAGGAGGTGCTACCTAGGATACTAAAAGGCAAGTTTAGAATATTACAGATTGAATGGCCATATATAGGTGGTATAGAGGTAATGACCAAAAGATTATCCTATATGTAAACATACAGTGTGGACAAAAAAGTAAATAATTATGTACATATATAAAGCAGCTATACAGCTGTAGTCAAAGGCTACAACCGTTAATGTCTCCGCATATACATACAAAGTGACGTATAGATGGAGGGATCTCAGGTGATAAATGCAGATGTGTATGTGGAAATGCAATGTGGAGGATGCCGATAGAATAGACCTCGTGGCATAGTATAGACATCAGTACATCCAATAGACATGATGGATCTAGAACGGTCAGGATGGGTCTGTAAGTCACTTGGGGAGAGGGAGATAGTTGGAGTGGCTGCTTGGCTTGCCCATTCATTAAAAAGGGTTGCACCTTCAAAGGCAATAATACCAGAAAGACCTACAGTATCAATTTTTTTTTGAATTGTAGATCTAAGGGTGTCATTTACAAGGCCACTTGTCATTGTGGATTAGAGTATGTGGGTAAAACCACAAGGGAATTTCGAAGGAGGGTGGGGGAACACCTCGGAGACATCAGGAACAAAAGGGATACCCCCCCTAGCCAAACACATTGAAATCAGCCATAATGGTAATTTTAAAGGTATCACCTTCATGGGTATTGAATCAATCCCTCCCTTGAAGAGAGGGGGTAATTGGGACAGGAGGATATTACAGCGGGAGACGTGGTGGATTTTTGAGCTTAAAACTTCTTATCCCGCACGCCTCAACGAGCAGCTTTCATTTAGCTCGTTCATTGAGGAATCAAGATCCACGCACTAGCGTGGGGTTGAGACCCAGTACCTGTCTCCCTCTCTTTATTTCTATCACTGTTGTTTTCCTAACTCACTCCTCCGAGTGGGCCAGCGTACACACCTCCTGGCTCCACATTTTTTCAAACCCGACCAGTTCACTGTAGTTGGCAGGGATTTTTTACCTCCATGAGAGGTTTGTGATATTACATATTCGTTGTTGAGCCTATCATTTTAGATTGATACCATTAAAGATAAATCTTTTAGACTTTCCAATATTCAATTTAGCGTTTATATACCTTGGGCGTCATTGTATTCAAGTGTGACCAGCTTTCTACTTAGGTTGTGTTCATATACATTTCTTACTCTAAGGGTATGGCAGGTTTCTTGGCTACAGGTTTGGATAGGAATTCTTGGTTAACAGAGGCTAGTGATGTATTTTCCGAAAAAACATTGACTTTGAAAAGATATACTCCCTCCTTTAAGACAGCCTTCAAGGAACTGACAAAAACCTTCAAGGAACAGATTAGTTCCTGGTGGGAGATCCAGTCCCTGGAGAATTATCTGAAACATCAGATAGTGCCTAGGGGTCTTAGAATCTCGCTCACTCCAGCCAATAGGTGCAGAAGTTCGGCACTAATGGTTAAATGGGAGGAGGAAGCCACTAAAAGCTCCTTGAGGTTTATGACACTCCTATTGGAGGAAGAACAAATCAATCTGAACTTATTGGACAATAAGCTTAAAGAACAGATTAAGGTTACTAATAAACTCAAACAAGAACCAGACTTTGCCAACAAGGAGGCACAACTCAAGACCACGCTAGAGAAATTTCAGTTTCACCTAAAAGAAAGAAAGCACCGTCAGTTCAATAGGGATTTGCAAGACTTTCGTGAAAACAGGGTCTATATCACTATTGAACGCGGTCCCCAAAAAGCAACAGGGAAGCCAGATTCTGACATCTCTTCTAGTGACACTGATATTTCGGAAGGCGAAAAGGAGGGTAGTCAATCGAATCGTGGGAGAGGTCGCGGACGCAGAAGGGGTAGAGGACCACGGGGAACCTATGAAAATAGTGGGTCACAGGTTCGTACGATAACAGCGGTGTACGTTTTTTAGATCAAGGAATTCCTTATTACCTGCGAAACCGCAACCAACCTGCAACTCCAACGACATCCAGTCAAAACAGTGTGGGCAGATATTGAATCTGTCATCACGTAAACTGGAGCAGGCAGAAATGGCAATTCTTGGTAAAGGGTTGTCATTCGTACCAACATCCTTCTTCAACCTATTTAATTGGATCTAGGATTTGAGTTTGTTTGCCAGAAAACTCAAATGGCACAAACACTTTTCCTTGATCAACAGACGAGAGAGTAAAGAATTAGGCATTCCATCCGATATTTTACAAGATGTGAAATTGTTGTTTAATCTGAGTGACTGTACAATGCAGGAGGGCAAAGGGCCCTTTACTACTCTGAAAAATAGAAGTACTAGAACACCACCTATTGGGGACCCCTCCTGCATTGATGTCTTCCTAAACCAAGTGTCGAGAGATCTGGAGAAAATGACCCTGGAGAAACCCAGATTCAATTGCTCCAAAGATGAATACAGGGCGATAGAAAATCTGGCAAGTGACAAGACCATCACAATTAAATCCTCCGACAAAGGGGGGAATGTGGTGGTTCTGGATACTTCAGATTACAAAAATCTATGCCTTGATTTGTTAAAGGATAAAGACACATACGAAAGACTTAAAAGTGATCCCACTATTGGTTATCAAACAATACTGAAAAACATCCTGGGTGAGGCCAGATCTGCTGGCCTAATTTCAGGAGAGGAGTTTGATTTTCTTTTTAAAAAATATCCCACGATCCCGACTTTCTATAGTCTTCCCAAGGTTCACAAAGGAACAACACCACTCAAGGGGAGACCCATAGTGGCCGGGGTGAATAGCTTGGGACAAAATGTGGGTATCTACCTTGATTTTATCTTGGCCCCTTTTGTAAGGACTTTGCCGTCTTACATTAGGGACATTAGTGACCTTTTGGGGCGTTTGGATGGAGTTTGTATTGATGGCGACACCTGGTTGGCCTCCATCGACGTAGAGGCACTATACTCCTCAATCCCACATCAATTGGGTTTGAGAGCAGTAGAGACCTTTCTAATGACTAGGGGCCGACAATATTATGCTCATAATGACGTGGTCATGAACTCTTGGAAATTATGTTGACATCTAACTATTTTCTTTTTGATGGGGTCTTCTACCACCAGCTCAGGGGCACGGCGATGGGGAGCCCTTGTGCCCCATCGTACGCCAATTTGTTCCTGGGCTGGTGGGAGGAGACTATTGTTTTCAGTGATTCGCTGACCCATGTCGTCACACAAGTGGGGACGTGGGTCAGGTTCATCGACGATATTTTTCTATTGTGGAATGGGGAGGCTGATCAGCTGCAACACTTTGTTGACAGTCTCAACATCAATGATGTGGGACTACGGTTCACGTCAGAGATCCAAAAGGACACCCTACCCTTCTTGGACGTTGTCATCATGAGAGGGAGACAAGGGGAGATTCAAACTAAAACCTATAGAAAACCCACTTCCACCAATGCCCTCCTCAATTGGAACAGTCATCATCCCCTTCCGCTCAAAAGGGGTATCCCCACGGGACAGTATTTGAGAATGAGGAGGAACTGTTCCAGTATGAGAGAATTCAAACTACAAGCGGATGATTTACGGACAAGATTTAAGGAAAAGGGCTACCCCGACTCGACCCTTAGGGCAGCATATCAGAAGGCCTGCTCTAGGAGTCGATCTGAATTGCTGTACCCGAATAAGACAGATAAAGGTGATAAACAAATTCGCCTGATCGGCACCTTTGATGGGGCCGCCAAAGAGGTACGGGAGGTTATTTCCAAACATTGGAACATCCTTTTACTTGATCCAGATGTCAAGGATGTGGTTGCATCCTCTGTTAACATCACCTACCGTAGGGGTCGATCGATACGTGACAGGCTTATACGCAGCCACTTCGGCGAGACCAACGACCGAACGGACGGCTGGTTAAAACCGCCGGTGGGTTGCTTTCGCTGCAGTGGCTGCGTGGCTTGCCCATTCATTAAAAAGGGTTGCAACTTCAAAAGCAATAATACCAGCAAGACCTACAGTATCAATTTTTTTTTGAATTGTAGATCTAAGGGTGTCATTTACAAGGCCACTTGTCATTGTGGATTAGAGTATGTGGGTAAAACCACAAGGGAATTTCGAAGGAGGGTGGGGGAACACCTCGGAGACATCAGGAACAAAAGGGATACCCCACTAGCCAAACACATTGAAATCAGCCATAATGGTAATTTTAAAGGTATCACCTTCATGGGTATTGAATCAATCCCTCCCTTGAAGAGAGGGGGTAATTGGGACAGGAGGATATTACAGCGGGAGACGTGGTGGATTTTTGAGCTTAAAACTTCTAATCCCGCAGGCCTCAACGAGCAGCTTTCATTTAGCTCGTTCATTGAGGAATCAAGATCCACGCACTAGCTCCAACTATCTCCCACTCCCCAAGTGACTTACAGACCCATCCTGACCGTTCTAGATCCATCATGTCTATTGGGTGTACTGATGTCTATACTATGCCACGAGGTCTATTCTATCGGCATCCTCCACATTGTATTCCCACATACACATCTGCATTTGTCACCTGAGATCCCTCCATCTATACGTCACTTTGTATGTATATGCGGAGACATTAACGGTTGTAGCCTTTGACTACAGCTGTATAGCTGCTTTATATATGTACATAATTATTTACTTTTTTGTCCACACTGTATGTTTACATATAGGATAATCTTTTGGTCATTACCTCTATACCACCTATATATGGCCATTCAATCTGTAATATTCTAAACTTGCCTTTTAGTATCCTAGGTAGCGCCTCCTACGATATTAAGGAGCGACGCACCTTCATCTGGCTAGATTAGCCAGGAATATGGGTTTTTGGTGGGGAATGGGATTGGCTCACCTCCGCATCGCCACCAGTCTAACCCGAAGACCCGCCCCCTCATACTGCGTGACCAATCACCTCTGAGTGATGCAGCCGCATTAGCATGGACGGCCTGAGACCGCCCTCGATCATGTGACGATAGCGAGTGACGCGACCCGATACGTCACACGTCACATGACCGATCACATGGTACGGGGGGAGGAGCCTAGATGGCGCGCGCGGTTTAAAAAGGACGCCAGCGCGAATGATCCGCTCCCACTGCCACACGCAGGATAGGTGCGGACCCTGGACCCGAGTAGATGACCCAGCAAGCTAAGTACATCCTCATACTTTGTTTAGGATTGTGTTTATTACTGCCTCAGCTATATATGGAGTGCTGAGATAGGCACACACTGCCTGTCATTATCTACTTGCGGTCCTGGTGTTATTTGAGTCCTCTGATGATCTGGCGCATGCCAGTGAAACACGTAGGGACACAGTTTTTTTGTTTTCTTCTTTGCATCTGACTTCCTTAGAGGTGACTGGTCCTTTTACTTCCGACGAAGCTGGGCAGTCAAAAAATAGGTCTGAGGGCCATCTAGGGTCAGACGGATGGAGTTCTAATGACAGAACACAGGGATATATGTAGGGGTTGAGACCCAGTACCTGTCTCCCTCTCTTTATTTCTATCACTGTTGTTTTCCTAACTCACTCCTCCGAGTGGGCCAGCGTACACACCTCCTGGCTCCACATTTTTTCAAACCCGACCAGTTCACTGTAGTTGGCAGGGATTTTTTACCTCCATGAGAGGTTTGTGATATTACATATTCGTTGTTGAGCCTATCATTTTAAATTGATACCATTAAAGATAAATCTTTTAGACTTTCCAATATTCAATTTAGCGTTTATATACCTTGGGCGTCATTGTATTCAAGTGTGACCAGCTTTCTACTTAGGTTGTGTTCATATACCTTTTCACAATATTCTAATTTTAAGTTGCACCTGTAAATTGGGGGTTGGGACTGCCTATCCCTGGTATTGCCCCCAGGTGTGGGTGCTAAACTGGCCCTAATAGCCTAACCACATAGCACCCGCCCTGAGAAGGGCGACCCCGTCTGGAACCTTTCCCTAAATAGACTGGCCCTAGTTCGCCCTATCCTAGTTAGTCCCTACGCGCCTGTTTCGCTTTTAGATGAGGTAAAAAGCTCATCAGGGTAAACACAGAGGAGATGGGCATATGTTGAGGAAATACAAAAATAAATACTAATGAGTAATAGTGCAAGCAATAGGTTTCTGTCAATGCACCTTTATGCTCAAAGTATCTAAGTACTAAACCTATAGTATGGCTTAAGTTCAGTAAAAATAAAGGGATGGGGGGGTTGGGGCGGCAGATAAACGCCCCACTCCTCCATAAACTCGGGCCCAATGCTACCTGCAGGCTATGTATGGCTCAAATAAAGTGCCCAGCCCGCCGGTATTTGAACACGGGACTGCATAAGAATGAGGCCTGGCTTCCAGCGTGATGACGCGGTCCTGTCTGATAGGGTTGCCGGGTATCCGGGACGCTTCCCCGACTCCTGTCAGTGATGCGGCCCTAGATATAGGGCCGCGTAGTGAATGTTGGCATTTGATGCATAACTATTCATAAGGTGTCCTAGACATCATGGCACAGACATAGAACATTGAAGAGATAGAGCCATAGAAGTAAAAATAAAGGAAGATGGGGGGAGGGAGAAGGGGAGAAATATGAGGAGAAGGAAGAGAGGTATTTTGAGGGACATTATAGGCCCTAAATATAAATAAGAGGCTGTTTACAAAATAAACATGGTGTATAGATTTAAATGAAACAGCTAAAGTTGAACTGTTCGTTCAAACCCAGGGGAGAGTACTCAGAGTAAAAGTTCAACGGGCTTCATGTTGTAAAAGAATGCGGTCCCAATTGCCTCCACGAATTGGGGGTCAGACTGCTTCTATGCCAGTGGTAGGGCGAGTTATGATATACTTACCTCCAACCCCACTGATTCATATATGGTGGAGCTTAGACACCAGAAGACTAATTTCCCAGGAGGCGTATGACTTCCTTTATCCAAAATTCCCAGTATCGGCGACCTTTTCATAAAGGTACTAGCCCCTTAAAAAGGAGGCCGATTGTCTCTGAGGTGGGCAGCATCGGTCAAAATCTTGGAATCTACATAGATTGTATCCTCATGCCTTTCATGGTGTCTTTACCGTCATACACTAGGGACACCATGGATCTTCTTAAGAGATTAGACGGTATTACCATCGACAGACAGCCTATCGTAGGAAGCATTGATGTGGAAGCACTCTACTCTTCCATTTCTCACGAGGCCGGGCTTAAGGCCGTTAGGAATTATTTGAGCATGCGGGAATGACAATTTGCAGAGCATAACAACTTTGTTCTGAGACTCCTTCAATACTTACCCATAATTTCTTGTGCACCATCCTATGCAAATTTGCTTATGGGCTGGTGGGAATGTACCATAGTTTTTGGGAATGGAACATCATCAGGTGTTGGGGCCATTTCATTATGGGCCCGCTACATTGACGATATCTTCATTATTTGGAATGACACCAAATCTGTCTTCTCAAGCTTTGTAGGGAACCTCAACATTAATGACATTGGATTGAGATTCACACATGAGTCAAGTACAGAAACGCTCCCCTTCTTGGACATTTATATTTCCAGGAAGGGATCAGATAAATTATCCACTACCATCTATAGAAAGCCGACCTCAACAAACTCTGTCTTTCACTGGAGTAGTAGTCATCCTACTCCTCTCAAGAGAGGCATCCCATGGGAACAATATCTGCTCCGCCGAAACTGCTCCGAAAATACAGAATTTGTTAAGCAAGCAGATAATCTGAGGGACAGATTTTTATCTAAAGGGTACTCTGACAATGTACTTAGAACAGCATACCAGACATCTATTTCCACAGATCGTACTGAATTGCTGTTACCCAAAAGAAAAACTGAGGGTGACCAAAGATTCGTCTAATTGCCACATTTGATGCAGCTGCAGACCAAGCCAGGGGGGTCCTAAACAAATACTGGACCATGCTTCCTATGAATCCCGATATTAGAGACATAATTCATGAATATCCACAGATTACATTCAGTAATCTAAAGGACCTCCTGGTTCACAGCCACTGGACCCCTGTTGCCCATAGTGGAACTTGGTTGAACCGCAAACCCGGAGGCTGTTTTAGATGCAGTGGCTGTGTGGCCTGCAGCACAATACAAACTGGCAAGTTGTTTTACAGTACCAATTTACAAGTGCATTTCCCATCAGGGACTTCATCAGTTGTCACACCCGGGGAGTAATTTATAAAATTACCTGTGATTGCCAAAAAGAATACATAGGCAAGACCAGACGTGAATTAAACAGAGGCATAGGAGAACACCTTGGGAATATTGAAAATATGAGGAACACGGTTGTGTCCAGACATATCCATGAATGCCATCATAGTAACCCCAGGTGCATTAAAGTCATGCGCATAGAAGCAGTCCGACCCCCAATTCGTGGAGGCGATTGGGACCGCAGAGAGTACAGTCTCTCCCCTGGATTTGAACGAACAGTTCAACTTTAGCTGTTACATTTAAATCTATACACCATGTTTATTTTGTAAACAGCCTCTTAATTATATTTAGGGCCTATAATGTCCCTCAAAATACCTCTCTTCCTTCTCCTCTTTATATTCCTCCCCTCCCCCCCCCCCCCACCCCCACCCCGTCTCGCTTTATTTTTTATTTTACTTCCATGGCTCTATCTCCTCAATATTCCATGTCCAGTATGCTTGCACTATTACTCATTATTATTTATTTTTGTATTTCCTCAACATATGCCCAGCTCCTCTGTGTTTCCCACAACATGCATGTAGGGAGTAACTAGGATAGGGCAAACTAGGGCCAGTCTATTTAGGGAAAGGTTCCGGACGGGGTCACCCTTGTTAGGGCGGGTGCTCTGTGGTTAGGCTATCAGGGCCGGGTTAGCACCCACACCTGAGGGCAATACCAGGGATAGGCAGTCCCAACCACTAATTTATTTGTAGAAACTCTACTCCTCCATGGGATATCCTCAACCTGTTCATTGGGAGAATTGATGTATCTTGGAACCCAACAGTAGAGCGGTAGGACAAACGGTTTCCATTTAAAATGTGCCGCCGTGCACTACCTCTAATACTACACAAAAGGCTTTTTTGTCTTTGTTTATTTGTATCGTGATGATTCACTATGACAAAAGCCTTTTGTTTTTGCTTGTTTATTTGTACTATTATGATCTGTCTCGAGGGCTATCTATTTTATAAGATAATATTATTAAAAGTTACGTTTTATATACATATAACTAATTTTGGATAAATTTCCTAGTATACCTTATGGTTTGTATTTGTTATTAGACCATACAAAGAGTTAAGAGTGCAACTGGAATCTGTGATTCTTTCCCTATTAGAAAATTCCCAACCTACATAGAATGCACCACTGTAAATAAACAGAAGATATTTCTACATGTTTCTATATAAAAGGTTGTCCCACAACTAATATTTTACATTTTTAAACCAGCACCTGGATCTGAATACTTTTAGTGTAGTCACTAACTTCTTCAATAAAATGTATCTGTTTAGCGCCACCTGCAGTTTGTTATTTTCCTTAATTCTCTCTCCACCTCACTTTGGTGGTTGTACATGCCCAGTTCCATCCTTCAACTGCCACCAGATCTAGTGGTGGCACATAACACACCTTCTGAGAAATTCCAATAAGGAGAAAACTGCTGCAGAAAGGAATCTCCCATGAGCTGCTAGCTTGAAATAAATCAGATCAATTGGAGCAATGAATGAGCGAGAGTTCTGGATTCATGTGAGGTACAGGGCTGGTTCTTCTTAGAAAAAGATTGTCATTAGAGATGTCGCGAACATAAAATTTTCAGTTCGCGAACGGCGAACGTGAATTTCCTCAAATGTTCGCGAACAGGCGAACCACCATAGACTTCAATAGGCAGGCGAATTTTAAAACCCACAGGGACTCTTTCTAGCCACAGTAGTGATTGAAAAGTTGTTTCAAGGGGACTAACACCTGGACTGTGGCATGCCGGCGGGGGATCCATGGCAAAACTCCCATGGAAAATTACATAGTTGACGCAGAGTGGGGTTTTAATCTAGAAAGGGCATAAATCACCTAATAATCCTAAAAAAATTTGAACAACGTGGTTTAAAATGTCCATTGTGTGTATACGATCAGGTATGATGTTGTATCGATCAGGTAGTGTAAGGGTTACGCCCGCTTCACAGACATTGACAGACCAAACTCCCCTTTTAATGCACCGCAAACAGTCCATTTGCCCAACCGCAAACTTCCCATTTGCACAAGGTTGGATACCAAGCTAGCCATGTCCCGTTGATGTCATTGAAGGTTTCTTCCTCCACCCAGCCACGTACAACACCAAGGGTCCCCGAAAGGTGAATTGAATAGATTTTTCGAACGGGGAGATGGTTAAAAAAACGCTGGCTTCCTCCCCTTTGTTTGAATCCACAGTCACTGCGTCTGCGCCGTGTAATTTACTGTTCCACCCGATATGAGTGGTATTTTCTGAAGTTCTCTTCTCATCAGTTTACTCCCTGTTACATCCCCAATCTGGGGTCCATTTATTGAACAGATTTTTCGAACAGGGAGATGGTTAAAAAAACGCTGGCTCCCTCCCCTTTGTTTCAATCCAGGGTCACTGCGTCTGCGCCGTGCAATTTACTGTCACGATATGAGTGGTATTTTCTGTAGTTCTCTTCTCATCAGTTGAATCCCTGTTACGTCCCATATCAGGGATTGCCTTTTGTGAAAAAAAATTTAGGCCGGGTACCTTCGACTGCCTTCACAGTGACAGACCAAACTCTGATACACCAAACTGAATTGATTTCAGGAATCGGGAGATGGAAAAAGCAGCTTGGTCGGTCCTCTTACTCCCAAGTTGGGGCACTGCGCGTGCACGGACCAATGTGCTGTGACACCCTATATGAGTGGTGTCTTAACTAGTACTATTCCTATCAGTATAATCCCTGTTACGTCCCCTATCCGGGGACGTGTGTCGAATTCATTAACCATTGTCGAATTAACGAACCATTACGACATCCTGAAATAATTTTGTTCTGAGCTCTGTAATTGCTTTGTATTGGAATTGATGGGGATTTTTTAAATTGTCTGCATTATTTTTAATAAACTATTAAGAGACTTTATTATGATTTTTTTTATTTTATCTATTAAAAACCCATACAACTTAAAATTAAAAAAAATAAAAGAAAATAAATGTTTTTTCTATGAAAAATTATCCAGCCGATCGCTTTTGGTCTGATCATAATGAAGCAACAGACTTATCATCTGGGGTGTGGCAACATTGCCAACGGACTCATAGAGGTGATGATCGCTTCATTGTTATACGCAAGCCCCTTCACCACAACAAGGTAACGATCACGAAGGGGAATTGACACTTTTATGTGCCTTTTTTTATTTTTATTTTTGCAGCCACAATGCAGCACCAGAGGACAGAAAAATTAGGCATGTACACATGCCTGAAAATTAATGGTATTGTTGCAGGTATTGATGTTTTCCAGGCAGAAAGGTGACTAAAACATTGCGGCTTGAACCCTAGTTGGTGGCGGAGAATTCACGAAAGTCATCTGGTATGCAGACATTAAATACAGCAGTGTGGGGACCATTTTGAGGCCAAGGCATGTCATCAGGCCTATTGTTAGTCAAACGTATCCCCCACTGTCAGTCCCTTTGGGATCTATGCCTCATTCATCTTAATGAAGCTGAGTTAATCAACACTTTTTTAAAAGAGGCGACTTCTCTTGTCAGTGACAATGCCTCCTGCTGCACTGAAGGTCCTTTCTGACAGGACACTTGAAGCGGGGCAGGCCATAAGTTCTATCACAAACTGGGATAGCTCAGGCACAGGTTAAGCCTGCACACCCAGTAGTCAAGGGGTTCATCGCTCCTCAGAGTGTCGATATCTGCAGTTAAGGCGAGGTAGTCTGCTACCTGTCGGTCGAGTCGTTCTCTAAGGCTGGATCCCGAAGGGCTGTGGCGATGTGTAGGACTGAAAAAGCTCTGCATGTCCTCCATCAACAACACATCTGTAAAGCGTCCTGTCCTTGCCGCCGTGGTCGTGGTTGGAGGAGGATTACTTTCACCTCTTCCCCAGTTAGATTCCCATTGTGCTGTGACATCCCCCTTATAAGCTGTGTAAAGCATATTTTTTAGTTTGGTTTTGAACTGCTGCATCCTTTCCGACTTTCGGTAATTTGGTAACATTTCCGCCACTTTCTGCTTATACCTGGGGTCTAGTAGCGTGGCCACCCAGTACAGGTTGTTCTCCTTCATCCTTTTTATACGAGGGTCCCTCAACAGGCATGACAGCATGAAAGACCCCATTTGCACTAGGTTGGATGCCGATCTACTCATTTCCCTTTCCTCGTCCTCACTGATGTCATTGACGGTCTATTCTTCCCCCACAGCCACGTACAACACCACGGGTCCCAGATAGGTGACAACAACAAGCACCCTGGGATGCCTGCTGTGGTTGGTCTTCCTACTCCTCAAAGCCACATTCCTCCTCTGACTCCTCTTCCTCATACTCCTCTTCCAGCGTTGCCGCAGGTCCGGCAAGCAATGATGACAAGGCTGTTTCTGGTGGTGATGGTGACCACAACTCTTCCTCTTCCTCTTCACACTCATCTACAGCCTGATCCAGCACTCTTCGCAGGGCACGCTCCAGGAAGAAAACAAATGGGATGAGGTCGCTGATGGTGCCTTCGATGCGACTGACTAGGTTTGTCACCTCCTCAAAAGGACACATGAGCCTACAGGCATTGCACATGAGCGTCCAGTAACGTGGCAAAAAAATTCCCAGCTCCGCAGAGGCTGTACTAGCACCCCGGTCATACAAATACTCGTTGACGGCTTTTTCTTGTTGGAGCAGGCGGTCGAACATTAGGAATGTTGAATTCCAACGTGTCGGGCTGTCGCAAATCAAGCACCTCACTGGCATGTTGTTTCGCCGCTGAATATCGGAAAAGTGCGCCATGGCCGTGTAGGAACGCCTTAAATGGCCACACACCTTCCTGGCCTGCTTGAGGACGTCCTGTAAGCCAAAGCATTGTACGATGAGATTCAACACATGTGCCATGCACGGCACATGTGTCAACTTGCCCAAATTCAATGCCATTAACAAATTGCTTCCATTGTCACACACCACTTTGCCGATCTCCAGTTGGTGCAGGGTCAGCCACTGATCCACCTGTGCGTTCAGGGCGGACAGGAGTGCTGGTCCGGTGTGGCTCTCTGCTTTCAGGCAAGTCAACCCCAAGACAGTGTGACACTGTCGTATCCGGGATGTGGAATAGCCCCTGGGGAGCTGGGGGGATTCAGTTGATGTGCAGCCAGACGCCGCTGCAGAAGAGGACTCAGCTGAGGAGGTTATCGAAGAGGATGGAGTAGGAGGAGACTCCACCAGCTGGTATGGTAAAAGCTGGTGGGCTAAGAGTTCCGTCAAGCCAGCTGTCAGACACCGGGCAAGGGGGTGACTCTGTGACATTGGCTTCTTACGCTGAAACATTTCCTTGACAGACACCTGACTGTGGGCAGATGAGATGGAACTGCTGAAGGTGAGAATCGGAGTGGCGGGTGGTTGAGAGGGGGCAAGGAGGATAGCAGTGGTTGACGTGGCTGAAGATGCTGGACCAGGAGGAGGATGGTGGCTTTGAGTTTGCGTGATGCTTGTACTCATGTGTTGATCCCATTGGCGTTTGTGATGTGAGATCATGTGCCTTCGCAAAGCAGTTGTACCGAGGTGGGTGTTGGACTTCCCATGACTCTGTTTCTTTTGGCACAGGTTGCAAATGGCATTGCTGTTATCAGAGGCAGACACACAAAAAAAATTCCACACTGCTGAGCTCTGCAATGACGGCATTCTGGTGGTTGCAACTGCATGCATTGATTGGCGTGCTGTCTGGCTGACCCCGGTTGCCGATACATGCTGTCTGACTGTGCCACTAGCTCCTTGCGATGACCTCCCCCTGCTTCCAACTCGTCTCCTCCTTCTCTCTGTCTCCCCTTCTGAACTTTCCCCCTCTTCTTCTTCTCTTCGAGCAGGCACCCACGTGGCATCCACGGACACATCGTCATCATCAACCACTTCACTTGTATCTGACACCTCAGCAAAGGAAGTAGCAGCGGGTACAACATCATCATCATCATCACACTGTACGTCCATGTGTGTAATCCTGCCTGACTGAGACATATCCCTGTTATCTACATCCTCTGGCAACAATGGGTGCGCATCACTAATTTCATCCAACTGATGTGTAAATAACTCCTCTGATGGATCAAGTGAAGCAGCTGTGGTGGTAGTGGTGGTGGTGACGGCGGGCGGGAGAGTGGTAACTTGAGAGCAGGTGATCGAAGCTGAGCTGGAGGAGGATGGTGCGTCAAGGTTCTTAGAGGAAACTGTTGAAGATTGGGTGTCCTGTGTAAGCCAGTCAACTATGTCCTCAGAACTTTTTGGGTTCAGGGTACGTGGCCTCTGAACACTGGGCATTATTCCAGGGCCAGTGGAAATCAAAGCACCACGACTATGACGGCCCCTGCAGGGTGGCCTACCTCTGCCTGTAATTTTTTTTAAAGATAAGTGGTACTATGCGTGCAAGGTACTGTGCCACCCTATATAAGTGGTGAGCAGTGGGCACAGTACAGTCTGTGTGGGCCTGACACACACTGGCTTGCAACTGCGATTATATTTATTACAGAGAAAAAATAAATAGACTTTTTTTATCTGCAAGGTATTGTGACACCCTGTAACGGTATGAGTGGTGGCCTGGCCTGTGGCCACAGTACAGTCTGTGGGCCTGACACACATTGGCTTGCAACTGCGATTATATTTATTACAGAGAAAAAATAAATTGACTTTTTTTTCTGCAAGGTATTGTGACACCCTGTAACGGTATGAGTGGTGGCCTGGCCTGTGGCCACAGTACAGTCTGTGGGCCTGACACACACTGGCTTGCAACTGCGATTATATTTATTACAGAGAAAAAATAAATATACTTTTTTTATCTGCATAGTATTGTGACACCCTGTAACGGTATGAGTGGTGGCCTGGCCAGTGGCCACAGTACAGTCTGTGGGCCTGACACACACTGGCTTGCAACTGCGATTATTTTTATTACAGAGAAAAAATAAATTGACTTTTTTTATCTGCAAGGTATTGTGACACCCTGTAACGGTATGAGTGGTGGCCTGGCCTGTGGCCACAGTACAGTCTGTGGGCCTGACACACACTGGCTTGCAACTGCGATTATATTTATTACAGAGAAAAAATAAATTGACTTTTTTTTTCTGCAAGGTATTGTGACACCCTGTAACGGTATGAGTGGTGGCCTGGCCAGTGGCCACAGTACAGTCTGTGGGCCTGACACACACTGGCTTGCAACTGCGATTATATTTATTACAGAGAAAAAATAAATATACTTTTTTTATCTGCATAGTATTGTGACACCCTGTAACGGTATGAGTGGTGGCCTGGCCAGTGGCCACAGTACAGTCTGTGGGCCTGACACACACTGGCTTGCAACTGCGATTATGTTTATTACAGAGAAAAAATAAATTGACTTTTTTTATCTGCAAGGTATTGTGACACCCTGTAACGGTATGAGTGGTGGCCTGGCCAGTGACCACAGTACAGTCTGTGGGCCTGACACACACTGGCTTGCAACTGCGATTATATTTATTACAGAGAAAAAATAAATAGACTTTTTTATCTGCATAGTATTGTGACACCCTGTAATGGTATGAGTGGTGGCCTGGCCAGTGGCCACAGTACAGTCTGTGGGCCTGACACACACTGGCTTGCAACTGCGATTATTTTTATTACAGAGAAAAAATAAATTTACTTTTTTATCTGCAAGGTATTGTGACACCCTGTAACGGTATGAGTGGTGGCCTGGCCAGTGGCCACAGTTCAGTCTGTGGGCCTGACACACACTGGCTTGCAACTGCGATTATTTTTATTACAGAGAAAAAATAAATTGACTTTTTTTATCTGCAAGGTATTGTGACACCCTGTAACGGTATGAGTGGTGGCCTGGCCAGTGGCCACAGTACAGTCTGTGTGCCTGACACACACTGGCTTGCAACTGCGATTATATCACAGAGAAAAAAGAAATTGACTTTTTTTATCTGCTAGGTATTGTGACACCCTGTAACAGTATGAGTGGTGGCCTGGCCAGTGGCCACAGTACAGTCTGTGGGCCTGACACACACTGGCTTGCAACAGCGATTATATTTATTACAGAGAAAAAATAAATGGCCCTTTTTTTTATCTGCAAGGTATTGTGACACCCTGTAGCGGTATGAGTGGTGGCCTGGCCAGTGGCCACAGTACAATCTGTGGGCCAGACACTCACTGGCTTGCAACTGCGATTATATCACAGAGAAAAAATAAATGTACTTTTTTTTATCTGCAAGGTATTGTATGAATAGTGTGCACACCACAGTACAGTCTGTGGGCCTGCAGCCTCTCACACACGGGCAGGCAACTGCAATATATATATACAGTACAGACCAAAAGTTTGGACACACCTTCTCATTTAAAGAGTTTTCTTTATTTTCATGACTATGAAAATTGTAGATTCACACTGATAGCATCAAAACTATGAATTAACACATGTGGAATTATATACATAACAAAAAAGTGTGAAACAACTGAACATATGTCATATTCTAGGTTCTTTAAAGTAGCCACCTTTTGCTTTGATTACTGCTTTGCACACTCTCTACATTCTCTTGATGAGCTTCAAGAGGTAGTCACCTGAAATGGTTTTCACAGGTGTGCCCTGTCAGGTTTAATAAGTGGGATTTCTTGCCTTATAAATGGGGTTGGGACCATCAGTTGCGTTGTGGAGAAGTCAGGTTGATGCACAGCTGATAGTCCTACTGAATAAACTGTTAGAATTTGCATTATGGCAAGAAAAAAGCAGCTAAGTAAAGAAAACGAGTGGCCATCATTACTTTAAGAAATGAAGGTCAGTCAGTCCGAAAAATTGGGAAAACTTTGAAAGTTTCACCAAGTGCAGTCACAAAAACCATCAAGCGCTACAAAGAAACTGGCTCACATGCGGACCGCCCCAGGAAAGGAAGACCAAGAGTCACGTCTGCTGCGGAGGATAAGTTCATCCGAGTCACTAGCCTCAGAAATCGCAGGTTAACAGCAGCTCAGATTTGAGACCAGGTCAATGCCACACAGAGTTCTAGCAGCAGACACATCTCTAGAACAACTGTTAAGATGAGACTGTGTGAATCAGGCCTTCATGGTAGAATATCTGCTAGGAAACCACTGCTAAGGACAGGCAACAAGCAGAAGAGACTTGTTTGGGCTAAAGAAAACAAGGAATGGACATTAGACCAGTGGAAATCTGTGCTTTGGTCTGATGAGTCCAACCACCGTGTCTTTGTGTGACGCAGAAGAGGTGAACGGATGGACTCTACATGCCTGGTTCCCACCGTGAAGCATGGAGGAGAAGGTGTGATGGTGTGGGGGTGCTTTGCTGGTGACACTGTTGGGGATTTATTCAAAATGAAAGGCATACTGAACCAGCATGGCTACCACAGCATCTTGCAGCGGCATGCTATTCCATCCGGTTTGCATTTAGTCATTTATTTTTCAACAGGACAATGACCCTAAACACACCTCCAGGCCGTGTAAGGGCAATTTGACCATGAAGGAGAGTGATGGGGTGCTGCGCCAGATGACCTGGCCTCCACAGTCACCTTACCTGAACCCAATCGAGATGGTTTGGGGTGATCTGGACTGCAGAGTGAAGGCAAAAGGGCCAGCAAGTGCTAAGCATCTCTGGGAACTCCTTCAAGACTGTTCGAAGACCATTTCAGGTGACTACCTCTTGAAGCTCATCAAGAGAATGCCAAAAGTGTGCAAAGCAGTAATCAAAGCAAAAGGTGGCTACTTTGAAGAACCTAGAATATGACATATTTTCAGTTGTTTCACACTTTTTTGTTATGTATATAATTCCACATGTGTTAATTCATAGTTTTGATGCCTTTAGTGTGAATCTACAATTTTCATAGTCATGAAAATAAAGAATACTCTTTGAATGAGAAGGTGTGTCCAAACTTTTGGTCTGTACTGTATATATATATATATATATATATATATATATATATAAAAAATAAACAGAC
The DNA here is from genome assembly GCF_014858855.1 of Bufo gargarizans. Taxonomy (NCBI): domain Eukaryota; kingdom Metazoa; phylum Chordata; class Amphibia; order Anura; family Bufonidae; genus Bufo; species Bufo gargarizans. Next base: position 118,437,840 of record NC_058088.1, read on the forward strand.
TGATGTACCAGCCCTAAAAAGGGCTTTTTGGGGTGCTGTCCTTACAGAAGATGAGTCTGTGGACACAGAACACTGCCCTAGCTATCGATTTCCCTATTAAATCAGCAGCAGCTACACTGTCCCTCATCTCACTAAGAATGCAGCTTCCGAATGAATCTAAAATGGATGCTGTCCAGGAGGTGGGAGGGTCTGGGAGGGAGGGTCTGCTGCTGATTGGCTGGAATGTGTCTGCTGACTGTGAGGTACAGGGTCAAAGTTTGCTCAATGATGATGTATAGGGTGCGGACCGAACATTGCATATGTTTGCCCGCCGCGGCAAACGCGAACAAGCCATGTTCGCCGTGAACTGTTCACCGGCGAATAGTTCGGGACATCACTAATTGTCATGGGATAATCCCTTAAACGGAATCTGTCACCAGCTTTATGCTACTAGGTTCTAACTACTACAGCGCATGCTGATCAGTCCTGATACTGATGAGCTTCTGCTTTCTCCACCCCCTGCCACTGATTGACAGGACTCATCACCATGCACTGAAACTGGTCAATACAAGATTTTTGTAAAACTGCTGGGTCAATTAAAGAAAGTGACCTAGAATCTTGCTAAGGGGATCTGTCGCTTGTTTATGTTGCCCTTAGTTAGGACACCATAAAACTGGTGACAAATTCCCTTTAAGGTACAAATGTTCTCACGTTTGTCAGTTTGTTTTAAGGTGGCTCTGGCATTAGGTTGTAGGTTTGCTGGTCTTCAATGAACAGAGTTTTTGGAATGCAACAATATATGTTTAGGATCTTAAGCTTTTAATCTTGTCCTGCTCATTAAGGGGCACATTTATTAACCACCTCAGCTCCCCTAGCTTAAACCCCCTTAATGACCAGACCACTTTTTACAATTCTGCACTACACTACTTTCACGGTTTATTGCTCGGTCATAAAACTTACCACCCAAATGAATTTTACTTCCTTTTCTTCTCACTAATAGAGCTTTCATTTGGTGGTATTTCATTGCTGCTGACATTTTTACTTTTTTTTAATATTAATTGAAATTTACTGAAATTTTTGCAAAAAAATTTCATTTTTCACTTTCTGTTGTAAAATTTTTCAAATAAAACTACATTTCTATATACATTTTTCTCTAAATTTATTGTTCTACATGTCTTTGATAAGAAAAATGCAATAAGTGTATATTTATTGGTTTGGGTAAAAGTTATAGCGTTTACAAACTATGGTGCAAAAAGATTTATTTACGCACTTTGACTTTCTGAGAACCTGTCATGTTTCATGAGGTTCTACAATGCCCAGACAGTAGAAACACCCCACAAATGACCCCATTTCGGTAAGTAGACACCCTAAGGTATTCGCTGATGGGCATAGTGAGTTCATGGAAGTTTTAATTTTTTGTCACAAGTTAGCGGAAAAGGATATATTTTTTTTTTTCTTACAAAGTCTCATATTCCACTAACTTGTGACAAAAAATTTAATTTTACATGATCTCACCATACCCCTCACGGAATACCTTTGGGTGTCTTCTTTCCAAAATGGGGTCACATGTGGGGTATTTATACTGCCCTTGCATTTTAGAGGCCCTAAAGCGTGAGAAGTAGTTTGGAATCCAAATGCGTAAAAATGCCCTGTGAAATCCTAAAAGTACTTATTAGAATTTGGGCCCCTTTGCGCACCTAGGCTACAAAAAAGTGTCACACATGTGGTATCGCTGTACTCAGAAGAAGTAGGGCAATGTGTTTTGGGGTGTATTTTTACATATACCCATGCTGGGTGAGATAAATATCTCTGTAAAATACAACTTTTCAAATTTTTTGGGGAAATGGGGTCATTTGTGGGGTGTTTGTACTGCCCTGGCATTTGAGGGTCTCCACAATCATTACATGTATGGTCAGCATTAGGAGTTTCTGCTATTCTCCTTATATTGAGCTTACGGGTAATGAGATAATTTTTTTCCGTTCAGCCTCTGGGCTGAAAGAAAAAATGAACAGCACAGATTTCTTCATTCGCATCGATCAATGTGGATGAAAAAATCTGTGCAAAAAAATGTGCAAAAAAAAAAGGAGGGGAAAGGCGTCTGCCAGGACATAGGAGCTCCGCCCAACATCCAAACCCACTCAGCCCGTATGCCCTGGCAAACCCGATTTCTCCATTCACATCAATCGATATGGATGAATAAATCATTGCCGGAATTTTTTATTTTTATTTTTTATATACAAAGTGTTTGCCAAAGCATATGAACACCGCCCCTCAGCTCATAAGCCTCGGCAAACGTATCTTTTTTACTGCAGAGGAGAAATCTCATCTTGCAGCGCCGCATACACCGACTTTTGTGTAATCTGACAGCAGCGCAATGCTTCTGTCAGAATGCACATCAGTGCTACAGCTGGTTGATCGGTTGGTCCACCTAGAAGGTAAAAAAACAAAACAAAACAAAACAAAACAAAATGGCCGCAACGCAATAAATTTATTAACATTAACTTTATATAACTTTTGAAACAGAACATTAACTATTATAAACTTTATTGAACTTTTGGAACATTAACTTTTTTGCTTACCTGTGATTTTTATTTATTTTTTTACCTTTATAGGACAAACCTCTCCTTCCCCATGGGACAATGTGCAAAGCGCATTATGCACTTTGTCCCAGGTGAAAGGAGAGGTTTGCAGCAGCTCTGTGTGGAAGGGCCCTAAGAGCCCTGTGTGCCTGTCCTGTGTGATGCAATCCCTATACTAAGTGTACCTGTGTGTGGTACTTCCGGAAACACTCCCCTAAGCATAGGGCAGGGTGGTCAGGGCAGGGAGGACAGAAATAGCGGGTGTCACCCCTTATTCCACTCCTGCTACAGACACAACATATTTTTCGGGGTGGCGCTTGGTTTGAGGTACCAGCAACGACATTGGGGAAATGTCGCTCATGTAGACGGCTCACTACACTGGTGGTTGGGACCACGGAACCTCCTGGATACAGGAGGTTCTCGATGATCTCTTCCTGAAATTTGAGGAAGGATCCTGTTCTCCCAGCCTTACTGTAGAGAACAAAACTATTGTACATGGCCAATTGAATTAGGTATACAGACACCTTCTTATACCAGCGTCTGGTCCTGCGGGAGAGTAAATAAGGAGCCAACATCTGGTCATTGAAGTCCACCCCTCCCATGAGCAAATTATAGTTGTGGACACAGAGGGGCTTTTCAATGACTCCAGTTGCTCGTTCAATTTGGATTGTCGTGTCTGCGTGAATGGAGGAGAGCATGTAAACGTCACGCTTGTCTCTCCATTTCACCACGAACAGTTCTTACACAAGGCAGCCCTCTCCCCCCTTGCAAGACAGGTGGTAATGAGCTGTTGGGGGAAGCCCTGGTGACTAGGTCGCACGGTGCCACAGCAGCCAATCTGTGTAAAAATTGTCCACATAAAGATGGTACCCCTTGCCAAATAAGGGTGACACCAAGTCCCAGACTGTCTTCCCACTGCTCCCCAGGTAGTCAGGGAAACCGACCTGCTCCAGGGTCTGATCTTTACCCTCATAGACACGAAATTTGTGCGTATAGCCTGTGGCCCTTTCACAGAGCTTATATAATTTGACCACATACCAGGCTGGCTTGCTTGGGATGTATTGTTTGGAGCCAAGGCGCCCGGTAAAATGTATCAGGGACTCGGCTATGCAGATGTTTTGCTCAGGGGTATACAAATCTGCAAATTTGGTGTTAAAGTGGTCTATGAGGGACCGAATTTTGTGGAGCCGGTCAAAAGCTAAATGGCCTTTGGGACAAGAGGTGCTTTTATCACTAAAGTGCAGGAAACGCAGGATGGTCTCAAATCATGTCCTGGACATGGCAGCAAAGAACATAGGCATGTGATGAATTGGGTTCGTGGACCAATATGACCGCAATTCATGCTTTTTTGTCAGGCCCATGTTAAGGAGAAGGCCCAGAAAAGTTTTAAATTCGGAAACTTGGACAGGTTTTCACCGGAAAGGCTGGGCATAAAAGCTTCCCCGGTTGGCGGCTATAAATTGAGTGCCATACTGGTTTGTTTCTGCCACGACTAAGTCAAAGAGCTCCACAGTGAAGAACAGCTCAAAAAACCCCAGTGCCGATCCGATCTGAGCTGTCTCAACCCGAACTCCAGACTGGCCAGTGAAAGGGGGAACTACTGGTGCGGCTGAAGATGGGGGCTGCCAATCAGGGTTTGCCAACACCTCAGGGACTCTAGGGGCTCTACGGGCCTGTCTGTGCGGTGGCTGCGATGGGGTAACTACTGCACGTGCCATCGTACCAGTTTCAACTGCCCTTCTGGTGCTCGCCACTTCACCATGTTGTACGGCAGTGCTGGTACTAGGTCCAGGATGGGCTGCGCTGCTGGTGTATGCCTCACCACTCTGCTGCCTTTGAAGCGGATCCTGTGCAACCTGTGGTCTAGCAACACGGGGCCGGGTACACCTGGTGGTATCAGGGACCTCAACCTCATCGTCTGAACTTTGGGTCAGAGAGCCACTGCTTTCTACAGGTTCGTATTCTGACCCGCTGGATTCGTCGGATGAGGGTTCCCATTCATCATCCGACTGGGTCAGAAGCCTGTAGGCCTCTTCAGAAGAATACCCCTTACTTGCCATTTGGTCAACTAAATTTAGGGGGTATTCCCTGAGACTACCCAAGAAAAAAAGCAAGCCTGTCTTACAAATGGGAGGCTAGCGAAGTACAGGAAGCCGCTGCGATTTAAAAAAAATATCAAAACTGATTTTTTTTTTTTATCGTCGCAGCCCTTGTGTAGTGATTGTGCAGTGATAAAAAATAAAAAATGTTGTCACTGCGCCGGGGCGGGCGCGGGTGAACGCACGTGTGGGCAACCGATAAGGCCTGATCGAGCAAACACTGCGTTTTGGGTGGAGGGCGAGCTAAGGTGACATTAATACTATTATAGATCTGACTGTGAACAGTTCTGATCACTTACAGATACTATAAAAGTACCAATGCTGATTAGTGATACGCTGATCAGCGAATCAGTGACTGCGGTGCGGTGGGCTGGGTGCTAAACGATCGCTAACTACCTACCAAAGGGGCCTAAACTAACCTAAACCTAACAGTCAATACTGGTGGGAAAAAAAAGTGACAGTTTACACCAATCACTTTTTTCCCTTTCACTTGACAGGGGTAATCGAGGGGTTAATTGGGGTGATGGGGGGTGATCTGGGGCTAAATTTGTTGTGCTTGGTGTACTCACAGTGAACTGTGCTCCTCTGCTGGGACCAACCGACGAAAAGGAACCAGCAGAGAGCACAGAAGCCATTTAACACATTATATTTATAAATATAATGTGTTAAATGGCTTGTGATTCGATTTTTTAAAAGTCACCAACCTACCAGCGATGATCATTGGCTGGCAGGCTGGTGACATACTTCTCCTGTGACTTTTCCCAGCCCGCACTGCGCATGTGCAGGCCGGCTATGCGCGTCATCTCGAGTCTCGCGCCCACCCATGCCACGCCCCATTTTTTAGACCTGGTGTGAGCATGCAACAGAATCTGCACCAAATATACGCCACAAAAGTGGTATATACTGTGTTTGTAAAATAAAAACTAAATGTCTGACCGCTGTCTCTACTGATTCTTCCCCTGCCTTGAAAACACACACTTGGCCAGGCATACAAAGATTTTCAATGGAGATCTGGAGAATCAAAAGTTTAGGCATGTTAATTTTCAGCATGCCTGATCCTTATTTCCCGTAATGTTTGCACAGAATCCTGCATGTTAACATTACTTTACAAACAGTACATATAAATAGTGGGGATTTCATTTTCTTTAACATTCTGAACATACATGACTAGTGCTAACACAAAACATAATATTTGATATAATGCAGAACAACAACGTTTCATGCTACTGTATAAAGAAGATATTTCTGTAACATGCATGTAAGGGCCGCCCTCCTCCCCTGGGTCTTTTTGCGACTAAACCAGCTGCATATGAGGTATGTCCGCCAATTTAGTTTTTTTCCAGCCAACCTCTTATGGCCAGCAGAGGGCTCCTCTGCTCTCTGGGGCCCTAAACATTTGCTTGGATTGCATGATGGTTAAGTTTGCCACTGGAGCTGAGAGCAGTAACTACTTCTTTTTCGGTAATATTGATTTTTAATCAAGTGCCAGCACCCTGCCCTCTAGAAGATTCAGACTTACCTTCTCCACTCTGCTCTTCCAGTCCGTGCACTATCTACATCTGGTAGTACATGGGCATGGTCATATGCACTACTCTAGCCAATGACTGGCTTCAGCGGTGACGTGCTGCATGGGCCACTATCTCATTGGATATGGTCTTCAAGTAAACCCTATGTAGGGTTCAGCATACATACCCCATTTCATCCTCCTACTTGCTTTACATTTGGTAGACTAGTAAGGAAGAGTAAGGAATCAGACTACACAGAGCATGTTTGTAGTCTGTTACCATGGAGACATTTACTGTAGGTCTATTAACCCGTAGAGGACTGGCGCGGTACATGTAAGGCACAGATGTCCGTGACTTACGGACCAGCGCTGTACATGTACGGCACTGTGATCGGGCGGGTGCAGGAGGTGCGCCTGCTCGATCCGCGGCAGGGGTCCAGCAGTTACTGATAGCCGGACCCCTGCTGCATGCGCCGCCATCGGTGAAATCACCGATGCCAGCGCATTAACCCTTGATGTTCCGCGGTCAGCGCTGACCGCGGCACATGCGATGTCCTCACGGGAATCGGCGCTGCCATCGGGACCCCGTGCTGCTGTGACAGGAACCCGATGGCTTGGAAGGCAGCCCGATGCCTTCCTTAGGCATCGGGGCTGCCTTCTGGTGGAGAGCCTGAGATCCAGCCCCCTGATACAGCCAATGCATTCCAATACAGAAGTATTGGAATGCATTGTAAAGGGGATCAGACCCCCAACAGTTGAAGTCCCAAAGTGGGACAAAAAATTAAGTGAAAAAAACACTTCATTTTCCCCAAATAAAGTACAATTTCTTTAGTAAAAAATAGGGAAAAAAGAAAAGAAGACTTATTAGGTATCACCCCGTCCGTATAGACCAGTTCTATAAACATATCACATGACCTATCCCCGCAGATGAACGCCGTCAAAAAAATAAAGTAAAAACTGTGCTAAATAAACAATTTTTTTGTCACCTTACATCACTAAAAGTACAACACCAAGCGATCAAAAAGGCTTATGCATGCCAAAATAGTACCAATCTAACCATCACCTCATCCCAGAAAAAATTAGCCCCTATAAGACAATCGCCCCAAAAATAAAAAAAAATATGGCTCAGAATATGGAGACACTAAAATATCTTTATATATTTTTTTTAAATGCTGTTATTATGTATTGCTGTTAAAGTAAATAAAAAGTATACATATAAGGTATTGCCGCATCCATAATAACCTGCTCTATAAAAATATCACAGGACCTAATCCAGTGGTTGGCAAAGTGCGGCTCGCGAGCCACAAGCGACTCTTTAGACCCTTCAATGCGGCTCTTTGGTGAGGGCTCCCACGGCGAAACCAACCCATCCTGCACTACAGAGGAATCTTGCCTGTGGGACGCATTTGCGTTCCACAAAGCAAGAGAGGGCGTGTTCACTAACTAGTATTAGTGCACGCGCATCATGACAGTAAGCAGTACGCACCTCCTTCCAGACGTCGGAACGAGGAGGAAGTGACAAGGGGTAGTGAAAACTTCCCGGGCAGTGAAATCTGCCAGAGACAAAACACCGCTGCAGGCGTTTTCTTTGAACGTGACTACAAGTCAGTGTACCTCCTTCTACAGGTGATTTGGCATCAGCATTTACTTGGCATGTGTTTAAACAGCAAAAGTAATGTCTGCAGACAAGTTTAATAAAAGTAAAAAATTATAAAGATAAAATGAAATAATAATCAAGATCCAAATAAAAGAAAGTACACACTCTGGGCTCATGACCACGAATATAAGGGCGCCATGCGGTCCGCAATGCACAGACACAGACCATGGGGTAGCTGCATGAGGATCGCGGACCCATTGAACTTGAATGGGGTTCGCGATCCGCATCCGACTGCCCGCACCGCAAAAAGGTAGCGAATGCACTACTTTTTTGCGGTGCGGAGGCACAGCCAGAAGCACCACGGAAGCACTCTGTAGCACTCATATCCCTGATCCTGGACCCATTGAAGTGAATGGGTCCATGATGCGGGCTGCACGCAGCCGTGTGCAGCCCTCATCATGGACCCATTCACTTCAGCATGCGCTTCCTTTCTATATATTTTAGGTTTTAAAAATGTAGCTCTCAAAATAAATTTAATTGGTGGTTTTGGCGATATTTGGCTCAGTTCACAAAAAAGTTTGCCCACCACTGACCTAACCCCTCAGGTGAACCTTAAAAACCTTAAAAAATGTAATAAAAACGGTATAACATTTTTTGGGGTCACCTTACATCACAAAAAGTGTAATAGCAAGCGATCAAAAAGTCATATGCACCCCAAAATATTGCCAATTAAACCGTAATCTCATCCCACAAAAAAGATGCCCTACCTAAAATAATCGCCCAAAAACTGAAAAAATATGGCTTTCAGACTATGGAGACACTAAAACATGATTTATTAATTTTTTTCAAAAATGAAATTATTGTGTAAAACTTACATAAAGAAAAAAAAGTAGACAAATTAAGTATCGCTGCGTCCGTAATAACCTGCTCTATAAAAAGATCACATGACCTAAACCCTCAGGTAAATACCGTAAAAAAAAATGGTGTAAAAAAAGCTATTTTTTTGACACCTTACATCACAAAAAGTGTAATAGCAAGCTATCAAAAAGTCATATGCACCCTATAATAGTACCAATCAAACCGTCATCTCATCCCACAAAAAATGCGCCCCTACACAAGAAAGTCGCCCAAAAAATTAATAAAACTACGGTTTTCAGATTGTGGAGACACAAAAAAATATTTTTTTTCAAAAATGCTTTGTTGTGTAAAACTGAAACAAACAACCCAAAAAAGTTGTCATATTTGGTATTGTCGCGTCTGTAACAACCTGCTCTATAAAAATATCACATGATCTAACCTGTCAGATGAATTTTGTAATTTATGCAAATAATTTATGCAAAAAATAAGTGCCAAAACTGCTATTTCTTGTTACCTTGCCTCACAAAAAGTGTAATATAGAGCAACCAAAAATCATATGTAACTTAATATAGTACCAACAAAACTGCCACCTTATCCCATAGTTTCTAAAATGGGGTCACTTTTTTTGAGTTTCTACTCCAGGGGTGCATCATGGGGTCTTAAAATGTGACATGGCAGCTTAAAATTATCCCAGTGAAATCTGCTTTCCAAAAAACGTATGGCGTTGCTTTCCTTCTGCGCAATACCGTGTGCCTGTACAGCAGTTTATGACCACATATGGGGTGTTTCTGTAAACTACTGAATCAGGGCCATAAATATTGAGTTTTGTTTGGCTGTTAACCCTTGCTTTGTAACTGGAGAAAATTGATTTAAATGGAAAATCGCCCAAAAAAGTGAACTTTTATCTCTATTTTCCATAAATTCTTGTGGAACACCTAAAGGGTTAACAGGGTTTGTAAAATCAGTTTTGAATACCTTGAGGGGCGCAATTTCTAAAATGGGGTCATTTTTGGGTGGTTTCTATTATGTAAGCCTCACAAAGTGACTTCAGACCTGAACTGGTCTTTAAAAAGTGGGTTTTGGAAATTTTCTGAAAAATTTCAAGATTTGCTTCTAAACTTCTAAGCCTTCTAACGTCCCCAAAAAATAAAATGGCATTCACAAAATGATCCAAACATGAAGTAGACATATGGGCAATGTAAAGTAATAACTATTTTTAGAGGTATTACTATCTATTATAAAAGTAGAGAAATAGAAATTTGGAAATTTGCTCATTTTTAAAAATTATGGGTAAATTTGGCATTTTTTTTATAAATACAAATGCAAAAACACAAAATGCAATCACATTCTGCAACCAGCACTCTGCCCTGCCTTTATGCTGGATGTTGAATAAGGCATTGGTGTACATTTTGGCCAAAGCATAATAAGCCACTCACCACGTCAAGGTCGCCTTAATGAGTGGTCCCTAACACTAGTTCCTACCTTTTATGGGCCATGACAGCCACACAAAGTCCAGGGAGCGCGATTTTTTTTATAAATAAATTTTTTTTATTTTTTACTCAATTTTACCACTGTCATGAAGTACAATATGTGACGAGAAAAGAATCTCAGAATGGCCTGGATAAGTAAAAGCGTTTTAAAGTTATCACCACATAAAGTGATACGTCAGATTTGCAAAAAATGGCCTGGTCCTTAAGGTGAAAAATGGCAGGGCCCTGAAGGGGTTAATTAAGATTGTTTGAAAATTTGCATAATTATTTTAAATGCAATGAAATAAACAATTATTTATTGAAATGATTGTTTTGTCCCTCAAGCATTTGGTTCGATACAATGTATTCAGTTATGGGCGGCTCAGCTGTTATTGCTACTATTCCTGTAGAACACATTTGTGTTATATCACGTTTTTAGACTCCCATACTAGTTTACTTTGAAGATTGTAGCACAATATGTAGGAAACAATAACGTCTTTTAAATAAAGGAACAAAACCTATGACGTGCCAAGTTAAACAGCTCAGGTCCTGGAACCACTAAAATTAGTCAGAGGAGCTTCCTCTCCAGTAGACTGTGAATAAATAATGGTACATGAGTAATATGGAAGAAGACTCAGGCAGCCATTCCAAGAGAAATGCAATGATGTCACTCACATCTTTGTGATGTGGGCTTTGGAATGAAAGAACCACACAGTACAATGTTCAATTCCTGAATATACCTTTATGATTGAAATTGCTTTCAATGAGCGTGTATAACTTCAAAATGATAACAGTGTATTCCAAAGATGCTGAGTCTGCTAGCAAAATATGACTGATGTGAAATGTACAAAGAATAACTTTTGTTAAATGAAGTTACAGGGATTGTCCAGGATTATAGAAACACTGTTGCATTCTAACGGTACTTTCACATTCGGCGGGTGAACAGCCTGTCGGATCCGTCCTGCCGCTAAAGCATGTGTGCCCACGGACTGCTGCTCCGTCCCCATTGACTATAATGGGGGCGGCGTTCCGGCAGCAGCACATCAGTGCACAGCAAGAGGCAGCCGAACTAAAAGTACGACATGCAGTACCTTTAGTCTGGTTGCCTCTTGCCGTGCGCTGCCGTGCTGCCGCCGGAAATCCGCCCCCGCCCCCATTATAGTCAATGGGGATGGAGCAGCAGTCCGTGGGTACACGTGCTCTAGTAGAGCAGGACGGATCCGACAGGCTGTTCACCTTCCGGATTCCCCTGCCGCTAGTGTGAAACTAACCGTACAAAAACAGCATCACACCTATCCATGGGTTGTGTCTGGTACTGTAACTCTGTTCCATTGCAGTGAAAAAAGCTGAGTTACAATACAATACAAAAGACAATAGCTAAGACACATGCTAAATAGATTAAATTAACAGGGAACAAAACCCAGAAAAAAACAAAATATGTAACACCCTCTCCTCATTAGTCTTTGTTAATTGTTCTTGTTTTGTCAGGTATCACGATTGCAGACCATAAAAAATGAAATCGCAAAGCAGTGCATTGTTCTCTCAGGCTGCAGCTATGTCATCTCCCTCTCCCTCCCCTGATGCTAGTGCATGTGAGACAGAAAGTTTAGGAGGAGGGGGCTGAGTTTAAGCTGCATAACTTTTGTCTACACAGTGAGCTTAGCCATTTTGTGGGAAAGAATGTAATAGTTACTAGCAGGGGCGTAGCTATAGGGGTGCAGAGGTAGCAGTCGCTACCGGGCCCAGGAGCCTGAGGGGGCCCAAAGACCTTTGTGCCACATAAGACATTGGCATTATAGAAAGTGCATGCTGGTCAAGTTACACCTCTGGTTGGAGGGAAGGGGTTAGGTCAAGTATTTGGCACTAGGGGGTGCCCTTTCAATGTTTGCCTCTGGCAGCAGGAAGGCTATGTGCTTCTGAGGGACTGGGGGCCCAAGCTGAACTATTGCACCAGGGCCCATGAGCCTTTAGCTACGCCCCTGGTTACTAGTGTTGATTGCAAATATTCTAATTGCGAATTTATATAGCGAATATTGGCACTTTGAGAATTCGGGAATATCTAGAATATAGTGCTTTATCTTCGTAATTTTCAAGATTTATTTTTCATTAGTATCCATGATCCCTCACTGCTTCTTGCTTGTGGGCCAATGAGAAGGCTCCAATATCTTTGACTTTAGGAGTAGTGTTGATCCCGAATTTTCGTATTGCGAATTTTCCGATTGCCGATTTTCACAATCAAAAAAATAATGACTGGAGATCACGAATTCGAGAATTCGTGATCTCCAGTCATTATATTCTTGATTGTGAAAGTCGGCAATCCGAAAATTTGCAATAAAAATTTGCGATACAAAAATTCGGGATCAACACTACTCCTAAAGTCAAAGATATTGGAGCCTTCTTATTGGCCCACAAGCAAGAAGCAGTGAGGGATCATGGGTACTGATGAAAAAAAAATATATGACGAATATTCATCCAAATATTCACGAAATATAGCAAATTTGAATTTTGCCCCTGACGCTCATCACTGATAGTTACTAACAGTACAAAATAAATACAGTACCTGGCACCGGCCATAGTACAAGCTGTAGTATACACATGGTACCAGCCATAGAGCATTTTGCTGATTAGATAATCTGTGGGTTTTTTGCATAACTGACTGTGCAACCAGTTCGGCACACATAGGGGCTTGGTGGAACAGAGGTCCCATTTGATCAGTAGAAGGGGCAGACTAACCATAGAAGCTATCGGCATACCTCCAAGCCATCCCAAATCAAGCAGGGCAGTCATGAATTTTGGCAGCTGTCCCGTGGTCCTGGGATGACTGACATGTGCCAAATTCAACTGTATCTGTGTTTTGAGGATCAGATACAGCTGAATGCAATGGTGAAGCATTGAGTCATAAGCTCCCTGCTGCATCATCCAACAGTCGGTGCTCTTCCCAGCGGCAGTTGTGTTGCGATGCCGTCATTGTACCTGCTGAGCTGTGGAACAGAACTCACAGGCTGGGAATCATTCCTCAGCTGGGAAATCGGCCTTGCACTCCCCTGGCCAGCTCGGCAGGCATGATAATGTCGCCACATCAAGCCTCCTGCTGGGGAGAGCAGTATGTTCTCTTTTCATCGCGGGAACGGGGTTAGGTGAGTATAACTTTATTTTATTAACTTATATACAGGTTACAAAAAACATAGACATGCAAATAAACTATGAATGTACTATGTAAAAAGACCCTGAAGAGTAAGTATAAACCCACTCAGTGTACATGAATACACCTAATACCGAAAATGAACTGAGATTAAACGGGTATATCATCAAAAAATAAATCCTTTATTAAATACAAATTACATATATAAAATGAGAACATGATACAACAGATAAAAAATGACTACACCTGAGGAGGTATATCAGCACATGTATATCAAAGAAAAGAAGAGGTGAGAGAGATGGAGATAAAAGTAAATCAGCTGGCTTAATGCTGTGTATAAATCCGTGACCCCAATTGATATGTTTGTATAGAGACATATAAGACCCAAAGGGTATAAAGTGCACTTTATAATCACATGCCAGATCATGTGATCAGCTTATGTGATCGCACGTCATTATTTCATCGATATTAGGGCCGGAAGAGAAATGCTGGCACAGGCTGCTCTCGCGGCAATTAGGACTATACCTAGGAGGAGTTATAGGGTCATGTGTATATGTGCATGGGCGGAGGGCGGGTGTTCCCCTATTGGTGTATGGTTCGGGGACGCCCGCTCTGAAAATGTTTGTTGTTGAACTGGGGTATAAATAGGTGGGGTGGACGGCAGTTGGGTATGCCCCTTGGAAGAAGCGCATAGAGAGAAACGTACATTGGGCTTCCGGTTTTCTCCCCTCAAGGGGTCAGTACCCTAATCTATCATATGTTATTGCCTTTGGCAACTAGTATCTTTTTCATGTATTTAGTGGGGTTGGTTTAGGGTGAACACTTCTTTTTCAACTGCAACTTGCCATAACTATTCCCCCTTTTGGGTTTTAGGTGGCTATATCAATTGGACCTTCCACCTTCCACCAGGTATGATATCAGGTATGATACCTTCCAGGTATGATACCTTCCACCAGGTATGATATCGATTGTTCGCAATAAGGGCACATAATTCAATAAATACCAATTATCGGGAGATGATGATATGCGTAGACCCAAGTATTTGATGGATGAAGAGGACCATGGGAAGGGTGTGGTCTTTTTGACTGCCGAGACTATAGAAAGTGGGCAGGTAATGTTCAACGCTTCAGATTTTGATGGATTAATTTTAAAATTGGACAGATGCTGGAATTGGTCAAAGAGGTGAGAAAGGACCGCAAAGGAGGATTCTGGATTGGAAGTGATCACTAGCAAGTCATCGGCGTAGGCTGCAGTAAGATGTTCGGAACCTCCTGATTTGAATCCCCTTATTATTGGATCTTGCCTAATTGATTGGATGAGAGTTTCCATCGTGAGCAGAAAAAGGAGAGGGGAGAGGGGGAAACCCTGCCTTGTGCCGTTGGTGATATGGAATGGGGGGGACAAGATGCTGTTAACTCTTATCATTGCTGAGGGGCAAGAATTCAGTTCTGAAACTACTTTAAGGAAGGTTTCTGGTAAACCAAATTTGAGTAATGCGGCTTGCATGTAGACCCAGTCGACCCGGTCAAATGCTTTTTCAGCATCAGTAGATAGAAAGGCTAATGGTGGCTTTTTCCACCTAGCTAACTGGATCAACTGCAAGACTGAGGGTATTATCTTTGCCTTCCCTGGTCTTCACAAAACCCACTTGCTCATTGTTAACCAATAAAGGGATGATCCGATGGGTGGTTTGCTAGAATTTTGGCAAATATTTTAACGTCTACATTGAGCAGGGAAATTGGTCGGTAGTTACCGCACAGTTCAGGGTCTTTCCCTTTCTTGGGCAGAATCGTGATATGGGCTTCTAGAGTTTGTGGAGGGAAGGTGTTCCCGGCAATCAATAAATTGAAAGTCGTGAGCATGTGGGGGAGTATGATATCTTCGAATAATTTATAGTACATGGCCGTTAATCCATCTGGACCTGGACTTTTACCCTTAGGGGATTCCTTTAGGGCTGATTGTAGTTCAGAGAGAGTTATTGGGGCGGCTAGCTGGGCACCTTGGAAATCATTTAGGGAAGGCAGAGGCAATTTCTGTAAGAAGACGTTTATATCTCGTTGTCGGAGACACAATTCTTCTGCAGATTCCCTTAATCTCAGATTGTACAAAGCTTCATAGAATAGTTTAAAGTGTTCTGCAATGTTTTTTGTGTTAGTGGTCCACTGTCCATTGGGAGCCTTAATGGATTTAATAAAAGTCTGTTCTTTAGCTCTTTTGGCCATAAGAGCCATTACTCTAGAGCCCTTCTTACTATGCATATACATCTTGTGCTTGGCGTAAAGATACGCTTAAGATGCTTTTAAAATGAGCATTTGTAGCAATTTTTCCCTTTGGGCAGATAGTTCAATTTCTGTGGAAATAGCTAATGTTCTTTTATGTTGTTTTTCTAAGGCTTCTATTCGTTTGAGGGTGTCTTTTCCAGTTCTTTTTTCTTAAATTTTTTGAGGTAGGAGCATAGTGAGATCAGATCTCCTCGCACTACTGTTTTATGGGCTTCCCATACCAACGTTTGAGGCGTGTTAGCGGATGTATTCTGGGCAAAATAATTATTTAGTACGGTCTCAATGCGAGCTTTGTGTGACGGATCTTGGAGAATCATCTCATTGATATGCCACGTGAAAGAGCGGGCTGGAAGGGACTTTATAACTATGGACATTGAGACCGGGGCATGATCTGAAATGGAAATGTGAATTGAGGATTTAACCATCATTTGTCAAATGATTGGAGGAGAGGAGAATGTAATCTTTTCTTTAATAAGAATTATGGGCTTCCGAATGGTATGTCTAATCCCTGTCAGTTGGGTTGTTTGTGTGGCAGGTGTCTATAAGTCTGCAGGATGACATGGCTATCTTAAGTGCTTTAAGTTTCCTGTAGGAGACATGATGATTCGGATTGGAGGAATCAAGTATAGTGTCTGAGGTGATGTTAAGATCTCCCCCTACAATGCAAATGCCCTCTTGGAAGGATTCAAGGCATCTAAATGTCTCTATTAAACAGGACACTTGTTGTACATTAGAGGTGTATATACCTGCGAATGTAACAGGTGTATTAGCTATATGGCCTTTCACGAACAGATATCTACCCTCAGTATCCGCTAGGCTAGACATCAGGGTAAAGGGAAGTAATTTTTTTATAGCAATGGTTAAACCCCTGGTCTTGGAGGCGGAGTAGCAGGAATAGAACCATTGTGTGAAGTAAGTCTTTTGTAGAGTGGGAAGCTTACCCCTTTTAAAATGGGTCTCCTCTACCGTGACCTCTGTATGTAGGCATCTGAGCAGCTGAAATACTCTAGGTCTCTTGGTGGGTGAATTTAGTCCCCGTACATTCCATGATACCACATTAACAGTTGACATGTAGCCTGTTCTCCTATTGGTAGAATAACAAAATAAACAATTTTGAAACACAAGTTGCAAGATAACGAGCAATATAACAGTAGGAAAAGAACTGTTCAAAGAAAGAGAATAGAGCAAATAGGGGGGTAAGGTTGAATTCCCTGTTTCCTGTTCCTAGAGTAGTTCGAGAAGAGATCTCGAAGCTGGAGACAGAGAGAGAGATGGTGAGATAGGGCCATAACCCAGACAAAGGCAAGGTTGGTATCACCTATTAGTCAGTGGAGGGGGTATTAGTGCTAGAGCTCCCTTAAATAGAGCTTGAATTGGGCAAAGGAGAGAGGAGGAGGGAGGGGAGAGACAAGGGGGAATAGAAAGGGGGGAGGGAAGGAGGGAAGACCAGACAGTTGTGGGAAGTCAGAAAAGGGGAGGGTTAGAAAGGGGGGTAAAGGTTTTACATTATGAGAGAGGGGACAAGACCTAAAGTCCAGAACATGGGAAGTTTCATTGTATTATTTGAGTGCTGCCTGGCACTCTAAGCTGTTTAATAGAGTTACAGTCCGGTTTGGCCGCCTGTCTTTTCCTGGTCTGCTTCTTTTTCCATGGGACCACTTTTGGGAGGTCTGGAAAATCCGCTACATAGGAGATAGGGTCCCTAATGGGAGCTTTTGAGGGGTCCAGGTTGAAAAGCTCGTAGATGGGAAACAAATCCATTGGAGCTCGTACTACTTTGTGTGCTCCTTGATAGGTTAATGCGATCCCAAACGGAAATAGCCACCTGTATGGAATGTCCATTTTCCTAACGATGTCCAGGTAGGGTTTTAGTTTTTGTCGTTTGGACAATGTGACCTGAGACAGATCTTGGAAGATTTCTGGTCGCTTTAAGAATCATGTCCCCGTGGTGGGAGTTAAGGATTTTGCAGATTATGTCATGAGGAGCTTCTCCATCTTTAGACTTTGGCCTGAGTGCTCTATGTGCTCTTTCAAGGGCAAAGTGATTTCTCATGGTGGATGGCAGTAAAGGTTTTATTATTTCTTTAGTGATGTCCATCACAGATTATATAGGCACTGATTCCGGCACTCCCTTTAAGCGAAGGTTGTTACGCCTCCCTCTATTGTCTTGATCTTCCACATATGAGAGTAAATTATTAAGATGATGTTTACATTTTGAGAGGGCTGAAGCTGTGGCCTCTCCAAAGGATACTATGGAAGTTTG
Organism: Bufo gargarizans; assembly: GCF_014858855.1. Lineage (NCBI taxonomy): Eukaryota > Metazoa > Chordata > Amphibia > Anura > Bufonidae > Bufo > Bufo gargarizans. Next base: position 118,455,612 of record NC_058088.1, read on the forward strand.
GTTCTCCTCGAGTTGTTCAAGTCTGCCTCTGATCTCTCTAATATCAGATTTTATATCTGAAAGTTCTCTGAGGACAGGAGCTATTGCTGATTCAATGATCTGTTGTAATGTTTTCTGTGATGTTGATATAATAGGGTCTCCCTCCCAGCAGTCTTTAGCTTCTGAGCTCTCATGGTCTGACATCTGTACAGCAGCAGCCTTGGTGACTGGGTGGTTGAGGAGCTGTGGACCTTTTATGTAGAATCTTGAGGCCCGTTCCCTCTGGTTTCCCTACTTTCAGCATATTGGGTGGTGAAGTGGAGAGTGGGAAAAAGGTAGGGGAAGTAGGATGCTAATAAAATAAGCTCAGAGCGCTCTACCCCTGGCTTCAACCCATATACATCCAGGAGTATTGTATTGATCTGTATATAGAAGAAATATGAGTCTCTGGCCCGGTACAAGTCTAGATGAGCATTTAGACCGCTTCTCTATGTGGTGCATGATGTAGCTTGCAAGGTCTGTAGTTTCTGTAAGGCTCTTGTTCGTCTCTCGCCGACGTACCCTTGTTTCCAGTGGGGATGGTGCGGCCCGGGCGAGTGACTGGCTTGCGCGGGATCGCGAGGTGGCAGGGAGAGGTCTTCGCCCACTGCAGGGTTCAGGTATGTGCGCAATGTTCTGATTACCTCTTCGGTGACGTGGAGCACCCCACCGGAGGGGTTAGGAGCGGAGCCCACACATCCCGCGTTCGGCTCCCGCACCTCTACTCCGGCCCTGTTCCGCACTTGCTGGGCTGAGCTAACCGAGGGCCTCACGTTACTGGTCTTGCAGTCTTAGGGGAGAGCTGCTTAGCTGTTGAAGTAGGTTTCCCCTCTTCCGGTGCGACACGCGTCCTGTACTTTAGCCTGGGGATTCAGACCTCCAGCTAGGCCGCAGTGATAAGTCCGGTTCCTTTGGGTCTAGAGGCTTCTAGCTCGGTCGGGACTAAAGCTGGTGAAATCCCGTGCAGGATTAGGACTGAATGAAGTCCTCTGTTCATCTGGAACAACCAGATGGAGATGAATATTTATTTTCTGGGTAGGAGCTGCAGAGATGGCCGTCTGCTCCGTTCAATGGCAAGCCATGCCCCTCTGGGGAGACTATGTTGACTGTATTATTATTATTACTGGAAGCACTACAGGGGACAATATTACCACTGGGGCACTATAAGTAGCATTATTATTACTGTGGCACTAAAGGGGACATTATTATTACTGGGAGCACTATAGGGAGGATAAATATTACCTGGAGAACAAGAGGGGGCATTATTATTGCTGGGGGCACTATAGGAGACATTATTTTTTTTAAACTCGTTTTATTGAAGTTTAACAAGAAAGGCATGTTACATTATCACAAGCATAGAGGTAGCAAATCCAGGTTCAATCCCGCGCAGGGGATACAGTACAAGCACAGTAGTACAAGATAGTATTGCGTTAGATCCGGTACAACAAGGAGGTGTACAAGTCAGGTGACGTTTATAGACCATGAGGTAGAAGAGGCTAGCGCCTCAATAGATATAAACAACATATCACACATCAGCAGCTGAAAACATACAAGCGTTGTGCACAGTCAAAGGGGACGCACACCATTCACCCCACACTTTGTCAAACTTTTGCGGGCACTTCCTGTGAATATAGACAACCTTTTCCATGCCTACAGCCTGATTGACCAGCGCTTTCCATTGACCCAGTGTAGGTGCTCTGTCATCCATCCATCTCAGGGCGACGGCCTTTCTGGCAAAAAATAGGGTTTCGCTCAGAAAAATCCTATGATGATGACCCCAAACCTCCTCATCTAGGATGCCGAGTAGGCAACTCTTAGGGCATAGCGGAACTGTATTTGGAACTATTGCAGATAGCACCCCCACCACAGCTTCCCAGAAGCCCTTTAAGTACGAGCAGTCCCATATGAGATGCCAGAAGTCTGCCCCGTCCTGATGACACCTGTGGCACCTACTATGTGACAATCTGCCCATTTTATGCAATCGGACAGGTGTAAGATAGCTTCTATGCAAAATAAACAGTTGAATCAACCTGTTAGTGACCGACGGGGATACCCGTGTTGGAGACAACAACGCCTCATTCCAATCATCCGCTGATAGGGAGGGGATGGAGTTTTTCCATTTCCCTTCAACAGCAAGGGGGTTCATCAGTGTCCGATTGTTGAGCAGGTGCGTATAGAGAACAGAGATGATACCTCTCGGTCCCTGCGACCTAAGGACACCTATCAGGGGATAATTAGAAATTTTGCGACCCCCCGACCCAAACTGTGCCACCAGCGCGTGCCTTAATTGTAAATATCTGAAAAGGAAGGAGCGAGGCAATTCAAACTTTTCTTGCAGTTGAGAGGAGGAGCACAAGCTACCGTTAGTGTATAAATCGCTCAATTTGTTGACGCCCTGTACCTTCCACCATCTGGCTCCCTCCAAGTCTTTCAAATGGGCAAACATGGGATTGTCCCACAGGGGGATGTCATCCGGAATGTCTCTGAACGACCTCAACTTCGCAGCTGACCATACCTGATGGGCCATTCTATGGATGGGGAGCAAGCGCATGGATATGAAACGTGGCCCTTCCAAAACCGGCCACAGAGAGGAAAGGCCCAAGTGCTCCCTGAGATAGTGTTCTGCATTGGGCAAGTCCAGCTGCTGAACCCAAGGAATTAGGAACCTCAGCTGCCCGGCCAGGTAATAAAGGAAGAAATCAGGTAAAGCAGCGCCACCTTCTAGCTTGGGCCTCTGAAGAACCTGAAGAGACAGCTTCCGTCTGGCCCCCCCCACACAAATTTAGCCACTGACGAATGGATGCGAGCAAAAAAGCCCTGCGGTACCGGGGTGCACGCATGCGCCAGCAGATACAACCCTTTGGGCAAAAGTGTCATCTTAACCAGATTCAATCTACCCATAATGGAGAGCGGTAGGTTCTGCCATGTCCTAAATTTATCCATAAACAGGGTCTCCAGAGGAGCAATATTCAGGGAGTACGCCAACTGGGGATCCCTGGTGATCACAATTCCTAAATATTTGAAGGAGTCCACAACTGGCAGATTACAATACTGAGGAGGCCACGTGTGCGACCACAAGGGCATAAGTGCCGATTTCGTCCAATTTATGTGCAAGCCCGAGAACCTTCCAAATTCGCCAATTATATCAATCACTCTAGGGAGTGTCGTCTCGGGCTCGTCCATAAAAAGGAGGAGATCATCCGCATAAAGTCCGACCTTGTCCGTTCTGTCGCCCATAGAGATCCCTTTAAAGACCTGATCCTGCCGAGTTCTCAAAGCAAGGTGCTCAATGGCTATTGAGCAAACAAAAGTGGCGACAGGGGGCAGCCCTGTCTGGTTCCCCTGTGGAGACTAAAAGATTCAGACATCGACCCATTTACCAGTATATTAGCTTTGGGGAGGTGGTACAGAATTTCTACCCATTCGATAAACCTAGGGCCAAAACCAAAACAGCGTAGCACCTCTAAAAGGAAGACCCACTCCACAGAGTCAAAGGCCTTGGCAGTGTCTAGAGATGCCATGGCCCAGCGCTTATCCCTCGCTACTCCTATCTGAGCTACAACCTGCGCCCTTCTGATATTATCAGACGTTGATCGTCCCGGTATGAACCCCGACTGGTCTCTGTGTATAACAGTGGCTATCACCTTGTTCAGTCTGGAGGCGATCAGTCTTGTAAGAATTTTATAATCCAAATTTAGGAGTGATATCGGCCTGTACGACCCGCACTCCAAGGGGTCCTTGTCCGGCTTGAGAATCACCACTATGGTGGCATCATACATCGAATCCGGGAGTCTACGCTTCTGCTGAGCCGCCTGGTAAAGTTTAAGGAGCTCAGGCCCTAGAACCTCACTGTATTTCCTGTAAACCTCCACTGGGATCCCGTCAGGGCCAGGTGCCTTCCCAGTGGGTAGCTCCGACATGGCTATCTGAATTTCCTCTAGCGATATGTCAGCCTCCAATAAAGTCCTGTCCTCCTCACTAAGTTGCGGATGCGCGACCTGATCCAGATAGGCCCTCAATTCTCGAGCGGAGTATTGAGCCGCTGAACTATAGGAGACATTATTACAACTGGGAAATTAATGAGGTACTTGTTTCTTCTACAGTATTTGGAGGTATTGGGAAATGCAACAGGCACAGTATTGGGGGTGGCAGCAGGATGACCCTATTGCGGCCAGGATGGGGAAGATGCTGCAATAGTGCCGAATCTAAGATGTCTGTATAACAAACTCTGCAGAGACGAGTCATGGTTGAAGGGAGTCATCGTGACGGTCTGGTTCTAATGGAGAAGTTAAGGAAAGAGAGCATCTAAATGAGAGGAGATATTGTTGAAAGAAGTTGTCATGACAGATTGGTCTGAATGGGAAAGATGAGGAAAGAGAGCATGTACATCAGAGGAGACATCAGTTGATGTAATAAGCCGCTGCCGGTCTAGAGAGGGTTAATTGCCTAAGCCCTCATTTTAATTTGGAATAAGAGAAAGTAAATAGCTAGACCTGCGCTGACTGCTAGTGTTCAATATTAATGTAGTGCTGCCAGTTTCTTAATTATGAAATCACTGGGATACCCTTAAACAAGACAAAATTATAGGAGATAAAATACCCCAACATCCATGTTTTATATTTAAGAAGGCTCAAAATTTAGGAAATTTAATAGCTCCCTCTATTAAAATAAACACCAAAAAACAGAACAATCAAATGGCCCACAATAGGAAATTCGTTTTTTTTTTTGCCCTGTAAAACATGTAAGGCCTACCATCTTGTAAAACAAAAGGATCCAATAAAGGCAATAGAAAATGCAAAAAAAAAACCCATATAAAATTGAGAGTCATCTCACATGCCATACAAGTGGTGTCATTTACTTCATAAGATGTTGGCAGAGCTAAAAGAGCATTACAGACTAGAATAGGGGAACATATCAGAAACATAAATAAAAATTTGAGGGCCATCCACTTTCGCGTCACTTTAAATATGAACATGGTGGGAAGTTTGGGGGGCCCAGTTTTGGAGCATTAGAACAAATAAAACCTAACCATAGAGGGGGAGACTATATCAAATTGATTTCAAGGATTTATAACCTGAATAGCCTTGCCCCAGCAGGGCTTAATCAAGAATAATGTGCCTTTTCATAACCTACAACTTTAAAACGATTACATTTAAAAACACCAGTTCCAAATGTATGTACCCAGATAATATATCTAAACATTCCGTATGGATAAGTGGGATATGTATTAATTTCATGGGGGATAATGTTGTAGCGCTGTGGATAGATTCTTATATGAGGAGCCACGAGTATCCATGAGGAAGGAATTTGTTAATTCCGAAACACGTCGGAGAATTCCTGGTCCAAGGAGGCACCCGTACCTAGTGTGACGTCACACAAAAGATTTGCTCCCTAGGATTACCAGTGCGGCTTCCCTCACGTGCACGAGCCACCGGCCGGGGCCGCGCACACTGGTAGAGGAAGCTGAAGACAGAAGATCCACAGCGTGGAAGCGCTACTATCTCGGCAAAGTTTTTCACTTCTTACAGCGCGACTACCCGTTTGAAGTTTGACATCCCGTAACACCACTGGAAAGTACTTATATAGTAGTATTGTTGACATTTTATTTCATAATTAAGGAACTGGCAACACTACATCAAGACTATAAATCACTTTAATGCTCTAGATCAGACATGCTCAACCTGCGGCCCTCCAGCTGTTGCAAAACTACAACTCCCAGCATGCCTGAACAGCCTACAGCTATCAGCCAACAGCAGGGTATGGTGGGAGTTGTCGTTTTACAACAGCTGGAGGGCCGCAGGTTGAGCATCCCTGCTCTAGATATTGAGGTGGCCTCCAAATGCTGCAGATTTTGTCGCAGAAATTGTTTTGGTGACAAGCAATTAGAGGAATGGAACTGATTTTCAGTCACAGAAATTTCTACAACAAAATCTGCCATGTGGGCATGCACCCTAAGAATCCAAACAGGCATCCTGGGTCACCTGATAATATTACTATTTGGTAAGTGGGAAGCAACATGCTCCACACATTCTCATCACCAATATAGAAAGTGAGAAAGAAACTGTTTGCTAAGGTTATTTGTATGTATTATCACAGAGTGGGACAACGGTGGTTTCCTCGTCATTTACTGGCAAGAATGTAATGAGAGGAAGCAATTACATATCTGGCATTACAGCAAACTATATAAAAATCAGAGGGTGTGGGAAACTGCAATAAATGTTACTGTATAGTTGGGGGAAAAAATATTAAAGAGCCAATTTGTTTCGCGTGTGTAAATACTGGATGTGTTGGTATGTGGTGGGGTGCTCAGCAGGCACAAGGGTGCCAGAAGTCTCTTACAGCACCATTTAGATTGAAAAAATCACAGCAGCTTAATTGAATCACAATGAAATAAAAATGTCAAACTACAACAAAAGCCATTGCAATAAATGCACAGTTTTAGACCATAGTTCCATTGTCTCCCAGTAACTCTTTGAGGATATCGCTGAACGCCGTTAATAGTAGCAAGTACTCCTGACATTGCCCCATCCTCTTCTTCCTAACAGTTGTGTATCACGTCATGCCGATAAGTCAGTCCTGCTGGATACCTAGGTGGGGAAATGTATCATTGTAGGTGTATTTGAGGTTCCTATTTAGACTGGAGTTGCTGTACCTGCCTGTGTGGGGCACAGTAATAATATTTATAATATATTTGGTGCAGGTGCAGTGAAAGTATGCTTGGGGGATGCCTGACGTGAAGTTGTGACTTTTTTGTGACTTTTTATGTGTCACAAAAGTGATCTCCTGTGAAATTCTGACCAAATTTTCACTCCAAATCTGTTGGTGGCGCTGGAAGACGCAGTGCTCAAAAAGTCGCTAAATTTTTCCCTAGTGACTTTTTGAAGCCAGAATTTTTGTGTGCAGAGCTTGATAACCTCCCTCCCCCTTGCCTAGTATTTAAAGTGAGCCCTTTCCCCTTTTAGCATTTTTCTATCCTGCTTGATTGACAGGGTAAGGAATGTCAGGCCCTGTCAGTGAAGCAGGAGAAGGAGGCGCTGGGTGGGAAGCGGTGTAGCTATGGAATAATAGTGCTTTTCAGCAGATCGCAGTTGCTTTCCTGCCACAATAACGGTAGCATTATAATAAGTAGAAAAACCCTGTCTGACATTGAGGACAGTTGAAAACTGATTTAGTTGATGACAGACTCCCATCAATGTAAACATCCCCAATTGGATATGGGATAACTATTAGATCAATGGGGTTCTACCTCTGGGCCTCACCCTGCAGGGACCCCCAAAATGAGTGAAGCAGCCGGTTGGGCATGTACACTGGCTGCGGTGACTGGTTGCTTTGGAAAAACAGACAGTTATTTTTTTCAACAGTTTTGATTACTGTTGAAAATTCCTTGAGCTACATGACTAAAAAATGTGGTGCCTTGAAAAATATTCATAACCCTTGAACTTTTTCACATTTTTTCACATTACACCCACAAACTTAAAATTTATTTTATTGCAATTTCATGTGTTGGACCAACACAAAGTAACAAGTATGTGCAAAGTGAAAAGAAAATGATACATGGTTTTCAAAAATGTTTATAAATAAAAAATAAAAAAGTAAAGCATGCATTTGTATTCAGCCCCCTGTACTCTGATGGTCCTCAATAAAATCCAGTGTCACCAATTGCCTTCAGAAGTCACCTAATAAAAAAAAAAGTTCACCTATGCGTAATTTATTCTCAGTTTAACTACAGCTGTTCTGTGAAGGCCTCAGAGGTTTGTTAGAGAACATTCGTGGTCAAACAGCATCATGAAAACCAAGGAACACACCAGACAGGTCAGCAATAAAGTTGTGTAGAAGTGTAAAGCAGGGTTAGGTTATAAAAAATATATCCCAAGCTCTGAACATCTTATGGAGGACTGTTCCATATACCATCTGAAAAAGGCACAACTAAAGACTTACCAAGACATGGCTGTTCACCTACACTGACAGCCCAGGCAAGGAGAACACTAATCAGAAAAGCAGCCAAGAGTCCTATGGTCACTCTGGAGGAGCTGCCGAGATCCACAGCTCAGGTGGGAGAGTGACAAGAAGAAATCCATTTTTGAAAGCAAGCAATAAGAAGTCCCATTTACAGTTTTGTCACAAGCCATGTAGGGGATACAACAAAAATGTGGAAGAAGGTGCTCTGTTCAGATGAGGCCAGAGTTGAACTTTTTGGCCTAAATGCAAAATGCTATGTGTGGCGGAAAAATAACACTGCACATCATCCTGAACATGGTGGTGGCAGCATCATGCTGCGGGGATGCTTTTCTTCAGCAGGACAGGGAAGCTGGTCAGAGTTAATAGGAAGATGGATGGAGACAAATAAGGGGCAATCCTGTTAGAATGGCCAGTCAAGTCCAGACCTAAATTCCATTGGGAATCTGTGGCGAGACTTGAAAATTGCTGTTCAGAGATGCTCTCTATCCAATCTGAGTTGAGCTATTTTGCAAAGAAGAAAAAAAGTGCAAATGCACACTACACTTTCTAGATTATTATTTCTAAAAAAATTAAAACCATGTATGATTTTCTTTTCACTTCACACTTACTTGCTACTTTGTGTTGGTCTATCATATAAAATCCCCAAAAATACATTTAAGTGTGTGTGGGTTTAACATGAAAAAATGTGGAAAAGTTGGTGAGGTTGGGAGATGTGGAGCTGTGCTGCATCTGAAAGCTGCAGTTTTCCTATCCTGCTTGATTGACAGGGTAAGGAATGTCAGGCCCTGTCAGTGAGCAGGAGAAGGAGGCGCTGGGTGAGGGAAGCAGTGTAGCTATGGAATAATAGTGCTTTTCAGCAGATCGCAGATGCTTTCCTGCCACAATAACGGTAGCATTATAATAAGTAGAAGAAACCCTGTCTGACATTGAGGACAGTTGAAAACTGATTTAGTTGATGACAGACTCCCATCAATGTAAAAATTGGATATGGGATAACTATTAGATCAATGGGGTCCTACCGCTGGGCCTCACCCTGCCTGGCTCTGCAGTTTCACTGTGAATTGTTGGGGGTTTGCAATGCATTTTTAACACTTGCAAAAACCACAAACCAAACTGTTCTGTGTTGCTGTAAAGTTGCATGTGCTTCCATGTGATATATGTGATATATGTAGCCCCACCCTAAGGGCTTATTCCCACACCAGTGATTCATGTCTTGGCGTACTCCTTTCCACAGGAAAGCTGCATGAGCATGGACTACTTTGATCAGTTTTGCGGACAGAATGCCAGAAGGCACCCATTCTATTCAATTAGCTTATGAAAACCATGGAATGCACGTGGATGGTTCATTTTCCATTGATCCCTTGCACAGAAAATTACAAAAAAGATTGTTACAGTACATGGATGTGTGAATAAGTACTAATACATGGTCGAGTCACATTATTATGACCAATTGGGTCCAAGTCTGGGGAATTAGGGTGCCAGGGTATTACTTGGAAGTCTTGGTCATGCTCTTCCAACCAATGTTGGATGTTTCTGGCTGTGAGACATGTCGCATTGTCTTGCTGGAATATTCCATCTGCACCTGGGAAGACTATCCGCATGGATGGGTGTACGTGATCTGCAAAGATGGATTCATACCCAGATCGGCTGAGAGTGCCTTCCACATGAATGAGTAGGCACAGAAAGTGCTACAAAAACATTCCCAAGACCAAAACACTGCCACCACCGGCTCGTGTTATTCCAGCAATGACACAACCAATTGAAACAAAAGACACACATGTACAATTATAACACAAATATTGTATTGAATAATAAATATAACAACAGACCAAAGACAATGATAAAATGAGTAGCAGCAGTGCAGACAAGCGCTGCGATAAGCAGCTCAGCCGCCTGACTCTGGGTAAATGAATCCAAAAGAGGAATAGGGAAGCAGTGTATGCTGCACTGAGCAGGCAATATAACCCCTACCTCCAATACACGTACAAGCCTCCAACCCCCACAGATAAACATACAACTGCAAAATAGGAGCCAGGAAAAAGGGTGAAATAACAGCACCTATAGCTAGCCCATAAGCAGTACGGAGGGACAACAATAGTAGTAATACACGTTGAATAAGAACAAAATATACTATAACATATTACCTAGAGTTGATAGGAGGCACAGATGGAACAAACCCAGGTCTGGCGGAGAGCGCACCCGACGCACGTTTCGCTCCTCCGCTTTCTCAGGGGGCGTTATTCCAGCAATGGTTGAAGGATGTTTGTTATCTGATGTTTATGGCCTGACATGCCAACATCCATCTGTTTAATGAAGCAGAAAAATGCAGCGAAAATTTAAGCCTTTTCTGCTGATGCAATTTTAGTTAGGAGAGGTGCCGTGACCATCCGTAGAGTTTGCTGAACTGTTACTTTAGACATATCTGATAGCCCCCAGGTTTTTTTCAGCGGCAAGCTACTCCACTGTAGCTTAGTGGTCCACCCTCACGCACCTTTGTAGCTGCTGTTCACCTCTCATATCAGTGGCACACGGTGCTCCGCCGTTTCCATGTTGCATATTTACAATGGTGTCATTTGTCTACTTATGATATACTTTCACCACAGCAATAGGCGAACAGTTAATACCTGAGCAGTTTCAGGAATACTGCCACCCTTGGCACAAAGCAATAGTCATCTCTTTGTGCAACTCTGATACATTGCGCCTTTTACCCATGGCAGCAATTAAACTGTCTTGATGCCGGTGGATAGTTGTCCCCATTTTCTCAAGTTGGGAAAACACCATTGGTGGTGGTGGGAGAGTTCAGGTATCCGGGAATTTGTGTTTCTATGAACCTAGGCTTCATTGTCCCCAGCAATATTGTACTTTTATGTGCAGAAGGTGACAACTTGGATTACTTTCCCACTTTCACTTATAGGTAGGATTAAAGGTGTTTTCTGAGAATCCTCTGGATAGGTAATTAGTATCTGATTGGTGGGGGTCTACACCCCTGGGACCCCTGTCAACCAGCAGTTTGAGAAGGCACTGGTGCTCGCAGTAGCACCACGTCTTTCTTGTGGCTTTCCCTAGTTCATGTGATATCACGTTCATTGGTCACTTTGCCTGGGCACAGCTCAGCCCTATTGAAGTGAATGAGGCTGAGCTACGATACCAAGCACAGCCGCTATCAGATGGATGGCGCTGTGCTTGGTGAGCAGAGAGAAGGTTGTGGTGCTACTGTGTGTGCCGAAGCCTTCTCAAACAGCTGATCGTTAAGGTTCCTGGGTGACTCCCACCGATCAGACACTGGTGACCTATCCAGAGGATAGGTCATCAGTAAGAAACATAGTAACATAGTTTATAAGGCTGAAGAAAGACATTTGTCCATCTAGTTCAGCCTGTTATCCTGCAAGTTGATCCAGAAGAAGGCAAAAATCCCCTGTGAGATAGAAAAGATCTCAGAAAACACATTTAACTTATTGAAAGGATCTTTGTGGCAAAATTACTAAATGAAGGGTGTTCAATAAGTTATCTACCCCAGCATGTTCTGTCAGTGTTAGAGAGCTGAGCTTATCTGTGCAGGTTGAGACATATCTGGACAGGCAACACACACAGTAGCAGTTCAGTCTGATGAAAATACTGGAAGTAACGGGATGGCAAGTGCCGTACAGTGCGGGTCTACAAAGAAAGTGAAGGATTTGGAGCTTCGTTCCCTGATTTAAATTCCTTACGAAGGAAGAAAAGAAGCCTAAAAATATCCATGGAAGAATGGTTGCTGTATATGGTGATGATGCAGCTTCCTAATACTAAGTAAAGTTTTGGGACAAGTGGTTTAAATGGGGTAGGGAATCAATTGAAGATGACCCCTGTTCAGGGCAACCTGTTGAGGCATCTTCAGAGGAAATATGCCATAAAATGACGGCCATGATATTGGAAGATTGTTGAGTCAAAGTCAATGTTATAGCTCATGCAATAGGCATTTCAGTTGGCACAGTTTGCAGTATCTTTCTTGATGTTTTCATGATTTCAAAGGTCAGCAAATAACACCTGAGCAAATAACTTTTCACCAGCAAATTAGACATGCTTAGAGAAAATCCAGTAGGCTTCTGTCCTCAAATTATTACGGGTGATGAAACATGAGTCCACCACCATGATCCTGGGACAAAACAAGAATCCATGCAATGGAAGCACAAGGGGTTACTAAATCCAAAGACATTTTGTGTGCAGCAGTCAGCTGGAAAGATCATGGCAGTTTTTTTGGGATACAGAAGACGTTTTGCTAGAATTCATGCCACACAAGACAACAATTACTGGAGTCACTTATGCTTCAACAATGAAGGCAAGAAACGCAGTGGGAAGTTGTCAGCAGGTGTGTGGCTGCTTCACGACAATGCGCCAGCTCACAAGTCCCAGGCAGAAAATCACAAGCTGCTATCAGGGTATGCGGCTTCATGGAGCTCCATCCACCTTACAGTCCAGACCTGGCTCCCATTGATTACTTTCTCTTTTGGGAACCTGAAGACATTTCTGTGTGGGCAACGATTTCCTGATGAATGCGGTCAAAGAGGCAGTAACAGGGTTCCTATTCTGAGGGCATCTGATTACTGGGGATGAAGTGGAATAGTGTGTTGAAGTCATGGGGGATTACATTGATTACATCAGAAATTTTGTTTTCATATTCAGGTAGATAGATTATTGAACACCCCTTATACATTGTACAATATGCCCCAGTATGGATTACATATCAATAATTTCATAAACTTCAAATTTTTACAGATCTAGTGTGGGAAAAAGGAGTACCAAGAATGAAATCCAAGACTTTGCAGAGGTCCTAATTTTATCGCTGGCACATGTACGTGGGCTGGCTTTATTGTATTGATACATGTTTAATCTAGTGCCTTTATGTTGCACAATTCTAAGTGCAGTCTGTAAGTATTGCTTCAGTTCACACACCCACGCTCCACGCCCTTCATTCATGGGCAATGTTTTATAACTGCAATTTAATTTAATATTAAAAAGGAATTTAAAGAAACATCTGCACATTGAAAAACTTTCATGTGCCCTGCATCACGTCAGCTTCTACCATGAAATCAATATTCTGAATACAGGAATTGTAGGGCAATTGGTACAGCAGCAATGGAGCCCGCACTGCGGTGGGTTCTGGACATCTGTCGCAGGCACTCGAGTACTATATCTATAGCAGGAATCTGAAACTGAGATACTCTAGGGGTCGTCTCTGGCAGCCATTTTAGTGCCATACTGTGTGACGCATATGGGGCATCTGTGGTTGGCACAGTGCTAGCAGTCTCTGTGACATGGAAACTGGGAGCATCTTACCATTTACACAGTGCTCTATACATAACATGTAAAGCTAAATTTGTGTATTATTTTCACTATTTGGGGTCCTTACAAAAACAATAGAAACAAAGATTTGAAACAAAAAAAAAATCAGATATGTGAACTTTCTAGTCATGTTCCTTAGTTAATGTTACACTTGATATGTAGTTTTTTTGTGCTGTGACCCCTTCCATTGTTTGCAGCTTTAGATGGAATTACTAGAGCACCTTTCCTATGTACTCTGCATTGTAGCATCACACCTCCTGGACATATACAAATAAGTGTGGCTTGGGTAAATGTGGAAGATGTTGCTTAAAGGGATGGTCCCATAAAAATATTCTACATTTTATCAAACCAGCACCTGGATCTGAATATTTTTGTAAGTACATGTAATTAAACATTTAGTATAGCTACCGAGTTATTCAATAAAATGCATCTGTATAGCGCCACCTGCTGTTTGTTCTTTTTCTTCTTTGTTGCATGTGCTCAGGTCCATCCATCAACTGCTACCAGCTTTGTCTACTGTTACAAGCTGTGACAGAAGGAGAGCATGCTGCACCAGAAAGGACACGTGACAGGGAGAGAGCTGCAGCAGTAAGCACATGCTCCCCTGAGATATAGGGATGAGCGAATCGACTTCGGATGAAACATACAAAGTCGATTCGCATAAAACATTGTTCTAGTAGCTCCGTACAGTATTAGAATGTATTGGCTCCGATGAGCAGAAGTTATTGCCTTGTGAAGTCTCAGGTAATAACTTCATAAATGAATTTGTACTGTAAAAAACCATTTCCCGGACTCAGGAAATAGCTTTGTTATTGTCTGATTATCATTTTTTACATGACTCATAGGATGACCCCTTTAAGGTGTCCGTGATATTCATGAGCGGCGCAGATTGGCAGCTTTCTTCCCCTATGCACAGAGCAGTGGAAAGTTTATCGATGACCCAGTGGAGCTTGGCACTCATGTACACCAGGACTAAAGCACTCGCTGCTAACGAGAAAACTACTGCATGAGACAAAGTGACCCAGCGTTGTCATCAGGTTCTCTGTCACTAGTGTATCCTGAGGCTACTTTCACACTAGCGTTTTAGTTTTCCGGTATTGAGATCCGTCATAGGGGCTCAAAACCAGAAAAAAACACTTCAGTTTTGTCCCCATTTATTGTAAATGGGGACACAACTGAACTGAACGGAATCCTCCAAAATGCATTCCGTTCCGTTTAGTTGCGTTCCCATCCCGGAGAGCAAACCGCAACATGTTGTAGTTTGCTTTCCGTCCTGGGATGCAGAGCAAGACGGATCAAATGCAAGTCAATGGGGACGGATCCGTTTTCTGTAACACAATCTAGCACAATAGAAAACTGATCCGTCTTGGCTATGTTAAAGATAATACAACCGGATCCGTTGAAATGCAGATGGTTGTATTATCAGTAACAGAAGCGTTTTTGCTGAACCCTGCCGGATCCAGTAAAGACGCTAGTGTGAAAGTAGCCTTACCCTCATGCAAGGCAGCACACACCTGGCAACAGATTCCCTTTAAAGAAGACCTCCTGACAATCAACTTTATTAAATACTAGCAGAATGCCCCGGCTTCGCACAGGTATATTATGACTGTTTGATTTTATGTTTATGATCCACAGTGTTCCCTATAACTGTGCCCTTTTCTTTTAACAGTGACCTCCACAGTGGCCCACCCCCTTAACAGTGACCTCCACAGTGGCCCACCCCCTTAACAGTGACCTCCACAGTGGCCCACCCCCTTAACAGTGACCTCCACAGTGGCCCACCCCCTTAATAGTGACCTCCACAGTGGCCCACCCCTTTAGCAGTGACCTCCACAGCACACTGCCCCATTTAACAGTGACCTCCACAGTGGCCCACCCCCTTAACAGTGACCTCCACAGTGGCCCACCCCCTTAACAGTGACCTCCACAGTGGCCCACCCCCTTAATAGTGACCTCCACAGTGGCCCACCCCTTTAGCAGTGACCTCCACAGCACACTGCCCCATTTAACAGTGACCTCCACAGTGGCCCACGCCCTTAACAGTGACCCCCCAGAAAACCCCACACCATTAACAGTGACCCCCACAGCACCCCACTCCTTTAACATTGACCTCCACAGCTCCCCATTCCCTTAACATTGACCCCCACAGTATCCCCCCCCCCCCTTTAGCAGTGACCTCTACGGCCACCCTTCCCCTTAAGAGTCCTTCACAGCGGAACGGTCGACTTAACAGTGACCTCCACAGCACTCCGCCCCCTTAACAGTGACCTCCACAGCAGCTCCCCCCTTAACAGTGACCTCCACAGTGGCCCACCCCCTTAACAGTGATCTCCACAGTGGCCCAC
Source organism: Bufo gargarizans (assembly GCF_014858855.1). Classification (NCBI taxonomy): domain Eukaryota; kingdom Metazoa; phylum Chordata; class Amphibia; order Anura; family Bufonidae; genus Bufo; species Bufo gargarizans. The sequence goes on from NC_058088.1 coordinate 118,471,253, forward strand.
CCCCTTAATAGTGACCTCCACAGTGGCCCACCCCTTTAGCAGTGACCTCCACAGCACACTGCCCCATTTAACAGTGACCTCCACAGTGGCCCACCCCCTTAACAGTGACCTCCACAGTGGCCCACCCCCTTAACAGTGACCTCCACAGTGGCCCACCCCCTTAATAGTGACCTCCACAGTGGCCCACCCCTTTAGCAGTGACCTCCACAGCACACTGCCCCATTTAACAGTGACCTCCACAGTGGCCCACGCCCTTAACAGTGACCCCCCAGAAAACCCCACACCATTAACAGTGACCCCCACAGCACCCCACTCCTTTAACATTGACCTCCACAGCTCCCCATTCCCTTAACATTGACCCCCACAGTATCCCCCCCCCCCCCTTTAGCAGTGACCTCTACGGCCACCCTTCCCCTTAAGAGTCCTTCACAGCGGAACGGTCGACTTAACAGTGACCTCCACAGCACTCCGCCCCCTTAACAGTGACCTCCACAGCAGCTCCCCCCTTAACAGTGACCTCCACAGTGGCCCACCCCCTTAACAGTGATCTCCACAGTGGCCCACCCCCTTAATAGTGACCTCCACAGTGGCCCACCCCTTTAGCAGTGACCTCCACAGCACACTGCCCCATTTAACAGTGACCTCCACAGTGGCCCACGCCCTTAACAGTGACCCCCCAGAAAACCCCACACCATTAACAGTGACCCCCCACAGCACCCCACTCCTTTAACATTGACCTTCACAGCTCCCCATTCCCTTAACATTGACCCCCACAGTATCCCCCCCCCCTTTAGCAGTGACCTCTACGGCCACCCTTCCCCTTAAGAGTCCTTCACAGCGGAACGGTCGACTTAACAGTGACCTCCACAGCACTCCGCCCCCTTAACAGTGACCTCCACAGCAGCTCCCCCCTTAACAGTGACCTCCACAGTGGCCCACCCCCTTAACAGTGACCTCCACAGTGGCCCACCCCCTTAATAGTGACCTCCACAGTGGCCCACCCCTTTAGCAGTGACCTCCACAGCACACTGCCCCATTTAACAGTGACCTCCACAGTGGCCCACGCCCTTAACAGTGACCCCCCAGAAAACCCCACACCATTAACAGTGACCCCCACAGCACCCCACTCCTTTAACATTGACCTTCACAGCTCCCCATTCCCTTAACATTGACCCCCACAGTATCCCCCCCCCCTTTAGCAGTGACCTCTACGGCCACCCTTCCCCTTAAGAGTCCTTCACAGCGGAACGGTCGACTTAACAGTGACCTCCACAGCACCCTTAAAATGTGACGTTCACAGCACTGCGCCCCCTTAACAGTGACCTCCACAGCGGCCCACCCTCTTAACAGTGATCTCCACAGGACCCCATCCCCTTAATATTGACCTCTACAGCAGGCCACCCCCATTAACCATGTCCCTCCCACAGTGCCCCACACCCATAAAATAAGTCCTCCACAGCACCCCACTCCCTTATCATTGACCTCTAGAACGGCCTGCCCCCCTTAACAGTGACCTACACAGCACCATGCCCCCTTATCATTGAGTTGCTATGGAAACCTGGTGTAACAGTTTATGTCAAGACTGAAGGATCTGTAAGCTTCTATTGGCTGATAATGGTCATGTGACTGTGTGTATGGCAGTTATGGCGCACTGCGGCTTGGAAGCAGACCCATTCACACGGCGTTCCTATGTCATATTCTTGTCCGTTTTGTCATTTTTATAATGGGCTGCCCGTTCCATTCTGCAAATTGCAGAACGCACACGGAGGGCATCTGTGTTTTGTGGCTCCGCAATTTGTGGACCGCAAAACACGGCACCTTTGTGTGCATGAGCCCTAAGGACGTGAGTGAAGCTGCGAGCTTCTATTGGCTAATACATTTTTGGGGAATATTTCAAGAACCATATGTCCTAGAGAGCTGAGACCTTTACAAAAACTTCCTGAACACCTGATGTACCTATGTGCCAAATTGGTGCAGATCGGTCCAGTCATTTGGCCATGCATAAAGAATAGACATTTTTATATACATAAGAAAAACACGTGGGATCATCTTTTCTTAGAACCCTGCATTGTATTCCTCCTGGAAAATTACCAGCTGGGGATGTGTCTCCACACTGACACTCTCCTATCCCTGCGGACAGTGCCAGACTGACGAATAGTAACGGACAGAACTTAGGGCTCTTTCACATCTGCGTTATTGTCTTCCGGCATAGAGTTCCGTCGTCGGGGCTCTATGCCGGAAGAATCCTGATCAGTTTTATCCTAATGCATTCTGAATGGAGAGAAATCCGTCCAGGATGCATCAGGATGTCTTCAGTTCCGGAACGGAACGTTTTTTGGCCGGAGAAAATACCGCAGCATGCTGCGCTTTTTGCTCCGACCAAAAAAACTGAAGACTTGCCGCAAGGCCGGATCCGGAATGAATGCCCATTGAAAGGCATTGATCCGGATCCGGCCTTAAGCTAAATGTAGTTTCGGCGCATTGCCGGATACGACATTTAGCTTTTTTAGAGTGGTTACCATGGCTGCCGGGACACTAAAGTCCTGGCAGCCATGGTAAAGTGGAGAGGGGAGCGGGGGAGCAGCATACTTACCATCCGTGCGGCTCCCGGGGCGCTCCAGAGTGACGTCAGGACGGCCCCAGGCGCATGGATGACGTGATCGTCACTCTGGAGCGCCCCGGGAGCCGCACGGACTGTAAGTATACCGCTCCCCCGCTCCTACTATGGCAACCAGGACTTTAATAGCGTCCTGGCTGCCATAGTAACACTGAAAGCATTTTGAAGACGGATCTGTCTTCAAATGCTTTCAGTACACTTGCGTTTTTCCGGATCCGGCGTGTAATTCCGGCAAGTGGAGTACACGCCCGATCCGGACAACGCAAGTGTGAAAGAGGCCTTATTTGCACATTTCCATGAATGGCAGGCATTAAAAAAAAAAATTTAAATTCAAGTTTGTTTGTTTTTTAACACGTTTGTTACAATGCTGGTGCCAGATAATGCAGGATCACCCCATGGACAATATGGCAGTCCAATAGATGACCCCATTCTTGTGACAGGTGGGGCTCTCAGCAATTAGATCCTACTGATAAGACAATTATCACTTGTCCTGCAGATGTCAAAGAAGTTGAATCCCTTTAAAGGGGTTTTCTGAGATCCTGATATTGATGACCTAGGCACAAGATAGGTTACCAATATCAGATTGCCAGGGGTCCGACACCCACAGATCATCAGTTTGAAGAAGCCACAGTGCACTAGTGAGAGGTTGGGCCTTCTTACAGCTTACCAAGCACAGTGCCATGGATAGCATCTTTGCTGACCATGAGCTGCGCCTTGGCCATGTGACCGATAAACCCGACGTCACTGGTCTAGAAAGAGGCTGTGGTCTATTCAGATTAGCGGAAGCTTTGCTGGGAGTCTGATCCCCGCAGGGGCGGACTGAGAACCCTCAGGGCCCCCGGGCAAAATAAATCAAGGGCCCCCTTACAGGCCCCACCCATGTTCTGCTGCAAGCCCCACCCTTGTCCCACCTCCATGCCCCGCCTCCAGCCACACCCTACACAATCTTTAATAAGATTTCAAAGTTAAAGTGACACAAAAGGCACCCGGACCACTTCAGCTCATTGACGTGGTCTGGGTACAGTGTCCCTTTTGCAAATCGAGCTGCAATGTTCTAGAGAAACTGCATGGTTTACGTTCCAGCAATAAGTCAGCCTCTAGTGGCGGCAGCCTCCTGAGAGGTTCCTGGAGTAAAATAGACCTTTGGTCCGGTATCTGACGCTGGACGTCCTCACACCCTGCATGATGACCTCCAGGGTCAAATTGTTTCCCATAGGAAAGCATTGATTCAATGCTTTCGTATGGGGTGATCTAATCTCAGCGTCCATTAGTGAGCCTCTGTTAGAAGCAGTGTGGGCATAACTACTGTGAAGGGGGCACATATCTGGGCATAACTACTGTGAAGGGGGGGCCCTTCACAGTAGTTATTAATCCCTTTCAGCAGTCCCCCCCCTTCAGTGAATGGGGGACTGCTGAAAGGGGTTAATAACTACTGTGAAGGGCCTAGCCGTCTGGGCAACCCCACAGATCATCCCCCCACCCACCCACCTTGTACTTGTTCCACTGATACACTACTTGCGGGCTACATGGGCATGAGTTCAGTCACTTTAGTGCGCAATCGTATCCTGCGGCGCGTGATCCCGCGTGACATGTGACCTACAGCGGCGGGTCTTGCGGGATCACGCGCTGCAGGACGGGATTGCCCACCTAAGCGACTGAACTCATTCCCGCGCAGCCCACAAGTAGTGGAACAATTATGGGAGGGGTGGGGAATAGCCAAATTAAAAAATATTTTGAACCAAAGGATGGTATGGGGGCTCTGTGGATGGCACTGTTGTGGGGATCTGTGGATGACACTGTTGTGGGGGGGGGGCTCTGTGGATGGCACTGTTATGGGGGGCTCTGTGGATGGCACTGTTATGGGGGCTCTGTGGATGGCACTGTTGTGGGGGGGGGGGATCTGTTGGGGACACATATATAGCACCTAATGCTATATATGTGTCATCCACAGATCCCCCCATAACAGTGTCCCTGTGAGTGAATGATCCCCAATACAGGGGGTGGGGGCCGGCATCTGGTGTTGTCATGGCAGCAGGGCCCGGTGCAGTCACTGTATTCTATTACACTGGGCCCCGCTCACTGTAATACTAATATTCATATGTGAACAACTTGAAATCCCCTGCGATCCTCTCCCTCTCTGTACTCAAAAACTCAGTAGCAGGCCGGGCCCCCAGACCATGTCCGAAGTGCCCGACCGGTCAGTCCGCCCCTGGATCCCCGCCAATAACATATTGATAACCTACCCTGAGAATAGGTCATCGCTTTTAACCACCCAGACAACCTCTTTAAACATTTGATTGCAGAATCTTCTCTGCCTGTATTGTGTAACGAATGACATGGGCAGACATTAGCTACTGAGAGACATACAGTGCATTTGGAAAGTCTTCAGACCCTCTCACTTTTTTCATTTTGTTGTTTTACGGCCTTGTGCTTAAATTCATGTTTTCTCCCATCAATCCGCACTCATTACCCCATAATGAGAATGTGAAAAAAGAATTTTAGAACAGTTTGTAAATGTATTTAAAAATTAAATTTGAATATGTGGTTGCAAACCGACCTGATGTGTTTCTCATAATGGCCTTTTTTATTGTAATGAGCAGTGCGCATATTTATACACAAACACAATAAAAGTGTCCTAGTGTAGACAAGCTTTGAGTTACTATTGGACGCCTTTATGTTTTCCCTCACAAATACTTATGTGAATGCCAAACGCTTTGCTATGCCACTTGAAATTTAGCTCTGATGGCCTACCATTTTTCTTGATCATCTTTGAGAGGTTTCTACACCTTGATTGGAGTCAACATGTGGTAACTTCAGTTGATCGGACATGATTTGGAAATATATAAGGTCTTACAGCTGGTAATGCATATCAGAGCAAAAACCAAGCCATGAGGATGAAATAACCGCCTGTAGAGTTCAGAGCCAAAATTGTGTGGATCTGGATCAGGGTACAAAACAAGTTGTGGTGCACTCCCAAGAGCACAGTGACCCCCATCATTTTTAAGTGGAAACCGTCTGGGACAACCGGGACTCTTCCTACAGCTGGCTGCCCCACCAAACTAAGTAATCAGGGGAAAAGGACGTTTGTAGGAGGGGTGACTAAGGCTGGGTTCAGACCTGAGCGTTTTACAGCGCGTTCCTACGCGCTGTAAAACGCGCAACAAGGAGGGAGAAACCAATGCTTCCCTATCGGCATGGTTCTCACCTGGGCGTTTTACAGCGCGTACGACCGCACCGTAAAACGCCCGACGCCCCAAGAAGTACAGGAGCGTTTTGTCACGCGTTCCCGTACATAGACTTCCGGGAATGCGCGACAATGGGCGTTCGCTTGTTCCGGAGCCGCGATTGTAAGCGCGCATACAATCGTGCGCTCCATCCCGGTCTGAACCCAGCGTAAGAACCTGGCTGAGCTCCAAAAATCCTGTGTGCAGATGGGAGAAACTTTCAGAAGGTCAACTATCACTGCAGCACTTTACCAATCTGGAGAAGCCTCTCCTCAGTTATAAAAAATAAAATAAAAAAAATACTAAAAACTAAATTTTCATGTCTGGTGGAACCAAGATGGAACTTTTTGGCCTCAATTCCATTCCAAGGGTCATGTTTGGAGGAAATCAGGCCCTGCTCATCATCTGCCGAACACCATCCCTACAGTGAAGCGTGGTGGTGGTGGCAGCATGATGCTGTGGGGTGTGTTTCAGCTTTTGGGACAGGGAGAATGTTTATTCAGTTTTCTTTCAACCCTGACCAAACCACAGAGAAGATGTTAATAAGAACCTAATCCAGCTTGCTCTGAAGCTCAGTCGGGGCTGAAGGTTTACCTTCGAACAAGGCAATAACCCCAAGAACACAGGATTAAGGGCTCATGCACGCGAACGTATTTTCTCTCCGTGCCCGTTCATTTTTTAATTTTATTTTTTGCAGAACCATTCATTTCAACGGGTCCGCCAAAAAAAAAAAAAAAGTTACTCCGTGTGAATTCCATTTTCGCAAAAAGAAAGAACATGTCCTATTATTGTCCGCATTACGGACAAGGATAGAACTGTTCTATGAAGGGCCAGCTGTTCCGTTCCACAGAATGCACAGGGATGTTATCCCTATTTTTTACAGATCAGTTTTTGCGGACCGCAAAATACAGTCGTGTGCATGAGCCGTATGGCTATTTCAGTGTTTTGCGGTCCATTTTTCACAGATCCGTTGTTCCTTTTTTTGTTTCTGTTCCGTTTTTCCGTATGGCATATACAGTAATTACATAGAGCAAATTGGGCTGGGCATAACATTTTCAATAGAAGACATACGGATACATTTTGTTTTCTTTGCGGAACGTGATTTGCGGGCAAATATAGGACATGTTCTATCTTTGCACGGAACGGAGAGACGGAAACAGAATACATACGGAATACATCGGTTTTTTTGAGGAACCATTGAAATGAATGGTTCGGTATACGGAACGCAAAACGAAAAAAAAAAAAAAAAACGGTAGTGTGAAAGAGGCCTAACGCTGTGAATGTCCTTCAGTGGCCCAGCTAGAACCCTGACTTGAACCCAACTGAACATCTTAGAAGTTACCTTAAAATGTCTGTCAACTAACAGTCCCCATCAAACCGAATGGCAGAAACAAGAAGGGTACAAACCTTGTGACATCATACCCAAGAGAACTGGAGGCTGTAATCACTGCCAAAGGGGCTTCAACTAAATACTGGGTAAAGGATCTGAATATTTACGTCAATGCAAGATTTTACTTTTTCCTTATCAATAACGTAGCAAAGATTTCACACATTGTGCTCATTTTGTCATTATGGAGTATTGAGTGCAGAATGATGGGGGGAATTTTTTTTTTTTCTTTGGCACAAAACTGCATCATAAAATGTGAAGCGTGAAGACTTTCCAAATACACTGTATGTCAGACGCTAAGAAGCCCAGCACTAAACAGGAGATAAGTACGGGCTGTGCTCGGGGGACACATGGCAGGCACAGCGCAATTGTATAATGCTGGGTTCATTAATGACCATATGATAGTAGAAGCAGCAGTGATTCACGTCTGTTCTGTTGCCATTTTCACAGCTGATGTAGACAACATTAGGGTTCGTTGCAGAACTATTTTCAGGCGTAGTCCATCCTATTCTGTTAAAGGGAATCTGTCACCGGAATTTTGTGTATAGAGCTGAGGACATGGGTTGCTAGATGGCCGCTAGCACATTTGCAATACCCAGTCCCCATAGCTCTGTGTGCTTTTATTGTGTAAAAAAAAAAACCGATTTGATACATATGCAAATTAACCTGAGATGAGTCCTGTACGTGAGAGGAGTCAGAGACAGGACTCATCTCAGGGTAATTTGCATATGTATCAAATAGTTTTTTTTACACAATAAAAGCACACAGAGCTATGGGGACTGGGTATTGCGGATGTGCTAGCGGCCATCTAGCAACCCATGACCTCAGCTCTATACACAAAATCCTGGTGACAGGTTCCCTTTAAATGTGCTTCTCTACATTTCACAGTTTTGTTAGGATGTGATGATCCAGTGAGTGCTGCTTTGCAGCTTACCAAGCCCAAAACTGCACTGAGACGTCATCGGCCATATTCTCTATTAAATGGGTTTTCTGAAATTTTAATATTGATGACCTATCCTTTGGATCGTCAGGGGTCCAAGTGTTAGACCCCCCCCCCACCGATCAGATACTGATGAGATCCTGAGGATAAGGTCATCAGTATCTAAAAAAAACCTTTTAAATGTACTTATCTATTTTATAGCAATATGGTTTTTGGTAGCTACTGACAAGAGCAGTGCGGTTCTATAGGCTTTCTGAACTAAAGCAAATATTAGTGTTTTTTTTTCCCTTCTATACATTTAAGTAAATGTAGCAGAAATCAGCAAGAATGCGTTTATACAAGAAAAATTACCAACACCCTGGATTTGGATTGCAGCCGGCGACATGAACGCTGAACCATTATTAGCCAGGATTGTTCTGTTTCCCAGAACCTGAATTGCTGTATTAGCACATACAAAACTGCCCACCTAGCATACCAGCATTCACCAACATGTCTGCTAGAAATGGGAGTACAAAGGCCATGCACGTGTAAAGGAAAGTTTGGGTTTTTGTTCTTTAACACTGAAGGAAATGAAAACCAACAAAGCAAATGACATAATGCAGTGACAGGCGTTTAGGACATTACAGATTTCTCAAGTATTCGTCAAGCGACATGTTTGCAGCTCTAATGAAGAACACATTTGTGGTTTTCATTGATCTTATTGTTCGAAGAAAAAAATAAAATAAAATCTTATACAATCCATGTATATTCTGGATGGAAACTGGACATCACAGCTGTAGTGCATACAAGGACAAGTTTCTCGAGTGTTCCTTGCCTCTATCACCTTCCTTTCCTCATAGTTCTTTCAGGGGAATATACAGTCAGGTCCATAAATATTGGGACATCGACACAATTCTAACATTTTTGGCTCTATACACCACCACAAGATGTGCTTTACCTGCAGACTGTCAGCTTTAATTTGAGGGTATTTACATCCACATCAGGTGAACGGTGCAGGAATTACAACAGTTTGCATATGTGCCTCCCACTTGTTAGGGGACCAAAAGTAATGGGACAATCACAAATTTTCACTTTTTAATACTTGGTTGCAAATCCTTTGCAGTCAATTTCCCTGTTCACATTTATGAAATAGAACTTTAATATCTCTTTTTACCCCAGTCAGTAAATTTATCTTTGCTGCTTTATTATTATAGCCATCTATGGGGGATCCCGTTTTTGGTCTCTATTGATACAACGGGATTACCTCAATCTTTATGTGTATTCGTAGAGCTTGCGTCCCCACCCACTTGGTGACTCAAGCAAAATTTGTCCTCCCCTTTGCCATACCGACGAATGACGCTGGGAGTAGGCGGATCCTCGCCGGTCCCTCTATAGTGACGATAGCAGGGGGTGGAGTCAGGCAGCTGTCTGTCCCTCTGTAATGACGATGCAATGCACTGTCTGTCCCTCAGTGAGGACGATGGCAGTGGGTGGAGTCATGCGGCGAAGCATCTTTCTATTGGACGCCAGCTAGAGGCTTGACATGGAGATGGGAGGAGTCTTCTCCATTTAAACTAGCGCGCGACACGGCCAATATATGCCAGAGGCTCGTCACTGCACGCACCATATCAGAAGCGTGCAGCATCTCTAGTCAGTAAAACTTCCAAGTCCTTTTGCACACTTGTTGTATACCCACCATCAGGCATACAATACTTTGCGCCAGCAAAGTACTTGGTTAATGTGCTCCTGATGAACCGACAAATAGTTGGATAGGGAAACTCGTCGAGCAATCTACTGCAGCGATAAAAAACGAGTCAGTCTGCATATGTATCTTGAGCCTAACAGTATAATCCTCTAGGGGTGGTATCCTGTGTAGGGTTCGCAGCCCAGCACGTACTGTACTATTCAGATCCTTTTAGGATCACCGCACAAATTATTCAATTGGATTACACACTCCTAACTATAAAGGAGTTTCTATGAAATTGACTTTACTAGGGATCCATGATCCCTGTGCGGGATCCAACACTGCATTGTTTAAAGGGTCTACAGCTCTGCTGTGTAGTGTGAATAACACTCTTATGGATCAATAGAGGAATTCTATTAGTATCAAAATACTCCTAAATATAAAGGAGTCCTTGTGATAGGGTGAATGGGAATATAACCGACTAATATGCTGATTCCTACAACCACCCTATCAAGCCTATTTGTGTGGAGATTTAATTTTAGTAATAGTTAATAAAGTGTTTTTAGCGTACTTTACATAGGCAGTTAAACATATCTTTAATTCGTACGTCTACAATATCAATATAGCTAAGTGAACTGCAGTCAATTACAGCCTGAAGTCTGGAACGCATAGACATCACCAGACGCTGGGTTTAATCCCTGGTGACGCTCTGCCAGGCCTCTACTGCAACTGGCTTCAGTTCCTGCTTGTTCTTGGGGCATTTCCCCTTCAGTTTTGTCTTCAACAAGTGAAATGCATGCTTAAATCAGATTCAGGTCAGGTGATTGACTTGGCCATTGCATAACATTCCACTTATTTCCCTTAAACTTTGGTTGCTTTTGCGGTATGCTTTGGGTCATTGTCCATCTGCACTGCGAAACGCCGTCCAATGGTATGCTTAGGATCATGAGCAGTTCCTTTCCTTCTCCATACTCTTCTCTTCCCATCACTCTGGTACAAGTTGATCTTGGTCTCATCTGTCCATAGGATGTTGTTCCAGAACTGTGAAGACTTTTTTAGATGTCGTTTGGCAAACTCTAATCTGGCCTTCCTGGTTTTTGAGGCTCACCAATGGTTTACATCTTGTGGTGAACCTTCTCTATTCACTGTGGTGAAGTCTTCTCTTAATTGTTGACTGACACCTACACCTACCTGGAGAGTGTTCTCGATCTGGCCAACTGTTGTGAAGGGTGTTTTCTTCACCAGGGAAAGAATTCTTTGGTCATCCACCACAGTTTTCCATGGACTTCTTTTTAAGAATGCTCCAGTTGTTTTGGCCACGCCAAATTTTTTGCCATCTCTGATTGGTTTGTTTTGTTTTTTCAGCCTAATGATGGCTTGCTTCACTGATAGCGACAGCTCTTTGGATTTCATCTTGAGAGTTGACAGCAACAGATTCCAAATGCAAATAGCACACTTGAAATGAACTCTGGACCTTTTATCTGCTCATTGTAATTGGGATAATGAGGGAATAACACACATCTGGCCATGGAACAGCTGAGAAGCCAATTGTCCCATTACTGTTGGTCCCTTAACAAGTGGGAGGCACATATGCAAACTGTTATAATTCCTACACCGTTCACCTGATTTGGATGTAAATACCCTCACATTAAAGCTGACAGACTGCAGTTAAAGCACATCTTGTTAGTTTCATTTTAAATCCATTGTGGTGGCGTATAGAGCCAAAAATTTTAGAGTTGTGTCGATGTCTCAATATTTATGGACCTGACTGTATAAGGAGATAACATTTCTGCAGAGGCAGCAATTTAATGCCACCCTTGCTACAAAAAAAAGTGGTAGGAGAGATTTTTTTTCTGGGTGAGGGGGGAGAATTGGCAGAAGTTCCAAATTTATTCAGGCCTGTGTTTCTTAATAATGAAGTGCACTCAATAACCAAACATCCACCACAGAAGTCAGATCTTTAAAAATGGCACCTATTGGAGGAGCTGAGCGGGCTCCTTTACACAGCAGGCACCCAAAAGGCAAAAAGGTAGTGTCCGTGATCAGTGACAACACCAATCACAGACATTTAACCACCCTTTCCCTCAAAAGCCAGTCAATTGCAACCACAGCATCCGATTGGTCATTTACAGGGAATGGCCTGCTCACGGTGAACAAGAGAGCCCATGGCAACGAGAGACGTTCACTGATCATGGCCTACCAGTTTAGGACCTTAAAGCTGTGCTGAAAATAGGAGCTAGTTTACATTGACGGAGATGCAACTATTCAGATATACAAACTGGAAGGCGGTAGCAATAACTACACCACTAAAAGAACGTTGTTGAGAAACCATATTTTTCTCTAAGTGCAATGTTCACATATCAGTTAGAAAGAGCATACATCCACAGGGCATTACCGCCCACACATGGACAGACCCCATCACATCCCACAAAATCAGAAATTATGGACGACTGACATTCAGCATCCGTTGTACAGCCACATCAAATCAACTCCTACATTTCAATTGAATCTAACATTACACTATAGAACCTGTTGGCAAGCCCAAAGTTTGGTTCAGTTGAAAGTCCCAGGTGTTGCAGTTGCATTACAGATGTCAATATGAGGCCCTTACTTGGTTCCACAATGGGGTCCAAGGATCCCCCTTCCTGGTTATCGCAGAAATAGTTTTCTTATATCAGCATGGTGCCTGCAAGAATCCTGCAAAGGATCTACCTCATTGTGGAAGGGTTCTATGTCACCCAGTGAACCCCATGACAAAAGGACCTTAAAGTCAAAGAAATGTTTTGTTTTCAGCTTGTAAATTTGTAAAGTTGTATTTTACTGGTTTCACTGACTAGTTACAGGATCTGATTCCAATCACAGAACACAATCCAACTCGATAAAGCTCTAAATTCAATTGGCTATTCCAGAAACTGTAATTTCTTCTATTGGCTGGAACCACATGAAAAATAATTCCAGATGAACAGTAATTAAATAGGATTTATTAAATAGTACTGTGTCCACGTGTTCCTAGTCTGATCCTTGTAAGTGGAATTTCTGTAAGTCTACTGAAAGTCATGGTAAGAAATAAACATTTCATTTTTATTAGTAATAACTACAAATCTTTATAAAAAGTAAAATTAAAAACAATTTTGCATAAAAATCAATGCCTCAATCTTTCTGAAGTAATCTGATAAAGGCCTGGCTTCACTGAACCTGCATCTACAGTCAGACTGAAGAGTTTAAGACCAGGTGGTTATATGAGAATGACAACTTAGCAGTTACCACTGGATAGGTGATGTGCCTGATCGGTGAGGGACTCCCTGGGGTGCCGTGTCAACCGTTTGAATTGAGTGACAACGCACATAACTTAATGGCTACTCCATTCAAAATGTATGGGACTTCCAAGTGGGGGACAAAGGGCACCCTCATTTTGTGACTGGTGGGGGTTCCAGCATTCAGGAATTCAGACACTCAACCAGTGTCATTCTGGGACAACCCCTTTAAAGTGGTTTTCTGCTGGTAAAACTTTCATGGTTTGTCATGATCTGTCTGCTGGAACCCCAATAATCCCTATAATCAAGATTGGCCCTGTCTGTTCTCAATGGGGCGAATTACTACATCTGCAGTCACTCTTCATTGAAATAATTGAACATTTTGGAACCTCGGCTCTTTCTAGATCTCGCATCTAACAGCCACCACAACGGTCAGGTCAAATTGACATATCATAAAAGTCTTAGCAGAAAACCCTCTTTCACATCTCTGCCAGTACTAGTGCAAAGTCGATCTGCATTTCCAACGTCATTGCTGGCCGGCAATGTGACTTGTGTCATTGCATACTGGGACTTACAGACCAGTAGCTAGAAAACCTTTTGCATTTAAAACGTTCCTGTGCTATTACAATACTTGCAGATGGCACAGACTTGCTGTCAGACATACAAATACATACAAATATTTACAAGGTTTCTTCCCCACAAGTTGCATCGCTGAATGCTATCCACAACATTATCTAACATTAAAATACAGTCTCCCGCCCCCTAGATGCTACAAATATTAGACTAAAACATCCAAGGACGGCTCTCCTCATTCATCCTCTGTGATTGGTGAGCATCCAGAGAAGAAGCTGGTATTACTGTTACAAAGCGCTTTCTTCTTTCTCTTCAGTATGGATGTTTGATTCTCCTGTGCATCTGCAGTCAGTCCCCCAGGGACAATGCTTGGTTTGCGCTGCAGCTTCAAGGACAGCACTTGGCCTATGTCACTTATTTCCTGTAGAACCTGTGGAGGCAGGCCATTGGTTATTATAATTAGAATAGTTCTACAAAATGGCTCTAGTGTCTTCAAATTAAATGTCAATGCTTTGTTCTAGCACTATTACTTCTAAATATTTAGTAGGTTAAGGGGTTGGACCATCTGGGGCATTGATGGTATAACATTAGGACATGCCATCAATGTCTGCTATAAGTCTAGAAGGTACCTCCAGAATGGGACCCCTGAAGTGAATAATATCCGTGCAAGCACAGTCACACTACATTCACTGCTAAGGGACTTCTGAAAATAGGCAAGTGCTCGATCAGCTCCTTTTGGAACCCCGATAGCAATGAATGGAGGCCATGCCACACATGCATAGTGTGCTTTCCTTCACTTCAGGGACCCCTTTCTCATGATAGGTGTGGGTACCACTGACAGCATATCCTAGCGTTATGCCATCAAAGTCCCAGATAGTCAACTGTCTTACTCCTACACAAGTTTGGTCTGGCACTAAACATAGAAAACCATTGGCTCCGATTCATGAAGACCAGCATCTGCTATGCTGATCTTCATGCAGCTAGCACTGCTGGGTGAACAATGTATATTATGACTAGGTGCAAATAAAAATGCACCTTACAATCCTGCAAATATTTACTACTGCTTTGACTTTATAGGGAAGACCGCATGCTGGGAGAAGGCAACCCATAAGATGCACATGGTCATACCTTTTTGGTGGGAGTGATGCAAGGTGGGGTGAAAAATGAGCTTCCAGATGTTACATCTTCAGGGTAGTCCATCTTCATTGAGTTTTCAGACTCCCGGGACTGATCTTCACTATTGGTGTCATCCTGTTGGTCAAACAATCCAAAATATTAAGAATACTGTGCAAAGAAATTTGTTTTAGGAAAAAAGTAAGGGGCAGAAAGCAAAGCCAGTAATCTGTCTTGTATAGACAAGACCTACAGCAAATACATTAAGGTAAAAAGATATTTTACTCAAGTAAAATCTCTCTTCCGTTCATTGGGGACGAAGACAAGACCGTGGGTATAGATGCTGCCACTTGGAAGCAGAAACTAAGCAAAAAGTGTGAACTACCACCAGATATACTCTTTCTACATAATGCTGAATAATTGGGCAAGAAACTAGAACTGAACAAGCCCCAAACTGAGGCAGATCCAAACAAATAACTAGGTGGGAGCTGTATGTCATCAGTCTGCAGAACCATGCGCCTAAGAGATGCATCTGTGGATACAAAGGTGTGTAGACTATAAAATCTTGGGAAGGTCACAGCCAAATGTGTTTGAAGAGCTAAATCCCAGTTAGGGTTGGGTGATATCAAAAATATTCAGACGATCACGATAAATACCTGTTTAAAAGGGGGGAAAAAAAAAAAAACACACACCCACAAGGAGACGTTACACTGCACGGGGCGGGGGCCCACAAGGAGACGTTACACTGCACAGGGCGGGGGCCCACAAGGAGACTTTACACTGCACAGGGCGGGGGCCCACAAGGAGACTTTACACTGCACGGGGCGGGGGCCCACAAGGAGACTTTACACTGCACGGGGCGGGGGCCCACAAGGAGACTTTACACTGCACGGGGCGGGGGCCCACAAGGAGACTTTACACTGCACGGGGCGGGGGCCCACAAGGAGACTTTACACTGCACGGGGCGGGGGCCCACAAGGAGAGACTTTACACTGCACGGGGCGGGGGCCCACAAGGAGAGACTTTACACTGCACGGGGCGGAGGCCCACAAGGAGAGACTTTACACTGCACGGGGCGGGGGCCCACAAGGAGAGACTTTACACTGCACGGGGCGGGGGCCCACAAGGAGACTTTACACTGCACGGGGCGGGGGCCACAAGGAGACGTTACACTGCATGGGGCGGGGGCCACAGGCCACCATACATACAATAATACTGTACAATATACTTTCTCGCTTGTGTGCTCCGATTCTGACATCAGATGTCGGTGGGCGGAGATTTGAATATAGGAGCAAGGAGGAGGGAGAGACGGGGGCGGGCCGCTGCAGGAAGTAATACGTTTCTAATTTTGTCATCAGAGCACACGAGTGAGGCAGCCGCAGAAAAAGTCTCTCCAGAAACACCCTACTCACAGAGTTCGCCACATAGAAGCGGCACGGGTAGGTGACGGACGGTGATGTCAGATGGTGGGTGGAGTCTGGAGACTTGATTAAGGAAGGCGGAGCAAGAAGGAGCCAGGAGTGAGTGGAAGTAATGTGTTTGTACTCACTACTCAGCACTATGCAAAGGTGCAGGGGCGGGCGCAGATTTAGAAGCGGTCAGCGCACATGACCGTTTCGATGATGTCACAAAATACTGCAGTAATTAGGTAACAGCGATATCACCGTATCGCAGTTTTTTTTAATACCGCAGTATATCGTGAACACCGGTATATCGCCCAACCCTAACCCTGGTGATGTACAGCCCGAAGGCTCCTAAATACGGAGTGATCCAGAATAGGAGTTCACTGGTACGCTTCCACAATTGCCAAACCAATCTGTCAAAAGACTGTGGCTTTTGACTCTGCTAATCCATTTCTAGGGCCATCCAGAATTACAGAGTCCACTCTTTGGAAGGAAGACATTTGAGAAAGGCAAGTGTGAATTGCCTGAAATAGATCAAGAGGTGTGGCGAGATCGGTCGGAGAGGGGAAAACAATATCTTTGTTGGGATAAGAAGAGAAAGAAGGTATTGGGCAAAATACCACCTTATCCTGATAGACATGAAGGAGCTACGAAAAGACATGATGGCCACCATAAAGGCAACTTTGTAGGAGGGGAAGCGAAAACAGACTTGTTTGCAATATAAAAAAAAATAAAAAAAATTTCAGCTTTATTACATCCAGAGTAAAATCCAGTACAGATACATATACACCGCTTTCATGTTTCGGGCACCAGGTTTGTCCTTACTCATAGCTAAAGTTGTGAACATGACCCACCTCTATTATATACACACAAACCAGGCAAACAGATCAAGGGAAATCAACTTGTTTCAATAAACTTGGATATGGTATATATAAAATTAAGTATATAATCATATCAAATAAAACAAACCAACAATGTGCACAGAAATAGGGAAAGAAAAGTTGTCCAATATCTGACCTACATTAATAACGGAGACCAATTTACAAGTCCCACAGAAAAAGCCGCCATCGAGGGAAAAACATCCAACAATATTTAAAATTTTTATATTTCACACAGAAATAGAAAAGAACGCAAATTTCCAATGTAAACAATAAAGAATTGGATCACGTTTATGGATAAGCATTTTGAGCACATTATTACCCTGTATACAGCATTATGCGTCCGGCCGCAATGATGGGGGATCCTGCCGTGCAAAATCATTTAACCCTTCAGATACAACTGTGGAGTTAGGCAGAGCGATGCGGCCCCCCACTGCCTTCTGATCAGAGCCCCCGCAGTTAAGTTGCAGGGCACTGATTGGTTATCATGGCAGCCTGGACACTGCTGATGCCTTCCAAGGTAAACTGCCTAATGAACTATGTACGAAAAAGTTTAAATTACCCCCTTTTGCAATTTTACATATAAAAATGAATAAAAATTTGATTAGGTATTGCTGCATCCGAAAATGTCTGAACTATTAAAATAATTTCCTGTGCAGTGAACAATGTAAAAGACAAAAAAAAAATAAAAAATTCACCATTTTTTGTCATCTTGTTCCTTCCAGAACACCTGGAAGGATGGGATGTTCTGGCCTATTTTTGGGGGCACCTGCCACAGAAGGCTGTTGTGACTATCTAAATCGGAAAGGACCATGTCTGACCTCAAAGACATGCGCCCCAGCATCTCTACGATAGTTTTATTGGTTTGAGAAACAATAGCAATATCTTGCCTAAGGAATGTGCCCACTCCAGTTCCGCTGACATTGGGGAAGCAGGCACCGATAGGCTGGGGTCACGGACGCTAGGTGGCGATTCTCAACAGGTCGTGCAGAGGGGATCCGACTAACAGCATTGGAATTTGTGTGCAAGGAGAGCAAGCAAAATGCCACATGGAGGGAGAAGGGATTCAGCTCTAGGTTCTGACATGGTGGCCCAGCTAACTATCCCAAGGGGAGAAAAAGGGAGGAAAAAAAACAAAATAAGAAGAGCAGTGAGGTGCTGTACCATGATGAAACTGAAGCTGCTGGGACTCATTACCACTCGGATGCCAGAGCAACAAATCCCCTTACAGGTACTCGGCTAAGGGGGCTGCAGAAGAGACACTGCAGTGGAGGTGCTGAGGAGAAAGCAGTCGGAAGGGAGGTGCAGACCAATCCGGAATAAAACCAGGGCTAGTAAGACAAACATGAGGCTTAAGACAGCTCATCTTGTAGGAACCTCAGCACTAGAAGCACAGGAGCAGTTAATGGTTAACCCCTAGTGGCCCAAGTTAACCCCTAGTGGATTGTACAGGAATAAGGGTCCTCCCAGAATACAGTGGCAACAGTACCAGAAAGGGGAAAGAGAACCGTGGTACGATGCTTGCTAGCCAAGTAGGCCCCAGGTAGCACCACAGACCTTAAAACAATCACTTTAACAGGGAATGAGGACCATATACTTAACTGTTCCGTTTTTTGCCCACCCAAATTCATGCTGCCCCTTGGGGAGGAAAGCTATGCTGGAAAACAGGGGCACTTGAGATCTACTTTCCATACTTGCCTTCCAGAGGTAGGGAACAAACAGGCTTGGTGAGCCACTCCTTGTGCGTGGGTGACAGGTGACAACTGCCTGTAGCCCCAGAGAGTAAAAAGTGGTTTGTTTAACAGATCTGCCAGGCAGGTACATCTGCCTCCTACCAAAACTTTCTTAGTGAGGCGTACACACTTTCTCATCATCCACATACTAGTGCCAGCACCTATACACATGGTCTTGCATGTGTTCCCCAATGATACTGATAAGAAATACAAAATAAACTATAGCATGCAAATAACTAGTATACTATGGTGAACCAAGAGATAACACCCATGCAAACTGCCATTTATTCACATTTACTAGTGGAAAAACAATGTGACTCCTTTAACAAAATCTGATTCATAGGGAGTAAATTCTAGTAAGAAAAGTACCCCTTTAAAACCAATATAAAACATCACGTTCACCAAATGAATACAAACCTGAAAGAAACGTACATGTAGTTGTCCTAGTCTACTGCCTTGCTCTTGACCATATAAAAGGCTATCAAGTGAAGTGCTAGAATTGCATAGCTGCAAATTTGCATTTGGTTTGGCACTAGGCACACAGGTTTAACAGATTTGGTTCTTAGTCCAGCCTATAACAAACTTACCGAGAAGTTATCCCTGTTGCGGCATTTACTTGGGTCACAGTAACAATCCTCTGAGCAGTTCTGCTTGTTTTTCCTACAGCGACACATTTTATTCCCACAACGCCCTTTACAAGAGCACTATAATAGCAGGAAAAAGGCACAGAAGCTTAGGATTATTACCACTTTCCATCCCCTATGAAGGCACATCCGTAAACATATTGAGCTGTTCGGTCACAAAGTGTTACCTTTTTCTAGCTGTGCGACTGGTACTTTCACTTTGTGCTGGCCATTAATAACCCTCATCTCTAAACTACTGAGAGGCCATAAAACACTAAGAGGACCTGTCACCTCTCCCAACATGCCTGTTTTAATAACTACACGCATTTCCCATTTGATAACAATTCTGGAACATCTATTCGTATGACTATGTTGTGCCATTCCTTTATTATTTCTACTACAAGTTATGAATGAATTGCTATTAGCCTTCAGTAAGGGTACAGAGGGGAGGTAACCAGTTTGGGGTGGGGTCAGGGGGTGTGTGTACCTGCACAGACTCAATCCATCCAATCAGTGCTGCCATTTTCAGACTATGCAGGGACACTCCCAACTGGTTACCACCCCTCTGTACCCTTACTGAAGGCTAATAGCAATTCATTCATAACTTCTAGTAGAAATAACAGAGGAATGGCACAACAGAGACATAAGAATAGATGCTCCAGAATTGTTAGTACGTGGGGAATGCATGAAGCTATTAACATGTCAGGAGTCGTAAAAAGGTCATCTTTAAGCCACATTCTTATCAGTAAAATAAGTAGTGAGCTATAATGAGTGTTTATAACGTCAGAGAGCAGAGATAAAGAGCCCGTCAGTTCCTGGTCTGATGGAAAAGTCTGAAAATCCAGAGGCTGCTACTAGAGCATATCAGCTCTGTACAGAAAAAACGGACTTCATATTTTTTTAATTTTTATAAAGACCAATAAAAAAAATATTTTAAGCTCAAAATTAGTACAATGCAATAAAAATAAATTGCCCCCAAAAGGTGTACATAGCCTTTAAGTTAATCTCATCAAAAAGTACAATCAGAAATATGGCAAACACCCTAATTTGTCCTTATTTTTACACTTTCATAAATTAGGTCCATTAAAAAGGGAAAAAAATAATATTATATAGTTAAATGGTTTTCCAGGTGTTTAATACTGACTGCCCATCAGGATAGGTCACAAATATAATTTGTGGGGGTCCAACTCCCGGGACCCCCGCCAATAAGTTGTTCTAAGAGACCATGCCTCTTCCTAGGCCTGTAACGTCATGGTCATCTGTCACAAGGCCTAGACGCAGGTAAGCTACTTGGCCCAAGTTACAATACCAAGAACAGCCGCTATGCAATGGATGGTACTGGCTTAATAACTGGTGAGGAGACCATGGCCTCCTCAAACATCCAATTTTGCGCGACTGCTGGACTTCTGCTGATATATTGATGACCTACCCTGAAGATGGGTCATCAATATTAAACTCCAGGAAAACTCCTTTAAGAAATCAAACAAGGGTTGAAATGTTTCACTCACCCCATTTGACACTTTCTTGGACGGTTTGTCATTTTGGCTAGGGATCCAGTTCTTGTCGCTTAAGTCATCTTCAGACTCCGATTCAGATAATAAATCTTCCAAGACTACTGTAGCAGATTTTGCTGTTGTTCGACGCAGAATTCTAGGCTAAAAATAAAATTAAAATAAGTATGCAAGAAGTTTGAGAATTGAAGGGAGACAACATGGACAAATAGTCTTTACCTTGGGAGGAACAAAATCAAAGGGAGAATCTGGAGAGCTGACAGCAAGCATCTCAGATTTGCTGAACATTTTCTTTCCACTTGCAGCTTGAAGTAAGGCCAATTTCTTGAACAAAATAAATAAATTACTAAATACATTTGAGAAGTTTAACAAAACAAACCCTGCCGGCCAGAAGCAGTATAATAGTTTTACAACTGGCCGATAACCACTTTCCAAAAAGCTTAATAGAATTTAACAAGGGGTTATAAAGTGTGTTGAGGGTCGAGAAATATGCATATATATATATATTTATATCCATACATGCATGCAAATACGTGCTTGCATGTGTGATATATATATGCATGCACTGACTGCCACGTCATAGGACGATGTATGCAGATGTGCCCAGCATCTGCCCCTAGTGGTCTACACAGGGACTCATTGGCCCCTGTGGAAAATATGTGCCCCCAAATAAGTGTGTGTGTGTGTGTAAGTGTGTGTGTGTGTGTAAGTGTGTGTGTGTGTGTGTGTGTGTGTGTGTGTGTGTGTGTGTGTGTGTGTGTGTATGTGTGTGTGTGTGTGTGTATGTGTGTGTATGTGTGTGTATGTGTGTGTGTATATATATATATATATATATATATATATATATATATATATATATATATATATATATATATATATATATATATATGCCCTCAGCAATCACTTGTAAGGCATTAACCCTGGCATTGCTGAATCCCTAACCAACTAACAGGAGCATCCCTGTTCCCTATACTTCTAACAGGAGCCAACCCTTGCATTGCTGGATCCCTACCCTTTAGTTCCCCTTACCCTAATCCTACTATACTTGCAAGGTATGAACCCTTGCATTGCTGGATCCCTACCCAATGTCTGGCCTGCATTCACCCCTGCAGGGCCACCAATCTTAGGGATAGAATTAGACAGGTGGGGTGGGCTGCTAATACGTGTGTGTGTGTATTGTATAGTTAGTTTGTGGGTAGAATTTGGGAACCGTGTAGTGCTGTATTTAGTACTGTATTGTTAGTGTATTGCATGCGTAGTGTATTGTTGGTAATAATAAATACTGTGTTTTATATATAACTGTGTAATGTGTGGTTATTAACGATAGTTTAGTAAGGTGCATGTAGCTAGCATAGTGATTAGTGTAAGGCAAAGTATAGTCAAAGCATTGTATTGTTATAAAGGTATAAATAGGCGGAGTCATCAATAGACGGCTCCTCCCATTTATGAATATTAATTATCGATATTTGCGTAAATATTGTTGATTAATATTCTCCCTTTACAAAGTGTGTGGCGTTGAGACATAAGTACAGTTGGAAGGCACCTTGCAGTGATGGGGGTCCAACATATGGATGGAGTTTGGATGGTTACCTCTGGGTATTTGGAATGGGATAGGAACAGGGTCTGATGTGAATCAATGTTCAAGTGAGTAAAATAAAAATTTTTACAAAACACACCATTGATGGGGTCCGTGGCTTTAGACACACTGGCTAGTTTCACTTTAGTGGCTGGGAAACCCAGAAGGCTGTACCTGCAGATAACAGTCTGCCGGAGGTTTCTGGATCCAGCACCGCTGGATACTACTGCCTTTCTACTAGACCCCATATGACTAATAGGGTCCAGCTGCTACCTAACAAATACACTGAGAATCAACTGGACAAAACACACTGCAAGCAGAAGCAGATTCCTAGCATTGTCTGACAGACCTGGTGGCCGCAGGTGTGAACGAGGACTTAGAAATCCCACCTTAAAAGATGCTGTCCCACCATCATAAGTTTTATGACTGATGTTCTGCCAATCCTTGATCACAGTTGAGGCATACCTGTGTAGGGGGCGAGTGCATAGTACACCGCTGACAAATGTATAGTGTAGCAAATACATATTTGCTGCATTACTAACCAAATGTCTCCTCTGAGCTACCCATGAAATGTAATGTAAAAAGGGGCCCATGTTTGCTGTATTTTCACTCACTTGTTTGTACAAATCATTTTCGTGGATGAGTTGTTGGTTTTTTTCACACAGCTCCTTCATTTTTTCAATTTCTTCATCCTTGGAAGAAACAATTATTTAATACATGCCAAGCAGACAGGACAACTAAACAGGTTTGCAACTATGAATACTACAGTGATCCTACAATACAATATTAACAACTATCTCTACGGAAACCTGAAAATTTGTTCCGAAGCCTAAAAAAAGTGAATAAAAAAATAACAAAATAAAAAAACAAAGGAGGACTGTGCAATCTAAACTGTAAAATATAGATAAAGCAAGTCCTGCTTAATCCCTTTCCAGAAGGAAGTGGGCATTATGACACTGCAATGGAGTGCATTGGCATACAGTCCTGGTTAAAAACTGAGACATAATTTTGGTTTTCACAAAGTTTGCTGCTTCAGTGGTTTTTAAACTTTTCGAAATGTTAGCAGGTCATTTTGTGACAGGGCTGAAATGCAGTGGAATTTTTTTTTAAGTTACCGTATTTTTCACCCTATAAGACGCACTGGGGCGAATGATGCAGTTTACAATGATACATCGCCGACCGAATGCTACACCCGCCGACCGTGCTGTGCATCAGTACGGAGGGGCTGGGGGCCGGAAATCCATCAGCAGCCTCACACACCCCTGCAAATCCTCCAATCACTATCCTGTGTGTGCAAATGTAGACAGGTCCTGGCCTCATCGGCACAACCAGCCACGGCTTCCCCTGGGTCATGGGCAGTGATCTGCCTGTGAAAGAGCAGAGGAGACGCCCAGGACCCGCCTACATTTGCTCCCGCAGAATAGTGATTGGAGGATTTGCAGAGGTGCGTGACTGTGTGATGCTGCTGATTGGTGGATTTCCGGGGGTGAGAGATCAGCTAGGAGACTCACATCTCAATAAGGTCCAATGGCAGCTGGGTCCGGTGCAGTCACTATCACTATATTCTATTGCAGCGGGACCCGCTCACTGTAGTAATCCCATCTATAACTGTAGGCATTGTTTAACAATCTTCAATACATCATTAATCTTCACTTACTAACGTCCGTATCAGGCAGGAGGCCGGGGGCGGGCACTGGCAGCGCAACTCGCTACGTCACGCGCTTGCTCCGCCTATTTTATGAGTGAAGCAAGCGGCGCGGGCGCATGACGTAGTGAGTTACGCTGCCAGTGCCCGCCTGCCTGATACGGACATTAGCAAGTGAAAATTAATGGATGTATTGAAGATTATTGTTAAACAATGCCTACAGTTATAGATAGGATTACTACAGTGAGCGGGGCTCGGTGCAATAGAATACAGTGACTGCACCAGGCCACGCTGCCATTACAAAACTAGATGCCGGCCCCCACCCTCTGTATTGGGGGTTCATTCACACTACACAGGGACACTTATGGGGGTGGGATCTGTGGATGACTGCCAGCCACAGATGCCCCCATAACAGTGCCTGCCACAGATTCACAATCAACGATTGTCAAAACGTATCTATTATTTCCCTGTACAATGACCTCTGCACAGGTCACAGAGCATGCCTAGGAAACTCTCGTAGAAGTCAATTAGGTCCCCTCCAGATGTGGGATTACCATAAAACAATTTTAGCGCTTTCTAAATGCCATTAAAGGGGTTATCCAAACCTGAAAAACCCACAATGCCCGGGCCCCTCATACGGGGGAAGCTAGATGTCGCCAATAGCAGGCCACGATGGTGACCTGCCCCCTGGACGCAGGGGCTGTAATAAATTGCGGAATTCGGAACGGATGCTTACACAAATATATGGTAGTCTGAATGAGCCCTAAAATATACACCATTTACAGCAGATCCTGTGCTTCCACAGTGTAATCTCCTACTCTGGGTGAAATGGAATAAACTTGTACATACTGGACTCCAATATGGATTACCTGGAACTTCAGCCTCTCCAGCAGCTGTTTCTCCCTCTCTGTCACTTTGTCCTCAGCAGGTTGTTCAATGTCAGTGGCTACTGGTTGCTTCTGCTGTAACCGGCTCAGCAAGTAAAGTATCTGAGGAATAGAAATAAAAAGGAATGAAAATCATGGCGTTTGGTCTTTACAAAATCCCCTGCGGATATCTTATAGATAGGGGACAAGTTGTCTTAATGGGACAACCCGTTTAAAGGGATTTTTTTGTGTCTTTAAAGGGATTCTGTCACATCGTTTTAGCTTATAGAGCTGCAGACATGCACGGCTAGATCGCAGCTAGCATGTCCGCAATATACCTGTTCCATAAAGCTGTGTCCCTTTATTGTGTTTAAAAAAATAATAATAATATTTAGAGATATGTAAATGAGCCTGTAAGTAGCCCAAGGGGCAGCACTAACCATCTTGGAGCCCAGCACCGCCTGCGTCCTCCCAATATACTCCTTGCTCACAGTTAGATTGCCGTGATCTCACGATGCGCAAGCTCGCTTATGCGCAGTGCCGGTATAGTGTTCCTTCCCTGTTCTGGTATCAGCCTCTTACCAGGGTCATTTACATATCTCTAAAATATTTTTTTAAACAAAATAAAAAACACACAGCGCTATTGGACAGGTATATTGCGGACATGCTAGCGGCGATCTAGCCGTGCATGTCTGCAGCTCTATAAGCTTAAATGAGGTGACAGAATCCCTTTAAACTGCCAGCACTAGCATTTGGTTCAGCTTTCTAAAGGTATTCTGATATGTAATAGTAGGAGAACCATTCTGGGAAAGGAGGGGGAAAAAAAAAAAAAAAAAGTAAGCAAATTACCTTACAAGAGTCAGAGGTGGACCTACCCGGTAGACGAGTCATAGTGGTCCTGCCCCAATCACACCCAAAATGGCCTGACTGACGTCCCCGAGGGCAAGATACTTTATCTTGCACCCATTTTAAATCCCCCACACTACACATTTTCCTCTACTTCCAATGCAGCGAAGCTGTGTACCTCCTCCCTGGCACATGCACATCTGCATGGATGTCAATCAAGCTGTACTGAGTGGGTTTAGAACATGGCCATCATGATTCTTCAGCCAAGCAGATACACCTCCTTGACTCCTGCTGATGGACTGCATACAGTACGTACAGCAATTAAGCATTCTTTACAAAATGCTGTTCTTACTATTACATCTAAACCACTAGCATGCTGCTATGCATCTGAGATTTAGGGGCCCAAGCTACTTAAATCAAACTTGTCCATCGCTGGAATGTATAGTAAATTACTCCTCTCCAGCAGCATCAGGCACATGTGTATTGAAGCAAGGACCACCATCTCCCGCTTCATTCGTGCAATGCACATGTGCTTATTGGCTCTGGACCAATCTCCCAGTAAGCTGGATCTTTATTTTCTATACTTTGCAGGGGCAGAGTAGTTTGACATGGACAGCTTTGGGGCTCCATACCCCAGCTGCATAATGGCATGCTAGTGGTTTAGTGGCCCCCAGACCAGATTTTAAAAAGCTAAGGCCTCTTTCACACTTGCGTTGTCCGGATCCGGCGTGTACTCCACTTGCCGGAATTACACGTCGGATCCGGAAAAACGCAAGTATACTGAAAGCATTTGAAGACGGATCCGTCTTCAAAATGCTTTCAGAGTTACTATGGCACCCAGGACGCTATTAAAGTCCTGGTTGCCATAGTAGTAGTGGGGAGCGGGGGAGCAGCATACTTACCATCCGTGCGGCTCCCGGGGCGCTCCAGAGTGACGTCAGAGCGCCCCATGCGCATGGATGACGTGTCCATGCGATCACGTGATCCATGCGCTTGGGGCGCCCTGACGTCACTCTGGAGCGCCCCGGGAGCCGCACGGATGGTAAGTATGCTGCTCCCCGCTACACTTTACCATGGCTGCCAGGACTTTAGCGTCCCGGCAGCCATGGTAACCATTGAGAAAAAGCTAAACGTCGCATCCGGCAATGCGCCGAAACGACGTTTAGCTTAAGGCCGGATTCGGATCAATGCCTTTCAATGGGCATTCATTCCGGATCCGGCCTTGCGGCAAGTGTTCCGGATTTTTGGCCGGAGCAAAAAGCGCAGCATGCTGCGCTATTTGCTGCGGCCAAAAAACGTTCCGTTCCGGAACGGAAGAAATCCTGATGCATCCTGAAGGACGGACTGTCCATTCAGAATGCATTAGGAAAATCCTGATCAGTATTCTTCCGGCATAGAGCCCCGACGACGGAACTCTATGCCGGAAGACTATAACGCAGGTGTGAAAGAGCCCTAAACTAAATGTCACAATTTAAAAAGATACAAAACAAAAATGTTTGTAGGATACATGGAACTCTCCATAAAACACTGATTTTCTTGGGTGACAATCAGTAATTAAATGTACCTTCTCCTGGTGCTGCTGTTCAAGCTCAACTAGCTGGCTTTGGTGCTCGGTCTCCATTTCAGCCATCTGATTTCTTTCTTCAAATATCATCTTCTGCAAATCAGCAGCATGAGCATTGTTTTGTTTAAGACTGCTTTCGAGCTTACTAATTTGCACTTTGGCAGAGACCAGCTAAAAAAGCATTGAGAAGCAAGAGAATAGGGGAACAAAAACACAATGTGAAGCAATTAAAACAAGAAGCATAACAGTTTCTATGACAGATCAATATATGTCATGAAGACTATGGGAGTTGATTGATCAAAGCTTCAGGGCAAGTTCTCTGGCATATAACAGTATCTGTCAGTCTCTCTCTACCAGATCATGATCTGTATCGAAATGAAAACTGGTAAAAAAAAACAAAAACAACAAACAACTTATTTTGACAGCTTTTTCCGGCGCTTGTCTGACTGTCTGTAAAGGAGCAGTGAAAAAGGACAGGAGACATCAAGTGTATACAGTCCTGAAGAGGGCAATCCAGCCCTCGAAACTCGTTGAGTACCCTGCAAATAAAATGTATTTATATAGCGCCACCATATTTCGCAGTGCTTAGCAAATTCATAGGGTTCATGTACAAAACAAAACTGGCAAATATGCAACCGAAACACTAGGAGTCAGGGCCCTGCTCGCAAGAGCTAACAATCTATGAGGAATGGGGGGGGTGACACATAAGGTAGTTGATTGTGATAAGTAGGATTTGAGCCATTATTGAACTGACAGGAGTGGTGCCGGTCGATCTTCGGGTTTGGGACTACTAGAGGATCGAGTTCAGACCAGAGGAGTTGTGGGGGGGGTTTAGTCCGGGAATAGTCAGTTTAGGTAGCTTGATGAGCCTGCCTGAATAGATGCGTTTTTAAGGCACGTTTGAAGGTGGAGAAGTTATGGATTGACCTAGTATTCCGGGGCAGAGTTTTCCAGAGAGTAGGTGCAGCTCGAGAAAACTCATGAAGACACAAGTGAGAGGTATGAATAATGGAGGTTATTCATCTTAGGTTACTAATAGAACGGAGGTGGAGGTGCAGCACTGTGGAGAGCTTTGTGGGTGAGAAGTTTGAACTGTATTCTGTAGTGGATGGGCAACCAGTGAAGTGACTGGCACAGACTAGTAGCATCAGTGTAGCGGTTGGATGGATAGATATATGAGCCTAGCTGCAACATTTAGAACAGACTGAAGGGGGGAGAGTTTAGTGAGAGGGAGACCGATTAGTAATGCATTGCAGTAGTCAAGACTAGAATCAATCAAGGCAACAAGAGTTTTTGCCGTTTTCACCGTACGAAAAGGGCGGATTCTGGCGATATTCTTGAGGTGCAGACAAGAGTGTGTAAGTGATTGAATATGGGGAAACAAAGGAAAGATCATGTTCAAATGTGGCCCCAAGACAGCGGCATGTTGCAAGAGATATGATAGTGCTGCAGACTGAAATTGAAATATCAAGTTTAGGCGAGTTAGTAGATAGGGGAAAGACAAGAAGTTCAGTTTTAGATACAGAGAGGACATGATATTAGAGACAGCTGCCAGACTATTACTGGTGTTTCTGAGTAAGGCAGGGGTGATGTCAGGGGATGAAGTGTACAGTTGGGTATCATCAGCATAGAGATGGTATCGAAAGCCAAATCTACTGATGGTCTGTCCGATGGGGGCTATATGGAGGGAGAAGAGTAGAGGACCTAGTATTGAGCCCTGAGGAACACCAACATCAAGAGGAAGAGGAGAAGAGCCAGCAAATGGTACACTAAAGGAGCAACCAGAGAGATAGGAAGAGAACCAAGAGAGCAGCGTCCTTAACCTGTTCTGGACATGACGTACCGGGGGTCAATGAGATTCCCGTATTCAACCCCCAGAATGTCCCCCCACTCTGGGTGTTGGCAGGAAACTTGTGTGGGACCTTATGCACCCACTGCTAGATAAGGGTTACCACCTGTACGTGGATAACTTTTATACTAGTATTGCCTTGTTCCAGTCCCTTGCCGCCAGATAAACGTCCGCTTGTGGGACCGTGCGGAAAAATCAATGCGGCCTCCCTACCTACCCCCTCCAGGTACCTATTCCCAGGGGTGAGACCTGTGCCCTTACCAGTGGAAACCTGTTGCTGGTCAGATATAAGGACAAGAGGGATGTCCTTGTACTGTCCACAATTCATGGTAACGGCATCACCCACGTCTCTGTGCGAGGTACCGTGGCAACGGTCCTCAAGCCCGATTGTATCGTTGACTACAATCGGTATATGGGAGGAGTTGATCTCTGATCAAGTCCTCAAGCCATATAATGTCATGCACAAAACCTGGGCATGGTACAAAAAAGTTGCAGTCTACTTGGTGCAGGTTTCCTTGTACAACTCTTTTGTGCTGTCCAGGAGAGCTAGCAATACAGGGACATTCCTTCAGTTCTATAAGGCAGTCCTCAAAGACCTGATCTTTTCTGACCGTGAAAGAGCAAGCCGGAGTACCTTGGGAACTGGAGGCTTGTCCCCTGGCCAACACTTTCCAGGTGTGGTCCCCCCATACTGGAAAGAAAGGACGAAACCAAAAAAGCTGCAGAGTGCGTCACAGGAGGGGGGATACAGAAGGACACCACCACTTAGTGCGACATGTGCCCCAATCATGCGGGCCTCTGCATTATTGGTTACATCAGGGAGTACCACACTTCCATGGAGTACTAAATTTATATTCCAATTTAGCCACAGACAATCGGATAAAAATAAAATATGGTTCTCAGACTTGACACTAAAACAATTTAGACAGACATTAGGTATTGCCATGTCCGTAAGAATCTGCTCTATGAAAAATTTCAAGATTTGCTTCTAAACCTTGAAACGTCCCCAAAAACTAAAAAGGTCATTCCAAAAATGATCCAAACATGAAGTAGACATATGGGGAATGTAAAGTAATAACCATTTTTCTAGGTATTACTATGTATTCTAGAAGTAGAGAAATTGAAACTTGGAAATTTTTCAAAATTTTGGGAAAATTTGGTATTTTTTTATAAATAAAAATTAATTTTTTTTACTTCATTTTACCAGTGTCATGAAATACAGTATGTGATGAAAAAAAAACCTCTTAGAATGGCCTGGATAAGTGAGTGTTTTAAAGTCAGATTTGCAAAAAAATGGCCTGGTCCTTAAAGGGACACTGACGGGCCCTATAATTTAGTTATTCCTATGCAGTCATAGATCTATTAAAGTGTATTCCAATGATATGAGTACCCCCTGTCCGCATTGTAAACCATGTAAAAACAACTTTGTATTTGTAATGGATCTCCTGGCACCCCGACCGGGTACCTCCGTCGATAGAGGCTCCTAGTGCTTCCCGAGGACTCCAAACACTCCACTTGACACCGTAAGCGCTGCAGACCCCACGAACCGCCGAAGCTTGGTTGAGGTCTCACCGTCTCCTACCCACCCTGGACCTATGACAAGGCTCCAGTGGGTGAACCTCTCCTAAATCCAGAGAGCAGGAACAGCTCTTACAAGAGCTAATAGTTATAGCCGGGGGAGTATAGCAAATCTTCTCGTATAGCAATCCCCCAGTGTCGATCAGTTACTGAAACACCAGCCTCAACATGGTAAAGGGTAAAAACAGGAACTCTTTATTTGAACACACAAGCATTGATTTATACACATCTTCCAACAAGGTTACCACTCACAGGGTTTTGTAAAAACAGCCAATAACCACGTACAATACACTCAGATAGGGTTGGGCGATATACCGCGGTATTAAAAAAGCGGCGATATGGCGATATCGCCTTTCCTAAATACTGCAGTATTTTGTGACGTCATAGAAGCGGTCATGTGCGCTGACCGCTTCTAAATCTGCGTCCGCGGCCGCCTGCCCCAGCATGAACTGTACAGCACATTTACAGAGTACTTAAGCCATTCGGCCAGTGTGAGGGATGGAAGGAAGGAATTCTGTGACTCGCATTCACGGCACCCGACCTCTGAGAGGACGCTGTGATCCGCGCAATTAACCCCTCAGGTGATCACAGGGTCCTCTCAGAGGTCGGGTGCCGGGAATGTTCTTAAGTCCTTGCATTGGTGGCAGTGGGCACTGCGCCCCTCCCTCCCCCTCTCCCCAGTATTAATCATTGGAGGCCACAGGGTCGTTCCCCATCATTGGTGGCAGTGGGCAGTTCTGATCGGAGTCCCAGCAGTGTAATGCTGGGGCTCCGATCGGTTACCATGGCAGCCAGGAAGCTACTGAAGCCCTGGCTGCCATGGTATGTTAGTGAGCAGCATTATACTCACGTGCGCCGTGGCTGCCGGTCGCTCCTTCTCATTAGGTCTGTGTGGTGCATTGCTAATGCTATAAGCATTAGCAATGCGCCGCACAGACAGAAGGAACGCCCGGCGGCCACGGAGCACGTGAGTATAATGCTGCTCACTAACATACACTGCTGGGACTCCGATCAGAACTGCCCACTGCCACCAATGATGGGGGACGACCCTGTGGCCTCCAATGATTAATACTGGGGAAGGAAGGGGTGGCCACTGCCACCAATGATTCAATTAACGTCTCCTTGTGGCTGCCTAGCTGCCCCCATACAGTATAATGTCTCCTTGTGGCCCCAAGTGTTTTTTTTCTTCTAAATGGGCATTTATCGCGATATACATAGTTATCGCGATAAATTTCTTAATATCGTGGGAATATTTTTGATATCGTCCAACCCTACACTCCCACACAAAATCCTCCCCTCCGCCTGTAATACAATTACCTCACACTGGATTGATGTAATCACAGGCAGGAGAA
Source organism: Bufo gargarizans (assembly GCF_014858855.1). Lineage (NCBI taxonomy): Eukaryota > Metazoa > Chordata > Amphibia > Anura > Bufonidae > Bufo > Bufo gargarizans. The sequence continues at coordinate 118,503,448 of NC_058088.1, forward strand.
TACACTGTCTTCAGTCCTGGAGACAACTGAGACGCAATTTTATTATCTCTCAGGACAAAGGGACATCGCCAATACTCACAGACAATGGAACAGACCTCATTACTCAACGTATACAAAGTCCCACCCTTTACAATACAGACATTTAACATCCCAAAATGGCACGAATTAGACCAGGGGTTCAAGTTAGTACAAGTGCTTTGTGAACAAAGGAGGCCTTGGCTGATGAGAGGGCACATAATCCTGGGGCAAGAGGCTGGTAGCCAGGACCCTCCAAAACCCAGTGGAGAGGTTGGTTTCGCCACAATATTCATCTGTCAATCACATTTCTTTATGCCCAAGGGGCGTTTTTTCACATTTCTTTATGCCCAGCCACACCTCAACTGTCGTTTCCTACCGCCGCACAGCTCATACATTCACTGCGCTGGGCGGCTCTTACATTCCCCGATCCTGTCAGTTCCCGCGCATGCCCGATAGATACTTATGGGCATCGGCCTCAATCGGACCATCTGCACATGCGCCGGCACCCTCCCAAGCCTGTAATTGAATGCGCCTGCGTCCGATCTCTCCAAGGCACTCTTATCCAGCGCTTGAGACAGCTGATGTCAGAAATTCAGATGGTTAATGCGCCTGCGCCGGCCAAAAAACTTCTCGGGTGACAGGATCGGGGACTGTAAGAGCCGCCCAGCGCAGTGAATAATAATGAGCTGGGCGGCGCTAGGGACAGTTGAGGCGCGGCTGGGCACAAAGGTATGAGAAAACACCCCTTGGGCATAAAGAAATGTGATTGACAGATGAATATAACATTTTTACATAGTTTACAATGCGGACAGGGGGTACTCTTATATCATTGGAATACACTTTAATAGATCTATGATTGCATTGGATTTTTTTTAGATTTCTTGCCCATCATTATTTTTTTTGTCATACTTATCCAGTGTCTCCCTTAATTTGATGTAATAATTCTCTATTTTTGTTTTGTCATGTGAAACCAACTTTGTCTCCAAACTGATCAATCTCTGTTTGGTGCAACAACTCTGTCATGTTCAAGGAGCATTCCCATGAGGATTTTGGAGCACAGAGATAAGCCCTGTTCCCAGGTGCTCTTAAATTCAGGAGAGACCTCCCAAGCTGGAAACTTATGCACCCCGAGGCCCCTAGGAATGATACCACATCTAACATATTCCTCTAAACTCCTAACATTCCACCAAACTCTAGAAAACAATTTATGTTCTTCAGTAAGCTCACTGGTTAATGCCCTAAAGCATGGATGTCAAACTCATGGCCCTCCAGATGTTGCAAAACTACAACTCCCATCATTCCCTGATAGCTGTAGTATGCCCAGGCATGATGGGAGTTGTAGTTTTGCAACAGCTGGAGGGCCACGAGTTTGACATCCCTGCCCTAAAGTCACCACTGTCCTCCAAAATCACCTCCCTCGTGGAAAAATCGCAGCCACCTAGGAGTTCCAAGCTGCCTCCCTCTCCTTCACATGTATAGCCATAATGACAACAGACCATAAAAAATGGAAAAAATATTTGCGAGTGCCTCACCCAAGAAAACAGTAAGACAAACATGTAATTCAGGAGACGGGGGCACATCAAAATTGAAGTAAGAGTGCTGGCGCACGGTATATAGTACACAATATGGTTCAAAAAGAAAAGAAAACCGAGATGAAACCTGCACATCTAAAAATCAAACTAATTTATTTATAGCAACAGACACAAAGAGTTAAAAACATTGTGTACAATGAATCAAGGCCATGTGAATTAACCATGTACACATGCCACCCTAACTCACCGCAAAGCCGTGAACATACCCCCACATGAATAAATGTATAACAGTTTAAAATGCATAAGGATCCATCAACAAAAAATTACAAAGCTGTAATACTTATTTAGAATATCATGGTGGGGGGGAATGTGTGTTGTCAGGAAAAAAGCCCAACGCGTATCGCCAGGCTCTGCTGGCTTCCTCAGGGGTGCCTGTTCCCAAATGGCATATGAGATAATAGATATAGAGATATATATCTATCTATATCTCTCTGAAGGCATCAAAACTATGAATTAACACATGTGGAATTATAAACATAAAAAAGTGTGAAACAACTGAAAATATGTCATATTCTAGGTTCTTCAAAGTAGCCACCTTTTGCTTTGATTACTGCTTTGCACACTCTTGGCATTCTCTTGATGAGCTTCAAGAGGTAGTCACCTGAAATGATCTTCCAACAGTCTTGAATGAGTTCCCAGAGATGCTTAGCACTTGTTGGCCCTTTTGCCTTCACTCTGCGGTCCAGCTCACCCCAAACCATCTTGATTGGGTTCAGGTCTGGTGACTGTGGAGGCCAGGTCATCTGGCGCAGCACCCCATCACTCTCCTTCATGGTCAAATAGCCCTTACACAGCCTGGATATATATAATGATAAACTCCACAGCACATACAGAAGTAGAAAAAGTTACAAAAATGTTTATTCACCAGACATACAGCAACGTTTCAATCCTCTCAGTGGGATCTTTCTCATCACCATTTGCTTGAGAAAGATCCCACTGAGAGGATTGAAACGTTGCTGTATGTCTGGTGAATAAACATTTTTTGTAACTTTCTACTTCTGGATGGGCTGTAGAGTTTACTTACAAAAATTGATAAAGTGGGTGGATCACCCCCACAGCCGCTGGCACCCTACTACATCGATTTTTTTGCGCTTGCGCGTGCATATATTTATATATATATATATATATATATATATATTTATTCATATACACACACTGTTAAGGGAAATATGGCTTTCAGCCAGAACCTCATCCTGATGACCACACAAATATGCCTAATAATTGGACCCAGTGGTATTCACCCATTCAGTATGGCCAGTAGCATTGTGTCCCTTGTTAGCATATCTAAGGCAGTTGAACAACATCCTCTTGACCAAGAGATGGGGGGAGATATTTGGGTGGTCACAGGGTGGAGTCGATGGTGGGGGGCTGGGACACAGGAAGATATAGGTGTAAGTTGGGAGTTGGGCTGGGACTCTTCCTGCCACCCACTGGAACAACAGCATTTCAGGAGCAAGCTAAGTTATACGTGTGCGTATGTGGGCATGTATACAAGTATAATATCCCAGTAGACTTTATATGTGTACATATAGATATTTGTAGTCGGCAATTGTATTACCAATAGATTATATATTCTGTTTAAGCAGGAGTCTCTATATGTACATACACTAATGGTCAGGTACTGGTTGCGAGTTGGTTAGAAAATTAGATCCAGTAGACTGTATATTGGTGGACTCTGGATATACTGTATATACATACACATTAGCCACATTTGCTTAGCATCCACGGTGGGCAGGAACTGAGGTGGCTGTGTGTGGTGTGTCCTCTATGTATTGTGTTATCTGTATCTCTATGTATTATGTCCATTGTTTTGTCATCTTTATGTTATCAGTAAACAATTTTTATATATAAGTATCTGCAAGGGTTGTGTGTTGCTCCTGGGGTATATGAAGGACTGGAAGAGGTGTAATTATACACAGGATATCCGGGTTGTAAGGGAAACAAGTGCAACATGCTAGGAATAGAATAGAAGGGATGGAAAACAGATATATATATATATATATATATATACACATACACACACATACACACACAGTAATTGATAATAATCATTTTACCCTGTGTCATGGGCGTTCACATGGAGCATGAGGGCGGAAACAGACGGCGACCGGAAGTGACGTCCGCCCATGTGCGCGACTGAGCCAGCGCATCCTTCGTTCCAAACAGCGGAAACAGCAGAGAGCGCAGGCCCAGAAGACATACACTGCGTGCCACATACCAGAGATCATATGGCACGCAGTGTATGTCTTCTGGGCCTACGCTCTCTGCTGACAATTGACATATATACGCAATACCTTAAATCCAAAAGGCTCAAGCCCACAGAAGAAAAAAATAAATAAAAGAGAATTGTTAATACAAATCCATTTCCATCTGCTAAATAGTAAAAAAAATAAAAATATAGAGTCAGGGTGGCATGTGTACATGGTTAATTCACATGGCCTTGATTCATTGTATACAATGTTTTTAACTCTCTTTGTTGTGTCTGTTGCTATAAATACATTTGTTAATTTTTAGATGTGCGGCTTTCATCTCTGCATTCTTTTCTTTTTGAACCATATTGTGTACTATATACCGTGCGCCAGCACTCTTACTTAAATTTTGATGTGCCCCCGTCTTCTGAATTACGAGTTTATGGTCTACGGTATCAAACGCTGTAGAGATCCAGCAGAATCAATAGTCAACATTTCTTTTTGCTAATAAAAGTTAACCTGTTATCTGTCCAATGACTTGGGTCTGAATCCTTCCAAGCAAGCCACAGAAAAAGCTGTCAAAATTTTTTATTTACGTATTTATTTTTTACCAGTTTTCCTTTTGATACTTCCACTGTGTACACCTCATCTACTGGGGCACCACAGAGTGACCGCGGCTGCAACCTGGAACAAGCCGGTGTGCTGGTCGGCGAACTATAATTACCAGCAAGGCTCTCTACAGTGGTTGTGACCCCTCATAACCACAGATGGTAAGAGTACCCTAACCTTTATCAAACCACTCTGTACAAAGTGACACCGCACATGTGGCGTGCCTCCCTCTTCTTGTTATATAGATCATGTTCCGTGATCATGTTTTTGGAGGAAAGAGCCTTAACCCTGGGTTCACACCTGAGCGTTTTACAGCGCGTTCAAACGCGCTGTAAAACGCTTAAGACATGAAAACCAATGCTTCCCTATGGGAAGGGTTCACACCTGGGCGTTTTACAGCGCGTACGAACGCGCTGTAAAACGCCCGACGCTCAAACAAGTACTTGAGCTTCTTTGGGGCGTTTTGACGCGCGTTTGTGGCAATAGGACACTGCAGTCAATGACACAAACGCGCGTTTACTATTACAAAAAACGCGCATAAAAACGCGCGACAAAAACGCGCGTTTGAGGAACGCTCAGGTGTGAACCCAGGGTAAGATCTTTAAAAACACACACACACTGAACAACCTACCTCCCCCATCATGTACTTCAGGGCACACTTTGCTTCCATGAGGTTAGTGATCGTTTCCCATCTCTGTTTCACCCGCTCTTCCTCGCTGTCTGCATCTAACAGCTTTTGTTGGAGATCAGCTATCTGAGCACTCCTATAAGAAAGGCAACATTTCCAGGTAATTTAAATGTTAAATACATTTTATTTATTTTTAATTCCAAAGCAGGAAAAACTTACCTGAGTTCCATTTCAGTCTCCAAACTGTCAATCTGCTTTGTGACTGAGGCCTCCTCTTCCATATTCTCAAGTTCAGCCACTGTGTATGTCCGCCTCTTAAATAAGACAGAGGACCAAGTTTACTCATTTGTTCAAAAAGCTCAAGCAAATATGTTCTCCCTCTTGACCCCAGGCCATGGCTGCGGGTCTAACGGTCGACCTTCCCCCCTCAACAAGACTGCTTTTCTGTAAACGTGTTATTTCATGAAAATCAAAGCATTACCAAGTAGTTGCAAATTGAAAAAATAAGGACAACAGCAAATTGTACTTACGCGGATTTTAGCAGGTATGCGCTCCCCAGCATCTTTTGTCTGCTTCAGTTGCGCTATATCATGCGCTAGAATCTTTCTGTCTTCAAGGAGATCATTAAGATGCCTCTGCGCTTCCTCCGTACTCACAAGGACTTCCACCTCATTGGCCAGCCAACTCTAAACAAAACACAAACCATAATTACCAGTAAACCAAAGTCTCGGCCTCCAGCAGAATTAAATTGTAACCGTATCGAATAACCTCAAGATGCCGGACTTACCCATTTCCACTACATCCCCTATAAGTCCTGAATGGATGTTATTGTCCAAGTGCTGCAAACTGCACCCATCTCCCAAAAATACACAGGGACACTGTGGACATTATTGATCAAACCGATGTAAAGTAGAACTGGCTTTGTCCATAGCAACCAATCAGATCCCAACTTTCATTTTGGACAGCTCCCTTGGAAAATGAAAGGAGGAATCCGATTGGTTATTATAGGCAACTAAACCAGTTCTACTTTACACCAGTTTGATAAATGAACCCCTTTATTCCTAGATTTACTCATTTAGAATAATGCAGCTAACTAAAATGAAAATGGTCTTTGTATAGTTACCAGAAAACTGTTGCAATTACACTGAAATAAACCTAAAAAGCCCTATACGCGCTACACAAGGTTTGTGGGGCTCTTGCTAAACTTTGAAAAAGTGAAAATAAAAAAAAAAGACACGTCAATCACCATAACTACACAGGAGAAAAAATACAAGCGGCAAAACATTCCACAGCATGCAGGCCCATTACATGGCAGCCGGTGTACATGACACCCTTAGGCACAGAACCTGTCCGGCACGTCTTCTAGGAGAGAAAAGCTGTATACACAGGGCAAGAAGGGGAAATTACTACAGATTTGCACCTCAGTATGAAGTGGTAATAGAGGTACAGAAGAGGTCCAAGGCGCAGTGGTGTGCATGAAGACTGAACTGTTGAGGCCCATTTCAAATACCTTGACTCTTGCGGACGCGCCCTCCATGCCTCTGTTCTTACTGTCTTTACGCTTATCCATAGCTTCCTTCTGTCTCAGTAGAGCTTCTTTCAATCTCTTGTTTGCAGTTGCTGCCTGAAAGGAGCATTGAAGTATATTATATACATCATCAATTTATACTGCAGACGTCATTAGTGAAGAAAGACAGTAACAAAATACTTACCTCTTCTGTTTTCCTACGTAGCACACTGGCTTGCTTCTGGAAATCTCTTTCCAATTTCAGTAGTTCGTATTGTCTCTTACGATCCTAAACAATATCAATTCGGAAGGCTTAGCAAAAAGAATAGAGACCCCTGGCATAACTTATGTCCCCCCAACTTACTTTCTCCTTAAGCTGAATCACTTCCTTAGTTTTCTGTTGTTTAAAAGAACGGAACTTCTCAGAATCTTCCTTCATCTGCCTCATAAGCTGTACTCTCTGAGATTTCATTGCCTACAGAAAACAAGCATATGAACATTACAAGATCCACCATCAAGACGCAGTTGTATATTCCAGTTGCATAAAAGTACCCCTTTATAACTATGAATTCATTATTCTATCCTTGTCAAAGGGGTTTGTCCCTACACAATCTGACACCGTCCACACTGACCGGACAGTTTCAAGTTATGCAGGGACACATCCAAACTGGTAACGCCCAGATGTCAATCAAGTTTCTTGAGGAATAACAGCGGAACGACTGCACAGAACTGTAAGAAAAGCTGTCCAGAATAGTTATTTCTCGAAGAACAGAAGTATTTACTAAACAAGTCATCAGAGCCGACTCCTGATCTTTTAACCACCTCCTGACCGCCTAATGCAGGGATGCGTCCTGCGGGCTGCAGGGTTATTCCTCCTGCACGGATCTACGCTTCATCTCGTGAGACGATGCGCATATTTGGCCCGCACATGTGCAGTGCGGGTCTGCAAAAGGCGCACAAGGAGTTGGTCACCAGCCTGCCAGCCAATGATCACCGCTGGCAGGTTGGTGACTTAAAATAACGAACCATAAGCCATATAACACATTATATTTATAAATATAATGTGTTAAATGGCTTCTGTGCTCTCTGCTGGTTCTTTTCGTCGGTTGGTCCCAGCAGAGGAGCACAGATCACTGTAAGTACACAAGACAACACATTTAGCCCCAGATCTCTCTCCCCCCCCCCCCCAATTAACCCCTTGATCACCCCTGTCAATCACTAGTGAAAGGGAAAAAAGTGATCAGTGTAAACTGTCACTTTTTTCACCAATATTGACTGTTAGGTTTAGGTTAGTTTAGGCCCCTTTGGTATGTAGATCGCGCCCAGCCCACCGCACTCACTGATTCGCGTATCGCAGCGAATTGCTAATCAGCATTGGTACTTTTATAGTATCTGTAAGTGATCAGAACTGATCAGTCAGATCTATAATAGTATTAGTGTCACCTTAGCTCGCCCTACACCCAAAACGCCGCGTTTGCCCGATCAGGCCTGATCGGTCACCCACATGTGCGTTCACCCACGCCAGTCCCGCCACAGTGACAATTAAAATTTTTTATCACTGCACAATCACTACACAAGCGCTGATTTTTTATCAATCGCAGCGGCTTCCTGTACTTCGCTAGCCTCCCATTCGTAAGACAGGCTTGCTTTTTTTCTTGGGTAGTCTCAGGGAATACCCCCTAAATTTAGTTGACAAAATGGCAAGTAAGGGGTATTCTTCTGAAGAGGCCTACAGGTTTCTGACCCAGTCGGATGAGGAATGGGAACCCTCATCTGACAAATCCAGCGGGTCAGAATACGAACCTGTAGAAAGCAGTGGCTCTCTGACCCAAAGTTCGGACGATGAGGTTGAGGTCCCTGATACCACCAGGCGTACCCGGCCCAGTGTTGCTAGACCACAGGATCCGCTTCAAGGGCAGCAGAGTGGGGCTGGCGCTGTTGGGTTACGTGGTGAGGCATACACCAGCAGCGCAGCCCATCCTGGACCTAGTACCAGCACTGCCGTAGAACATTGTGAAGTAGCGAGCACTAGAAGGGCAGTTGAAGCTGGTACGGTGGCATGTGCAGTAGTTCCCACGTCGCAGCCACCGCACAGACGGGCCCGTAGAGCCCCTAGAGTCCCTGAGGTGCTGGCAAACCCCGATTGGCAGCCCCAATCTTCAGCTCCCCCTTTCACCGCCCAGTCTGAAGTTCGGGTTGAGACAGCTCAGGTTTTTTGAGCTGTTCCTCACTGCGGAGTTAATGTTAATAAATTTATTGCATTGCTGTCTGTTTTTTTTGTTTTGTTTTTTTAACCTTCTAGGTGGACCAAGCGATCAACCAGCTGCAGCACTGATGTGCATTCTGACAGAAGCATTGAGCTGCTGTCAGATTACACAAAAGTCGGTGTATGTGGCGCTGCAAGATGAGATAGTTTGCCAGGGCATACGGCCTGAGTGGGTTTGGATGTTGGGCAGAGCTTTTATGTCCTGGCAGACGCCTTTCCCCTCTTTTTTTGCACAATTTTTGGCAGAGATTTTTTCATCCACATTGATCGATGTGAATGAAGAAATCTGTGCTGTTCATTTCTTTCAGCCCAGAGGCTGAACGAGAAAAAAACAAAAAAAAACAAACAAACACTCATTACCCGTATGCTCAATATAAGGAGAATAGCAGAAACTCCTAATGCTGGCCATACATGTAATGATTGTGGAGACCCTCAAATGCCAGGACAGTACAAACACCCCACAAATGACCCCATTTTGGAAAGAAGACACCCCAAGGTATTCGCTGAGGGGCATATTGAGTCCATGAAAGATTGAACTTTTTGTCCCAAGTTAGCGGAAAGGGAGACTTTGAGAAAAATCAAAATCAATTTCCGCTAACTTGTGCCAAAAAAATAAAAAAAATAAAAATCTATGAACTCGCCATGCCCCTCACGGAATACCTTGGGGTGTCTTCTTTCCAAAATGGGGTCACATGTGGGGTATTTATACTGCCCTGGCATTTTAGGGGCCCTAAAGTGTGAGAAGAAGTCTTGAATCCAAATGTCAAAAAAAAATAAAAAAAATAATATAAGTGTCACATGTGGTTTCGCCGCTATTTCTCTCACCCAGCATGGGTATATGTAAAAATACACCCCAAAACACATTGCCCAACTTCTGAGTACAGTGATACCACATGTGTGACACTTTTTTGCAGCCAAGGTGCACAAATTCCAATGAGTACTTTTAGGATTTCACAGGGCATTTTTACGCATTTGGATTCCAAACTACTTCTCACGCTTTAGGGCCCCTAAAATGCAAGGGCAGTATAAATACCCCAAGTGACACCATTTTAGAAATAACACACCCCAAGGTATTTCGTGAGGGGTATGGTGAGTTCATGTAAAAGTTAGTGGCATATGAGACTTTGTAAGAGAAAATATTTCCGCTAACTTGTGACAAAAAAAAAAAACTTCCATGAACACACTATGCCCATCAGCAAATACCTTGGGGTGTCTACTTTCCGAAATGGGGTCATTTGTGGGTTGTTTCTACTGTCTGGGCATTGTAGAACCTCAGGAAACATGACAGGTGCTCAGAAAGTCAGAGCTGCTTCAAAAAGCGGAAATTCACATTTTTGTACCATAGTTTGTAAACGCTATAACTTTTGCCCAAACCAATAAATATACACTTATTCCCTTTTTTTTTTAATCAAAGACACGTAGAACAATAAATTTAGAGAAAAATTTATATAGAAATGTTGTTCTATTACAAAAATTTTACAACCGAAAGTGAAAAAACGAGATTTTTGTATAACTTACCAGTAAAATCTCTTTCTCGCTCTTTCCTTGGGGGACACAGAAGACCTTGGGTATAGCTCATCTCCATAGGAGGCGTGACACTAAGTGAAAACTGTTAAGCCCCTCCTCCACAGCTATACCCTCAGCCTGGAGAGAGAGGCTGCCAGTTGCGTGTCCAAGTAGTGAAAAAAAGGCAAAGTCCAAAAGTGGAACCAACAAGCCAACTACCCAACGGGTAAAACAACTCGGAAACCGTGTAGAGAAAAAACAAAGAATGGGTGGGTGCTGTGTCCCCCAAGGAAAGAGCGAGAAAGAGATTTTACTGGTAAGTTATACAAAAATCTCGTTTTCTCGCCCAGTTTCCTTGGGGGACACAGAAGACCTTGGGACGTTCAAAAGCAGTCCAAAAGGGGGAGGGACCACAGCACCAAGGCGAATCACCCGAAGGCATCAAGAAACCGCCGCCCGCAGACCAGGCGGCCCAAGGCAGCATCTGCCGAAGCCAGAGTATGCACCCTGTAGAACGCTGTAAGGCAGACCAGTGACCGCCGCGCACAGACGCATGGCCGAAACCAAATGCCACCGGCCCAGGAGGCACCGACCGCTCCGGTGAAACGAACGGTGACACCAAAAGCAGAACCCTGCCCTTGGTGCGGTAACCACAGCAACAACCACTGTGAGAAAGCGGAGGAAAGCCACCCCGGAGGCCACCAACCCGTTGCGCGGACCTCCTGGAAAACCAAGAGACCGAACGTCGACAAGAGTCGGAGATCTCCAAGTAAAAACCGCAAGGCCCAAACAACTCCCAAATCGGTGAAGTGTCCGTTCCCGGGGGTGGGAAGGGGAGGACAAAAGCCCCGTTAAAATAAAAGACAAACACCACCTTCAGAAGGAAGGAAGAGACGGGATGGAGAACAGCCCTGTCCCGAGGAAAGAGAAGGCTCGGAACAAGAAGGGCCGCCACCCAGGCACCCGCCAGAGACACGACGGCTACGGAAACATAACCGTACAGGACAGAAGGAGTAGAGAGAACTCCTGTAACGGCTCCAAGGGAAAGATTGGAGCGCCAAGAGCCCAGTATGCAATGCCCAGGGCGGTACCCAGGGGCAGTACGAGGGAACCCCAAAGCCGCTCCACGGAAAAGGGCCCTGACAGGCCCAGAGGGCCGGGGAACGCCGAAAGGGGAAGGACAGCGCTGACACTTGACACTTCAAGCAACAGAGTTCCAGTCCCAGATCCAGGTCGGACTGGAGAAAGACAGAACCATGGAGAGAGAAAGGCAGAGTGGGGGAACGCCCAGCTTCCCACAGAACCCCCGGTAAAACCCCTAAGTCCTACAACAGATCCTGGACAAAACACGGCCAGGAGCGAACACTAGCGAGCCCGCTAGAGTCGCCTGGGCAAGCGGGTGAAACCCAATGTGAACAGGCGCAGACCAGTAACACCGGCAGAACGGTCGGCAAAACTGGTCCCGTCGGCCCCCGAGCAACGTAGTCCTGTAACCACCCGGAGTGGGGGAGCAGAAGGACAGACGGAAGGAACCGAAGGGTCCGCCCAGCAACCGCCAGGACAAGACAGGCTAAAGTCCATGCTGATGTAGCCACCACAGGAAGACGTCCTACAGTCCCGGTGTGGGAGATCTAATGACAATCTCGACTGAATGGGGGTCCTCCCAAGTTACAGCCAGAGTGAACAAGGGAGACAGCACGAGGCCAAGAGGAACATCAGAACCATCCACATGAACAACCAAGCTCTCCCCAGAGGGGAGGGCAGCGAAGGAACAGCCACTGAAGCGCGGCCGGGCAAAAGCCACATCGGAGGGAGCCGAGCCAAACCGAGTGGGAGCCAAGCAGAGCCGGCGAAAAAAGGCAGTCGAGACAGAGGCCGGCATAACACCCTACAACTGAAAGGAGGAGTGGGCAACAGGGAAGCCATAGGACAGCTCAAAGGCAGAACCCCGCTCACCGAGACGCCCGGTTCACTGCCACGCAGAAGGCGAGTACCCTGAAGAACCCAAGGTGGAGGTCCTACGGACCTGGGTAAGTGAGCACCCAAGAGCAGCTGGGTGACCATCCCGAGAAAAGCGGCCCGAACCCGGTAGCGGACCAGCCTAAAGCGCAGAGGGGGCGCCAAAAGAAAAAACTCATACTGCACGACACCCGAAGAGGAGGAAAAAACAGTAGCAGGCGAGGGAACAGCAGTCCCGCCAGAGCTAACGCAGAAATCGAGTGGCACTGCAAACGGCACTCTCGACCCAGTGACCACTTGCGCCGGGAAGCGAGTGCACGGGAGAACGAAAGGGTACGTATCAAAGAACCACGAACACTCCCCAGGTGGAAAGGCCAACGGACATGGTGGATGCCGAAACAACGGGACCACAATATACAGGCCAAACCAGAAAAACGAGCACCACCCAGCTCGGCGAAGTAGAGAGCAAGTAGAGCCCATCTACTCATATCTAAAGAATACACCTTTGAATACAGCGGCATACTTGTAATGCTTGTATGACAGCACCCAAGGGTTATACAGGTGGACAGAATGATCTCTTTAGAGAAGAGTGCAAGGCCCGTGACAGCACCACATCCCAAGAGAAAAAAGGGTATGTCGCAGGAGGAAGTGAGGCATACGTACGAACAGCCCCGCAAGCAGTGAGAAGGCCAACCCACCTATGGGAGGAGAAGGCATACACGGCCCAAACAACGGACAGAGCGCACCAGAAAATTCCGCTCACTGCAAAAAAATAGTCACCCAGTGAAGGGGATCAGCCACAGAGCCCAACAGTATCAACGGAAGTGCAAAATGCAACCTGAAAGGGAGTGATGCACAAGATATCAGTATGGCATGCGATGGGAACGCAGGCAGGCCCCCCAGAAAAGGGGGAAATGCACCTGGCAACACTGCAGCTGGTAAGAATGCAAAGGCCCGTCCCAAAGGGGGGTTGCCCAAGGCCAGTAACAACTTCAGAGAAGTAGAACATACCATAGTTCGCCCAGAAGGTGACTAATCACATGGCCGCACAGTACCCAGCGGGAACGCAGGAGGTCCGCCCAGAGAAAGGGGGACATGCACGGGGTTATCTTACCATAAAGCGAGTGCGCAATAACCCACCTAACACCGAATACTGTGAGAGTGCAACTACTCCACAACGAAGGAGAACAAGCAAGAATCCCGCACAGCATTTCAAGGACAGCCATGGGTCACGTGAGGGTGCAAATTCTTGCCCATGGATGAGGTGGGCCGTGTATGGCCCGCAACATATCCGGCGAAAGAGCAGTATTCCACCCAGAAAGGGGCGGGTAATGCACACGGCCGTCATCGCATCCAGCAAAAATGCAAGCACCCCGCCAAGGATGCGGGACATGCACATGGCCAGCAACGCACTGGCGAGAAAACAACCACAGTCAGTGGCGTTGTGCATATGCCGCCTGAGGAAAGGATACATGCTCATTGCTGGCAGCGATTCCAGTGAGTGCAGCACACCACCCAAGGAAGGTGTCGTGCACATGGCCGGCAGCGAATCCAGTGATAGTGCAGCAAACCACCTATGGAAGGAGTTCATGCACATGGCCGGCAGCAGATCCAGAGAGAGTGCAGCATTCCGCCTATGGACGGAGGTCATGCGTATGGCCGGCAGCGAATCCAGAAAGTGCAGCATTCCGCCTATGGAAGGAGGCAATGCACATGGCCGGCTCATGCATATGGCCGGCAGCGAATCCAGCGAGAGTGCAGCGTTCTGCCCATGGACGGAGATCATGCATATGGCCGGCAGCGAATCCAGAGAGAGGGAGCGCAGCAGCCCTCCTTTGGACGGAGGTCATGCGTATGACCAGCAGCGAAGCCAGAGAGAGTGCAACATTCCACCTATGGAAGGAGGTCATGCATAAGGCCGTAGCGAACCCAGCGAGAGTACAGCATTCCGCCTATGGAAGGAGGTCATGCATATGGCCGTAGCGAACCCAGCGAGAGTGCAGCGTTCCGCCTACGGAAGGAGGTCATGCATATGGCCGTAGCGAATCCAGCGAGAGTGCAGCGTCCCGTCTATGGAAGGGGGTCACGCATATGGCCGTAGCAAACCCAGCGAGAGTGCAGCGTTCCGCCTATGGAAGGGGGTCGTGCACATGGTCAGCATCGTATGCGGTAAAAGGGCAGTATTCCGCCTACAGAAGGGGGTCATGCACAAGGCCAGCCCGCAGCCAGAGAGAGTGCAGTATGCCGCCTATAATGGGGGGTCATGCACATGGCCAGTACCGTGACTGGAGAAGGCGACTAATTCTGCCTATAGAAAAGGGCGGCCTGCACCTGGCCAGCGCCGTATCCCAGGAGAGGGCAAGGGTCCGCCTAGAAGGGGAACATGTATACCTGGCCAGTGCCACGGAGCGCAACATGCCGCCTATGGAATAGGGGCAGGCATACGGCCAGCGCTCTAAGGTCAGGCTGCAGCATCCTGCGCAGCCAACAAAAAAATACAGATACCTCATATATATATATACACACATACTGTTAATTCTTTTTTTTTTTTTTTTTTATTTATTATTCTAAAACACAGCCTCTTTGAGGCAGGAAGGGGCCACCATATAAGGGCACAGCCTCTTTGAGAGGCTAGCCATCCTAGGGTCTCCTCCAGATGGGAGCCGTCGGCATCCAAGAGGTTAACAGGGATCCGACCTGAGAGCGGTGCAGCGATGCCCTGGGGGCGGGGGGACCTCCGGCGGGAAGAATTCGCGCCTGGAGAGTGCCCGCCCCCTCCAATCGAGGCCGGAAATTTGCGGCCTACTAGGCCGCGAAGCCGGGGCCTAAATTTTCGCGGCCGCGAAGCCGGGGCCTAAATTTTCGCGGCCGCGAAGCCGGGGCCTAAATTTTCGCGGTGCCCGGAGGTACCGGCAAGGACCTGGAGGGAGCGGAGCGGCGCGTGCATAATACCGGCCGCGGGAGCCCACCCCGCGGGCCGGAACAGTCAGGGGGCCCGGGAAGGAGCTGGAAAGAATCTGTCTGCGGCGCCCGGCCGACCGGAAAGACAGCCTCTGAGAGCAGCAGTGGTCGCCAGGGTCTGCTGGGACACCGCACCAGTCATGCCGGCCGCGGGTGCCCACCCCGCGGACCGGAAACAAGGGCCCTACGCTGCAGCCGTCAGGAGAGGGCCTCTGGCCCTGAGCAGCGCACCGGTAAGGCGATAGGGTGGGGGGGGGGGGAACCCTGTGACCGGGTGCCCGTATAGAGGCAGCTCCCTGGGCGGCATGATAGGGACGCCAGCATAACCCCTCAGTGGGCACCTATTGTGGAGGGGAGGAGAGGGAGCTAATAAAACAAGCTAGGATGGGGCCAGCCTAGGACCAGCAGGGACCAATATGGGGGTCAGTCACGCAGGAGACCTGGGTGGGGGGAGGGGGTCGTAGGGCTGGAGAAGCCACTCTCTCACCACAGCCGTCTTCACCCTCGGTCCGTTCCAGCAGGGTCGCCCCTTCAGCTACTGGCACCGTAGTGGCAGGACGCTGGAAGAGGGGCTTGGCGTGCGGGCGACCCTTGCGCTGGCGGGATGCAGGGGAGCTGGGCTGCCCTGGTCCACCTTGCCTTCTGTGGGGGAGGCAGCAGTGCGGATGACCGGCACTGGCGCAGCTCAACCCCGGGAGAAACAGAGAGGTCTAGTGCGACTCTGTTGTCCCGTAATGTCTGGAACAAAAAGAAAAGAAAAAGTAAAAATCTAAATTAAAAACAAGGAGAAAACAGCCCTGCAGTAGCAGGGAGTGTCTTGCCTCCTTGGACACTAAGCAAAAACTGGCAGCCTCTCTCTCCAGGCTGAGGGTATAGCTGTGGAGGAGGGGCTTAACAGTTTTCACTTAGTGTCACGCCTCCTATGGAGATGAGCTATACCCAAGGTCTTCTGTGTCCCCCAAGGAAACTGGGCGAGAAATGTCTTTTTTGGCAAAAGTTTTGATCAATTTCGATTATCAAAAAAAGTAAAAATGTCAGCAGCAATGAAATACCACCAAATGAAAGCTCTATTAGTGAGAAGAAAAGGAGGTAAAATTATTTTGGGTGGTAAGTTGCATGACCGAGCAATAAACAGTAAAAGAAGTGTAGTGCAGAGTTGTAAAAAGTGGTCTGGTCATTAAGGGGGTTTAAGCTAGGGGAGCTGAGGTGGTTAAGTGGTGGGCCCCTCTGGGACTTAGATGGCATATCACTAGGATATGCCATCAATGTCACATAGGGGCAGGTCCCACCACTGGGACCACTCCCATCTCCAGATTTGGGCCCCCAAAGTGAAGTATAACACTGCACGCTTCAGTGGTGTGCTCTCCAATGATCACTCATGAAGTTCCGAAAATACCAGTGTGAGCAAGCTTGGATGTTTTTTGAACGGTGGGTGGTTGTGCATGCGCAGCTGCTCTCCACTCACTTTGCGGGCTAAACTCTGCAGATGGGCGTGGATCCCAGAGATGGAACAAGCCTGTTTGTGACACCATTGGAATATCGTTGCAATATGCCATCAATGTCCCAGATGGAATAACTACTTTAAATCCTACTAAGGATGCTTACTATTTACATGCTCTCAATGGCAATTCTATCTTCAGATTAAGTCCTAAGTAATGAGACATACAGACAAGATTGTCAGATATACACATGTGATTATGAAATATCTAAGCGATTACAATATCAGAGGGAACTAGCCTGGAAACAAGAGGAGATACGGTTGGGCATGGTGATATACAGGTTGCATATGGTATTCTGCAGCACCGTTGCCCACAGATGTTGGAGCCAGGCCTGTAGATCCTGCACACTCATAGGTTTCTGAAGCTGGCATACCAGCTGGTCACACAAATGCTCAATTGGCAAAAAATCTGGTGATAAGACAGGCCAAGGAAGTGTTGCTATCTGGCCGAGACAGTCTTGGGAAACCTTTGCTGTGTGTGCGCATTATCCTGATGAAAAATGCCGGTTGGAAGCCCTGCCATGAGAGGCAACATGTGGCCACGGGATGTTAGTGTCCCTCGTTTCACTACTAGAAGTGACTGTCATATGCGATAGCTCCCTACATCACCACACGAACAGTTGGGGCAGTATGTTGCCCCACAGAAAAGGCAGGATTGAAGCGCTCACCAACAGCCTCTATACCCAATCCAAACCATCGGTAGATGACAAACAGAACATGGCTTCGCTGTTAGAGAGAATACCGTTATGGACAGTCGCAGTCCAGGTTTCTGGTTCATGACAGCACTGCAAACAAAGCCAACGGTGGCTGGCTGTTGATAGCAGGACATGTAATGGGCACAGAGACAAATTTCCTTCTAATAAGCACCAGGAAATGGCCCGGCAGAGACAGGGGTGTGTAATGAAGGTGCCACCTGTGTCTGGATGGCGGACAATGAAACTGTGGGACCTGTTCTTGCTTGTTGGCGGATCTTTATAGGTGGTCTGTCTGAGCCTGTTCAGTGAGCGTGCCCTCATAACACTTAAAAGCTGGGTCAAAACGGCCTAAGTGGCAGAAAATTTGTCTAAACCATCCTACTTTTCACAGTCTAATGATGGTCTCCCTTCTCAAAGTCTGGGCAAAATGTCTTCAAGTGCATTGTAGAGGCATGTCTAGCTGTCAACAATTTCTCACCAATACATATGCTAGCCAGAAGTAGCCTCAGTTATTTTTTATTTAATAGGCAGCAAGAAAAGCACTGTATACCCTCTTGTGGCAAGACCCAGTGTCTAATCAGACCACACTTCTGCCTAAGGCTACTTTCACACTTGCGGCAGTGTGATCCGGCGGGCAGTTCCATCGTCGGAACTGGCCGCCGGATCCGCCGATCTGCTGCTGACTGAAAGCATTTGTCAGATGGATCCGGATCCGTCCCACAAATGTATTGCAAGGACGGATCCGTCTCTCCGCTTGTCATGCGGACCGACGGATCAGTCTTGTACATTTTTTCTCATTTTTACCAATCCGCGCATGCCGGAACAACGGATCCGGCATTCCGAATACCGGATCCGACGCTAATACATTCCCATGGGAAAAAATGGTGGATCCGGCGTTCAGGCAAGCCTTCAGTTTTTTTCACCGGAGAGAAAACCGTAGCATGCTGCGATTTTTCTCTTTTGCCTGATCAGTCAAAACGACTGAACTGAAGACATCCTGATGCAAACTGAACAGATTACTCTCCATTCATAATGCATGGGGATAAAACTGATCAGTTCTTTTCCGGTATAGAGCCCCTGAGACGGAACTCTATGCCGGAAAAGAAAAACGCAAGTGTGAAAGTACCCTTATCCCCATGCATTCTGAATGGAGAGTAATCCGTTCAGTTTGCATCAGGATGTCTTCAGTTCAGTCGTTTTGACTGATCAGACAAAAGAGAAAACCGCAGCATGCTACGGTTTTATCTTCGGCGAAAAAAACTGAAGTCTTGCCTGTATTAGTGCCGGATCCAGCATTCAGAATACCGGATCAGTCGTTCCGTTCTGCGCATGCGCAGACTGAAAAAAAAGGGTGAAAAAAATAAATGCCGGATGACACCAGAAAGACTGATCCAGCATTTCAATGCATTTTTTTCGACTGATCAGGCATTTTAAAGACTGATCAGGATCCTGATCAGTCTTACTAATGCCATCAGTTAGCATACATTTTGCCTGATCCAGCAGGCAGTTCCAGCGACGGAACTGCTTGCCAGTTCTCTCTGCCGCAAGTGTGAAAATAGCCTAAGACATAACTGCATGTCAAGTTCTGCAGCAATCTGGGGTGTACAAAGAAAGTTAAAAGGGTTGCCTGAGATTTATAAGCTGTGAAATAGTCTAAAATAAAATCTTATGCTTGCCCCTTTGTCCAGTATCGGTGTAAAACATGACCACTGCGGTTTGTAAACAAGCCGCAGCAGAAAGAGGACTGGACCGGCATCAGAGAACAGCGCTGGCATAACGGGCGAGTATCAGATTATTTTATGTTAGGCCATTTCATGACTTCTCAGAGAATTTTAATTGGCTCAATCCCTAAGAGATTTCCAGACAAAAGAGGTCGGACTAAGATTTAATCTCATCACTTATCCATAGGATAGATAGTGGTCTCCCCCACCCGAATGAATTAATGATCAAGGATGTGTGCCACCACTTCATTCATCTCTATAGGACTGTCAGAGATGGTCAAGCACTGCATTCTGCTTTTCTCTGCCAGCCCCCCTACAGACGAATGGGCAGTGTGCACACTTGACCACCACTCCATTCATTCAGAGGGGTCGCAGGACCACCATTCTCATAATGAATGGCAGACAGACCCCACCAGTCCGTCACCTCTCACCTACACTATAAACAGGTGACAAGTTTAACTCTTGAACCAATCCCCTTTACAAGGTAGAGAACTACCTATAGGGTTTTCATTGCACTGCACAGAAAGATTACACCCGACTCACTTGAATTTCTTGATTGAGTTTGGAGACCGTCTTCTCAGTGGACTCTCTTAACTTCAGAAGCTTGGATTGCTCATTTAGCTTTTTCTTCAAATCTGACATCTGACCCTCTAGTTCTTGCAACCTTTTTCGCCTTCTTTCACTCAGCCTGTGAAAATTTTCATTTAGTTGTTAACCATCTTTCTTTCTACTTACACTGTCTGCTTTGAGCATTTTTGCTCCATTCAAGGTGTTCTGCTAGACCAGGGGTGCACAACCTTTTCTGGTTGTGGGGCACATTGTCAGACTGAAGGAATCCCATGGGCCGAAAATAAAAGTTAAAGGGGTATTACCAACTGATATACTGTATTTAAGGCATATTGTACATACAGTATATACCATAAATGTCTGCTTACACCTCCAAGACTCCCATCTAATGGGAGAATACATGAAAAATGCATGTGAGCAGCCACAAGACATAGACATACATGTCTGTCACCAGATGGTTGGGGGCCGCACAGAATGATATCGAGGGCCGCATGTGGCCCCCGGGCCACAGGTTGTGCACCCCTGTGCTAGACTAACCCAGGTTCTTCAGTTTACTTTATGCCCTTCACACAATATTTTAGGCACGGAACTGAGGCATACTGCTTAGCATTCAGAAAAAAAAAATTTGGGTCACCTTTTAAAAAAGACCCACTGTTCCAAAACTGCAGCTTCCACCCCCTGGATACTGATTACAGTCCATTACCATTACTTGACCACTGCAGCTAATCACTAGCGTAAACAGCCCCATATGCAAGAACGGAAGGCGACCACTGAATCACTGACCATTGAGACTGCAGCGATCATATGAAGTGGAACACAACACCATTGCTTCTGGTTCAATGGGGACAGAAGCTGCAGCACTGGGAATGGTAGGACTTTCAAAATGTGACAGATAAGTTTTAAAAAGTAAATCTACTCACTTAGCTTGATTGGTATCCTTCTTAGCTGAATGAAGTGCGAGGATTAGTTCTTCTTTTTCCTTCTGTAGAGCTCCCACTTCTGACTCCAAGGCCTTTATATTATTCTAGACACAAAACAAGAGGCTGTATTAAAAAAACAACAACATTCAACTGGAAAATTTTAACTTGTCAAAGTTGAGACTGAATGTGACAGCAGTCAAATGTGTGTCTGAAAAAGGTTTTTTCTTACATATGGCCATCTTCAGATATGGTACCGCAGTATAGCATTTCACAACACACATTATGAACACAGCCATAATGTTACTGTGCACTGAAGATGCTTACCGTGTATTCACCCTGCATAGGTTCCAGCTGGCTGTCATTATGTGCCATCTTTTTTGCCAAAGCCTCCTTCAGAACCAGCGCTTTGTTCAACTCAATCAGTTCTTTGGAAAGCTGTGCCTGTCTAAGGGCATGATGAGTGGAAAATCCATCAGAAGAACGCTTTTCTCCATTGTCCATTTTCTAAAAAAAAAAGAAATAGAAAATAAGGCCAAAACCTGAAACGTGGGCTAGAGATGATAAAATATGAAAGGTGCAGTCATCTGCAGCTTGCTGACCACTAGAGAAGGACATCTTCAATGGCACCATTGTGAATAAGTGATATGGAAATTGCGGAGTCCCACGTGCACTGATGTGAGAGGGGAGCGCTGGCTATGGAGCTGTGCAAGGGTGGATGGACACGCTACAGTGGAGCAGCTGAATGCAAAAATGAACCAGGGGGCTACCAGATGTGTGCCTAAAACAGCTCTGCATATGGGGCTCAGAAGCAAATGAATGGTTAATGCACCTCTGCTAATAAAGTTGCATCAGTAGAAAAGGATTCAAGTAGGGGTGGGCAGTATAGGCGATATGCGATATGAATTTGGGCCACGATATGCGTTACCAGAGGAGGCAGATCAGAGGCTGGGGGGGGGGGGGGGGGGTTCAGATCAGAGACTGGGAGGGAGAGGCAGATCAGAGACTGGGAGGGGGACACATGAGAGGAGACTGGCGCCATGGTCAGCAGGGAGAGTGTAAAGTCCTATAGACCCTAATAGAGCTCTATTAGGGTGAATATGACAAGAGTTCTAGCCCTTAAAGGGAACCTGTCACCTGGATTTGATGTATAGAGCTGAGGAAATGGATGGCTAGATCGCCGCTAGCACATCCGCAATACCCAGTCCCCATAGCTCTGTGTGCTTTTATTGTGTAAAAAAAAAATATATAATGATTTGATACATATGCAAATTACCCTGAGATGAGTCCTGTACATAAGATGAGTCAGGGACAGGACTCATCTCAGGTTAATTTGCATATGTATCAAATCTGTTTTTTTACACAATAAAAGCACACAGAGCTATGGGGAGTGGGCATTGCGGATGTGTTAGCGGCCATCTAGCAGCCCATGTCCTCAGCTCTATACACAAAATCCCGGTGACAGGTTTCCTTTAAGGAGGCCAATAGTTAAAAAGTAAAAAAAAAAAAAAAAAAAAGAAGTTTAAACCCCCCCCCCATATAGAAAATATATATCACATATCGCACATGCTTAAAATTATATCACAATATAGATTTTAGGCCATATCGCCCACCCCTAGATTCAAGTTCCGTATCGGAATTGCACCTCAGCTGATTGCCTTCTCCGACGAGTCAAGTTTTCTGCTTCATCGAACAAATAGATGTTAACGTGTCAGGCAAGACACAGAACAAACACCCTGCAACCAATGCTGGAAGAACACAAGCTGGTGGTGGCAGTGTTATGGTCTAGGGCAGTGATAGGCAAA
The DNA here is from genome assembly GCF_014858855.1 of Bufo gargarizans. Taxonomy (NCBI): domain Eukaryota; kingdom Metazoa; phylum Chordata; class Amphibia; order Anura; family Bufonidae; genus Bufo; species Bufo gargarizans. The sequence goes on from NC_058088.1 coordinate 118,525,886, forward strand.
CTGCGGCTCTCCAGCTTTTGCAAAACTACAACTCCCACCATGCCCTGCTGTAGGCTGAAAGCTGTAGGCAGTCTTTGCATGCTGGGAGTTGTAGTTCTGCAACAGCTGGAGAGCCGCAGTTTGCCTGTCATTGGTCTAGGGAATGTTTGTGGCATTCTCTGAGCCCATTCATCCATGTGAAAGGCACTCTAACCTTTTTTTTTTTTTTTTTCCCCATCATAAGCATCCTCCTTTATTGTTATTCAATCATGGCCAAAAGCGGATTTAAAAATCAGATTTGTTTTGTCACCTATAATATCAGCCAATAATGCTTTAATATCCCCAAATGCCAAAGTCTGACCCGAGGTTTTCTGTTCAAATTCATAGATCCATTTACTGGCCCCTGCTTATAGGGAAGGTAAACTATGCCTCAGATTTACTTTATCAGTATTCTGCCAGGGCTTATACTTCATTCCCCATCTCCCTGCTCTCAGCACTGGATAAGAGCCTGACACTGACTTATTTTGATGTTTTTCCCATATATTTATACATTCCTTCATATAGTCATAATCCCATCCTGGTTCTCCCCACTGACCATATACACACTCCTTAGCTGCCTGAATTTGTACTGGCTCAAAGGATCCTTCCCTTGGCCACATATGTGGTAATTGACTTCCTAGTTGCTCAGTCCATCCAGCTAGATCATCGCAAAAGGGATTACAAAAATATTCTCCCTCTTTTTCTGCAAGTATCTGTTGAGGAGTCAAAGTTCTTGCAGCTGCTCCAAAAATTAACACATGTTTCTCTCCCCCTCCTTGCTGGGCTGATCTTTTTGTTTATCTTCAGACTCTAGCACAGAACCATCCCCCTGCCCCTGCAAAGGGATCAGAAAGGTCAATGGGAGAAAAATGAGGGGGGGGGGGGGTATAACAGGAGGGCTTTGATTCAGGGAGACCCGATTTATCTGGCTTTCTTTCTCCCCTCACACAGACTGTGTTTAAGTAGTCTAGTCAATTGCTTTACTGTTGTCAGGGGTTCTTTAAGAGAAACTAAACCAGAAACATTAACCCATATGTTATCCCCTAACTCCCCCAAACCTAACAAATCCCCCCTTCTCCTTCTAAAGAGCTACCTTCCTTTGCTATGTCTTTACTTCCCATTTTAACCTTGACTCTAATCTTAAAATCCTTCACAGTGACTGGAGGATTCTTATATCCCTCAGCAGGTAGTGGGATATCTCCCATGTGTCCCGCTGCCAAGTCACTGTCAGTAGAGATCTGTTTAGCTTGCACTAGAAGTCTAGAAGTTCACTATAGTTAGGGGTTTTATATTATGGGGTGGGGCAGAAGGGGGAGTACAGATGGGGCTACAGTATGCTTTTGTACTTCACCATCTGTAGATGGTATACATGAAGCCTCTTGTTGCTCCCTATGTCTTTTCCATTTGTTCAGCAACTATTTATTTTTTTTTTTCCCTTTTTTTAAATCTCCATATTTTATTTATAATACAAAAATACATATCCACATGACATTTATAATATCATAAATGCTGAAATCATCCCCAACCCACCCATCCCCCCCTTCCCATCCTTGCAGGGGGAAAAAAAAAAAAAAAAAAAAATCCAAATTTATTAAACCATGTCCCACTCTTCCCACAGTCTACTCCATTTTAAATAAGCTCCTCTTTGTTTGTGCAGAATCTTCTCATAGTTTTTCACTTTCTCAATCAGAGCCAGCCAGTTGCTGCAATCTGGAGTGGAGGAGCTAAACCATAGTCTAGCGACAATAAGCCTAGCCAAGAACATAACCTTAATCAGTAATTGACGTTTTATGGGCTGATAGTTAACCTCCGATAGGTCTCCCAAGACCCATATCCTGGGAGACAGAGGAACAACCATGTTCAGTTTACAAGCCAAGGTGGTCTGGACTGATCTCCAATAACTACCCATCATTGGGCAATCCCAGAACAGATGTAGGTGGTCTGCCTCGGAGTCGCCGCAACGTGGGCAATCAGAGGAGGCCCTAAGTCCTCTTCTATATAACCACATAGGTGTCACATATATTTTGTGCAAAATGTTAAATTGTACAACAGTGTGATTGAAATTGTGTGAAACATATTTTAAACTTTCCCCTATAGTCTCCCAATCTGGGGGACCCACCTCTGAAAGTAACAAAGACCAGGACTTCTGTCCTGGAGAAAGAAGACCCATAAAAAAGTATTTCATTAAGTGTCTATAACAATATGATATTTTAATTTTCGTGGCAGTTTTCTTAATAATAAGATCGTGTAGGAATTCAGGAGTATCTATAAGAAGAAGGTGACTATTCAAAGTGCTAGAGAGTGCAGACCTCAATTGGAAATATGCATACCAAGCCACCTCGCCCAAATCTGCCCTCTGCCCTCTGCCCTATTTCCATTGAGGACAGAATTTGTCCGCCACTAACCACCTGATGTAAATACTGAACTTTCTTCGTCCTCCAATACTGGCAGCACTTCAAGTCCCTTAAATTCACAAGCTTTAGATTATGCCACAATGGGGTGCAAATAAGTGATGCCTTAACTCCACACCAGCTCCTGATGACCCGCCAGGTCTTTGTAGCCATTCTGCAAAAAAGTGTATACCCGGTCTGTATATTTAGTAGGTAATCGGACTCCAATACAGTAAAAAAATCCGTAAAGCCTGAGTCTTTCACTACTTTGTTGCAGAAATGGCTATTTTCCCAGTCGCTAAAAAGGCAAAGCTGAGAGGCCATGAAGTAACCCCTGAAGTAAGGGAGGTTAAGACCTCCCTGACTATAGGGCATAGAGAAGTAGAGCGCCTTCAGTCTGACACGCTTCCTCCCCCATAGTAGATCGTTAAGCATCCGCTCAATTAGTCTAAAGTACTTATCTGCGATCCATACAGGCGAGTTGCGCAGGACATAAAGAACCTGGGGCAGCACTACCATTTTTATTAAAGAAATTCTATCAGCTCTTGTGTGCAGAATTTTTTGCCATATCTTGGATTTAACCCTCAGCTTTATCACTTGGGGAATCAAGTTAAGTTGTAGATATTCCAAAGGTTTGGCAGAAACTGAGATCCCCAGGTACTTTATTGATTCAGAGACAGTTAACTGATTATCCCAATTACCTCGCAGCTCGTCTATAGGAAGGAGAGCAGTCTTCTCCCAATTGATCTCCAGGCCAGACGGAGCAGAAAAAGAACCAACCAAATCCATTATGCGAGGGAGAGTAGTTTCTGTTTGCTGAAGAAAAACCAAGATATCATCTGCGTAGAGGGATACACGGTCATGTTTCCCCATTAAACCAAAGCCAGCCACCTGCGGATCCTGTCTTATGCTGGCTGCTAAAGGTTCAATATAAATATTAAAAAGAAGGGGTGAAAGAGGACAGCCTTGACGGGTGCCTCTTCCTAGGGAAAAGCTCTCTGTGATCGTATCATTAATCCTGATCCTAGCAGCTGGGGAACTATATAATAGCTGAACCATCGCCATAAATCTAGGGCCAAAGCCCATTTTTTTCATTACCGCCCAGAGAAAAGTCCACTCCACCCTGTCGAAGGCTTTGGTGGCATCCAGCGACAGGATGGAGCGGGCCCCACACCCCGGAGACTGAATGTTCATAAATAGCCTATGCAAATTATGGTGAGTGCCCCTTTTTGGCATAAAGCCATTTTGATCTGAGTGAATAATAGTTGATATAACCTGTGAAAGCCTCCTAGCCAAAACTTTAGATAATAGCTTAGCATCTGTGTTTAGTAACGAGATTGGTCTATAGGAGCTCATTTCTATCGGATCCTTATCCTTTTTGGGAATTAAAACAATAAGAGCCTCCATCATAGTGCATGGTAAGTTTCCTCCCTGTATTGCCTGAGAAAAGACCTCTAATAGTTGAGGGAGAATCACATCGCTATACTTGCGGTAAACCTCATATGGAAGGCCATCCATCCCCGGCGACGAGTTCCCCGTGACAGATCCCAAAGCCTCCTGAAGTTCCGAAAGGGATAACTCCTCTTCCAGATGTTCTATTTGGGCTTCGTTTAAAGCAGGAAGTGAGATCCTCTCGAGGAACCGCGTCGCTAGGTCGGGCGGCAGGCCAGAAGAGGGACTATATATCTGGGTAAAATATTGTAGGAAGGTGTCCCTAATTCCTTCTGAATCTGTTATAATTTCCCCCGCTGTATTGCGGATCGAAACAATAGACTGATTTTTCTTGCCTTGTTGTGAAATTATCCTAGCCAGCAGCCTGCCAGGACGTCCAGACTCCGAAAAATATTTTAAACCCTTGAAAAATACTCTATGATTTGCTTTCTCTGTTATGTATTTATCCAAGGAGCAGCTGGCCTTCTGCATCTCCTCCCTATTATACTCAGTAGGTTGGCCGATAAATCGCTCACTTGTACATGCAACAGCCCTGGTCAATTCCTCCTCTTTTTTTTTAAATGTTCTCTTTGCTGCAGCAATCTCACTTATGAAGACCCCCCTCAGATATGCTTTCAGGGCATCCCATACTATATTGATGTTAGCAGAGGGGCGATTCACTTCCCAAAAGGAGGATATCAATGATTTAGTGGGCTGAAAATTATCCATAATAGAAAACCAATATGGGTTCAACTTAAATCCTAGCCCCCTATTATCCTTGTTCTTCCCAGTACAAACCTCAATCAGTACCGGTGAATGATCCGAGATTGTTCTTACCCCATATCGTATCTTACGGATGTTGCAGAGATTATACTCATTAGTAAATGCTAAATCAATTCTAGACATAGCTCTGCCACCCCTGCTAACGCAAGAGTATACTCGCTTACCTCCGCCAAGATGTTCCCATATATCCACCAGTCCAACTTCCCGGCAGAATTGTGGCAACGGGGAGGCAGATAAATTCCTCCCACGTTCTGCATCTAATGTGAATCTGTCTTTCTTGGGGTCCATTACTGCATTAAAGTCCCCCATCAGAACTAGCCGGCATTCTGGTCTCCCTTCAAAAAAGAGTATTAACTGGACCAATGGGTACATTGAGAATGGCGGAGGTATATTAAAAAAAGCGAGGATGTAGCTATGGCCATACAGCTTACCATGCAAAAAAATAAATCTACCCTGGTCATCTATATAGGATTTGATAAGGGTGAAGTCCACAGAGTTATGGATCAAAACTGAAACACCCCTAGAGGAGCTACTAAAAGTAGAGTGATAGGATTGCAAATACCATCCCGTTGTCAAGCGGGACACGGTTTCTTTAGTAAGATGGGTTTCTACCATGCAAATAATTGCTGGAAGGTATCGTTTAAGTGCATCCATAATAGCTTGCCTTTTGACCCTTTCACCAAGCCCTCTGATATTCCAAGTTACAATCCTAGTGGACATCCTTCACTATACAAAAAAAAAAAAAAAAAAAAAAATCCCCAAACCTGCAAGGTGGGTTCCCCCCCTCCCCACTCCCCTCTCCATTGATCCGCCCGATCTGGTCAGCGAACCTCTAAGCCCCCGGCCGTTCTCCCTTACCCTAGCCCCTCCCTTCCATAATAATATTATACACTTCCATATATCCGTTTTCTCCATCTACTCTAACGCTTGTTGTGCTTTTTTTTTTTTTTTTTTTTTTTTTTCTTTAGACAGGATTGGGCAGTTCCCTTATGGATCACTCTTGGTTCGCTGGGTGCTATAGCGAATATTTAATATCCTTGGACGCCCCTCCCTCCCTTCCTTCCCTTCATTCCTGCTGATGCAAGATTTCAGATGCCCATTTGCTCCAACCAGTTTAACGCTTGCTGTGGTGTCTCAAAATAAAGTGAAGTCCCATTATGGATTACTCTCAATTTCGCTGGATACTGTAGAGAGTATTTGATCTCCTTCGCCGCCAAGCGTTTCTTTATCTCTATAAAATTTCTTCTTTTCTCCTGGGTCTGCCGCGCAAAATCAGGAAAGAAGAGCAGTTTAGTGCCCTGATATTCAACGGGTATACATTCTCTTGCTCTTTTCAAAATCATGTCTCTATCAGCAGACAGTAGCAATTTGATTAAGATTGCACGCGGCGGTCTCCCTGGTGTGGGCTTCCCTCCTGGTATTCGATGGGCTCTTTCTATTTGGAACATAGGGGAAAAGTTCTCGCTCCCAAAACTATGCATGACCACATCTTAGGCACTCTAACCTGGTATGAATCCATCCTTGCAGATCACGTACACCCATGCATGTTAATTGTTCTCCCTCGGGCGGATGGGATCTTTCTTCAAGACAATGCTACATGTCGCACAGCTAGAAATGTATAACATTGGCTGGAAGAACATGAACAAGACTTCAAAGTACTACCCTGGCCCCCCTAATTCCCTAGACTTGAACTCAATTGAGCATCTGCGGGACCACCTCGATCGTATTCAGTCTATAGATCCCCAACCTCACACCCTCCAGCAGCTGTGGGATGCACGCAGTCAGCATGGCTCCAGATACCCGTAACAACCTACCAAGATCTTATTGAGTCACCCCCAGCCCCTCTAGTTTCGGGAATGGCGGTTACTCTGGATATTAGCTGGTGGTCATAATAATGTGACCCGACTCTGTATATTAATAGTTAGGGATGAGAATTACATTGAAGCATCTTAATTTGAACAACATCATTAAAATAACAAATACTGTGGACAGGAGATACAAACATCCAGGAGTTGGTATTGATACTCAGATGTACTTGTCACATCTTTAGGGAATGACAGAAGGACAATTTCCTGGTCTCTATGAAAGTCTGAAACGACTTTTGGAAGGAAACCTGGATCCAACCTTAATACTATTTTAATCAGAAAATATACAAAGATAGGGTTCCTGACAGGAGAGCACCTGGATCTCTCCTAGACGTCTAGCTGATGTTATGGCTATTAGGAAGGCAGCCTTGAGTGTCAGGTGGTTTACTGAAATGTCCTGCACAGGGGTAAATGACAGTTTCATTAATCCTTTCAAAACCTGGTCTAAGTCCCACTAAGGGGTCCTTGGGGTTATGGATGGTCTTAATCTCGGGGCGGCTCTTACAAATCTTCTTACCCATCTATGGCTGGCCAGGTCTGTATCACAGCATGCTCCTGAGGCAGAGATCTGTACTTTAAGTGTACAGGGTCTCAGACCCAAATCCAGCCCCCTCTGGAGAAAATCAAGAACTTTTAAGATGCTTGGGGGAGAATTTACCGGAGGGTTCTGACCCAGCCAGCTGCAGTATTTTCTCCAGATTTTGAGATATATGGAGATGACCTTTTTCCTGCTGGATTTGAGGGTATTGATAACTTTTTTAGAAAGACCTCTGCTTTTTAATACCTCGCGCTCAGGATCCATGCCAACAATTTGAATAGGCCCAGATTCTGATGGAGGATCGGACCCTGCGATAAAAATGTCCTCCTGGAAGGGAATTCTCCATGGTTCCTCCAGCACTGATTCCTTCAAGACCGGGAACCAGATTATTTTTGTCCACTATGGGACCACTAGGATCACTGTAACTGGGTCAGACTATCTTTTGTAGTCCTCAGGGAATTAACGCCCAAGGAGGAAAAGCATAGGCGAGATCCCAGGTCCACCTGATCAAGAAAGCACCCACCGCCCAAGGGTTTTCCCTGGGGTTTAGGGAGCAAAAGCATCCTACCTTTGCGTTTTCCCTTGCTGCGAAGAGGTCTATCTGCGGGGTTCCCCACCTTCTAGAGATTTGTCTGAACACCTGTGGATTTAGGGACCATTCCCCAGGGTCTATGGTCTTTCTGCTGAGGAAGTCTGCTTGTACATTTTCTGTACCTTTTAGATGGATTGCAGTGATGGAGGATACATTCTTCTCCGCCAGGTCTTTTAGGCTTGGAGATCTCGTGCCTCCCTGGTGCTTTAAGCATGCTACTGCTGTCACATTGTCGGAGTGCATCTTCAGGTGTTTTCTGAGTACCACTTTCTGGGATGTTTTTAGCGTCTCCCAGATCGCCCTTATTTCTCAGTAGTTCAGCAATTTTACTTTTATGTCATCTGACCATCTACCTTGCTAGGGTGAGGAGCCTACTTTAGCCCCCCATCCTGTACCGCTTGCGTCTGTGAACACTTGGATCTCTGGATTTTTTTATCCAGAGTACACCCCTTGACAGATTTTTCTTTTCTATCCACCAATTCAAATCTGATTTTACGTGAATGGGGATGGATATTCTTTTTTCTAAAGAGGGATGTTTTTTGTCCCAATTTTTCAGGATCAAGGATTGGGTTATCCTGAGACCACGAAACTGAATGTGATGCAGGAGGTCATTATTCCCAATAGACTCATGGCATTGCGTATGGAGCAGTTGGCTTGGCACTGAATTTTTTTAGTTTTTTCTATGAAGGTTGTTAGTTTTTCTTGAGGAAGAGACGCGATATGTGTTCTTGAATCCAGAAGTACTCCTAGGAATTTAATTTTGGTTGATGGGACCAGACAAGATTTTTTCTTATTATCCAGCCCAACTCTGAAAACCGGTGAATTAGGGAACTGGTGTGACTAGACGCCTCAGAGTCTCCCAGAATGAGGAAGTAGTCTAGATACGGAAAGATTTATATTCCCTCTGATCTGAGAGGAGAGATCATTTCCACTACTAGCTTTGTGAAAACCCTTGGGGCAGAAGAAATTCTGAAGGGTAGAGCAGTGAACTGGAAGTGGTTTACCACTGCGGTGCTGTCTATCAGTGCAAACCTGAGGTACTTTTGCACGTTTTCGTGTATGGGGACGTGATAGTAAGCATCCTTCAAATCTATGGACGTCATGTAATCTCCTTCTGTGATTAGAGGAGTGATTGTTGTTATAGATTCCATTTTTAATTTTCTGTATACAATGGATGTGTTTAATCCCTTTAGGTTTATGATTGTACGGAAGGAGCTGTCTGGTTTCTGAACCAAAAACAGGTTTGAATAAACCCCTTCTTATTCTAAACAGGGAACTTTTACCACCACCCCTTCCTAGAACTTTTAGGCTGTGGGAAGTTATCTGGAACTTTTTTTGGAGGGGCTGAGGAAAATTCTATCCAGTAACAGTTTTTTTAAAATATCCAAGGCCCAGGGGTTCTGGGTCTTTGTTTCCCAATGGGATAGAAATCTGCGCAACCTTTCTCCCACTCTGGCGTCATTGCTTGTCAGACTGTTTGTTTTGGGGATTTAAAAAGGAAACCTCTGCCCTTCCCTCCTTTTTGGCAACTCCACCTACCTGTTTTCCCTTTTCCCCTATAGGACCAGGATTGGGTGTTAAAAGGAACAAAAAGGCTTTATTTTTTTCAGGGAATCTCTTTTTTGTCTGCTGCTTTCGAGGATGGAATCCAGTATGGGACCAAAAACATATTCCCCTGAAAAGGCGATAGAGCGTCAAAAGCAAGATTATGTTCTATCGTCTCCCCAAGATATCATCCACAGGGCCCCCTTGCGGAATTTTAGAGAGCAGCATCCTTGGCAGCGAACCGCACGGACTCTGCTGAGGCATCCGCCAAAAATGCTATAGCCGACTTGGAGGGGGATAGAATTTAGAATTTCTTCTCTCGGGGTCTTATTTTTAATATGGTTTTCTAGTTCACCAAGCCAAAAGTACATTGACCTAGCTACGGAGGTTGCAGCTATGTTCGTTTTTATACCGAACATGGATGCTTCCCAAGACTTTTTCATGAGCGAATCCGCCTTCCTTTCCATCGGATCCTGTAATTGACAGGAGTCCTCGAATGGAAGGGAGGTTTTCTTTACCACCATCACTACCTGGATGGCGATTTTCGGTATTTCGTTAAATAATTATTCCCCTACCATTGCACTCTGACAAATTTGTAGGTATTCAGTTGCTGTAGGTTAAATTCTGCATTGGAGAAGGCAGGACGTAGGAAGAGTCATTGTTAAGAATAAGGGGTATGGTTAGTGTCTCATGGTCTGCTGAGGTCAGGTCACATCTCACTGCCCCAACGCGTGATGGGACAGCAGACACATGACCAACCAGTAAGTAGGATTCAAGCACGGGCGATAAGGATTATCTGAGCTAGAGTAATTGATGAAAATACAGGTCCTTCTCGAAAAATTAGCATATTGTGATAAAGTTCATTATTTTCTGTAATGTACTGATAAACATTAGACTTTCATATATTTTAGATTCATTACACACCAACTGAAGTAGTTCAAGCCTTTTATTGTTTTAATATTGATGATTTTGGCATACAGCTCATGAAAACCCACATTTCCTATCTCAAAAAATTAGCATATTTCATCCGACCAAAAAAATAAAAAAGTGTTTTTAATACAAAAAAAGTCAACCTTCAAATAATTATGTTCAGTTATGCACTCAATACTTGGTCGGGAATCCTTTTGCAGAAATGGCTGCTTCAATGCGGCGTGGCATGGAGGCAATCAGCCTGTGGCACTGCTGAGGTGTTATGGAGGCCCAGGATGCTTCGATAGCGGCCTTAAGCTCATCCAGAGTGTTGGGTCTTGCGTCTCTCAACTTTCTCTTCCCAATAGCCCACAGATTCTCTATGGGGTTCAGGTCAGGAGAGTTGGCAGGCCAATTGAGCACAGTAATACCATGGTCAGTAAACCATTTACCAGTGGTTTTGGCACTGTGAGCAGGTGCCAGGTTGTGCTGAAAAATGAAATCTTCATCTCCATAAAGCTTTTCAGCAGATGGAAGCATGAAGTGCTCCAAAATCTCCTGATAGCTAGCTGCATTGACCCTGCCCTTGATAAAACACAGTGGACCAACACCAGCAGCTGACATGGCACCCCAGACCATCACTGACTGTGGGTACTTGACACTGGACTTCAGGCATTTTGGCATTTCCCTCTCCCCAGTCTTCCTCCAGACTCTGGCACCTTGATTTCCGAATGACATGCAACAGTCCAGTGCTGCTTCTCTGTAGCCCAGGTCAGGCGCTTCTGCCGCTATTTCTGGTTCAAAAGTGGCTTGACCTGGGGAATGCGGCACCTGTAGCCCATTTCCTGCACACGCCTGTACACGGTGGCTCTGGATGTTTCTACTCCAGACTCAGTCCACTGCTTCCGCAGGTCCCCCAAGGTCTGGAATCGGTCCTTCTCCACAATCTTCCTCAGGGTCCGGTCACCTCTTCTCGTTGTGCAGCGTTTTCTGCCACACTTTTTCCTTCCCACAGACTTCCCACTGAGGTGCCTTGATACAGCACTCTGGGAACAGCCTATTCGTTCAGAAATTTCTTTCTGTGTCTTACCCTCTTGCTTGAGGGTGTCAATGATGGCCTTCTGGACAACAGTCAGGTCGGCAGTCTTACCCATGATAGCGGTTTGGAGTAATGAACCAGGCTGGGAGTTTTTAAAAGCCTCAGGAATCTTTTGAAGGTGTTTAGAGTTAATTAGTTGATTCAGATGATTAGGTTAATAGCTCATTTAGAGAACCTTTTCATGATATGCTAATTTTTTGAGATAGGAATTTTGGGTTTTCATGAGCTGTATGCCAAAATCATCAATATTAAAACAATAAAAGGCTTGAACTACTTCAGTTGGTGTGTAATGAATCTAAAATATATGAAAGTCTAATGTTTATCAGTACATTACAGAAAATAATGAACTTTATCACAATATGCTAATTTTTTGAGAAGGACCTGTACACTTTAGAAAAGTAAAGTACTTTATGACACAACCCCTTTAAATCTGTGTCCATGTGAGGGGAACCAGGTTTTACTTGGGCCTAGTATTTGTCCGGCCGAAACCTGGCATTTATGCCTGAATGCTCACTGTCGTACCTCATTATGGTCAATGAGGATCCAGTGGTGAACTACAGAACCTCTACTGGAACAGCCTGCCAGATCAGCTTTATTTATTTAATGCACTTACATGGCGCTGGCATATTCTGCAGCACTTTACAGACATTAGCATCCAACTGTCCCCAAGGCGGCTCACAATCTAAGGAGGAAACCAGAGCACCCCGAGGAAACCCACGCAAACACGGGGAGAACATAAAAATTCCATGCAGATTTGTCCTTAATCAGACACTCACACTCATCTGTTTACCACAAACAGATGAGGGTCTTGCTCCCGCTGTTTCTGGTACCCTGTGGGCTAGAAGTGTGAGGTCCTGTGTGCCATCAATGCACCCCTGCAGCCATTCACTGGCCTCAGCCATCATCTGTCAAACCTGACTGGGGCTTACAGGTTTTCAGTAGAAGAAATTTCATTAAAACTCTGCTGTATGTGAATACACCCAGGTGTCAACCACCCAAAAATGTGTCCATAATAACCTGACAGGTTTTAGGGGTTGCCCAGGATTTTTATTTTATATCCCACCCCTACTGATAGGTTACATGCCGGATGGAGGACAGTAATTGGCTGCAGTGGCAAATTCACCCAGTCAAAGCAAGAAGTTGACAGACTGGGACCAGAAGTCCAGTGAACACTGACCAGGATCCACAGTCTGGAACGGAGTGGCAGGGAGCAGATAAATACAGATTCCTTCACAGGTACTAATATGTTTATGTCTTATTTGTGTATACCATAAACAACTAGAAACTAGTGGGAAGGTTTGTTAAAAAAAAAAAAAAAAAGTTAGATGCAGCAATATTAGGGGGCTCAACAAACATTTCTGAAAAGTATTAATTACATGTCAGTTGTCTTATATCTCCATGTTACCTCTTCAGATGGGGGAGAATTTGTGTCCTCATCAACCAAAGCTTCAATAGATGCAGCAATTCCTGAACTTTCATCCTGATGAAATGAAGGAATGAAGAGTCAGACATGCCACTCCACAGGACCACTCGCTGAACAATGGACAGCACAAGGAAGGAAACAACAAAGCTCTCGTGTAGCCAAACAGAAATTGTTTCATCAAGGTGGAGCAGGTACATTATTCAGATCACAAGCGGGAACAAATAGGTCTCCATTCCAACAACACATAGTTTATAATGGAAGCCTAAAATATCATTTCCTGGCCTTGGAACATAAAACAAAAGGAAGCACTGACCAACATGATACAAAGTGGATGACGCACTAAAGCAGACCTTAATAGCTGGAATCTAGAAGATCCCATAATAAAAAAGTTTGTGGACCACTAACTGAAGAAATCTGAGAGAAACACATGGGTTGTGTCCCTGCCTAGAATGGTAGGTAGACATGTGGTCACAAACGACCTCACTTAAACCACTTCAAAGCGGCCATTTACCCACTTCCTGACAGAGCCTAATTTTGCAAATCTGACATCTTTATGTGGTCATAGCTTTGGAACACTTACTTATCCAAGCCATTCAGAGATTGTACTTAATGTTAACATTAAATTTGAGTCAATATATTTCACCTTTATTTATAAAAAATAATCCAAAATATACCCAAAATTTTGAATTTGCAATTTTCTAAATTTCTATTTCTCTGCTTTTAAAACAGTAAGTGATACCTCAAAATATTTATTGCTTAACATTCCCCATATGTCTACTTTATGTTGGCATCATTTTGGAAATATTTTTTTTAGGACGTTAGAAGGCTTAGAAGCAATTCTTATTTTTAAGAAAATTTCCAAAACCCACTTTTTAAAGGACCATTTCAGGTCTGAAGTCACTTTGTGGAGCTTATACAGTGAAAACCCCCATAAAATGACCCCATTGTAGAAACTACACCCCTCAAGTTGTCCCATTTTTTATTTACTTAATTGGGGATTTTTAAAAAATGTTGTGAAGCTTTTGATTTAAAAACAATATATTTTTTTTAAATAACTTTATTTTACACTTAGTGTCCCCCATAAGGTCATACAAGACCTCTGGGTGACTTAACCTTACTTTTTTTTTGTCACTATTGATTTCTCCTGTAACTGGGGCTGGCATAGTAGCCCCAGTTACAGGAAAAATACACCCCCAGAGAGGCTGTACAGCACTATACAGCCTCAGTGCAGGGCTGATCGAGGTTTATGGAAGACCCGACAGCCCCTGCACTCTCCTGGCGGTCACATGACCATCGGGCCGGGACAGGTAGCACTTCCTGATCTGTATACACAGGGCTCGTTGAGCGCTGTGTATACAGCGATCTAGAAGGCAGGGACACCTGGGAACTGTCCCCCAGTCTTCCCTCTGGGTTGCCCTGCTGTCAATGACAGCAGGCCCCTTGCTCTGCAGCTGCACAATTAGCATGCAGCTGCCATCTCTGAATGGAAGGTTCATTCAGGGAAACATCCACCCATGAATGTGAAGTGGTTAAAGAGCCTCTGTCAGCATGATCAACCCTATTAAACCATATAGTCTGACAGGGTTAATGCTGATAAAAACCATTTCTTTTGTTCGTAGCTTGAAGGGCAGGGGAAATATCTTGATATTCGCATACATTGGGTAGTTTGAGCATTGCTACACTCCCACGTGCTCAGTTCCCTCCCCTGCGATTGAGAGGGCTAGACAAGAAGCCCTGCCTTCTCATGTCGCTGTGCCACCAGTATGATTCCTTGTAACTAGAATTCTAAATCTATGGCTGTGTTCAAGCAAATCATGCATTGCACTAGGAATGGATGGTTTTGCAAAGGCTCTATGGCTTAGTATTCTCCTGTCCCTGTACAGTGCTCTTTACCTGCTGCAGAAGCTCTACTGCTACCAATGAGTGCAGGCAACCAAATATAAGCCATAGAAGTTAGAACATTAGCAGAATCATGAATTCCTTGTGGAATGTATGATCTGCTTGTACACCGTTAATTATTTACATATACATTTCCAAAGAAATCATATTGGTGGCAGGCAGGATCATCTTGCCCCGAGGGCTGTAGCAGTGCTCCTAGAGCTTCTCCAACCCCATGCTGCTCAAAATAACTAGTTTGCATAAGAGAAAAAAAAATAATGAAGACCTTCACAGCCATTTAAGCTACAAACAAAAGAAAGGTATTGCTTTACCAATATTAGGCAATATGCCTAATTTAATAGGGTTGATCATGCCTGACAGAGGCAGTTTAACCTCTTAACAACCAGGCCTGTTTGTTATTTACAGGGCTTTTTCAGCATCTAGATATTGATGACCTATACCCAGGTTAGTTCATCACTATCAGATCAGTAGGGGTCTCACATCCTGGATGGAAGCAGAAAGCTATTTTTTTCCTATATTTTTGACCATTATTTTTCAGAAATTTGGAGTACATATAAATTTGAGTAGCTTTTATGAGTATTTTACATTTAGAAGTGTTGCACAGCAAAAACAGGTCTTACATTTTTTTGAGGGGCTACATTAATTGTACGCCAACGTGGTCATACATTGACTAGTTTTTGGGAAGATTATGGGGTACATATAATCTATTGACTTTTCTTTTTGAGGGAGGGAAGGAAATGCTATAAAAATGGCAAATCTATGGGTTGTTACAACTGCTGCAGCAGCAAATGTGTAGTTTTATGATAAATTAATAAAAACTGGGCTTTTTCTCATATCCCCTTTACTCAAAGGGAACTTGACACTGATTCTAGATCACTTGGATAATGCTTTGGAATACATAGTATTGGAAACCAACATAGCCCGTCACTGATCTGATGAAAGGCAGCCTGGCACAGTAAATAGGCAGATACCAATAACAGGGCCGGTGGTGTTTGTAAGGTGCCCTGCTGTCTCGACTCATTGGTACACTGTTGTTCCATTCCCTCTGGGGACTCAGGGACCCCAGTTTTCATTATTGGTGAAATACTATCCTAGTAGCCAGACTCATGCTGATTAGATATGAATCATCTTATCCTGTGGACAGGTAATAAGTTGCTCCGGTGGGAGAATCCAAGTCACTAAAGAGAATCTGACGACACAGAAGTGGTGGTGATCAGTCATCTTCTGGATGCGTCTGCATCTCATTAAATAGTTCTATATAGTCTAGAATTCACCTACTAACGTTATAAAGTAACGAAGGAACACTGCCCCAGCTTACCTGAAGATGGACAATGATCTGCTGCAAGTTTTGAATAACTTCTACATTTTCCTTTAGTTCTTGGTCTTCCAATGTCTCAACTATCTTCTGCAGGTCCACCTTACACCTGTGAGCAGGAGGAATTCACTCAATTAAGGCAGGAAAATTAACAGACTCCATATCGTATAAAATACAATGTATTAGACTCATAAGACTCACGCTGCATGTTGCTTAAGTTCATCGATCTTTGTGTTCAGTTTCTCATTCTCATACTCTGTCTACAAGTGGCAAAGAAAACATTAACCCCGTTAGGACACAGACAATTATCACCTTCAGGTCCCAGCAGTATATTTAGCAAATCTGACATGTGTCACTTTATGTTGTAATAACTTTAAAACTCTTACTTATCCAAGTCATTCTGAGATTGTTTTCTCGTCACATATTGTATTTCATGACAGTAGTAAATTTGAGTCCAAATATTTCATTAAAAAATAAAACCACACCAAACCTACCACAAAAATTTGGAAAAATTCTCAAATTGGCCCCATTTTAGAAACTACACCCCTCAAGGTATACAAAATTGATTTTACAAACTTGTTAACCCTTTAGAGGTTTCACAAGAATTAAAGAAAAATGGAGATGAAATTTCAGAATTTCACTTTTTTGGCAGATTTTCAATTTTAATCATTTTCTGGAGAAAAAGAAAAAAAACAGCAAGGGTTAACTGCAAAACAAACACTTAATATTTATTAACCAGATTCTGTAGTTTAAAGAAACACCCCACATGTGGCCATAAAACGGGCGCAGAAGGAAAGGAACGCCATATGGTTTTTTGGAAGGAAAATTGCACGCCTACAGTAGAAGTTTAAAAAAATAAATATGAAAATTTAGATTTTTTTTAAACTAAGGGATAAGGTGGCAGTTTTGTTGGTACTATTTTAGGGTACTTATTACACTTTGTGAGGCAAGGTAACAAAAAATAGCAGTTTTGGCATGGTTTTCATTTAAGGTTATTTACAATGTTCATCTGACAGGTTAGATCATGTGGTATTTTTAAAGAGCAGGCGGTTGTTTTTTGGGAGACTGTTATGTAGTGTCTCATTTTTTTCGGTATGAGATGACAGTTGGATTGGTACTATTTTAGGGTGCATATGATTTTTTGATCACTTGGTATTACACTTTTTGTGATGTAAGGTGACACATTTTTTATGGTGTTCAGAGGGCCAAGTTCATGTGATATTTTTATATAGCAGGTTCTTCCTGACGTGGCGATACATAATATGTAAACTTTCTATTTAAGTTTTACATTAATATTTTTGAAATAAAAATAAAAATCATGTTTTAGTGTCTCCATAGTCAGAGCCATAGGTGTTTTTTTGGGGCGATTGTCTTAGGTAGGGGCTCATTTTTGCGGGAACAGGTGACAGATTGGTACTATTCTGGAGGGCATACTCCTTTTTTAATCACTTTGTGTTGCACTTTTAGTGATGTAAGTGACAAAAGATTATTTTTTTTTTTTTGACGTGTTCACCTCATGTGATATTTTTTATAGATAGAGCCGGTCAATACGAACGCGGCGATACCCAATATATCTGCTTATCTCCCCCCCCCCCCCTATTTTTATTTTCTAATAAAATAAACACTTTTTTTTACTTTTTATATTTGTCCCACTGTGGGACTTCACCTTATCAGGGTTTGATTCCTGTTTTAATTCAGTACAATACATTATGTGTATTGTACACACATACATTGTGTGGACAGGCATCGGGGCTGCCATGGCAACCATCACCCACTGTCAGCGCAGCACGGAGGGCCGATTACAGAGTGAGGGAGGGGCTCCCTCTGATTCAAAGCGCGCACGTGCCACGGTCAGTGCAGACCGAGGCATGTGAAGGGTTAATCCACCGGCATCACCGCATACAGTGATGCCAGCAGATGCAGCAGGGGCCCGGCCATCGTCAACATGCTCCTGCACCCGCCCGATCACATCACATACATGCAGGTGGGAATGTGGTAAGGCACCACATTCCCCCACATACATGTACGTGATATTGCGGGAAGGGGTTAAGGGTTTTCACATTTGTCCTGCACTCAAGGGAAACATGATAAAATTGATGCCCACATGCACAACTTTTGTAATCGCTTAAGAGTAGGGTAAAAATTTTAGATGAGCGAATAAAAAAAGAAAAAAAAGATCATGGGTGGAGTCCTGGTAAAGTAGGAACAAGGAGGGGCGGTTTCAAAGAGAACTGGCAGGCAATGTGAACAGGCGGCCGGACGCAGACGTTTTTAGAAGCGATCAGTGCAAGCATGATCGCTCCTATGTAGTCCATAATATACCGCGGTAATAAAGAAACAGTGATATCGCCATTTTTTTAATACTGTGGTATATCGTTAACACAGGTATATTGCCCAACCCTAGGTGGAAGCAGCATGAGGAGACCACAGAGTGGCACAAAGACAGAAAGACAGTCTGGAGGTAGCAGCAGCAAGAATAGGCCACAAAGTGGCACAATGACCGAGTCTGGAGGTGGCAGAAGCACGAGTACGCCACAGAGTGGTACAATTCTTCTGGGGGAACCTGCCTGGCATGAACAGGCCACCTCTAGTAGCTATAGACAATGACCAGACAAAGAATCAAGATAGCGACTCTTCCGGGCTCAAAGCTAAGTTCATCAAGATACGTCACTAAATATTTTACTGCATATAACAGAATAAATTTAGCTTTTTGACTGACATCCTTCAATAAAGATTTTACCACATATTACTACAGCGCTGAACGCCGATTACAATTTGTTTTTTCACCAAAATATATGCAGTAAAATCTTTTATTGATGCAAGTACAGTGCTGAACAAGGTTTTACCACATAACTGCGACCGAAATACGTCAATTAAGATTTTACCACATATAACGGAGCACAAAGCTGGAGAGGGTGTTCGGATTCCCCTAGCACTATACAGACATCTCAGAAATGATCAGCAGCTTCTGGGAAGGTCAGGGAGCGTCCCGGTCATCCGGCATCTATTCGCTCCGCTGAAGGATAATTTTTGAAAGTGTGTAGAAGCCACAAAGGGTCCCTACGCTGCAGATTCATCATGGAGACGACATGGAGATATTAAAGCATTTAACCAGAGCACTGACTGACTGCTATCGACGCTACTTCAGTGAACCCCTGCACCACTACTTCTCAGGTAGGTAGGCTGCTGCGAAACAGGCATTTAACAATGGGCACCAGAGACAGACCCATTGAGGCACCCTAGGGGTTAGGGATGGCCTCAACCTGGGGGTTAGGGATGGCCTCAACCTGGGGGCAGCTCTTATAAATCTCCTTATCCACCTATGGCTGGCTAGGTCTGTATCATAGCAAGCCCCCAAGGCAGAGACCTGTACTTTAAGAGTACTTGGTCTGAGGTCCAGATCTAAACCTTGTTGGAGAAAACAAGAGTTTACCGGAGAGCTCTGGCCCAGCCAACTACAGTATTTCTTCCATATTTTAAGATATAGCGCAGAGGTGACTTCTTTCCTGCTAGATTTAAGCGTGTTTAAAACCTTCTCCGATAGCCCCCTACTTTTTAGGACCTTGCGTTCAGGATCCAGGCTGATAATTTGAACAGACCTGGATTCTGGTAAAGAATTGGGACCTGAGAAACAAATGTTCTCCTGTGGGGGGATTCTCCAGGGTTCTTCCAGAGCTAGCTCGTTTAGTACTCGGAACCAATTTCTTTTTGTCCAGTATGGGACAACCAGTATTACCGTTACTGGGTCCGACCTTATTTTCTGCAGGGTATTAGCGGCCAAGGGGGAAAGGCGTAAGCTAGATCCCAAGTCCACCTGATTGAGAATGCATCTCTTGCCCAAGGGTTGTCCCTTGGGTTCAGGGAGCAGAAAGGATGGACCTTTGCGTTTTTTCTTGACGCAAATAGGTCTATCTGGGGGTCCCCCATTTCTGTGCGATCTGATGGAATACATCTGAGTTTAGGGCCCATTCTCCAGGATCTATGGTCATCCTGCTGAGGAAGTCCGCCTGTATGTTTTCTGTACCCTTTAAATGGATAGCTGTGATAGAGAATATTTTTTCCGCCAGTTCTTTTAAGCATGTTGATCTTGTGCCCCCTTGATGTTTCAGATATGCGACAGCTGTTACATTGTCCGAAAAGATTTTCAGGTGTTTTCCGGAGACCTTGTCTTGTGATACCTTTAGCACCTCCAAGATCGCCCTCCGTTGTCTGTGGTTTGATTATCTTTTTGCCATGGTGCCTGACCAAGTGCCCTGGTAATTTAGCGAGCCTATATTTTTGCTCCCCATCCTGTACCACTTGCATCCGTGTTTATTTGTATCTCTGGATTTTTTTACCCAGGGTATCCTTTTTGCAGGTTTCTCTCTTTCGTCCACCAGTTTAAATCGGATTTTACGTGACTTGGAATGGGGATTCTTTTTTCTAGAGAGCACTGCCTCTTGTCCCCATTTCTCAGGATCCACGACTGGACAACCCTGGTGTGAGCCCGAGACCAAGATACTGCTGTTATAGATGAAGTCATCATACCCAGGAGGCTCATGGCACTGCGAATGGA
Organism: Bufo gargarizans; assembly: GCF_014858855.1. Classification (NCBI taxonomy): domain Eukaryota; kingdom Metazoa; phylum Chordata; class Amphibia; order Anura; family Bufonidae; genus Bufo; species Bufo gargarizans. The sequence goes on from NC_058088.1 coordinate 118,546,248, forward strand.
GCACCGAGATTGACTTTGGAATTTTTTTGTTTTGTCCACAAAGGATGTTATTTTCTCCTGAGGGAGGGATGTAACCTGGGAGACTGAATCCAGGATCACTCCCAGAAATTTCATTTTGGTTGAAGGGACTATACATGATTTTTTCAGGTTTATTACCCTACCTAGGTCTGAAAATATGCGCATCAGCTCTTCGGTAATGCTGGCTGTTTCCCGCTTTGAAGGTCCAGAAAATTGTATGGGAATATTTTTATTCCTTCTGCTCTCAGGGGGGGGATATCGTTTCTACTGCGAGTTTCGCGAATACCCTTGGGGCAGATGAGATTCCAAAGGGTAACACTGAACTGGAAGTGTTTTACTTCTCCTAAACTGTCCACTAGGGCAAATCTGAGGAATTTTTTAGATGACTTGTTTATAGGGACGTGACAGTACGCGTCTTTTAAGTCTATGGACGTCATGAAGTCTCCTGCTTTGATCAAGGGAATGATGGATGTTATGGATTCCATCCTGAACTTTCTGTATGTGACTGCTTTGTTTAGTCCCTTTAAATTTATAATGGTGCGGAAGGCACCATCTGGTTTTTGCACCAGGAACAAACTGGAATAGTAAACCCCTTCCTCTTTCCATACTTGGGACTTTAGTCACTACCCCTGAGTCTATTAGCTGCAGGACCCCTTGCCAGATTTTCCCTATAATTTTTGGGCTGTGAGAAGTTATTCTGAACTTTTTCAGAGGGGCTGAGGAGAATTCTATCCGGTAGCCATCCTGTATGATGTTTTAGACCCATGGATTTTTGGTGATGGATTCCACCCGGGATAGAAAATTCCCTAGTCTTCCCCCCCACTCTGGCATCATTGTTTATCTGACTACTTATTCTGGGGGTTAAGAAGGAACACTCTGCCTTTTCCCCCTTTTTGGTAACTCCACCTACTCCCCTTCCCTGCCCCTTTAGGGTCTAGTCTGAGAATTGGAGGAACGAAAGGGCTTCTTTAGTTTCTTCCGGAAACCCCTTCTTTTTAATCGGCAGCCTTTTCCAGGATGGAGTCTAATACTGGTCCAAAGATGTATACCCCAGAAAAGGTTATAGAGCATAGCTTGGCTTTTGATGCTCTATCCCCTCCCCAGGCTTTCATCCACAATGCCCTTCTAGCAGAATTGGTGAGGGCCGCATCCTTAGTGGCAAACCTCACTGACTCCGCCAAGGCATCCGCCAAAAAGGCAGTGGCAGATCTGAGGAGTGGGATAGAGTTTGATATTTCTTCTCTAGGGGTTTTGTTTTTGATATGTTCCTCTAACTCGCCAAAAACACACAGATCTAGCAACCGATGTTGCAGCTATGTTGGTTTTAACCCCAAACAGATGCCTCCCAGGATTTTTTATTTTTTTTTAGGAGAGAGTCGGCCTTACTTTCCATTGGGTCCTGTAGCTGTGAGGAGTCCTCAAATGGGAGGGAAGTCCTTTTAACTACTTTTGCTACCTGGATGTCAATTTTGGGGGTTTCGTTAAATAGTTTGACGTCCGCTGGATCAAACAGCCTATTTCTAGATTCTCTGGATACCCCCAGTCTTCTCTCGGGGTCGGTCCATTCATCCAGTACCATATCTTTTAGGTTCTCATTCATTGGGAAAAACTTTCAATTTTTGGGCTCTGAGTCCCCCCAAACATTTCATCCAGGACGTATCTTGGTTTTTTCACCTCTCAATCCCCATGGTTGTTCTAACAGCTCCCAATAGCTCCTCCATATCCATAATTTCACCCTCTGACAGAGCGTCAAGATCAACATTCTGTCTAGAGGTGGAGGCCTCCTCGTCCATATCCTCTGAAATAGAGGATGGGACAGACAATCTAGTTTTTTTTTGCCGGAGGTGTAGGTGGGATTGATCTGAGGGAGGCCAGAGAAGACTTAATTTCATTTTGAATTAGTGATTTGACCTCTGACAAAATGGACAGTTGCTCCTCTTTTATAAGATCATTAATGCAACCCTGTAAGAGCTTTTTATAATTCTCAGGAAGCCTCTTGCTACAAGTCGCACATCTCTGAACTTTAGTTCTTGTTCTGGGCTCTTTAACTCCCTATAAGAGAGGAGCAGCCAGGTATCAATAGACAAGATAATTAAGCAAGTCAAGAAAGAATGATACAATATTCGTCTTTTCCCCACAGGGGAACTCACTGTTGGAGTAGCCGAGGGGGCTTCAGATTCCATCCGGACTGCAGAGGCGTCAGGGGCAGACATCTGTGTGTGTATGCTCCAGGAGACAGATCGGTGTGTGCCACTGTTAGTTTGAAACTGCAGCTTCAAATAATCAGCACGGCGTCTGACGTCACAGTGCGCTCCGATCCAAGCTCCGCCCCTTCCGCCGGCCCAGAGCAGAGTGTAATGCTGAGGCTTCCTACAGGAGTCTGCGTGCAGCATGCTTCTGCTTTCGCACGGTCAGCTTCCTCAATTTAGGGAAGGGGGACCAACGCTGTGGGAGAGATACAGGCTCCTGCAGACAGGAACGAGATCAGCTCCACATGTATTCTCTGCCCAGCTTTGGGCCGGACCGCAGGAGGGCAGAGGAAGAGGATGCAAATCCTCAGGTATTTTTAAAACAACAAAACATTCTTCACCTCCATCAGGAGGGCTCTCTGAGTTGACCCCGTAGGGACAGGAAAAACTGAGGGTGAGAGTGGGTGGTGGCCTTTTAAACTGTGTTCCTGCCCCTACAGAGGTCAAGGATCAATCTCATAATATAGCCATCATGGTGGACGAAGTGGAAATACAAATTAACACAACCTCCGCACTGACTGCTACTGCCGCTACTTCCGTGACCCCCTGCACCACTACTTTCCAGTTAAAGAGGACCTTTCACCTGTAAAAACAATGTTAACTAAGTATGCCGACATGTAGAGCGGCGCCCGGGGATCTCACTGCACTTACTATTATCCCCGGGCGCCGCTCTATTCTCCCGCTATGCCCTCCGGTATCTTCGCTCTGTAAGTTATAGCAGGTGGTGTCTGCCCTTGTCCTGTGGGCGTCTCCTTATCTTAGGCTGCACCGCTGGTCAATCGCACGGCACAGCTCACAGCCTGGGAGAGAAAAAAAAAAAAAAAACTCCCAGGCTGTGAGCTGTGCGCTGCGATTGACCAGCGCTGCAGCCTAGGAGAAGGAGACGCCCACAGGACAAGGGCAGACACCACCTACTATAACTTACAGAGCGATGATACCGGAGGGCATAGCGGGAGAATAGAGCGGCGCCCGGGGATAACTCACTTTATAGTCTGATATCTATACATTTCTTGTTCTGGTATGTACACACGTCAGATGATGCAGAAATGTCTGACTGTCCCATTCATCTGATATCCATGAATATGCTGCAGAAATTAGCCTATTCAGATGTATGTAACAGATTTCTATGATTTTCTGTGGACAACCCTAAAGTGTAAAATAGCGTGAAGGCACATTCATGTGTAGCTACATAGTGAGCTCTGAATTATATACAGCAACACACATTAAGCTCACCAGTATAATTCTCTCAAGAATCTGAGCAGTCTGCTCCGCAGCCTCGCTTAGCTCTCGACTCAGTTTGTGATTTTCTTCTTCCAAAGTTTTAGTCTTCACCATAAGAGACTGTAAATTTTCAGATGGCTCCATGCTAAAGGTAAAAAAGTGAAGCAAAATAAGTGCCATGCCAATACAGAGTCTCCTGTCACTCGATGCCAGTGGTGGCAAACCTACGACAGGTGCCAGAGGCGGCACTCACACACTGGAAAAAGTCTAAGGTGTAAACCCTAAATTGCTGTGTTGGCACTTTGCGATAAATGTGGGTTTTGGGTTACAGTTTGGGAACTCAGTCTGTGAAGGTTCGCCTTCACTGCTCTGCTCACACACTAATATTTACTTGTGCCCTAGGCTGAAACCACCACCTTGGTTTGTTATAGCACAGAATTTGGGCTTTAATACTTTATGTCCATTTTCTTAGGATGAGGTGTTAAAGGGATCCTGTCACCATGAAAATGCCAAGTAATCTGCGGGCAGCATGTAACAGAGCAAGAGCTGCTGAGCAGACTGTCAGTTCTGTGGGGAAAGATTCAGTATAACTTATTTATACATTTAGATTCCTGCTCACTCTGGGCTGTGAAGACAAGGAGGCGCCCTATCAGTGACTGACTGCTATCCGTGTGCACAGAGGGAAGGCTGTCAATCACTGATAGGACCGCCTCCTTGACTTCACAGCCCAGAACATGCAAGGATATAAATGTATCAAAAAAAAGTTACACTAAATTTTTCCCCACAAAACCATATTTCTGACTGTAAAATACATTTTGGCACAAAAAATTAATAAATCTATAAAAAAAATCTTGCTAAAAAGTGCCTGCGTTTTACAGTCTGCAGTCAGTGTGGTCCAGCAGTGCCAGACCTCCTGACTACTTCCTTAAATAATCCAGCAGAGTGTTCAGCCAGCACCCTGCTGGATCAAAGCTGTGCTTCTGCTCACTTCTCTCTCGATGCCCAATACTAGGGATGAGAAAATCGAGCGTCTGATCCATCTCCGTATGGGCTCCATCGAGGCGAAGTGAATTACTCCCAAAGTCTCCCAAGACTTCCGTGAATAACTTCAATTACAAACTTTAACTACAAATGGATAATGATCCTAAACAGACAAGACTACCTCAAAAGTTGCAAGTCGAAACGGATACAGCACCATTGACTTGCATGCTTTTTGGTGCCTTGTACGGCATTGTTCAGTTCCTCATGCCGTGCGCAAAAAGCTGCTTGCATCAGTTGTGTGTCCGGCATGGGAACGCAACAAACTGGAACAGAATGCATTCTGGTTCACTCTGTTCTGGTTTGTTCAGTTTTGTCCCCATTGACAATGAATAAGGACTATACTGAAGCGTTTTCCTCCTAACTTCAGATCCTCTGCCAGATCTCAAAACCGGAAAGGAAAAAATACAGATGTGAAAGAAGCCTTACAATTAGATCAGTGCTCCAACAATAGGACTACTCTTACTTGGTCGAGACAGGTAGAGTCCCTCCATGGGCCTGTAGTAATAAAACCTGCAGATCTTGTACCTGTTCAAAACAAATCACAGCCACATTGATATATTGATAATACAAGGTGATCATATAATTTGCCATCAGCATACAAGAAGCTATAAGTACCTGCTGTTTAAGTTTCTGAAGCTCTACAGTCTGCGGATCCGTGTTGACTATCGGTTTATTCTTAATTTTCCTGGCTCTATCTGCATATCTAAGAGTATTAAGGGTCTCCTCCATGTTAGAGTCAGCAGGGCTGACACATGCAATCATTAGAGTATGACTGTTACCACCAAGCGAATCTGTAAGAAAATACTGAAGTTTACTTTTTTTTTTACTGTAACGGTCATTTATTTTTTGCTAGTTTGTTAGAGCTAGGCATGTATACCTGAGTTAGTCAGTCAGTGATTGTCAAAAGATCTGTAATTGCCTTTTAATAACAGATTTCATTAATGTCCTCTGTCCCTTTTCACTGCTCCATTAAAAGACTGTTGCTAGGGCTTGTCTGTCTCCCAACTTAATATAAACAGAAGACGGAGGGGCAGTCCTCACACTGCATGGCTGCATTAGGCTTCAGTGAGGAGGCGTGTCTCTCAGAAACCTGATAGGTTGGCATGGAGCTGCTGTCTACAGCAAGTGTGTATGTGAAGTGAGGGGAAGCAGTTTTGGCCTCAGAACTGGCAAAGGAGCCATCTTGAGAATGTCCTCATATCGTTAATGTTTAAACAGCCGTAACCAAGGGAAAAACTTAAGGAAAACAGTGGTATGTGAAGGAACTAAAGATTGCTTTACTCATAATGCTGCTGCAGCAGTAACACTTGTTACAATTGACATTTTAATGAAAACTTGACAGTAATCCTTTAAAGGGTTTCTACCACTTAGGTGTCACATATTTGGCTGTCAGACACTAGCGATCCGCTAGTGTCTGCTCTGGCCAACCATCCTAATATAATTGCTTTTGGGGCGGTGGTTTGGCTAAAAAAACAACTTTTATTAATATGCTAATGAGCCTCTAGGTGCTATGGGGGCGTCATTAGCACCTAGAGGCTCCGTCTACCTTCAGAAACTGCCGCCGCCGAGCGCGTCCCTCCAGCCCGCCCATCTCCTCCTGAATGCGATCCTCGTATGTATTCTGCGCATGCGCAGTGAATGTCTGACCGCTTCCTTGCTCAGACATCTCCACTGCGCCTGCGCGATGACGCCATAGTGCTCCGAGGAACAGGCGCAGTGGAGATGTCTGAGCAGGGAAGCTGTCAGACATTTACTGCGCATGCGCAGAATACATACGAGGATCGCATTCAGGAGAAGATGGGCGGGCTGGAGGCAGTTTCTAAAGGTAGACGGAGCCTCTAGGTGCTAATGACGCCCCCATAGCACCTAGAGGCTCATTAGCATATTAATAAAAGTTGTTTTTTTAGCCAAACCACCGCCCCAAAAGCAATTATATTAGGATGGTTGGCCAGAGCAGACACTAGCGGATCGCTAGTGTCTGACAGCTAAATATGTGACGCCTAAGTGGTAGAAACCCTTTAAAGTTAAAAACTTCCTGACAAAACTAGTAAAATCCAGAAAACGCCTTTACATATAGTAAGTGCTTACATGCGATACCATCTGAATTTCTTGGTTGAACTTTGACTTTTCTTTTTACAACCATACTATGTTACTGTACGAATAGTCGTACATCAAGAAAAACTTTCAACGAGGATCCTTTCTGTATTCCAGTGACAATACACTGGCATGCAGCAGTGCCCCATGTGAACAGATCTCAAAAACTCAACTCTCCTTGTAGTCTGAAACCAAATAGGAATTAAGCCTCTTTCACATAAGCGATATGGATTGTGCCAGTATCAGTTTAGGAAAAAATAAACTGATTGCTTTGCATGCAGGTTGAGTCAGTTTTTTTCAGCAACTGCATTCAGTGGTCTTTGGGGGTCTAGAAAAGCACGTGAAGCAAACCTGAACAACAATCTACACCTCCTCACAAACATCACTAAAACCACATTGCATCGAGATGCCTTTAGTTTTTTTAGTTTTTTTACACAAGTCCCATTCACTTCTATGGAGCCAGGGCTGCGTGAAAAACATACAATATAGAATGCTGCAGAAATTATGCATGAAAAACTACACTAATGTACACAGACCCACTGAAATGAATGTGCCAGGATGCATTCTGGATAATATTTGTTCTCTACACACATCGCATTCAGATGAGAAAACTCCCTTGTGTGAATGAGGCCTCATGCAGTTTCCTGCTAATTTAAAAAAACACCTAGGCCAAATGGGTAGAGTACAGACACCATGAAAAGAAAGTTTGAGATCTGTTCATAAGGAGCACAGTTGCATGTCACCACTGGTGCTTGGTGTGGTCCAGCGCCATGGGAGGCGAAGCCTGACAGCTAGGGTGTTGTTGGGCTGCCTGCAAGTGTGGTTTTGTGGCGGTCGCCATGTGGCGCTGCGCCAATTTACAGTAGGGACCTGCTCAAAAAAGGTCACCTCGATGTGGTGGGTGGGTTCAGGCATTTTGATTTAAAAGTTTACAGAGTACCTCATGTACAGTTAAAAATTATGCCGATAAGCAAGGTTTTTATGTGATGGCTGTCCCATAATGCTTTGGCGCAGTGAGATGTGTCCCGACATCAGCAGATCATGTGACACCAACATGACCCTTGTTCTCATCAGTGTTGCTTCATACATTACAAGACCCCAATGCAGGATGTAACCTGCAGCAACCGAGTATCAAAACAGATCTGCCACAGGGTACAATGGTAGGAGAATAACTTTAGAATAAGGCAGCCATGATAAATAGTTTTATTTGGGGAAGGGATATAACAGGGATATCTGTTGGACAGATGATTTATCTTAGTGGCACAAACCCTTTAAGAGGATCTTTGCTGTGTTTCAGTACATAGAATTTTTAATTCCGACGACCTAGTTGCTGAAATTCAAATCCGTACATACAACTTCTCATTTCTATATTTACTTCCGTGTTGTACAGTTATGGCAATGTACGCCGTCTCAAACTTGTAGTATAGTTTTAAATACTGCTTCTCCCTGGGCAAGGCACCGACTGTAAGAAAACTGAACAGACCAGAAACACATCACTGTGCATTGTGGAAAAATACAATATGTGTTCCTCCTAGGTCCAATCAGTGTTATCATGGTAGATTTTTATTGTGCTGGAATACCCCTTTAACTTAAAGAGCATTCGTCATCCCTTCTGACATGTCTTTCAGTAACTACTTACACTCCCCATGTAATAACAATTGTGGAAAAACCTTTTCACATCTATTAATCCTCAACTAGGTGTTACCAGTTGGAGATTCATTCATGCACTTCTATATGGAATAACAGTTCTAAAATAATGTTCCAGAATTATTACATGGGGAATACAAGTAGTTACTGAAACAGACATGTCAGGAGAGGGCCTCCAAGCTGCAACCTATACTTTCAATTATAAGGCTTCAATCGAGACTTACCTTGTAGAAGACGCGTTAGCTTTGAATCTCTGTATGGCACAAAACCACCTTTCTTGGAATCATCTCCCAATGCACTGATAACATTGCCAAGACACAATAAGCCACGGTTAATGCTGATACCTACAAGTCCAGAAGACCACATGTTACTTTTTTATCAGAATAGTCAAGAAGTGAAAGAATTTTTACATTACTGGAACATTAGCAAGAACTGCCAAAAAGGAAGAAATAAATAAATGAAAAATATATGTATATATAGTGCCAGACCCCACCTTATAGAACTCAAAATCCATTCCACATACAAACTGCCGATGCACTGGTTTATTTGACCAGTAGATATTAAAAACGTACTCCCGTTCATGCAGAAGGAGAATACAAACTGTCATCCCATCAATAAGATGGCTGACCTGCGAGGAATAAAACTTTCCACAGAACGGCACAGGATCCACTTCTGTGTGATCACTATGTTGATGAGGCAAGAGACTTGGAGGGCGGGCAAAGACTGGGGAGGAGTAAAGGGAAAAGAAGGCAGAGCAGCCTGGGTACCTACATGCTGAAAACCTCCCCTGGGCACTTGCGAGTGCTCATTTGCATATGAATTAAAGGGAACCTGTCACTGGGATTTTGTGCATAGAGCTGAGGACATGGGCTGCTAGATGGCCACTAGCACATCCGCAATATCCAGTCCCCATAGCTCTGTGTGCTTCTATTGTGTAAAAAAACCGATTTGATACATATGCAAATTAACCTGAGATGAGTCCTGTCCCTGACTCATCTCACATACAGGACTCATCTCAGGTTAATTTGCATATGTATCACATCGTTTTTTTTTACACAATAGAAGCACACAGAGCTATGGGGACTGGGTATTGCGGATGTGCTAGTGGCCATCTAGCAACCCATGTTCTCAGCTCTATGCACAAAATCCTGGTGACAGGTTCCCTTTAAACTTAGTTTTTCCTGCTGGTGCAAGTCTATAGACAAAGACAAAGGTACCGTTACAATCCTGTATCTGTGTGCTACAGAGCCATGTAAGCGCTGTAAATGGCCACATGGAGGTGACAGACCCCCTTTAAAAAGCAGCCATCATATTAAACTTCTGATGTATCTAGGACATGTTGGAAGTCTTGATCCTTGAGGGTCTAGGTGCAGAGACCACCATGGATTACTAAAAAGAGGAGGAAAAAGTGTTCAGAAGAGTGCCACTGTTTCCTCGGATATAGAAACAAGTGGTGTATGGAATCATAGAAAGTCTATAGACTTTATGAACTCTTATATAGCTCACTTGGAAATGCGAATAGAAACAGAGGCATAGCCCTCAGCTTTGACGCAATAGAACTTGATACTAGGATGACTGCACAACTACAGCGTTCTAGCTCATGTGCTCATGACATTACATCTGCATAAGCACAGAAGGAACTGATCAACGGCCAAAGACCCACTTCAACTAAACAATGTCCACCAAGACTGCCATCCCTAATTGACCATCAGGTCACACAATCACATGTTGCCATGGAAGACTTCAAATCATCTTTGGGGGGAGACGGGGAGAGAAGTTCTAGGGGAAATTTATCATCGACCAGCGTTTCATGCAGATCTGTGATATTCCTTGTGCCGCCAGAGGATGCACCCATTTGATGACAAGTACTCATCATAAAATTAGGAGAGGAGAGGGTGGTGTAGAAACACCACTTGCACCTAGATTTAGATGCAATGGTGTGTAAAAAGTTGCAAACACTGGGTTTGTGGCTTTGTGCTGGAAAACTGGCTAGGAGGGGAATGATAGATCTCCACCATAATTTTAGTATATGGAGAAGAAAAATTCCCTGCCTCATTAACACCAACCGTCTACCAGCCAACCAGCCAGGGATAATAGGAAAATCTTATGAATTTACCTTCCTTCAATCGATCACCTTCAGCTTTGGTCTTCTTCTGCCTTTCTGACCCAGCAAGATCGACAAGGTGTAGTTTGGAGCGAAAACTGCTGTTTCTACAAAGAATGAAGCAGATTACAGTAGGCTCACATCTGCAGCAAACAACTCAGGTAGTCCAGCAGAGAAACTACCAGAGCTTACTGTATCCAGAATAGCCAGATACTGCTGCGCACCACCGGATGCCCATTGACTATAATGGGAACCAACAGGGATCTGGTAAAAAGGTTGGTTCCGCTCTGCTGGAACAAATTACCGGAGTGGCTGCTGAAGTTGTGACTACACACAGAACAAGTCCTTTTCTTGTGTATTTTGTGGACAAGAATAGACAGTTCCAACAGGGTGCAGGACGTTCCATACCGCAGACCTCACACGTCCGGCATCCATGTTTGGCAATTTGAAGACCACAGCACCGGCCGTGTGTATGAAGCCTTACACGTATAGTTCATATAATATTGAGAGTCACTGACAACCACATAATGGAGAAATAACCCACCAATGCCAGCTATGCTTGGGCCATTTACTTACTTATCGCCGTTTTTTTTCTGATCTATTTCTATTGTGAAGATGGCATGTGATCGAGAAGACTGAGAATTCATAGCAGTAGAAGCCACTGTGCGAGCGCCATTGCCCTGCTCCAAGCAACTTATTGTATCCACGGCATTCTTTACATCACGCTCAATCAAGCCAACGATCTGCAGAAATAGGAACCGTTAACCGGCTGATATCACAGACGACTGGTGTACAAAAGTGATGATCGGATGACCTGCGGTACCTTAATGCCCTCCTTAGGGTCTTCACGGATGCTAATTGGAGTTGCTCTCTCTCGAGAATCTAACAAATCAAGAATCTCTTCGTTGTAGATCTTTAAAAAAAAGAAAAATAATTTTAAATGGACTTTTAGTCTTATACGCCGTTTATTGCAATTTTCAAACACTCAAATAGCCAAGAAACAAAGAATTTGGCAAGAGGGGGGGGGGGGGGGGATTAAAAAATAAAAGACCCATTACGGTAATTACCTGATAAATCCCTGCCATTCCAGTGCCACAACTCTGATACTTTTCATCAGCCTTTGCTGTGCTGCAGCAATCTCGTACCCAACTACCCATGAGACCAACAGTCAGCTGTGGTGACCATATGATTAACCCCACGTGGCATTTCTGCAGCGTAGTAAACAAAGGTTGGCAGGGAGCCCTGGCACTGGAAAGGCAATTTATGAAGGGAATAAATGTTTTTTTATGCCATTTTCCCCTCTCTGGCAAAAGTATTTTGATCTCACAGATCCCGTTCATGTAGCCACAAGATCTGTAGTGCATATTCGGGCACTAACGTAGCATTGGCTTGTACATTTACCTCCAAGTATGAAACTTTTAGAAGAAATTCCCAGTCTGCTCGCTGTTCAATTTCCTGAAACAATGCTTTTACCACTCTTGGGATGACCCCCACAGTTGGTTCATTCTCTTGGTCGTGGGTGTAAGCTCCTCCCATTGAGAAGGTCTTTCCAGACCCAGTCTGTCCATAAGCAAGAACTGTTGCATTATATCCTGACAAAATTCAATACAGATGTTAAGACTTCCCATTGGACATTTAGAAAATTATCAGGACATTTTCATATATCACATAGTACATGATACAGAGAAATACCCCGACATCTGTAGTACATATTAAAGGGGCTGAACCCGGACATACCCTTATTTTGACCCAGGCAGCCCCCACTGAGGCGCTACCTTGCCCTGTGCGATCAAGGCCTCTTGTTTCCAATAACAGTGCCGGGCGGAAACTTCCGCCCAGCAGTGTGTTCGGTGACATCACCGGCTCTGATGGGTGGGCTTTAGCGCCGCCCTGGCAGCCCCATGGAGAGCCCCAGTACATCACCGGATCTCCAAAAAAATGCTTTTGCCCTGCGAGATTTAGCGCAGGGCAAAAGGAGAGCATCGGAGCATGAACTGCTCCGATGCTCAAGTCAGGGGGGCTGCCGGGGGAAAAATTGAGGTATGTCCGGGTCCAGCTCTGAACCCCAACAACCCCTTTAAAGGGAGTCTTTCGCCCAAACTAACCATTATAGAACACTAACCCCATGATCTGCATTATAGTCCCCATATTAGAATGCTACTTACCGTATCGCTGTCAGTCGCTTATTTTCACAAAAAAACCCACTTTTATGCAATTTGTTAATTAGGTTCTGAAAGAGCCCAGAGGCAGCGTTCAAGCAGCCGGTGCCCAGGCCCCTTTTCATATGAAAAACCCCCTCCCCTTTCACCCCTCTGGCCCGCCCTAGGTTCTTCAGAAATCCAGTGCCATTCACAAGATTTGCCACGCCTGCTTCGCGGCTAGAAGCCGCCGGACTAAAGTCAGACATGCAGTACTTTTAGTCCGGCGGCCTTTCGCCATGCCCTGCGGCGCCAGAGCTCCGCCCCATCCCCATTATAGTCAATGGGGATGGAGTTGTGGTCCGGAAAAATAGCGGATCCGACAGGGTGAACAGCCTGTCGGATCCATCCTGCCACTAGTGTGAAAGTAGCTTTAGCTGCAGTCTTTGAGCTGGAGGCGAACAAGGTTGCTACTAGTCAGACCCCCACCGGTCTAGCAGTTACTACCAGTCGTCAGGGGAAGGTTGTTTACGACTGAAATACCCCTTAACAGGATTTCAGTTTATCACACTATAAGACTTACCTTTAAACAGGCCTTGAATAAGAGATGATACAGCACTGTTATATACCTCCTCCTGCTCTGCTGACGGGTCGAACACGTAATCATATGTGAATGATTTGTCATTCCCAACAATCACCTGTAAAGTACAAAGTGTCAGCATGTGCATGTAGAAGTACGGCCCAAGGAGGACAGACAAGTTATGGACCTACCTGAGGTTCCCCAGGGACAAAAGTAAGACACGTCTTACAGCCTTCATTCAACTCCTTCTGTACCAAGGGACGGCACCTTAGAGCTACTCTTACTGGAATACCCTCATCCTTTCCCATGTTGCAACCAAACAAGCCTGAAAGGGAGGGAAAAATAAAATATATATAGTTTATAAAGTACCTGCAGAAAAACTTGCCTTCTGAGGTTTACTTAAATGGGAACCTATCAGGTCATGTTCCCACCCTAAGCGTTATCGGAGGTCCTTCCTCCCAGCAGCGGTTAGGGTTTATAACCACCACTGCTCCCAGAAACCCAGTAGTGAATTTTTTTTAAAGTAAATTCTGTGTTATGTTTTTCTCGTATTTTACTCTCTCGTTTCTAATTACTCTTATTGTTGCTCCTGTTATGCCAAAGTTTTCCCACTGAGTGACGAGGTATTTTCTTCTTCTTCAACCCCCACCATCTTGTTATAGATTACCTAACAATATTCACAAACTCACCACAGTCTTATTTCAGATGAGAAAAAAAAAAGGTGGAAATACATTTTTGAAACGCTGCGTGTTCTATGCCAAAGTCCTGTTAAGAGTTAAAGGGGTTGTCCGAGTTGTAAAAAAAAAAATATATAGCACTGAATATCTGATGGGCAGAAATCTATAATTAAGCTAAGCAAGTTTCAGGCAAAAAAATAAATAAAATCTATACTTCCTAATTTCCCCGGTTCTCTTATGTCCCTTTGTTTACATGCAATAAAAACCATCTCTGCCCCTCCCCCTGCACTGCTAAGGGAGTGGATACAAGAGCTGCCCTGAGTGCTGGGAGAATAAGCCGCATGTTATGTGTGTAGAACTACAAGTCCCAGCTGTATAATGACACTGCTAAGGGAGTAGATACAAGAGATGCCCTGAGTGCTGGGAGAATCAGCAGCATGTTATGTGTGTAGAACTACAAGTCCCAGCTGTATAATGACACTGCTAAGGGAGTGGATACAAGAGCTGCCCTGAGTGCTGGGAGAATAAGCAGCATGTTATGTGTGTAGAACAACAAGTCCCAGCTGTATAATGACACTGCTAAGGGCGTGGATACAAGAGCTGCCCTGAGTGCTGGGAGAATCAGCAGCATGTTATGTGTGTAGAACTACAAGTCCCAGCTGTATAATGACACTGCTAAGGGAGTGGATACAAGAGCTGCCCTGAGTGCTGGGAGAATCAGCAGCATGTTATGTGTGTAGAACTACAAGTCCCAGCTGTATAATGACACTGCTAAGGGAGTGGATACAAGAGCTGCCCTGAGTGCTGGGAGAATAAGCAGCATGTTATGTGTGTAGAACTACAAGTCCCAGCTGTATAATGACACTGCTAAGGGCGTGGATACAAGAGCTGCCCTGAGTGCTGGGAGAATAAGCCGCATGTTATGTGTGTAGAACTACAAGTCCCAGCTGTATAATGACACTGCTAAGGGAGTGGATACAAGAGCTGCCCTGAGTGCTGGGAGAATCAGCAGCATGTTATGTGTGTAGAACTACAAGTCCCAGCTGTATAATGACACTGCTAAGGGAGTAGATACAAGAGCTGCCCTGAGTGCTGGGAGAATCAGCAGCATGTTATGTGTGTAGAACTACAAGTAGGGCTGCAGCTAACGATTATTTGAATAATCGATTAGTTGCCGATTAATTTCTACGATTAATCGGGAAAAACGACAAAATTACAAAACAGAGAGGTTTATATGATCTTACTTGAAAAATTATGTTCAAAGGCCATATTAAAACAAATTGTGGACGACACTATTATGGGGGATCTGTGGACGACACTATTATGGGGGATCTGTGGACGACACTATTATGGGGGATCTGTGGACGACACTATTATGGGGGATCTGTGGACGACACTATTATGGGGGATCTGTGGACGACACTATTATGGGGGATCTGTGGACGACACTATTATGGGGGATCTGTGGACGGCGTAGTTATGGAGAGGGGGATCTGTGGACGGCGTAGTTATGGAGAGGGGGATCTGTGGACGGCGTAGTTATGGAGAGGGGGATCTGTGGACGGCGTAGTTATGGAGAGGGGGATCTGTGGACGGCGTAGTTATGGAGAGGGGGATCTGTGGACGGCGTAGTTATGGAGAGGGGGATCTGTGGACGGCGTAGTTATGGAGAGGGGGATCTGTGGACGGCGTAGTTATGGAGAGGGGGATCTGTGGACGGCGTAGTTATGGAGAGGGGGATCTGTGCACTGTTATGGGCATAACAGTGCACAGATCCCTTTCCTCATAACAGTGCACAGACCCCCCTTCCCATAGCAGTGCCATACACAGACCCCCCCTCCTCCCCATAGCAGTGCCATAGACAGATCCTCCCCCCTCCCCATAGCAGTGCTATACACAGACCCCCCTTCCCATAGCAATGCCATACACAGACCCCCCCTCCTCCCCATAGCAGTGCCATAGACAGATCCTCCCCCCTCCCCATAGCAGTGCTATACACAGACCCCCCTTCCCATAGCAATGCCATAGACAGATCCCCCCTCCCCCTTAACAGCCCCGGCCCCGATGCTTGCATCTTTATTTTACCTTTTTACAATGACGCTCCCGCTCCTGTAACAGCCAGGCAGAGCGGACGGCGGCGTAACGTCACTCAATCACGTGATGCGCCTGCTCCGCCCACTTCATGAATGAACGCCGCCGTCCGCTCTGCCTGGCTGTTACAGGAGCGGGAGCGTCATTGTAAAAAGGTAAAATAAAGATGCAGCGACCGCCCGCCCGCCCGAATAGCAACGAATCGGCGATTATTCGATAACTGGATTCGTCGACAACGAATCCAGTTATCGAATATAATCGATTACATCGATTAATCGTTGCAGCCCTAACTACAAGTCCCAGCTGTATAATGACACTGCTAAGGGAGTAGATACAAGAGCTGCCCTGAGTGCTGGGAGAATCAGCAGCATGTTATGTGTGTAGAACTACAAGTCCCAGCTGTATAATGACACTGCTAAGGGCGTGGATACAAGAGCTGCCCTGAGTGCTGGAAGAATCAACAGCAACTTGTATGTGTAGAACTAAAGGTCCCAGCTGTATAATGACACTGCTAATACACACAGGATCTTCCCCCTACCTTCTTGTGCAATGTTCTCTCTAGTCTGTCAGCTCCTGTTTACCAGAATCATCTCCTCACTGCCTGCAGTTACAGTGTGTGCAGCTGAAGGGGTTAAGAATCCTAGGAGAGAGCAGACAGCAGTGAAGGGGGGCGTGGCCAGCACAGTCTGGTTTACAGGCTTGTGCAACCAACTTTATCAGAACAGGGAGAGAAGCAGACATCATAGCTCATGTGACCCTCAGTGAAATCTGAGAACAAGCCACAGGAGATAGAGAGTTAACTGTAAAGTTGTTATATTAAAATAACTCAGACAACCCCTTTAAGTGTGTGGTCACGCCGTACAGAAGAACAATGTGTCCGGAGTCATAGGAGGCCGCAGTGCCCGCCGGAGCATCGCAGTCGCTTCACATAGCAGCTAACCCATCCCGAGAACAGTTCATCAAGATTGTATTCCCAGAAAACCTATGGACTGAGACTGGAGATCAGATGAAAGCGCCTCATCACGGTCTGCGGCCACTTTCACACAATCTGGGTTCTTTTTAATCAGTATTTGTAAGCCAGAAGCAGAAGAGGAGCGTACAGAGAAAGTGTCATGGAGATACCCGGGCCGCCTCCTTGTTCACACTCCCACTGAGCAGCTGTTTTCTGCAGCTCTATTTTTTCCAACTTAAAGTGGTTGTCTCATCTCAGACAATAAGGGCATATTGCTAGGATATGCCCCCATTGTATTATAGGTGCGGGTCCAACCTCTGAGCCCCAAAAGTGAAGGAGAGCACTGCGCATGTGTAGCCGCCCTTCATTCATTTCTATGGGGCTGCTGGAAATAGCAGAGCGCTGGCTCAGCTATTGCCGTCTGCCCCACAGAAATGAATGGGAGCATGGGCCCGCTCCCATTTACTTCTGTGGGAGAGGCGGGGATTAGCACTTGGTGGACGGACCCTGGGAAATCTGGGGTCCTCCAGCCACAGCGATCCCTGCTCCATTGGGACCCACACCTAACAGAAAATGGGGGCATATCCTAGCAACATGCCCGCATTGTCTAAGATGGGAATACCCTTAAAGGGAACCTGTCACCAGGATTTTGGGTATAGAGCTGAGGACATGGGCTGCTAGATGGCCACTAGCACATCCGCAATACCCAGTACCCATAGCTCTGTGTGCTTTTATTGTGTTAAAAAAAAATATGATTTAATACATATGCAAATTAACCAGAGAAGAGGATTTCTCTTGTGTTTTGGCTTTGGCATTGTCACATTCAGGCAGCCATAACTATTTTTCACTGACTTTTAGTGAAACCATTTTGAGGAACACAACGTCATTTTTATTAACTTTTTGGGGAGCCGTAATTGGAAGGAAAAAAAAGGAGCTATTCCACTATTGTTTCCCACACTAGCATTATTCTTTTCCGGCATGGAGTTCCGCCCTAGCGGCTGCTCCTAGAGGCTCATTAGCATGTTACAGGAGGGCGCTTTTCTAAATGACGGCGGCAGTAATATAGTAATGTCCAGCTGACAGTAGCATGTTACAGAAGTGCGCTTTTCCCAATGATGACGGCACGCAGTGAGGTGGCAGTAATATAGTTATGTCCAGCTGACAGTAGCATGTTACAGAAGTGCGCTTTTCTAAATGACGGCAGCACGCAGTGAGGTGGCAGTAATATAGTAATGTCCAGCTGACAGTAGCATGTTACAGAAGTGCGCTTTTCCCAATGATGACGGCACGCAGTGAGGTGGCAGTAATATAGTTATGTCCAGCTGACAGTAGCATGTTACAGAAGTGCGCTTTTCTAAATGACGGCAGCACGCAGTGAGGTGGCAGTAATATAGTTATGTCCAGCTGACAGTAGCATGCTATAGAAGTGCCCTTTTCTCAATGACAGCGGCACGCAGTGAGGTGGCAGTAATATAGTTATGTCCAGCTGACAGTAACATGTTACAGAAGGGCGCTCTTCTAAATGACGGCGGCACGCAGTGAGGTGGCAGTAATATAGTTATGTCCAGCTGACAGTAACATGTTACAGAAGGGCGCTCTTCTAAATGACGGCGGCACGCAGTGAGGTGGCAGTAATATAGTTATGTCCAGCTGACGGTAGCACATCACTAATGTCAGCCAGCTTAATACCCAGTTTTCAGGTGACATGACCCCTCTAAGTCTGGGGCCAGGGTGGTACTTGGAAGCTTTGGCCATTGTCTTTCAACCAAAACGTCAGACATTTCTAATGTGTGTGACATGTCGCACTGACTTGGTGGCAGATCTTATTCGCTGAAGGCAAGACACTCAGCATATAAGGGTCTACCTGAACTTGAGGGATAACCAAGTCTGTGGACAGCGCCTTCCACATGGCTGGGTGGGCTCAGAATGCCACAAGAACATCCCAGACCACCAGCAATGGTTGGAGGCTCTTCTCGGAGGCTTCTCACCTGACATCAGCCACATACAGACTTCCAGATGTAAAATGGCTGCATCAAGGTGACGGTCGGGGCCACATAGGGGCTCCTAGTGCACATGCTTTACCGAGCCCCCATCACCTCGCACGTACGGAGGTGTCCATAGACCCCACTGAGGAGCACTACTGTCTACCGTAGCCAGAGACGGCTGGGCACATACCCGAGGAGCGGCCGCCTGCTCACGCGCCTCCGGTGCCTTCCTCGTCCGTTTGCTGCCCTTGTCGTTCAGTTGGTTTTCCCGCCAGCTGCTCCGGTGCCCTCGGCCTGAGCTCAGTCCTCTCCCCGTCGTTTATGGCAGGATCCCGCTGCTTCAACCGCCAAGTTTTCAAAATTTCCAACGTCTCGCTCCAACCAACCACTGCACACGTACGTCAGGCGGCGACTCCGAGCACGCAGGCGGCGCTTAGGCGTCAATCGCCATCTTTGTTATGGTCAATGTGCCCTAAAGGTAACTAACGTGAACCCCAAGAAGACAGGATAAGACGCGAATATTCACTTCAGTGACGGGTTCGCTGTGTTCAGCCAGTGGAGTAACGAGGGGACCGCAAACCAGCGAACCACTGCAGTAAATATGCGCGCTCCCGAAGTTCAGCAAGCCAGATACTACGCATGCGCAATTTTTTAAAGCCAGCCAGAGCCAGTCATGGAACGCCCATTGTCTGCGCTGTGTACAGGGAAGGGCAGATGGATTGCTGCTATGTGTGATCCATTGGGAGTTTTCACAGTCAGCCATCATAGTGCACTAGGTGTTCTTTGTCTGGAGGTTTTACTATCAAAATCTCAAATCTACTCAGACTCCAGGCCAGACCCCAAACTGCTAGTAAGTTCAGACCCCAGACCATACATTTAAAGGGAACCTGTCACCGGGATTTTGTGTATAGAGCTGAGGACATGGGTTGCTAGATGGCCGCTAGCACATCCGCAATATCCAGTCCCCATAGCTCTGTGTGCTTTTATTATGTAAAAAAAAACTATTTGATACATATGCAAATCAACCTGAGATGAGTCCAGTCCCCGATATGCGTCAATTTGCATATGTATCAAATAACCCCTTCAGGACCCTGTCATTTTTCACCTTAAGGACCCTGCCATTTTTTTGCAAATCTGGCATGTGTCACTTTATGTGGTGAAAACTTTAAAACGCTTTTACTTGTCCAGACCATTCTGAGCTAGTTTTCTCATCATGACAGTAGTAAAATTGAGTCAAAATATTTCATTTTTAGGCTACTTTCACACTAGCGTTCGATCGGATCCGTTCTGAACAGATCCGATCGTAATAATGCAGACGGAGGCTCCGTTCAGAACGGATCCGTCTGCATTATAATAGCAAAAAAAAAAGCTAAGTGTGAAAATAGCCTCGGACGGATCCGTCCAGACTTTCAATGTAAAGTCAATGGGGGACGGATCCGACTGAAGATTGAGCCATATTGTGGCATCTTCAAACGGATCCATCCCCATTGACTTACATTGTAAGTCTGGACGGATCCGCACGGCCAGGCGGACACCCGAATAATAGCACCCGAAAAATAATAGCATTCTGAATACAGAATGCATAGTAAAATAGGGCTGGAGGGGTTAAAAAAAAAATATAATAATTTAACTCACCTTAATCCACTTGTTCACGCAGCCGGCATCTCTTCTGTCTTGTTCTGTGAGGAATAGGACCTTTGATTACGTCACTACGTTCATCACATGGTCCGTCACATGATCCATCACCATGGTGATGGATCATGTGACTGACCATGTGATGAGCGTAGTGACGTCATCAGAGGTCCTATTCCTCACAGATGAAGACAGAAGAGATGCCGGCTGCGTGAACAAGTGGATTAAGGTGAGTTAAATTATTATATATTTTTTTTTAACCCCTCCAGCCCTATTTTACTATGCATTCTGTATTCAGAATGCTATTATTTTCCCTTATAACCATGTTATAAGGGAAAATAATACAATCTACACAACCTTGAACCCAAACCTGAACTTCTGTGAAGAAGTTCGGGTCTGGGTACCACAGTCAGTTTTATATCACGCGCGTGCAAAACACATTGCACCCGCGCGACAAAAACTGAGGCAGGTTTGCCACAATGCACCGGGACGCATCCGGACCTAATCCGGACACACTCTTCTTCTTCAGTGTTATCCATTACATTCCAGAACTGTAAGGGTTACACAGCATCATAAATCAATACAGGGAGTGCAGAATTATTAGGCAAGTTGTATTTTTGAGGATTAATTTTATTATTGAACAACAACCATGTTCTCAATGAACCCAAAAAACTCAATATCAAAGCTGAATATTTTTGTAAGTAGTTTTTAGTTTGTTTTTAGTTTTAGCTATTTTAGGGGGATATCTGTGTGTGCAGGTGACTATTACTGTGCATAATTATTAGGCAACTTAACAAAAAACAAATATATACCCATTTCAATTATTTATTTTTACCAGTGAAACCAATATAACATCTCAACATTCACAAATATACATTTCTGACATTCAAAAACAAAACAAAAACAAATCAGTGACCAATATAGCCACCTTTCTTTGCAAGGACACTCAAAAGTCTGCCACCCATGGATTCTGTCAGTGTTTTGATCTCTTCACCATCAACATTGCGTGCAGCAGCAACCACAGCCTCCCAGACACTGTTCAGAGAGGTGTACTGTTTTCCCTCCTTGTAAATCTCACATTTGATGATGGACCACAGGTTCTCAATGGGGTTCAGATCAGGTGAACAAGGAGGCCATGTCATTAGTTTTTCTTCTTTTATACCCTTTCTTGCCAGCCACGCTGTGGAGTACTTGGACGCGTGTGATGGAGCATTGTCCTGCATGAAAATCATGTTTTTCTTGAAGGATGCAGACTTCTTCCTGTACCACTGCTTGAAGAAGGTGTCTTCCAGAAACTGGCAGTAGGACTGGGAGTTGAGCTTGACTCCATCCTCAACCCGAAAAGGCCCCACAAACTCATCTTTGATGATACCAGCCCAAACCAGTACTCCACCTCCACCTTGCTGGCGTCTGAGTCGGACTGGAGCTCTCTGCCCTTTACCAATCCAGCCACGGGCCCATCCATCTGGCCCATCAAGACTCACTCTCATTTCATCAGTCCAGAAAACCTTAGAAAAATCAGTCTTGAGATATTTCTTGGCCCAGTCTTGACGTTTCAGCTTGTGTGTCTTGTTCAGTGGTGGTCGTCTTTCAGCCTTTCTTACCTTGGCCATGTCTCTGAGTATTGCACACCTTGTGCTTTTGGGCACTCCAGTGATGTTGCAGCTCTGAAATATGACCAAACTGGTGGCAAGTGGCATCTTGGCAGCTGCACGCTTGACTTTTCTCAGTTCATGGGCAGTTATTTTGCACCATGGTTTTTCCACACGCTTCTTGTGACCCTGTTGACTATTTTGAATGAAACGCTTGATTGTTCGATGATCACGCTTCAGAAGCTTTGCAATTTTAAGAGTGCTGCATCCCTCTGCAAGATATCTCACTATTTTTGACTTTTCTGAGCCTGTCAAGTCCTTCTTCTGACCCATTTTGCCAAAGGAAAGGAAGTTGCCTAATAATTATGCACACCTGATATAGGGTGTTGATGTCATTAGACCACACCCCTTCTCATTACAGAGATGCACATCACCTAATATGCTTAATTGGTAGTAGGCTTTCGAGCCTATACAGCTTGGAGTAAGACAACATGCATAAAGAGGATGATGTGGTCAAAATACTCATTTGCCTAATAATTCTGCACTCCCTGTATAATGCTATGTGACCCCCGGCAGCGCTGGAAGGTCAGGCTGGCTGTTCGATGTGGACTCGTTGCGGGAGGAACGCTTGTCTGCAAGGGGCCTAAAGGTATTCAAAACTGATTTTACGAACTTTGTTAACCATTTAGGTGTTCCACAAGAATTAAAGGAAAATGGAGATGAAATTTCTGAATTTCACTTCTTTGGCAGATTTTAATCCATTTTTCCTGCTAACAAAGCAAGGGTTAACAGCAAATCAAAACACAATATTTATTGCCCTGATTCTGTAGAAACACCTCATATGTGGTCGTAAACTGCTGTACGGGCACACGGCAGGGCGCAGAAGGAAAGGAATGCCATACGGTTTTTGGAATGCAGATTTTGCTGGACTGGTTTTTGACACCATGTCCCATTTGAAGCCCCCCTGATGCACCCCTAGAGTAGAAACTCCCCCCCCCCCCCCCCCCAAAAAAAAACAATTTTGGTGGCAGTTTTGTTGGTATTATTTTAGGGAACATATGATTTTTGGTTGCTCTATATTACACTTTTTGTGAGGCAAGGTAACAAAAAATAGCTGTTTTGGTACTGTTTTTATTTTTTGTTATTTACAGTGTTCATCTGACAGGTTAGATCATGTGGTATTTTTATAGAGCAGGTTGTTACAGACACGACAATACCAAATATGACATATTCTGAGAGCCATATTTTTTTATTTTTGGGTGATTGTCTTAGGTAGGGTCTCTTTTTGCGGGATGAGATGACGGTTTGATTGGTATGATTTTGGGGTGCGTATGACTTTTTAATCGCTTGGTATTACACTTTATGTGATGTAATGTGACCAAAAATGGCATTTTTTTTAATTTATTTTTTACGTTGTTCACCTGAGAGGTTAGTTCATGTGATATTTTTATACAGCAGGTTGTTACAGACATGCCAATACCTAATATGTATACTTTTTTTTATTTATTTAAGTTTTACACAATAACAGCATTTAAAGAGGACCTTTCATCAATGTAATTTTAATGAACTAACACTCCTACCTAATAGTCCGGCATCCACTGATGTTTCCCCCTTTATTTATTTTTTCAAATCGACCCCCGAATTCAGTAATAATAGCCCCGTTTCTTCAGCTGCCACGTCTGTCAGTCAGACGGTTATTTTGTATGGGGCGTTGCTAAACTTTTTTCTTTGCTATTCTCCTTGGCTGAGAGCGCTGCCAATCGCAGCGTTCGTCACTCAGCCAGGGAGAAGGAGCTAAAGTTCTCGCGAGAATCGCGAGAACTTGAACTTCCTAACAACCGGGACCAGCGCCATCTTGGATTCCCCGGCCGAGGATAGCGACGGATGAGGAAGCAGCGGCACGAGCGGCAGGGTAAGTATAAGAATCAACCCCTAGACATCGAGCAAATCTCCGCATCAAGTAGCTGCCACAGCACCCCACTGGCAACGAGCATTATGGGGTCATGATCATGGACCCCCACGGCAATCAGTATGGGGGTCATGATCATGCCCCCAGCACAAACCCCCCTTCTGGCAACGAGCATAATGGGGGTCATGCTCATGGACCCCCACAGGCAATCAGTATGGGGGTCATGATCATGCCCCCACCCCCAGCACAAACCCCCCCCTCTGGCAACGAGCACAATGGGGGTCATGATCATGGACTCCCACCCCCACAGGTAATCAATATGGGGGTCATGATCATGCCCCTTCCCCAGCACAAACCCCCCCCTCTGGCAACGAGCATAATGGGGGTCATGATCATGGACCCCCACAGGTAATCAGTATGGGGGTCATGATCATGCCCCCACCCCCAGCACAAACCCCCCCTCTGGCAACGAGCATAATGGGGGTCATGATCATGGACCCCCACAGGTAATCAGTATGGGGGTCATGATCATGCCCCCACCCCCAGCACAAACCCCCCCCCCCCCCCTCTGGCAACGAGCATAATGGGGGTCATGATCATGGACCCCCACCCCCACAGGTAATCAACATGGGGGTCATGATCATGCCCCCAGCACAAACCCCCCCCCCCCCCTCTGGCAACAAGCATAATGGGGGTCATGATCATGGACCCCCACAGGCAGACAGCAATAAAATGTAACAGCGTTTTACAGTGAGCACTACCTCAAAAATTCACTACATGATTTATACTATAGTTCTGCTATTTCTAAAAAATTGAATCGATAAGATGCATTTATTATAATTTTATTTTTATTTTTTCTCAGATCTGAGAATGGATAATTCGTCAGATGAATTCCCACCAAGTGTTTATGCGCCAAGATCTATTTATGCGCCATTGTTCATCCAATTTTTTTTTTTTAATAGTTGGAGTGGCTAAAGAAACGTCTTCAACAGAAGTACGGTGTCACCAATAAATCTGAACCGTGTTTTCCAGAAAACCCCACTCGTTCCACATTAGATAACACTGTTGAGAGCATTGAAAATGAAGAGTCGGACAGTAGTAGAGTTGGAAATAACCAATGGTGCACGTGTATTAACTGTAAACCGATGCCAACCGCCATAGAATCGATTTGTTGTAAAGAAATTTTGAATATTGAACCGTATGTTTGTCCTGCTAGGCGGTTGTGTGGAAGCTTGGCTGTGAGCTGGATTACATCACCTTCAGACCTTGTTCACACCATAGGTAGCGTAGTGGTAGGACCCCTTGCCATGCTGAGAGCCGTGACGTGGTGCATGTTGGGCTCCGATATCTTCCTGACAGGAATATATTGGCAAAAGTCTCAGCTTTTAATATCTGCATTTATGACTAGCCAGTATAGTCAGTGGCATATCCATGTGGTGCATTTTTTCAGTGATTTATGATTATATTTTCATCCGCACAATGCTCCGTTTTGTGTAGGATGCCTTTGTGGTGCATGTGGACCGCGCCGACATCCTCCACCGTATGCAAAATATTTTTTGCTGGGGATAGTCGTTTGCTGCGGTCCACATGCGGTGGGGCTGCTCCCCCAATGAAAAACACGCTACAGTGTTAGGGGTTGAGCAGCTCCCCCAGATTTGCCACTATATTTCTGTGTTTTTGTCTTGAACCGTATGTTACTGAAACCGGTTGCGTAATTGAACATGAATATTTCCAACAATTTTGTCAAGATCGGGGAAGGGTGGAGGTGTCCATGCGGGCAATTGGAGAAGTGCTGCGTCCCCCTCCAGATAAAGAATTGAACAGGTGTTCTTATTCGTGTATTTTCTTCCATGAAAACAAAATCTGCTACATTTTGCTCTGAACACCCAACCATATGTTTACATAATTATAATATTGTCTATAATTTTAAATTAAATATACTTTTTTTTTTTTGGGCTACTAAGAAAAACTGCATATTGTGGCTTTACAGCTTGGATACATGGCTATCTTGGCATTGGAAGAAGATGCCCTATTCCTTCTTGTGCAGTGACGATCATAAGAGAAGTTTTTCCAGACCCACTTCAAGATTATTGCGGATTTCTAATGTTCAGAGAGGAGCCTGCAGAGTATCTAGCAATGGAGTAACGTCAAAGTTAATTATAATATATTATTTTGAAAAGACTGTAAAATAATCAAGTTATGTAATAAAGTACCAATTTTACAATGTATGTTTTTACATTTTATTTATAAATATCACAAAAACTTTGAAAGTTACAGCATAATATTTTGGTATCCAATGTTCCAATACAATATTCTCGATTACAGAAATGTAATATTTAGAGAAATGATAGACCTATTAAATAAAAAACACATATATATCTTACTAACATTTTATTTTATTATAAAAAAAGGCCTCCTCCATATCCCCTCATAGAGTACCTTCACACTTGCAGAAGGGCAGTCGGTCATGATTTGGGATCTGCACAGCTACTTATCAGGTTTATTGCTGAGATGGCCCCCTGTCACCATTGACTATAAGCAGACCATAGTGTACTGCGAAAGATAGATGGACTGAAATTCAAACATGCTGTATTGTTAGTACCTCAAGCTCTCGCAGTGGGGGACCCCCCCCCCCCGCCTCCATAATTGTCAATAGTGTTCAGATTTCTAGAAAAATAAATTTCATTCAGGCTATTGTCCTGATGAATCGCCATGTCGCTAGTGTGAAGGGACCCCTAGCCTTTACCAAACCTCACACAAAGTTTATGGATATTCCTTACACAGCTGTAATAAAGCGGTATATAACCGTAACGTACTTGCCGACAAGAAATAGATAAAATCTCGACAAAGCAAATGTTTTGTAATACGCAAAAATTACAAATATATAAAACAAATATAATTAAAAAAAGTACTTCTAATTAAAACTGTTTGCCTTTTTCACATTTCATTACAGTTATGCAAAGGATATCAATAAAATGTATATAATATGTAATTTTTATAGAATTTTTTTAAAATATTAATTTCTCTTAAAAAAATATATTGGCATTATTTTATTAAAATAAATTTCCAATTCCAGGATGATATGGTAGGTCCAGGGCAAGTCCGTCAACGTGGTTGCTCGATTGTCAGCCTGTGGACAAAAGACATGGTCAGAATCTGAAAATGCAGCGCTGTCTCTGTGAGAGGAAAAGGGTCAATCAAGGGACTGTAGCTACATCATAATACTGTCAGTGAACACACCTTGGAGTCTAATCGGATCCCCTTCCTCCACGGCTGGCAGGAAACTTGTTGGTCCTTCCTGGGCAGGTCCGACACGGTGGTTCAGTTTACTGTCAGCCTGTGGACAAAAGACATGGTCAGAATCTGAAAATGCAGCGCTGTCTCTGTGAGAGGAAAAGGGTCAATCAAGGGACTGTAGCTACATCATAATACTGTCAGTGAACACACCTTGGAGTCTAATCGGATCCCCTTCCTCCACGGCTGGCAGGAAACTTGTTGGTCCTTCCTGGGCAGGTCCGACACGGTGGTTCAGTTTACTGTCAGCCTGTGGACAAAAGACATGGTCAGAATCTGAAAATGCAGCGCTGTCTCTGTGAGAGCAAAAGGGTCAATCAAGGGACTGTAGCTACATTATAATACTGTCAGGGAACACACCTTGGAGTCTAATCGGATCCCCTTCCTCCACGGCTTGACAGCACTTCTCCTCCACACAGGTAAAATGTCTATAAAAACACAGTAAAGTTCCTTTACTACTGTAATATTACACCAACTTTTGTTTGGAAAAGCCAAATGGTCACTGGCTTGAGGCAGAGCTACTTGCGCTATCCTTACCCTTTGCACTAGTGGTGCAGTCCCGTTTCAGTAAACGACTATCAACAGCATAAACTAAAGTAAAATAACTAAACAACAAAGTTAGTTCTCTTAACATTCTAAAAAATAACATTTTACTGAACATGAAAGTAACGGAAAAGCAGGATTTTTTTTTTTTTTAGGAAATGATTTGTTTTTTCTTGGACCCAGATGCACTTTATTAGTTTTTCCGAAAACGTGACCAATGTTGCTGTAGAATGTCTTCCTTTTTCGGGCGTTCTACATTAGCAATGTTTGGTGGAAGATCAGGTGTTCGACTCTTCCATTCTGCTGTGATGTCTCCTACAGCTAACTTAAAACAATCAACTAAAATAGGAGTAACATGTTCCACGCTCATTGCTTCATAAATGTTCTTCACCATCCAGCGTTTTTTTCCCTTCGGAAGTATTAATTTTGTTCTTCTTGTTCCAATGGGTTCTGACACAGAAGTTGGGAAGTGAACAACTGCTTGTGGTCTTCCTAGATTATTATTGTGTGCCAAAATTGCCAGTTTGGTTCGTGTTTCCATTCTATCTATACCGAAATGTATTCTTTTGGTTCTGTACTTTAAAACCAAACTGTGGAAGGCTTCAAGAGGTCCAGCGTGGCAATTTCGGATCAGGTGTGGTACATCGCTGGTCATTTGTTCGTTTTTGATGATTTCTTCTAGTCTTTGATAAGCAGTACTTTCCTTTCTAAGCCACAAAACTGAAGTGTCTTCAGGTCGCAGTTCTTCGTGGGCACACTTATTATAGTGTTCTCCATCTTCCCATTCATGTCTATTGGCTACATGATATAGAACAGAATTCCATCTTTCGCGGAAAAAAAAAGCATTTTGTTCACACGTTTTAACACACCACCAGAAATGGTTGACTATCTTTTCTATCCATAGTTTTAGATCCTTTCCGGCTCTTCCGTTACTTGCCTTGATTAATCTTTTCTTGATGGACTTTGCGTAGTGCCAAATGTCAAACTGATGATCTATGTCAGTGTACACCTCGCGCATCAATTTTTGAATACTGACATGTCGATCAGAGAAAAATACAAATATGTCAAAGCCATTGTTTATAACTAGAGTTGAGCGAACACCTGGATGTTCGGGTTCGAGAAGTTCGGCCGAACATCCCGGAAATGTTCGGGTTCGGGATCCGAACCCGATCCGAACTTCGTCCCGAACCCGAACCCCATTGAAGTCAATGGGGACCCGAACTTTTCGGCACTAAAAAGGCTGTAAAACAGCCCAGGAAAGAGCTAGAGGGCTGCAAAAGGCAGCAACATGTAGGTAAATCCCCTGCAAACAAATGTGGATAGGGAAATGAATTAAAATAAAAATTAAATAAATAAAAATTAACCAAAATCAATTGGAGAGAGGTTCCATAGCAGAGAATCTGGCTTCCCGTCACCCACCACTGGAACAGTCCATTCTCAGATATTTAGGCCCCGGCACCCAGGCAGAGGAGAGAGGTCCCGTAACAGAGAATCTGTCTTCATGTCAGCAGAGAATTAGTCTGCATGTCATAGCAGAGAATGAGGCTTCACGTCAGCCACCACTGCAACAGTCCATTGGCATATATTTAGGCCCAGCACCCAGGCAGAGGAGGGAGGTCCCGTAACAGAGAATCTGTCTTCATGTCAGCAGAGAATTAGTCTGCATGTCATAGCAGAGAATGAGGCTTCACGTCAGCCACCACTGCAACAGTCCATTGGCATATATTTAGGCCCAGCACACACACAGGCAGAGGAGAGAGGTCCCGTAACAGAGAATCTGGCTTCATGTCAGCAGAGAATCAGTCTGCATGTCATAGCAGAGAATGAGGCTTCACGTCAGCCACCACTGCAACAGTCCATTGGCATATATTTAGGCCCAGCACACACACAGGCAGAGGAGAGAGGTCCCGTAACAGAGAATCTGGCTTCATGTCAGCAGAGAATCAGTCTGCATGTCATAGCAGAGAATGAGGCTTCACGTCAGCCACCACTGCAACAGTCCATTGGCATATATTTAGGCCCAGCACCCAGGCAGAGGAGGGAGGTCCCGTAACAGAGAATCTGTCTTCATGTCAGCAGAGAATTAGTCTGCATGTCATAGCAGAGAATGAGGCTTCACGTCAGCCACCACTGCAACAGTCCATTGGCATATATTTAGGCCCAGCACACACACAGGCAGAGGAGAGAGGTCCCGTAACAGAGAATCTGGCTTCATGTCAGCAGAGAATCAGTCTGCATGTCATAGCAGAGAATGAGGCTTCACGTCACCCACCACTGCAACAGTCCATTGGCATATATTTAGGCCTAGCACACAGGCAGAGCAGAGAGGTCCCGTAACAGACAATCTGGCTTCATGTCAGCAGAGAATCAGTCTGCATGTCATAGCAGAGAATGAGGCTTCACGTCACCCACCACTGCAACAGTCCATTGGCATATATTTAGGCCTAGCACACAGGCAGAGCAGAGAGGTCCCGTAACAGACAATCTGGCTTCATGACAGCAGAGAATTAGTCTGCATGTCATAGCAGAGAATGAGGCTTCACGTCAGCCACCACTGCAACAGTCCATTGGCATATATTTAGGCCCAGCACCCAGGCAGAGGAGAGAGGTCCCGTAACAGACAATCTGGCTTCATGTCAGCAGAGAATTAGTCTGCATGTCATAGCAGAGAATCAGGCTTCACGTCAGCCACCACTGCAACAGTCCATTGTCATAAATTTAGGCCCAGCACCCAGGCAGAGGAGAGAGGTCCCGTAACAGACAATCTGGCTTCATGTCAGCAGAGAATTAGTCTGCATGTCATAGCAGAGAATGAGGCTTCACGTCAGCCACCACTGCAACAGTCCATTGGCATATATTTAGGCCTAGCACACAGGCAGAGCAGAGAGGTCCCGTAACAGACAATCTGGCTTCATGACAGCAGAGAATCAGTCTGCATGTCATAGCAGAGAATCAGGCTTCACGTCAGCCACCACTGCAACAGTCCATTGTCATAAATTTAGGCCCAGCACCCAGGCAGAGGAGAGAGGTCCCGTAACAGAGAATCTGGCTTCATGTCAGCAGAGAATCAGTCTTCATATCATAGCAGAGAATCAGGCTTCACGTCACCCACCACTGTAAGAGTCAATTTTCATAAATTTAGGCCCAGAACCCAGGCAGAGGAGAAAGGTCCCGTAACAGACAATCTGGCTTCATGTCAGCAGAGAATCAGTCTTCATATCATAGCAGAGAATCAGGCTTCACGTCACCCACCACTGCAACAGTCAATTGTCATAAATTTAGGCCCAGCACCCAGGCAGAGGAGAGAGCTCCCGTAACAGAGGATCTGGCTTCATGTCAGCAGAGAATCAGTCTGCATGTCATAGCAGAGAATGAGGCTTCACGTCACCCACCACTGCAACAGTCCATTGGCATATATTTAGGCCTAGCACACAGGCAGAGCAGAGAGGTCCCGTAACAGACAATCTGGCTTCATGTCAGCAGAGAATCAGTCTGCATGTCATAGCAGAGAATGAGGCTTCACGTCACCCACCACTGCAACAGTCCATTGGCATATATTTAGGCCTAGCACACAGGCAGAGCAGAGAGGTCCCGTAACAGACAATCTGGCTTCATGTCAGCAGAGAATCAGTCTGCATGTCATAGCAGAGAATGAGGCTTCACGTCACCCACCACTGCAACAGTCCATTGGCATATATTTAGGCCTAGCACACAGGCAGAGCAGAGAGGTCCCGTAACAGACAATCTGGCTTCATGTCAGCAGAGAATCAGTCTGCATGTCATAGCAGAGAATGAGGCTTCACGTCACCCACCACTGCAACAGTCCATTGGCATATATTTAGGCCTAGCACACAGGCAGAGCAGAGAGGTCCCGTAACAGACAATCTGGCTTCATGTCAGCAGAGAATCAGTCTGCATGTCATAGCAGAGAATGAGGCTTCACGTCACCCACCACTGCAACAGTCCATTGGCATATATTTAGGCCTAGCACACAGGCAGAGCAGAGAGGTCCCGTAACAGACAATCTGGCTTCATGACAGCAGAGAATCAGTCTGCATGTCATAGCAGAGAATGAGGCTTCACGTCAGCCACCACTGCAACAGTCCATTGGCATATATTTAGGCCTAGCACACAGGCAGAGCAGAGAGGTCCCGTAACAGACAATCTGGCTTCATGACAGCAGAGAATCAGTCTGCATGTCATAGCAGAGAATCAGGCTTCACGTCAGCCACCACTGCAACAGTCCATTGTCATAAATTTAGGCCCAGCACCCAGGCAGAGGAGAGAGGTCCCGTAACAGAGAATCTGGCTTCATGTCAGCAGAGAATCAGTCTTCATATCATAGCAGAGAATCAGGCTTCACGTCACCCACCACTGTAAGAGTCAATTTTCATAAATTTAGGCCCAGAACCCAGGCAGAGGAGAAAGGTCCCGTAACAGACAATCTGGCTTCATGTCAGCAGAGAATCAGTCTTCATATCATAGCAGAGAATCAGGCTTCACGTCACCCACCACTGCAACAGTCAATTTTCATAAATTTAGGCCCAGAACCCAGGCAGAGGAGAAAGGTCCCGTAACAGACAATCTGGCTTCATGTCAGCAGAGAATCAGTCTTCATATCATAGCAGAGAATCAGGCTTCACGTCACCCACCACTGCAACAGTCAATTGTCATAAATTTAGGCCCAGCACCCAGGCAGAGGAGAGAGCTCCCGTAACAGAGGATCTGGCTTCATGTCAGCAGAGAATCAGTCTGCATGTCATAGCAGAGAATGAGGCTTCACGTCACCCACCACTGCAACAGTCCATTGGCATATATTTAGGCCTAGCACACAGGCAGAGGAGAGGTTCATTCAACTTTGGGTAGCCTCGCAATATAATGGTAAAATGAAAATAAAAATAGGATTGAATGAGGAAGTGCCCTGAAGTCCAATAATATATGGTTATGGGGAGGTAGTTAATGTCTAATCTGGACAAGGGACGGACAGGTCCTGTGGGATCCATGCCTGGTTCATTTTTATGAACGTCAGCTTGTCCACATTGGCTGTAGACAGGCGGCTGCGTTTGTCTGTAATGACGCCCCCTGCCGTGCTGAATACACGTTCAGACAAAACGCTGGCTGCCGGGCAGGCCAGCACCTCCAAGGCATAAAAGGCTAGCTCTGGCCACGTGGACAATTTAGAGACCCAGAAGTTGAATGGGGCCGAACCATCAGTCAGTACGTGGAGGGGTGTGCACACGTACTGTTCCACCATGTTAGTGAAATGTTGCCTCCTGCTAACACGTTGCGTATCAGGTGGTGGTGCAGTTAGCTGTGGCGTGTTGACAAAAGTTTTCCACATCTCTGCCATGCTAACCCTGCCCTCAGAGGAGCTGGCCGTGACACAGCTGCCTTGGCGACCTCTTGCTCCTCCTCTGCCTTGGCCTTGGGCTTCCACTTGTTCCCCTGTGACATTTGGGAATGCTCTCAGTAGCGTGTCTACCAACGTGCGCTTGTACTCGCGCATCTTCCTATCACGCTCCAGTGCAGGAAGTAAGGTGGGCACATTGTCTTTGTAGCGTGGATCCAGCAGGGTGGCAACCCAGTAGTCCGCACAGGTTAAAATGTGGGCAACTCTGCTGTCGTTGCGCAGGCACTGCAGCATGTAGTCGCTCATGTGTGCCAGGCTGCCCAGGGATAAGGACAAGCTGTCCTCTGTGGGAGGCGTATCGTCATCGTCCTGCCTTTCCCCCCAGCCACGCACCAGTGATGGACCCGAGCTGCGTTGGGTGCCACCCCGCTGTGACCATGCTTCATCCTCATCCTCCTCCACCTCCTCCTCATCCTCGTCCTCCTCGTCCTCCAGTAGTGGGCCCTGGCTGGCCACATTTGTACCTGGCCTCTGCTGTTGCCAAAAACCTCCCTCTGAGTCACTTCGAAGAGACTGGCCTGAAAGTGCTAAAAATGACCCCTCTTCCTCCTCCTCCTCCTCCTCCTCCTGGGCCACCTCCTCTTCCATCATCGCCCTAAGTGTTTTCTCAAGGAGACATAGAAGTGGTATTGTAACGCTGATAACGGTGTCATCGCCACTGGCCATGTTGGTGGAGTACTCGAAACAGCGCAACAGGGCACACAGGTCTCGCATGGAGGCCCAGTCATTGGTGGTGAAGTGGTGCTGTTCTGTAGTGCGACTGACCCGTGCGTGCTGCAGCTGAAACTCCACTATGGCCTGCTGCTGCTCGCACAGTCTGTCCAGCATGTGCAAGGTGGAGTTCCACCTGGTGGGCACGTCGCATATGAGGCGGTGAGCGGGAAGGCCGAAGTTACGCTGTAGCGCAGACAGGCGAGCAGCGGCAGGATGTGAACGCCGGAAGCGCGAACAGACGGCCCGCACTTTATGCAGCAGCTCTGACATGTCGGGGTAGTTGTGAATGAACTTCTGCACCACCAAATTCAGCACATGCGCCAAGCAAGGGATGTGCGTCAAATTGGCTAGTCCCAGAGCTGCAACGAGATTTCGCCCATTATCACACACCACCAGGCCGGGCTTGAGGCTCACCGGCAGCAACCACTCGTCGGTCTGTTGTTCTATACCCCGCCACAACTCCTGTGCGGTGTGGGGCCTGTCCCCCAAACATATGAGTTTCAGAATGGCCTGCTGACGTTTACCCCGGGCTGTGCTGAAGTTGGTGGTGAAGGTGTGTGGCTGACTGGATGAGCAGGTGGAAGAAGAGGAGGAGGAAGCCGAGAAGGAGGAGGTGGCAACAGGAGGCAAAGAATGTTGCCCTGCGATCCTTGGCGGCGGAAGGACGTGCGCCAAACAGCTCTCCGCCTGGGGCCCAGCTGCCACTACATTTACCCAGTGTGCAGTTAGGGAGATATAGCGTCCCTGGCCGTGCTTACTGGTCCACGTATCTGTGGTTAGGTGGACCTTGCTACAGATGGCGTTGCGCAGTGCACACTTGATTTTATCGGATACTTGGTTGTGCAGGGAAGGCACGGCTCTCTTGGAGAAGTAGTGCCGGCTGGGAACAACATACTGTGGGACAGCAAGCGACATGAGCTGTTTGAAGCTGTCTGTGTCCACCAGCCTAAATGACAGCATTTCATAGGCCAGTAGTTTAGAAATGCTGGCATTCAGGGCCAGGGATCGAGGGTGGCTAGGTGGGAATTTACGCTTTCTATCAAATGTTTGTGAGATGGAGAGCTGAACGCTGGCGTGTGACATGGTTGAGACGCTTGGTGACGGAGGTGGTGGTGGTGGTGTTGGTGGTACATCCCCTGTTTGCTGGGCGGCAGGTGCCAACGTTCCTCCAGAGGCGGAGGAAGAGGCCGAGGCGGCAGCAGCAGAATAGGCCGAGGCGGCAGCAGCAGAAGAGGTAGCAGGGGGAGCCTGAGTGACTTCCTTGGTTTTAAGGTGTTTACTCCACTGCAGTTCATGCTTTGCATGCAGGTGCCTGGTCATGCAGGTTGTGCTCAGGTTCAGAACGTTAATGCCTCGCTTCAGGCTCTGATGGCACAGCGTGCAAACCACTCGGGTCTTGTCGTCAGCACATTGTTTGAAGAAGTGCCATGCCAGGGAACTCCTTGAAGCTGCCTTTGGGGTGCTCGGTCCCAGATGGCGGCGGTCAGTAGCAGGCGGAGTCTCTTGGCGGCGGGTGTTCTGCTTTTGCCCACTGCTCCCTCTTTTGCTACGCTGTTGGCTCGGTCTCACCACTGCCTCTTCCTCCGAACTGTGAAAGTCAGTGGCACGACCTTCATTCCATGTGGGGTCTAGGACCTCATCGTCCCCTGCATCGTCTTCCACCCAGTCTTGATCCCTGACCTCCTGTTCAGTCTGCACACTGCAGAAAGACGCAGCAGTTGGCACCTGTGTTTCGTCATCATCAGAGACATGCTGAGGTGGTATTCCCATGTCCTCATCATCAGGAAACATAAGTGGTTGTGCGTCAGTGCATTCTATGTCTTTCACCGCTGGGGAAGGGCTAGGTGGATGCCCTTGGGAAACCCTGCCAGCGGAGTCTTCAAACAGCATAAGAGACTGCTGCATAACTTGAGGCTGAGACAGTTTCCCTGGTATGCATGGGGGTGATGTGACAGACTGATGGGGTTGGTTTTCAGGCGCCATCTGTGCGCTTTCTGCAGAAGACTGGGTGGGAGATAATGTGAACGTGCTGGATCCACTGTCGGCCACCCAATTGACTAATGCCTGTACCTGCTCAGGCCTTACCATCCTTAGAACGGCATTGGGCCCCACCATATATCGCTGTAAATTCTGGCGGCTACTGGGACCTGAGGTAGTTGGTACACTAGGACGTGTGGATGTGGCAGAACGGCCACGTCCTCTCCCAGCACCAGAGGGTCCACTAACACCACCACGACCATGTCCACGTCCGCGTCCCTTACTAGATGTTTTTCTCATTGTTATGGTTCACCACAACAACAAATATATTATTTGGCCCAATGTATTGTATTCAAATTCAGCGGGATATAAATTTGAGGCCTAGTATTTAGGCGCTGGGTGACCGGTATGGATTTAGTGACAGAATTAGACTTGGAAATGCACAGAAGCGTGTGTGTGAAGTTATTCTGAATGACCCTATGTGCACCTTCAATATTATATACCCTTTTAGGGATAGATTTCAAATAGCTCTGATATAGCAGAAACCACTAAATTATGAAATTGCTAAATTGGGAATTGTACTTCAACCCAGAACAAAAAATGTGCTTTGACGGACACTAAATATCTTGCCCAGCAACAACAGTACAGCGGTGGGTAACGAGAGATTTAGAGGGAATTAAATTTGAGGCCTAGTATTTAGGCGCTGGGTCACCGGTATGGATTTAGTGACAGAATTAGACTTGGAAATGCACAGAAGCGTGTGTGTGAAGTTATTCTGAATGACCCTATGTGCACCTTCAATATTATATACCCTTTTTGGGATAGATTTCAAATAGCTCTGATATAGCAGGAACCACTAAATTATGAAATTGCTAAATTGGGAATTGTACTTCAACCCAGAACAAAAAATGTGCTTTGACGGGCACTAAATAACTTTCCCAGCTACAACAGGACAACGGTAACGAGAGATTTAGAGGGATTTAAATTTGAGGCCTAGTATTTAGGCGCTGGGTGACAGGTATGGGTTTAGTGACAGAATTAGACTTGGAAATACACAGTAGCGGGTGTGTGTGAAGTTATTCTGAATGACCCAATGTGCACCTTCAATATTATATACCCTTTTTGGGATAGATTTCAAATAGCTCTGATATAGCAGGAACCACTAAATTATGAAATTGCTAAATTGGGAATTGTACTTCAACCCAGAACAAAAATGTGCTTTGACGGACACTAAATATCTTGCCCAGCAACAACAGTACAGCGGTGGGTAACGAGAGATTTAGAGGGATTTAAATTTGAGGCCTAGTATTTAGGCGCTGGGTCACCGGTATGGATTTAGTGACAGAATTAGACTTGGAAATGCACAGAAGCGTGTGTGTGAAGTTATTCTGAATGACCCTATGTGCACCTTCAATATTATATACCCTTTTAGGGATAGATTTCAAATAGCTCTGATATAGCAGAAACCACTAAATTATGAAATTGCTAAATTGGGAATTGTACTTCAACCCAGAACAAAAAATGTGCTTTGACGGACACTAAATATCTTGCCCAGCAACAACAGTACAGCGGTGGGTAACGAGAGATTTAGAGGGATTTAAATTTGAGGCCTAGTATTTAGGCGCTGGGTCACCGGTATGGATTTAGTGACAGAATTAGACTTGGAAATGCACAGAAGCGTGTGTGTGAAGTTATTCTGAATGACCCTATGTGCACCTTCAATATTATATACCCTTTTAGGGATAGATTTCAAATAGCTCTGATATAGCAGAAACCACTAAATTATGAAATTGCTAAATTGGGAATTGTACTTCAACCCAGAACAAAAAATGTGCTTTGACGGACACTAAATATCTTGCCCAGCAACAACAGTACAGCGGTGGGTAACGAGAGATTTAGAGGGATTTAAATTTGAGGCCTAGTATTTAGGCGCTGGGTCACCGGTATGGATTTAGTGACAGAATTAGACTTGGAAATGCACAGAAGCGTGTGTGTGAAGTTATTCTGAATGACCCTATGTGCACCTTCAATATTATATACCCTTTTAGGGATAGATTTCAAATAGCTCTGATATAGCAGAAACCACTAAATTATGAAATTGCTAAATTGGGAATTGTACTTCAACCCAGAACAAAAAATGTGCTTTGACGGACACTAAATATCTTGCCCAGCAACAACAGTACACCGGTGGGTAACGAGAGATTTAGAGGGAATTAAATTTGAGGCCTAGTATTTAGGCGCTGGGTCACCGGTATGGATTTAGTGACAGAATTAGACTTGGAAATACACAGTAGCGGGTGTGTGTGAAGTTATTCTGAATGACCCTATGTGCACCTTCAATATTATATACCCTTTTAGGGATAGATTTCAAATAGCTCTGATATAGCAGAAACCACTAAATTATGAAATTGCTAAATTGGGAATTGTACTTCAACCCAGAACAAAAAATGTGCTTTGACGGACACTAAATATCTTGCCCAGCAACAACAGTACAGCGGTGGGTAACGAGAGATTTAGAGGGAATTAAATTTGAGGCCTAGTATTTAGGCGCTGGGTCACCGGTATGGATTTAGTGACAGAATTAGACTTGGAAATGCACAGAAGCGTGTGTGTGAAGTTATTCTGAATGACCCTATGTGCACCTTCAATATTATATACCCTTTTTGGGATAGATTTCAAATAGCTCTGATATAGCAGGAACCACTAAATTATGAAATTGCTAAATTGGGAATTGTACTTCAACCCAGAACAAAAAATGTGCTTTGACGGGCACTAAATAACTTTCCCAGCTACAACAGGACAACGGTAACGAGAGATTTAGAGGGATTTAAATTTGAGGCCTAGTATTTAGGCGCTGGGTGACAGGTATGGGTTTAGTGACAGAATTAGACTTGGAAATACACAGTAGCGGGTGTGTGTGAAGTTATTCTGAATGACCCTATGTGCACCTTCAATATTATATACCCTTTTAGGGATAGATTTCAAATAGCTCTGATATAGCAGAAACCACTAAATTATGAAATTGCTAAATTGGGAATTGTACTTCAACCCAGAACAAAAAATGTGCTTTGACGGACACTAAATATCTTGCCCAGCAACAACAGTACAGCGGTGGGTAACGAGAGATTTAGAGGGAATTAAATTTGAGGCCTAGTATTTAGGCGCTGGGTCACCGGTATGGATTTAGTGACAGAATTAGACTTGGAAATACACAGTAGCGGGTGTGTGTGAAGTTATTCTGAATGACCCTATGTGCACCTTCAATATTATATACCCTTTTTGGGATAGATTTCAAATAGCTCTGATATAGCAGGAACCACTAAATTATGAAATTGCTAAATTGGGAATTGTACTTCAACCCAGAACAAAAAATGTGCTTTGACGGGCACTAAATAACTTTCCCAGCTACAACAGGACAACGGTAACGAGAGATTTAGAGGGATTTAAATTTGAGGCCTAGTATTTAGGCGCTGGGTGACAGGTATGGGTTTAGTGACAGAATTAGACTTGGAAATACACAGTAGCGGGTGTGTGTGAAGTTATTCTGAATGACCCTATGTGCACCTTCAATATTATATACCCTTTTTGGGATAGATTTCAAATAGCTCTGATATAGCAGAAACCACTAAATTATGAAATTGCTAAATTGGGAATTGTACTTCAACCCAGAACAAAAAATGTGCTTTGACGGACACTAAATATCTTGCCCAGCAACAACAGTACAGCGGTGGGTAACGAGAGATTTAGAGGGAATTAAATTTGAGGCCTAGTATTTAGGCGCTGGGTCACCGGTATGGATTTAGTGACAGAATTAGACTTGGAAATACACAGTAGCGGGTGTGTGTGAAGTTACTCTGAATGACCCTATGTGCACCTTCAATATTATATACCCTTTTTGGGATAGATTTCAAAGAGCTCTGATATAGCAGGAACCACTAAATTATGAAATTGCTAAATTGGGAATTGTATTTCAACCCAGAACAAGAAATGTGCTTGAACGGACACTAAATAACTCGCCCAGCTACAGCACTAGGGACAGATTTAGCTGGATATAAATTTGAGGCCTAGTATTTAGGCGCTGGGTGACCGGTATGGATTTAGTGACAGAATTAGACTGGGATATGGCCAAAAAATGAACAGACTATTGCTGGTTAAATGCACTTGGTGTGACAGCTTCACCCTGATGTAGGCTTTAGCCAAAAAACAACCACACCATTGAGGGTTAAATGCACTTGGTGACAGGCGCAGCTTGCCCCTGATTTTGTATA
Source organism: Bufo gargarizans (assembly GCF_014858855.1). Lineage (NCBI taxonomy): Eukaryota > Metazoa > Chordata > Amphibia > Anura > Bufonidae > Bufo > Bufo gargarizans. The sequence continues at coordinate 118,586,384 of NC_058088.1, forward strand.
TGGCCAAAAAATGAACAGACTATTGCTGGTTAAATGCACTTGGTGTGACAGCTTCACCCTGATGTAGGCTTTAGCCAAAAAACAACCACACCATTGAGGGTTAAATGCACTTGGTCGCAGCTTGTGCTGGCGCACCACAAGACACAAAATGGCCGCCGATCACCCCAGAAAAATGAGACTGACAAACGGTCTGTGCAGCCTAAAAACAGTGAGCAATTGAGGATCAGCAGCTCAATGATCCACAGCTGCAGATCGATCAGTTAATCAAGTCCTTTGGAGGAGTTAATCTGCCTAATCTCGCCCTACTGTCGCAGCCGCAACCTCTCCCTACGCTAATCAGAGCAGAGTGACGGGCGGCGCTATGTGACTCCAGCTTAAATAGAGGCTGGGTCACATGGTGCTCTGGCCAATCACAGCCATGCCAATAGTAGGCATGGCTGTGATGGCCTCTTGGGGCAAGTAGTATGACGCTTGTTGATTGGCTGCTTTGCAGCCTTTCAAAAAGCGCCAAGAAAGCGTCACAAAAGCGCGAAGAAAGCGACGAACACCGAACCCGAACCCGGACTTTTACGAAAATGTCCGGGTTCGGGTCCGTGTCACGGACACCCCAAAATTCGGTACGAACCCGAACTATACAGTTCGAGTTCGCTCATCCCTATTTATAACTCGTTCCATTATAGCTTGGAATCCAAACTTCTCCATAGCTACCGAAGAACTGCACTGGCTTCTGTGTACAACTTCGAAATCTATAATTTTTTCAGTGTACAGGTCCATAACAGTGTAGGTACAATATTTAGCGGAGTGGCCGGGGCTATCACATTGACCATCTCCTGCTAAACAAATTGGCAAACCATTCAAATCTTCCTGTAATTTTTTTTGTTCTTGCTGCCAGGCAATATCGATAATAGGGAACAGAAATTTGGTTTGGTAACGGTAATAAGTGGTCTCAGAAAATGTGCTCAAGCCAAAAATTCCAAACAACTCATGAACTTTTTGATAGTTTAGGCCACTGCAGAGTATTGACGCTGCCAAAAGGACATTTCCACTCCAGAAACGTCCAATTTTCGGCTGTGTTTGCCATAATAAAGACGAATGTCCGCTACGACAACTACCGCAAATTATTACAGCTGATCCTTTCCTTTCTTTTGAAATTGAAAACACAGTTAGATTGCAATCAACATACTGACACTTCACTTGACGTAGCAGTACATCGAGACAACTTTCGTTCACAATCAATTTCGTGTCTTTTACCATGTCTTTAAATTGCATATCTGGAAAAGAATTATCATGGTCAATTTCTAACATAGACTGTAAAGCAAATTGATCAGAAGAGCTTTGGCTTACCATCAAAGGATCATATGAGTGGTCTCTTGAATCACGAATTTCCCCTGCGTCAGCCAGACTGCTAATATTGTATGAATCCTCCAAGTCACCTGTCAATGGAAATATCCCACTAACCAGATCATCATTATTACCGTCTTCTTCCGGTGGCTGGGAGATCTTTTCTTTTTCAAATACAATAGGAGATAGAAGTCTAATAAATGGATTAATTTGGTGCCGATTTTGGGATTGTGAACAATCGGGCAATGGGGTGGATTCATGAACAATAGTTGTATGTTGACGTAAAGGTGATTCTTCTTCCCTAAGGGTAAGATTTTTATTCGTACTAATAATTATTGAATTTGTCAAATTTAACTCTGTCTGAGTGGAAGCATCCGTGAATTTGGAAATTAGAATTTCCACATTCTCAGAGACTTGTTGAACTTCCAGGCACGAAAGGGATACAGTATGACCATGAGATTCTGTTGGTATAGATGATTCTGATGAGGAAGGTGTAACCGACTGCTGGGAACCTGTTGGATTCTGAAGTCGTTTTTTCTTGGATTTTTTTAGCTCTAAAACTTTTCTTTCAGAATCAAGAAAATTTTCAAAAATTGAAGGGTTTGCTACTGGGCGAAGCAAACGTCCATCAGAAAAATGTAGCAAACAAATATGATACTTATTGTATCTTTTCATTTTGTAGCCTAGAATCTCCTCTGCTAGAGAAATAACTTCTACCTCTCCTGAAGGAATTAAAATTCGAAGCCAATCTAATATTCTCTCCCTAAAGTTGGGAAAGCAATGTAATTAGATTTCGTGGCCATTCAGTATACGGCCAGCCTGGAAAAAACTATTTTTTACCCAACATGATTTCGGCATTTTATCAATTCCTGTTTTAAAAAAAAAAGAAAATATTAAAATATGCATATTATTTGGATACATGTTATAAGGTAAACTCAAACTTGAACGTTTATAAATAGATTTTTTAATAAAAACCGATATTTGGATCTAAATAACTTGGTACATCTCCTTTCTTCAACCATTTTTAAAAAAAAAAGGAAATTAAATTAGGTCTTCCATACTTACCCTACCTGTATACTTACCCTTGTCAATATATCAAAATTATAACTAATAAAACGTGTATTGGTTTTTTGAACTGGGAAACTTCACGCAACATGTTTCTTCTTCTTCCGATGACTGTTGGAATACAACTTACCAGTCAGGGTTGCTGCCCTGAATTGACTAACTTGAAATTCACTGTAAAAAATATATAAAAGTTAAATTTTACATTGAAAGTTATACTATCACCTGAAATAAGTATTATATATATATATTTTTTTTACCATTATACTAATTGTTTGCTTACCTATAATAATAATATACCTATGTATATTATTTTCGTTTTGGGAACTAACAATGTGACACTTATGCAGTGTATATATCCTATTAATAGAAAAGAAACAAACAATAGTAACTAGTTTGCCACAGTGTCCATATTGTACAGTGGCAATTTTCACAACACAGTAGAGAGGAGGGGGGAGAATTGAAGGGTACACTTCAATAAAGTGTGTTCAATTACAAACGCGGCTACTCTATGTGTGGCGAAATCACTTGCAGTGTAATAAATGTAAAGAAACCCCTATATAACAGGGGATAAACTTAGGCTACTTTCACACTTGCTGCAGGACGTATCCGACAGGCTGTTCACCATGTCGGATCCGTCCTGCGGCTATTTCACCGTGCCCGCGGACCGCCACTCCGTCCCCATTGACTATAATGGGCACAGGGGCGGAGCTCCGGCGCAGCACGGCGGTGCACGTAGAAAGCCCGCCGGACTAAAATTACTGCATGTCAGGCTTTTTAGTCCGGCGGCTTTCTCCGTGCACCGCCGTGCTGCGCCGAAGCTCCGCCCCCGTCCCCATTATAGTCAATGGGGACGGAGCGGCGGTCCGCGGGCACTGCGAAATAGCCGCAGGACGGATCCGACATGGTGAACAGCATGTCGGATCCGTCCTGCCGCAAGTGTGAAAGTAGCCTTAGTCTTCAAATTTCAAAACAACTTTGAAGATTGTGTACAGATTGGAGATATAATCAACTTTTCCTACTAAAATAGGAAGCAGTCGCTTGTCTTAGAGGTTGATAAAGGTGGTTTTAAATGTGTTGTGTAACCCACGGCTGAGTATGATAACATAAGGAGTCCCCAGGGTTTGTTTGGCAAGATATTATGAGAATAAAAAAACAGGGGTCCCACCCCTATTTTCATAACCAGCCAAGGGTTAAACCCACAGCTGTGGGCTGGCGTTAGCAGGGTGAGGAGGTCCAATTTTTTTGGGTCCTTCTCAGCCTAATAACAACAGCCCACAGCCGCACCAAGAACAAAACCATAAAAAAAAAATACATAGTTTCACGCTTGTCGGCAACTTGGGTCTTCCCGGCACCCAAAGGGCTTTGAGTGCCGGGGTAATTGTTAGGGGTTTTACTGTCAGCATTGATGACAATATAAATTCAACGGTGGCTGACAGTAAGACCCAGTCATAGTGAGGGGAGCCTCTGTAAAGATTCACCCATTACTACCACTGCAAGTTCATAATAACCACAAGTAGAATAGCCGTGTTTGCAATCACTTTATTGAAATGATCACTCCCCGACTCATGTCCTCGTTGGCCAGTATATTATATAAATACCAATGAATGATTATAAACTCTTCGTGTCGCTGGTGGGTAGTCGGAGAAACAATCTAATAAACAAAGCAAATAAAAAAAAAGAGTCAGTGTTGGGTGTTAGATAATCCATGAGAAGAGAAAGACACATGATTAGACAAAAAAACTTCATTTGTTGAAATTAAAATGGGAAAGGTATTGACAAGCCCCAGCACGTCAGTTTCCTGGGTGGTGTTTGAGGGGTCTGGGACTACAACCCCCAGCACGCCGGTTGCCTGGGTGGTGTTTTAGGGGGTCTCTATTTGTGACCCCTATAATGCTTGTTACCTTTTGGGCTAGGGGGGTGTCTATATTTATGACCCCACTCATCGTCATTTCCTTTGGGGGTTGGTACTGATGTTAGGCATGATTATAACCCCCATAATTCCTCATTGCCTGTGGGGGGTTCATGGTTACCACCTGCTATAATGCTCGCTGCCTGTGGGGGTGAGGGTCCATGATCATTGTATTTCTTTTAAAACCAACATGGTACTTGGGAACAAACAAAAGGGGAGATTAAAACTTTCAGGAGTGACAGTCACACTATAAGTGGCCAATATTTCTGTGTGCAGCTTTTATCCAAACCTCGGACTTGCCTACATGTTTTTATAAATCATTAATGTAGAGTCTCTTATTTCCGAGACCAATGTGTAACACTCTGTCTTTCTCCTGTCTAAAAACCAGCAACCTGAATCCCTACATGTTTCGCCGAACCTGTCGGCGTCTTCAGGGGAAAACTATCAGGTGGGTAGTTTTCCCCTGAAGACGCCGACAGGTTCGGCGAAACATGTAGGGATTCAGGTTGCTGGTTTTTAGACAGGAGAAAGACAGAGTGTTACACATTGGTCTCGGAAATAAGAGACTCTACATTAATGATTTATAAAAACATGTAGGCAAGTCCGAGGTTTGGATAAAAGCTGCACACAGAAATATTGGCCACTTATAGTGTGACTGTCACTCCTGAAAGTTTTAATCTCCTCTTTTGTTTGTTCCCAAGTACCATGTTGGTTTTAAAAGAAATACAATAAAATTGAGTTTTATAATATCAGTCAGAGGAGTTGCAAAAATACGCGTGGTCCTAGTGGCCGTTAAAAATTCAAAAAAATTTGGGTAAATAGTTGCGTAGCAACTCCTTTGAGGGACTTCTTTGTTTGTTATAATCGGTCCATGATCATGACCCCCATAATGCTCGTTGCCTGAGGGGGAGTTTGTGCTGGGGGGGTTTATGATCATGACCCCCATACTGATTGCCTGTGGGGGTGGGGGTCCATGATCATGACCCCCATAATGCTCGTTGCCAGAGGGGGGGTTTGTGCTGGGGGGGTTTATGATCATGACCCCCATACTGATTGCCTGTGGGGGTGGGGGTCCATGATCATGACCCCCATAATGTTCGTTGCCAGAGGGGGGGTTTGTGCTGGGGGGGTTTATGATCATGACCCCCATTATGCTCGTTGCCAGAGGGGGGGTTTGTGCTGGGGGTGGGGGCATGATCATGACCCCCATACTGATTACCTGTGGGGGTCCATGATCATGGCCCCCATAATGCTCGTTGCCAGAGGGAGGGTTTGTGCTGGGGGGGTTTATGATCATGACCCCCATACTGATTGCCTGTGGGGGTGGGGGTCCATGATCATGACCCCCATAATGCTCGTTGCCAGAGGGGGGGTTTGTGCTGGGGGGGTTTATGATCATGACCCCCATACTGATTGCCTGTGGGGGTCCATGATCATGACCCCCATTATGCTCGTTGCCAGAGGGGGGGTTTGTGCTGGGGGAGGGGCATGATCAGTGTCTCCATATTCTGAGAGCCATACTTTTTTATATTTTTTGCCTGATTGTTTTATGTAGGGGCTCATTTTTTGCGGGATGAGATGGCTTGATTGGTATGAATTTGGGGTGCGTATGACTTTTTGATCGCTTGTTATTACACTTTTTGTGATGTAAGGTGACCAAAAATATTTTTTTTTACACCGTTTTTATTATTATTTTTTTTTACAGTGTTCACCTGAGGGATTAGTTCATGTGATATTTTTATACAGCAGGTTCTTACGGATGCCGCGATACCTAATATGTATACTTTTGTAAATTTATTTAAGTTTTACACAATAAAAGCATTTTTAAAACAAAAAAAATCATGTTTTAGTGTCTCCATAGTCTAAGACCCATATTTTTTTGGGGGGGGGCAATTGTCTTAGGTAGGGTTTTATTTTTTGTGGGATGAGAAGACAATGTGATTTTGGGGTGCGTATGACTTTTTGATCGCTTGGTATTACACTTTTTGTGATGTAAGGTGACAAAAAATTGCTTTTTTTTTACACCTTTTTTATGGTGTTCACCTGAGGGGTTAGTTCATGTGATATTTTTATACAGCAGGTTTTTACTGACGCGGCAATACCTTATATGCATTATTTTTTTATTTATTTAAGCTTTACACAATAACAGCATTTTTGAAACAAAAAAAATCGTTAATTTCTAACGATAATTTGTTTTCCCTTAGTCCTAACAGCAGCACAGATGGGGTTAACTGCCCCTGTGGACTGGTAGGACCGGCGGAATTTTAATGAGCCCAAGAACCAATAAACGATCTTCAGCTCCCTGAAAGGGAGGAGATCACCCCCCAGCCCACCGTGTCTTTAACAAGTATGATGTAAGTTAGGGAGGGATATTTGTGTGCTGCTGTTAGGACTAAGGGAAAACAAATTATCGTTAGAAATTAACGATTCCCTTACGTCCTACCAGCAGCACAGATGGGGAGATAGCAAGATAAAACCCCTAGGGAGGGTCCTCATGCCTGGCAGAAGTAAGAACTGTCTGCCCGAAAGCCGAAAACTCTGCCATCCTAGCATCTATCCTATAATGGGAGATGAAGGTTGACTCAGAGCTCCAGGAGGCCGCCTTACAGATCAACTCTAAGGGGAGAAGACTTCTTTCCGCAACCGAGGTGGAGACCGCCCTAGTAGAATGGGCTCTCACAAACTCGGGAGGATCTAAGGTTTGGGAGACAAAAGCTTCCTTAATGGCCTCCTTGATCCAGCGACTAATGGTGGCTTTAGACGCTTTACGGCCTTTAGACTTACCGGCAAACAGGACAAGGAGATTTTCATCTATCCTGAATTCTCTGGATCTATCCACATAGCTCTGGAGGCATCTAGAAATATCCAGCGGATCTCTAGCTGGAGTATCAGAGGAGGAGGCTGTAAACAAAACTGGTAAGGAGATTACCTGGTTGATATTTTGAAAAGTAGGCACCTTAGGTCTGAAGTATGGTAAAAACTTCAGGAGTACTCTGTCCTGTAAAAAAATAATATATGGATGAATTGCAGAGAAAGCCTGCAATTCAGAGACTCTTTTGGCTGAGGCTATAGCCAGAAGAAAAACCATCTTTAAAGTTAAATATTTGAAATCAACCTCCTCCAAAGGCTCGAAGGGGGGAGATGCTAGACCCCTGAGCACTACTGAAAGATCCCACTGGGGAATGGGTTTCAGTATAGTAGGCTTTAGTCTTTCCGCTCCCTTCAGGAAGCGTTTGATGAGTGGGTCCCGAGAGTATGGCCTGTTGAGACAGGCCGAGATGGCACACATTTGTACCTTCAAGGTAGCTGGAGATAGGCCTCTATCTAATCCGTCCTGAAGGAAATGTAGTATCGCAGGAAGGGGCGGATCTGCAGACGCCACCTGTTTGGAATCACACCATGCCACGAAGATTCTCATGATCCTGGAGTAGGCCTTGTTTGTAGACTCTGCTCGGGAATGCGACAAAGTTCTCAGGACCGACTCGGAAAGCCCTTCTATGTTGGGAAGGGGCTGATCAACCTCCAGGCTGTCAGGTTGAACCTGTGCAGATCTGGGCAGAGGTGAGTGTCCCACGACACCAGGGTCTGCTCCGGGGGGAGTCTCCAGTATTGTCCCCGACTCATCTGAATGAGCTGGGTAAACCAGGATCTTTTGGGCCAAAACGGTATGATGGCTATTACCGAGGCCTGATCCTGACGGATTTTCATCAATACCCTCGGTATCATGGAAAAAGGAGGGAAGATGTAAGCCAGCCTGAACCTCCACGGTATCGACAGAGCATCTATCGCCAGGGGGTTGTCTTCCCGGTACAGGGAACAGAACCTCAGCACCTTGGCGTTGAACCTGGTTGCCATGAGGTCCACCTCTGGCATACCCCAACTGTGAACTAGCTGCCTGAAGACCTCCGGATGCAGAGACCACTCCATGGTCGGTAATCCTCGACTTAAGCGGTCTGCTATCATATTGAGGGAACCTCGGATATGAACGGCAGATAGATGGGAAAGGTTCAGCTCTGCCCACCGAAGGATCACCCCGATCTCTGATAGAAGGGGTAATGACCTTGTGCCTCCCTGCTTGTTTATATAGAGAACCGCAGTCATATTGTCTGACTGGACTTTCACCGCTTTGCCCCGAATCTGAGGGGCGAAGTGAAGGAGGGCTAGCCGGATAGCTCGAATCTCGCGAAGATTGGAGGAAAGATGCCGCTCCAGGGGGGACCAAGATCCCTGCACTTGGGATCCGTCCAGGTGAGCGCCCCAGCCTACAAGGGACGCGTCTGTAGTCAATATGACCCAAACTGGTTGGGTCATAGACTTCCCTGCTGGCAGTCGAAACCACCATCTGAGGGAATTCCGGGTTTGACCGGACAGGGAGCACAGGGAATCTAGCCCCGCAGGGCTGCCGTTCCATAAGTGTAAGACCTCCGACTGAAGAGGACGGAGGTGCCATAGCGCCCAAGGGACTGCGTCCGCAGCCGCTGACATGAGCCCCACCATCTTCATGAGAGTCCGAATAGAGACTCGACGAGGGACATGAAGGACCTTTGCCAGGTCCTGAATCCGCGCTTTCCTTTCTTGAGTCAACCGGAGGGACATCTCCACAGAGTCGACCACGAATCCTAAATATTGGATTGAAGATGATGGGCTCACATTCGACTTCTGCCAGTTGATGATCCAGCCTAGGCGGATAAGAAAGGAGATTGCGATCTGAAGATGGTGGGTAAGGATCGGAACTGAAGAGGCTATGAAAAGCCAATCGTCCAGATAAGGAATGATAGTCAGCCCTTGGAGTCTCAATGCTGCCACCACCGATACCACCACCTTGGTGAAGATAAGGGGGGCAGAAGAGATTCCGAAGGGGAGCGCGGTGAACTGAAAGTGCCTGCGAACCCCTGAAATCTGGACCGCGATCCTGAGAAATTTCCGGAAGGCAGAATGGATCGGAATGTGAAGATAAGCATCTTTGAGGTCCAGAGTAGCCATGACATCCCCGAGGTTGAGGATATGGGTGACTGACCTTATGGTTTCCATGCGAAACCTTGTTTTCCTTATAAATCGATTGAGAAATCTCAAATCGATGATAATCCGGAGGTCTCCCGTCTTCTTGGGAACCAGGAACACTGGTGAATAAATGCCTAGGCCTCTCTCCCCTGCCGGCACCTCCTCTAGGGCTCCCTTGGAGATATAGTCCTGGATGTAAGATTCCAGGACCACTTGTTTGGCCGGCCCGAAGTTTCGTGTAGCGACGAATCTCTCTGGGGGGAGAGAGAGAAAGTCTACCCGGTACCCGACGGAGACTAAGTTCAGAACCCAAGGGTCTGCGATCAACTGACTCCAGGAGTCTTTGAAAAGGGAGAGACGGCCCCCCACGGGTGTTTGGGGGAGTGGTATGGGAAAGTCTAGAGGAGACACTGCAGGGGCAGCAGGGCTTATCCAAGAGCCTCGACGAGGCCCATAGTCAGGAGGGTTTTGCCTCCTTAGCGGGTTTACGGGAGCGCCTCGAATACTTACGAGACGGTCCCCCCCAATCTCTGCGCCTAGATTGCTGCCCCGGGCGCCCTTCGCGCTTCTTTCCCTGCCTGGGGCGTCCCCGAAAGGGCTGCTGGGGGAGGCTCTTCCCTTTTTTGTCGGAGAGCCCCTCCATGATTTTATCCAATTCGGACCCAAACAGCCTGTCTGGTTCGAAGGGGAGCCCACAAAGATTAAACTTGGACGCGTTGTCCGCGACCCAAGGTTTCAGCCAAAGTGGTCTGCGGGCAGCCGAAACTAAGGCCATAGTTTTGGCGGCCAGCTTCAACTGCATCTGGGTGGAGTCGACTAAGAAATCCATAGCCAGGTTGGCTGACTTGAAAGCTGCTAAGATGTCATCCCTGGATACGCTCTGGTCCACATCTGTCTGGATCTGATTGAGCCTAGAAGGTAGATAGGTGGCCACTTCAGTGGCCGCAATCGAAGTTGATGCGGAGGCAGCGGCCGCCGCATAACTCCTTCTGAGGGTGCACTCTGCCCTCCGATCTAGACCCATCATCTGCAGGGACTAGAGTGCGCCGGGACAACTTGGCTATCGCCTATGTCCACCTTGGGAATGGAACCCCACGATTCCACCAAGGGTTTAGCCATCGGGTACATAAGCTTGAACTTTCTAGTGAGAACTGGGCCTTTCTCAGGCTTTCGCCATTCTGTGCGCATCACAGAAAGAAGGGTCTCATCCGCTCTGAAGACACGCTGTGTCCGTACGGCGGGATCGGAGGACTCCCCAATGTCAACATCATGGTCCCCCGACCTGATGGACTTAAGTAACTTCTGCGTTTTTTCTGGAGGGAAAAAGCAAGAAGTGACCTCTTCCTCCTCAGAAGAGGACCCCACCGAACAGGGGGTGGGTCTTTCGGGTGGTGCGACTGGAGTGGTCATATCCATGGGAGTCTGAGAGGGTCCTGGTAACCTCTCATTCAATAAGCGCACCACTCCCTTAATGGAATCATCCACATATGTTTTCGTCCACTGAAACATCTCCTGCATCGTGGGTTCCGTGGACGCCGTGCGACAGCTCTCACACCTAGAATAGGGACAGCCGTCGTCTAAGGGCGTGTTACAATCAAAACACGCCAAATGCTTCCTCTTGGCCCCAGATTTTCGCTGATCCGGATCCTTGGGGGAAGCCATAGTCCTGTAATTGGAAACAAAAAAGACAGGTCATAACACCTACAAAAAAATTGGAGGTGGAGAAACGAGACCTTAAGGGGGCCCACCAGCACTAGAGATATATAGAGCTGCAGAAGGAACACACAAACCCACGGTCAAGCAATATAAGGATATCACAAGGCACAGGGAACTCTGGAGCTAGCTTGTCAAAGCAATGCAACCAGAGCACTGAATGACAGGCTCTGGGCGCTTAAAAGGAAGAAGCCCCGCCCCCTGGGCGGGTCCCAAATCGTAAGTATCCTAAGATATAAGAGAGCTAACAAAACTAGCTCAGCCTGCTCTGAATAGCTGCCCCGGGTCATCCTGGATCACAGGATATCTATCGGAAAATAATTCTTCTAAAAAGGGTGAGGAAAGGACCTCAGCCGAGCTGTGAAAAAAACCGGAAGTGACGTAGCGCAGCTAGTGCGCGTCACTTCCGGAAGATGGCGGCGCCCATAGCGCCACGCGTGTGTGGCGATGGGAGAAACGGGAGACCAGGAGAACTGAAAAGGAGAGGGGAGGGGGACGCCCCGCTCCCCGCGGTCCCCAGGTATAGAAAAATCGCCGCGATCTGCCTGAAAATAAGGGCAAAAAAGAGAGCCATTTGTAGAAAAATGGGGCGATCCTTTATATTAGAAAGCAATAAAAAAAGGAGCCCCTAACTCTCAGCTCCAAAGGAGCAATACGCCAGTCCAACCTGTCCAAAGGACAGAAAAAAACACGGTGGGCTGGGGGGTGATCTCCTCCCTTTCAGGGAGCTGAAGATCGTTTATTGGTTCTTGGGCTCATTAAAATTCCGCCGGTCCTACCAGTCCACAGGGGCAGTTAACCCCATCTGTGCTGCTGGTAGGACGTAAGGGAATCATGTTTTAGTGTCTCCATATTCCGAGAGCCATATATTTTTTATTTTATGTCTGTTTTCTGTAGGAGCTCATTTTTTGTGGGATGAGATGACGTTTTGATTGGCACTATTTTGGGGGGCATACGAATTTTTAATCGCTTGGTGTTGCACTTTTTGTGATGTAAGTTGAGAAAAATAATTATTATTTTAGCACAGTTTTTATTTAATTTTTTCTACGGCATTCAGGTGAGTGCATTAATCATGTGATATTTTCGTAGAGCCGGTCGTTACGAATGCAGCAATACCCAATATGTCTGATTTTCTTTTCTTTTTTTTTTTTACAATTTTATGTGTTTTATTTTGGGAATTTTTTCTTTTTTTTTATAGAAACTTAATTTTATTTTTTTCCTTTTTTACATTTATTTATTGTTGTACCACTCTGGGACTTCAACTTCTGTGGTATGATCCCCTCTGCAATGTATTACAATACAACCTGTATTGTAATACAGTGCATATCAGCTTGAATGCTGACAGACTGCCTCTGAGACCCAGCCTAAGGGCTGGATCTCACAGGCTTCCGTAGGAGGCAAGCCCCGATGCCTATAGAAGCCTATAGCACGGGGACCCAATGGAAATGCGGAGGGCACCCGTACCCTCCGCAAACCCTCTGTATGCCGTGGTCAGCTTTGACTGCGGCATACAGGGGGTTAACACGCCGGCATCAGTGTTTTCACTAATGCCGGCGTATGCAGCAGGGGCCTGGCTGTCAGTGACTGCTGGGTCCGTGCCCTGATCGGGGGCAGCTCCTGCACCCGCCCAATCAGCCCACCGACCGCCGTACATGATGGTCCTTAAGTCACATCCACCAGCGCTTTATATGTACGGTGCAGGTCCTTAAGGGGTTACATTAATGTACACCACTTAAAAAATTCAGACAGCAAAATCAATCTAGGCCCGGAACCAGATACAAAATCAGGTTAGGTGATGGCTATTATCATTTGGGTTTGCGTCACTTATGGCCACTGAGGTACCGAGGATTTTATATCTGCAGCCTTTTCACAATGGAATCCGAGGCCAACGCCACAGGATAGGTTTGCAGCTGTGCATTTTGTGCTGTGGGTGGCTGACGTTACTGCCGTGGGCGGTCCGACCCTGTTACACACAGCATAGACTATACACGTACAAGATTTCATTTAGAAAGGCTGTATGCGGAGAACAGTTGCACATGTTTGAGCATTTATTTACTCACTTATATAGTCAGGAGCAGACTGCGAATTTAAAGTGGCCCTGGAAAAAAACTAAAAGTGGCTCTATGTTGTAGGCGGGGCCAAATTACCAGATGTGGGCAGCAATACCGTAGCGCAGAACAAAAAAACGTAGAATTCAGAGTGGCACTTGCAACCCCTGGGCGGGTGAATAAGTGCCTGATGCTCATAAATTAAGGGTCCATTCACACGTCCGTTGTTTCTTTCCTGATCTGTTCCGTTTTTTTGCGGAACAGATCTGGACCAGATCTGGACCAATTCATTTTCAATGGGTCCTGAAAAAAAATCTGACATTGTGCTGTCCGATTTTTTTCAGGACCCATTGAAAATGAATGGGTCCAGATCTGGTCCAGATCTGTTCCGCAAAAAACGGAACAGATCAGGAAAGAAACAACGGATGTGTGAATGGACCCTCAAGGGGTTGTCTCGGTTCAGAGCTGAAACATATCCCCTTCTTCAATCAGGAAGACCCTCTGACATGAGCATCGGAGCATTTCATGCTCTGATGCTCTACCTTGCCCTACGCTCCCAATCTAAGTTCCCTACCAGTATGTCTTTGCAGTGTAGGAGGAAACCGGAGTGCCCGGAGAAAAACCACAGAAACACGGGCAGAACATACAAGCGCCATGCAGATGTTGTCCTTGGTCAGATTGAAACCCCAGCCCTGCAAGGCACCAGTGCGAACCACTGAGCCGCTGTACTTCCTGCCTGTCTCCACTGCTTATCGGTTAGTGGAGGGGATGGGCCTCTGTTGCTCGACACATTTACTATATGTCAGAAAACTGGTATAAATTAGAACTTAAAGGGGTAGTCTCATCTTAATGATCACTGTTAAATCTGTTAATGATTTAACAGTGATAATTTTTCTAAATATATTTTATTAACAAATTCCCACCCCTTAGAAAAAAACAAACCTATACTTACCTGACTGTTGTCTTCCGCCTCCCCTGGTTACGGCCACCGCTCTTCTCAGGAATTGCGGTGGCTGTGTGTGCGCAGGCGACTTTTCATTTCTTCTCACGGCCGGCCGCGCGCTGTACTGAACGCGCACGCCGAGTCCGCGCATGCGCCCTGGTGACTTCCTCCTGGCAAGTATACTATACTGGTCAGGAAGAAGTCACCAGGGCACATGCGCGGACTCGGCGTGCGCATTCAGTACAGCGCGCGGCCCGGCCGGGAGAAGACATCAATGAAGATGGAGCCCGCCCCCTGCCGAGTGCTGAAACCAGGAAGTGGACAGGTAAGTATGAAATAGCCTGTTGAGAAAACCCCTTTAAATCTACATCAGCTCCTAGCATAGGTTTCAGTTTCTGGCCCCCGGACATCACAGCGTGCGCCTCTTACTCCACTGGGGTTTTTACTAAGACTATTGTGCCAAATGTCATTCTTTAGTAAATTAGCCCTGCAGCAAACATACATTTCCTGACTGGGGGAATTTATCATGCTTTCACTCTAGAATTCAGGCTTCAAACAGTCACAGAATAGGGCTGTGCGATCAGATTGATCAGTAGTGATGGGCGGACATGGGCCGGGACGTTTTGCGAACATGCGTTCGCAATCAGATGTTTGCGGACCGTGCGTTCGCGGCGGGTCCCATTTACTTTAATGGCAGTCGTACCTGAAAAACCTTCAGGTCATATTTGCAGCCACAAAATACTTACTAGAAGTGCGCAAATAGTCCCACAACATGGACCAGAGGGGGATCAATGGCAAAAATTATCATAAAAAATATGTATTTTAATCAGGGGCCATTTTAAAGGGAAACTCTCAAAAATGTGCCCTGCTGGAACCTAGAAAATTTTAATTTTAGGCCACTGGAGTACAGGCCCCCAAAATTAGGCATTCACCTTACAAAAAAGAGCAAGTGCTTATGTGGCTGGAGATATAGTAGACGGTCAGTGAATAACAATTTAACTGTATGCCAGTACAGGACCTAAAAATTAGGCATTCACCTGACAGAAAAGAACTTGTGATTATGTGGCTGGAGGTATATTAGGTGGTCACCGGCTAAAAATGTTACTGTAGGCCAGTACAGGACCCAAAAATTAGGCATTCACTTGACAGAAAAGAACTTGTGATTATGTGGCTAGAGGTACATTAGACGGTCACTGGATAACAATTTTACTGTAGGCCACTGGAGTAGAGGCCCCAAAAATTAGGCATTCACCTGACAGAAAAGGACTTGCAGCTGTATATACATAAGACAAGGACCATTCTTTGTTCTTGATGGTGGAGGATATGTGTGGGCTGGCATGAGGAAATTCAATTACACGTGGTCGTCACAGGTGTTGAATTCCTCCGAAATCCATGCCTCATTCATTTTTAGAA
The DNA here is from genome assembly GCF_014858855.1 of Bufo gargarizans. Classification (NCBI taxonomy): domain Eukaryota; kingdom Metazoa; phylum Chordata; class Amphibia; order Anura; family Bufonidae; genus Bufo; species Bufo gargarizans. Next base: position 118,601,817 of record NC_058088.1, read on the forward strand.
ATGTGAGGTAGTCGTGAGCTAGGCAAGTGTGCTTATCGGTCACGATCCCCCCTGCTGCGCTAAACGTCCTTTCAGACAGGACACTCAACGAGGGGCAAGCCAAGAGTTCCATGGCAAATTGTGCCAGCTCTGGCCAAAGGTCAAGCCTGCACACCCAGTAGTCCATGGTTTCCTCGCTTCTCAGAGCGTCCACATCGGCCGTTAACCCGATGTAGTCGGACACCTGTCGGTCTAGGCGTTCCCTGAGGCTGGATCCGGAGGGCGGCTGTCGATGGGTTGATTGCAAGAATGATCTCATATCCAAAGTGACCAACACATCTTCAAACCACCCTCTTCTTGCAGGCTCAGTAGGATTGGTACCCGCACCTGTTTCGCTGTAGGTGGAAATTCCTCTGCCAGCACCCGCAACAGCAGAATGTAGCATCTCTCGCAGCAAGGCCTGGAAATGCTGCATTCTGACAGCCCTCTGTGATGCTGGTAACATGTCCTTCATTTTGTGTTTGTACCGGGGGTCTAAGTACGTTGGCACCCAGTACTGGTCCTAGCCCTTTATGCTTTTTATTTGGGGGTCCCTCTTCAAACACTGGAGCATGAAGGCCCCAATTTGCACTAAATTGAAAGCGGTGGAGTGCTCTGGCTCCTGCTCATCATCCCAGGAGAATGTCGTCCTCGGTCTCCTTCCCCCAGCCACGGACAACACCAGGGATCCCCGGAAAGTTTAAAGTCCTGCTCTAAGCCTGCTATTCTCTACCTCTTGTATGATGTTCTTTGTTTTGGTTTCACTTTGTCATCTCCTTTCCTTCTGCCAGGTGTCACTTATTTAGACTAATCATCTTCCTTTATATTCCCTCCCATACTGCCTCACTTTGCGGTTTATACTACTTCCTGAATGAAGTGTTCCCTGCTGGAGGCTGCTGCTGCTGTTTGCTCAAGTCTTTTCCTTTATTGTGTTTCCTTGCTGGCTTGATTCTAGGTGACCCTGACTCTGTCCGTATTAAGTGCAGGGAGCCAGTGGTCGTGTCCCCTCACTATTATAGGGTTTTCAGGTGTCACACAGTCTTAGGTACGTGGGCATGCAATCGTCTACCATTTAGACCATTGCATGTGCATAGCAGTCAGGGAGAGCTCTTAGGGTTTTATAGGGCTCACCTCTATGCTCCTTAGTTTGGGATCAAGCCAGTCGGTCGTTTATTTCTAAGTTCCAGCTATCTGCAACTTCATCCGTGACATTATAAACCGCCATAACCGTCTTAAGCATGGATCCGATTTCAGCCTTTATTGACCGCATGCAAGGTCTTTCGCTGGAGGTAGCAGATCTCCGTAAAACTGTTTCAGTTTCAGGTGACCAGTTCTGCTGGCGTTTATGGCGTTTGTACCGAGCCTAAGATCTCACTTCCAGATATGTTCTCTGGGGATAGTGAGAATTTTGTTCGCTTTAGAGAGGCTTGCAAACTCCATATTCACCTACTTCCCCATTCCTCTGGTGACGAGGAGCAGAGGGTGGGGACCATCATCTCGCTGCTCAGGGATAACGCTCAGTCTTGGGCCTTTTCGCTGCCGGTGGAGGCACGGCCCCTCCGATCGGTGGATGAATTTTTTGTAGTCCTGGGGCAGATATATGATGACCCGGATCGTATTGCTCTGGCTGAATCTAAACTGCGTCTTTTATGCCAGGGTAAACAGTCCGCAGAGCTATATTGTGCTGAATTTCGGAGATGGGCAGCTGATACTGGTTGGAATAATGCTGCATTTGCTTTTGCATTTGCTTTTCATGAGAAACCAGCGTTGTTAGAGTCTGCCATGTCTCTAGCTGTTCGTATTGACAGGCGTCTTAGAGAGAGAGAGAGGAGACTACTCTTTCCTGTCATATTCAGCCCAAGGACAGTGGGGCTGTCCTATTTGCTACTATTGGCAATGTTGACGAGGAAATTGAAGGTTTGCCGTTTGCTTGTAGTTCATGTTTTCTCCTACCTGCCAGGGTGGCGCTAGACAGCAAGAACAGTTTGTGAGATTTTTGTAGATAGTTGTAGATAGTGGAGCAGCTGTCAATCTCATTGATAATCAATTTGCAACAACGCATGGTTTCCAGGTATGCACTTTGGAAAAGGATATACCTGTTTTTGCTATTGATTCCGCTCCACTTTCTCAAAGATCGTTAAAGGGCATAGTTCACAATATCCGTTTGAGTGTGGGTGACGCTCATGTTGAGGATATGTCATGTTTCGTCTTAAGCGGATTACCTACTCTAGTGTTGGAGCTACCCTGGCTCGCTAAACATAACCCCACCATTGATTGGCAAGCAAGGCAAATAAATGGTTGGAGTGAGTTTTGCTGAGAGCATTGCCTCACGGCGTCTCTTTCAGAGGTTTCTACCAAGACTGTACCATCTTTTCTCTCTGAATTTTCGGGTGTGTTTTCCGAGAGTGGTGTCCAGGAGTTGCCCCCTCAGCGGGAGTACGATTGCCCTATTAATCTCATCCCAGGCACCAAGCTGCCAAAATCACGATTTCACGGAAGGTGTGCAGGAAACTAGAAAACACAAAATGAATATACGACTGACTGGATCCAAAACTAAGGAACAAAAAGGGAGAGCCCTGCATCAGACCTGGCTCTCTCCCTGACTGCTCAGCCTATGCGAAAATCCCAATGGTAGATGATCGCATATCCACGTACCTTGACTGTATAACACCTGAACACCCTATAATAGTGAGGGGACACGACCACCGGCTCCCTACACTAGATACGGAGGGAGTCAGGGTCACCTGGGATCCAGCAAACAGAAAAACACAAATAAATGAACAAAACTTATCTTGTAGAAGACTCAAAAGTAGGAACAGCATGCACACACTCCAGAAAGTTGTATAAACCGCAAAGTGATGCACTATGGGAAAAGGATTTAAAGGGATGCAATCAGTGCAACTACATGACAGCTGAGAGAGGCTAACGAGATGAGAAAATGAAAGCAAAACAAAGGAACCTCAAGGAGGAGGTTCTAGACGTCTGTCAGAGCTTCTCAGATGTCTGGTGGTGACACACGATTATACAATATCTCCCAACCTGAAAGAGTCGCTATGCGTACTTATGTCTCTGAGAGCCTGAGAAAGGGACACATCCGACCCTCGAAGTCACCTATTGCCGCTGTGGTTTTTTTTTGTTAAGAAAAAGATGCTTCTTTAAGGGTACTTTCACACTTGCGGCAGGATGGATCCGACAGGCTGTTCACTGTCGGATCCATCCTGCGGCTATTTCGCCGGACCGCCGCTCCGTCCCCATCGACTAAAATGGGGACGGGGCGGAGCTACGGCGGTGCACGGCGAAAGCCGCCGGACTAAAAAGCCTGACATGCAGTAATTTTAGTCCGGCGGCCTTTCGCCGTGCACCGCCGTGCTGCGCCGGGCTCCGCCCCGTCCCCATTATAGTCAATGGGGACGGAGCGGCGGTCCGGCTGCATGGCGAAATAGCCGCAGGACGGATACGACATGGTGACCAGCCTGTCGGATCCGTCCTGCTGCAAGTGTGAAAGTACCCTAAGACCTTGTCTGGATTTCAGGTAGTTGAACCGTATCACGATTCGTGACCGATATCCGCTTCCTCTGATCCCGGACCTGTTTGGGGCTAAAGTTTTTTCTAAGTTGGATTTAAGAGGGGCATACAACCTAGTCAGGGTCAGGGAAGGGGAGAATGGAATACGGCCTTCAATACCCCTGAGGGTCATTTCGAGAATTTGGTTATGCCCTTTGGTTTGATGAATGCTCCGGCCTTCTTCCAACATTTTGTGAACAGCATTTTTTATCATGTAATGGGGAAATTTGTACTGGTGTATCTAGATGAGAATCTGAAGGCGCTGATGCGGTTTTTGGGTTTTGCCAATTATTACAGAAAGTTCATATTGAATTATTCCTCTGTTGTTAAGCCACTCACTGATATGACTAAAAAGGGGGTGGCTTTTTCCTCGTGGTCGGTAGATGCGCTTAAAGCCTTTCCTAGTGTTAAAGAGAGTTTTGCTTCTGCTCCCAGTGTGTGTCTGGCCCCAGACTGTACTATGGCCACTGGCTAGGCCTCCACTCATACCGTTACAGGGTGTCACTCACTCACAAATACCTTGCAGATAAAAACATTTATATTTAATATTTTTCTGTGATATAATCCCAGTTGCAAGCCAGTGTGTGGGTTAGGCCCACACAGACTGTACTGTGGCCACTGGCTAGGCCACCACTCATACCGTTACAGGGTGTCACTCACTCACAAATACCTGGCAGATAAAAAAAATTATATTTAATATTTTTCTATGATATAATCCCAGTTGCAAGCGAGTCTGTGTCAGGCCCACACAGACTGTACTGTGGCCACTGGCTAGGCCTCCACTCATACCGTTACAGGGTGTCACTCACTCACAAATACCTTGCAGATAAAAAAAATTATATTTAATATTTTTCTGTGATATAATCCAAGTTGCAAGCCAGTGTGTGTTTGGCCCACACAGACTGTACTGTGCCCATTGCCCACCACTTATATAGGGTGGCACAGTACCTTGCACGCATAGTACAAAAATAAATTACAGGCAGAGGCAGGCCACCCCAAAGGGGCCGTCGTGGTGCTGTGATTTCCACTGGCCCTGGAATAATGCCCAGTGTTCAGAGGCCACGTACCCTGAACCCAAAAAATTCAGAGAAAATAGTTGACTGGCTTACACAGGACACCCAATCTTCAACAGCTTCCGCTAAGAACCTTGACGCACCATCCTCTTCCAGCTCAGCTTTGGTCACCTGCTCTCAAGTTACCACTCTCCCGCCTGCCGCCACCACCACCACTACCACCACAGCCGCTTCACTTGATACCTCAGAAGAGTTATTTACACATCAGTTGGATGAAATTAGTGATGCGCAACGATTATTGCCAGAGGATGTAGATAACAGGGATATGTCTCAGTCAGGCAGCATTACACACATGGACGTACAGTGTGATGATGATGATGTTGTACCCGCTGCTGCTTACTTTGCTGAGGTGTCAGATACAAGTGAAGCGGTTGATGATGACGATGTGTCCGTGGATGCCACGTGGGTGCCTGCTCGAAGAGAAGAAGAGGGGGAAAGTTCAGAAGGGGAAACAGAGAGAAGGAGGAGACGAGTTGGAACCAGGGGGAGGTCGTCGCAAGGAGCTAGTGGCACAGTCAGACAGCATGTATCGGCACCCGGGGTCAGCCAGCCAGCACGCCAATCAACGCATGCTGTTGCCACCAACAGAATGCCGTCATTGCAAAGCTCAGCAGTGTGGCATTTTATGTGTGTGTCTACCTCTGATAACAGCAATGCCATTTGCAACCTGTGCCAAAAGAAACTGAGTCGTAGGAAGTCCAACACCCACCTCGGTACAACTGCTTTGCGAAGGCACATGATCTCACATCACAAACACCAATGGGATCAACACATGAGTACAAGCAGCACACAAACCCAAAGCCACCATCCTCCTCCTGGTCCAGCATCTTCAGCCACGTCAACCACTGCTGTCCTCCTTTCCCTCTCTCAACCACCCGCCACTCCGCCTCTCACCTTCAGTCACCCCCCTTGCCCGGCGTCTGACAGCTGGCTTGACGGAACTCTTAGCCCGCCAGCTTTTACCATACCAGCTGTTGGAGTCTGAGGCCTTCAAAAAATGTGTCGCTATTGGGACACCACAGTGGAAGGTACCCGGACGATTTTTTTTTTTTCAAAAAAGGCAATCCCAAACCTCTACTCAGTGATTGAAAAGGAAGTCATGGCATCTCTGGCATACAGTGTTGGGGCAAGGGTCCATCTGACCACTGATACCTGGTCTGCAAAGCACGGTCAGGGCAGGTATATCACCTACACTGCACATTGGGTCAACCTGCTGACGGCTGCCAAGCATGGAATGCGTGGCTCTGCAGCGGAGTTGGTGACACCGCCACGACTTGCAGGCAGGCCTACTGCCACCTCCTCTACTCCTCCTACTCCATCCTCTTCCATAACCTCCTCGGCTGAGTCCTCTTCTGCAGCGGCATCTGGCTGCACATCAACTGAATCCCCCCAGCTCCCCAGGGGCTATTCCACATCCCGGATACGACAGTGTCACGCTGTCTTGGGGTTGACTTGTCTGAAAGCAGAGAGCCACACCGGACCAGCACTCCTGTCTGCCCTGAACGCACAGGTGGATCAGTGGATGACCCCGCACCAACTGGAGATCGGCAAAGTGGTGTGTGACAATGGAAGCAATTTGTTGGCAGCATTGAATTTGGTCAAGTTGTCACATGTGCTGTGCATGGCACATGTGTTGAATCTCATCGTACAATGCTTTGTGTCTAAGTACCCAGGCTTACAGGACGTCCTCAAGCAGGCCAGGAAGGTGTGTGGCCATTTCAGGCGTTCCTACACGGCCATGGCGCACTTTTTAGACATTCAGCTCCGAAACAACATGCCAGTGAGGAGCTTGATTTGCGACAGCCCGACACGTTGGAATTCAATACTCCTAATGTTCGACCGCCTGCTCCAACAAGAAAAAGCCGTCAACTAGTATTTGTATGACCCGGGTGCTAGGACAGCCTCTGCGGAGCTGGGAATTTTTTTGCCACGTTACTGGACGCTCATGCGCAATGCCTGTAGGCTCATGCGTCCTTTTGAGGAGGTGACAAACCTAGTCAGTCGCACCGAAGGCACCATCAGCGACCTCATCCCATTTATTTTCTTCTTGGAGCGTGCCCTGCGAAGAGTGCTGGATCAGGCTGTAGATGAGCGTGAAGAGGAACAGTTGTGCTCACCATCACCACCAGAAACAGCCTTGTCATCATCGCTTGCCGAACCTGTGGCAACGCTGGAAGAGGAGTATGAGGAAGAGGAGTCCGAGGAGGAATGTGGCTTTGAGGAGGACGAAGACCAACCACAGCAGGCATCCCAGGGTGCTCAATGTTGTCACCTATCTGGGACCTGTGGTGTTGTACGTGGCTGGGGGGAAGAACAGACCGTCAATGACATCAGTGAGGAGGAGGAACGGGAAATGAGTAGCTCGGCATCCAACCTTGTGCAAATGGGGTCTTTCATGCTGTCATGTCTGTTGAGGGACCCTCGTATGAAAAGGATGAAGGAGAACGACCAATACTGAGTGGCCACGCTACTAGACCCCCGGTATAAGCAGAAAGTGGCGGAAATGTTACCAAATTGACGAAAGTCAGAAAGGATGCAGCAGTTCAAAACCAAACTAAAAAATATGCTTTACACAGCTTATAAGGGGGATGTCACAGCACAACGGGAATCTAACTGGGGAAGAGGTGAAAGTAATCCTCCTCCTCCTACCACGACCACGGCGGCAAGGACAGGACGCTTTACAGATGTGTTGTTGATAGAGGACATGCAGAGCTTTTTCAGTCCTACACATCGCCACAGCCCTTCGGGATCCAGCCTTAGAGAACGACTCGACCGACAGGTAGCAGACTACCTCGCCTTAACTGCAGATATCGACACTCTGAGGAGCGATGAACCCCTTGACTACTGGGTGTGCAGGCTTGACCTGTGGCCTGAGCTATCCCAGTTTGCGATAGAACTTCTGGCCTGCCCCGCTTCAAGTGTCCTGTCAGAAAGGACCTTCAGTGCAGCAGGAGGCATTCTCACTGACAAAAGAAGTCGCCTCGGTCAAAAAGTGTTGATTACCTCACCTTCATTAAGATGAATGAGGCATGGATCTCGAAGGGACTGACAGTGGGGGATACGTTTGACTAACAAAAGGCCTGATGACATGCCTTGACCTCAAAATGGTCCCCACGCTGCTGTATTTAATGTCTGCATACCGGATGACTTTTGTGAATTCTCCGCCACCAACTAGGGTTCAAGCCGCAATATTTTAGTCACCTTTCTGCCTGGAAAACATCAATTTTTCCGGCTGCTGCTACAGCAGCAACAATACCTAATTTTTTCAGGCATGTGTACATGCCTAATTTTTCTGGCCTCTGGTGCTGCACTGTGGCTGCAAAAACAAAACAAAAAAAAAAGGCACATACAGGTGTCAAATCCCCTTTGTGATCGGTACTTTGTTCTGGTGAAGGGGCTTGCGTATCACAATGAAGCGATCATCACCTCTATGAGTGTGTTGGCAGTGTTGCCACACCCCAGATGATAAGGCCGTTGCTTCATTATGATCAGACTAAAATCAGACTTTTTTTCTTAAGTTATATGGGTTTTTAATACATAAAATAAAAAAATCATAATAAAGTCTCTTAATAGTTTATTAGAAATAATGCAGACAGTTTAAAAAATCCCCAACAATTCCAATACAAAGCAAGTACAAAGCTCAGAACTAAATTATTCCAGGATGTCGTAATGTTTCGTTAATTCGACAATGGTTAATCAATTCAACACACTTCCCCGGATAGGGGACGTAACAGGGATTAAACTGATAGGAATAGTACTAGTTAAGACACATTGCTGTGTGTCACAGCACATTGCTCCGTGCACGCGCAGTGCCCCAAGTTGGGAGTAAGAGGACCAACCAAGCTGCTTTTTCCATCTCCCGATTCCTAAAATCAATTCAGTTTGGTGTATCAGAGTTTGGTCTGTCACTGTGAAGGCAGTCGAAGGTACCCGGCCTAAATTTTATTTCACAAAAGGCAATCCCTGATATGGGACATAACAGGGATTAAACTGATGAGAATAGTACTACAGAAAATACCACTCATATCGGGTGTGACAGTAAATTGCACAGCGCAGACGCAGTGACCGCGGCGTGGATTAAAACAAAGGGAAGGGAGCCAGCGTATTTTTAACCATCTCCCCGTTCGAAAAATCAATTCAATAAATGGACCCCAGATTGGGGATGTAACAGGGATTAAACTGATGAGAAGAGAACTATCGAAAATACCACTCATATCGGGTGGGACAGTAAATTGCACGGCGCAGACGCAGTGACCGTGGATTCAAACAAAAGGGGAGGGAGACAGCGTTTTTTTAACCATCTCCCCGTTCGAAAAATCAATTCAGTTCACCTTTCGGGACCCTTTGGGTTTGTACGTGGCGGGGTGGAGGAAGAAACCTTCAATGACATCAACAGGACATGGCTAGCTTGGTATCCAACCTTGTGCAAATAGGGAGTTTGCGGTTGGGCAAATGGACTGTTTGCGGTTGTTTGCGGTGCATTAAAAGAGGAGTTTGGTCTGTCAATGTCTGTGAAGCGGGCGTAACCCTTACACTACCTGATCGATACAACATCATACCTGATCGTATACACACACTGGATGTTTTAAACCACGTTGTTAAAAAAAAAATAGGATTGTTAGGTGATTTATGCCCTTTATGGATTAAAACCCCACTCTGCGTCAACTATGTAATTTTCCATGGGAGTTTTGCCATGGATCCCCCTCTATTTCAGTGTTGTTTGACAGTTGGCCTAAACTGTCCTCAGGGTTTAAACTGACGGTGTGGATGCCTGAAGGTGCCTAGTAAGCCCTCAAGTAATGGCTGTCTTGCTGATCCTTTGTCCTGAATAAATTGTAGTAATCCCGTGGATACTTGGCTGAATGCAGCCTGGACACTGGTCACCCCCGGAGGGGCGATCTATAGGAGTGGATTGCTCACCTCTAGGTAGAATAGTTGCAGGCTTGAAACCCTGGACTATGGAGCCAACAGGGACAGAGCAGAGAGGCTGTGAATAGGCCTCCCTCCAGCTATACAGCTATACAGCTACATGGCTGCTGCTTTCTGACTAAGCTCATGAGTGAACTGGACTGCTCTCAGCTCTGCTCTGCACTCAACTGGTCTGTCCTAGAATGAACTCTCAACTAAACTGCCTAACTAGGCCTGAGCTAAGATATATATATACTGACACTGCCCCATCTTGTGGAGGAACAAGTGTAGTGCATCCTAACTAGGCCTATGTAAAGGATCTTGCAGGTAAAAATGACAGTGAAATGGGAGAATATGGCATGAGATAAAATACTAAATACAGGCATATTACATAACATTTAAACAATAAAACTAGTTTGCGGTGCCCATGGTCACGTAGTGGGGCACTGCATGTTCACAGTGAGAAGGTTGTGGCGCTGCTGGAGCGCCGCTGCCTTCTCAAATAGCTGATCGGCGGGGTCCCGGGTGTTGGACCCCCGCCGATCAGGTGCGGATGATCTACCCAGAGGATAGATCATCGGTTTAAACAAACTGCAGAAGAGATGCTTTGAAAATTATTTTTCAGCTGTTCGGTGTCAGTGAAACACGGATGCAACACGGACAGCAAAAAACAGACACACAAACCCAACACGGATCCTTCACGTACAGCTTCACGGATGCATCACTTACTACCTTCTCACTGACTTGAGCATGGACTTGTGATTTGAGTTTAAAGCGTTGAAATCGCAGAGTGCGTCTGTGGTAGCCCCGTCCTGACCTCCCAGCATTGCTGGGGTCGTATAGCATTATATTGATTTATGATGCTATGTAGCCCTTACAGTTCTGGGATGTATTCTATAACACTAACAGCAGTAGACCGGCCTTTTAGAGACCGATCTTAATAAGGTCTTGCGCTGGCGGTGGATCCACTGGAGTAATATAGAGGAGCAGGCCTCTCCATAACTTTGGCGGATCCACTGCCGCTACTAAATGTAATCCAGCTTCCTAGCTGTCTGACAGACCATTTTCTACAACTAAAACAGGTTTAGAAAATGATAAATGAGATGGGCGTCCCGGCCTCTTCGCTTCCCTGCCCACACCACGCCTACCTTTTCACACCTGGTGTGGGAAAAAGTTGCAGATTGCTGTGCAAAGGAATCTGCGCCAGAAATATCCCTAATATAGGTGGATTTCTTTTTAATAAATTTACCCCTATGTGCGTTGAAGTTGCTTGTGTGAAACCAGCCTAGAGATAGCTGTCAGTCACTGATAACACCTCCGCCTGTACAGACAGCTGTCAGTCACTGATAACACCTCCGCCTGTACAGATAGCTGTCAGTCACTGATAACACCTCCGCCTGTACAGACAGCTGTCAGTCACTGATAACACCTCCGCCTGTACAGACAGCTGTCAGTCACTGATAACACCTCCGCCTGTACAGATAGCTGTCAGTCACTAATAACACCTCCGCCTGTACAGATAGCTGTCAGTCACTGATAACACCTCCGCCTGTACAAAGAGCTGTCAGTCACTGATAACACCTCCGCCTGTACAGAGAGCTGTCAGTCACTGATAACACCTCCGCCTGTACAGATAGCTGTCAGTCACTGATAACACCTCCGCCTGTACAGATAGCTGTCAGTCACTGATAACACCTCCGCCTGTACAGACAGCTGTCAGTCACTGATAACACCTCCGCCTGTACAGACAGCTGTCAGTCACTGATAACACCTCCGCCTGTACAGACAGCTGTCAGTCACTGATAACACATCCGCCTGTACAGAGAGCTGTCAGTCACTGATAACACCTCCGCCTGTACAGATAGCTGTCAGTCACTGATAACACCTCCGCCTGTACAGATAGCTGTCAGTCACTGATAACACCTCCGCCTGTACAGACAGCTGTCAGTCACTGATAACACCTCCGCCTGTAGAGATAGCTGTCAGTCACTGATAACACCTCTGCCTGTACAGATAGCTGTCAGTCACTGATAACACCTCTGCCTGTACAGATAGCTGTCAGTCACTGATAACACCTCTGCCTGTACAGATAGCTGTCAGTCACTGATAACACCTCCGCCTGTACAGATAGCTGTCAGTCTCTGATAACACCTCCGCCTGTACAGATAGCTGTCAGTCACTGATAACACATCCGCCTGTACAGATAGCTGTCAGTCACTGATAACACCTCCGCCTGTACAGACAGCTGTCAGTCACTGATAACACCTCCGCCTGTAGAGATAGCTGTCAGTCACTGATAACACCTCCGCCTGTACAGATAGCTGTCAGTCCCTGAAAACTCCTCTGCCTGTACAGACAGCTGTCAGTCACTGATAACACCTCTGCCTGTACAGACAGCTGTCAGTCACTGATAACACCTCCGCCTGTAGAGATAGCTGTCAGTCACTGATAACACCTCCGCCTGTACAGATAGCTGTCAGTCCCTGATAACACCTTCACCTGTACAGATAGCTGTCAGTCACTGATAACACCTCCGCCTGTACAGATAGCTGTCAGTCACTGATAACACCTCCGCCTGTACAGATAGCTGTCAGTCACTGATAACTCCTCTGTACAGATAGCTGTCAGTCACTGATAACACCTCCGCCTGTACAGATAGCTGTCAGTCCCTGATAACACCTCGGCCTGTACAGACAGCTGTCAGTCACTGATAACACCTCCGCCTGTACAGATAGCTGTCAGTCTCTGATAACACCTCTGCCTGTACAGATAGCTGTCAGTCACTGATAACACCTCCGCCTGTAGAGATAGCTGTCAGTCACTGATAACACCTCCGCCTGTACAGATAGCTGTCAGTCCCTGATAACACCTTCGCCTGTACAGACAGCTGTCAGTCACTGATAACACCTCCGCCTGTACAGATAGCTGTCAGTCACTGATAACACCTCCGCCTGTACAGATAGCTGTCAGTCACTGATAACACCTCCGCCTGTACAGACAGCTGTCAGTCACTGATAACACCTCCGCCTGTACAGATAGCTGTCAGTCACTAATAACACCTCCGCCTGTACAGATAGCTGTCAGTCACTGATAACACCTCCGCCTGTACAGATAGCTGTCAGTCACTGATAACACCTCCGCCTGTACAGATAGCTGTCAGTCACTGATAACACCTCCGCCTGTACAGATAGCTGTCAGTCCCTGATAACACCTTCGCCTGTACAGATAGCTGTCAGTCACTGATAACTCCTCTGTACAGATAGCTGTCAGTCACTGATAACACCTCCGCCTGTACAGATAGCTGTCAGTCCCTGATAACACCTCCGCCTGTACAGACAGCTGTCAGTCACTGATAACTCCTCTGTACAGATAGCTGTCAGTCACTGATAACACCTCCGCCTGTACAGATAGCTGTCAGTCACTGATAACACATCCGCCTGTACAGACAGCTGTCAGTCACTGATAACTTCTCTGCCTGTACAGATAGCTGTCAGTCACTGATGACACCTCCGCCTGTACAGATAGCTGTCAGTCCCTGATAACACCTTCGCCTGTACAGATAGCTGTCAGTCACTGATAACACCTCCGCCTGTACAGATAGCTGTCAGTCCCTGATAACACCTTCGCCTGTACAGATAGCTGTCAGTCACTGATAACACCTCCGCCTGTACAGATAGCTGTCAGTCACTGATAACACCTCCGCCTGTACAGATAGCTGTCAGTCACTGATAACTCCTCTGTACAGATAGCTGTCAGTCCCTGATAACACCTCCGCCTGTACAGACAGCTGTCAGTCACTGATAACTTCTCTGCCTGTACAGATAGCTGTCAGTCACTGATGACACCTCCGCCTGTACAGACAGCTGTCAGTCACTGATGACACCTCCGTCTGTACAGATAGCTGTCAGTCACTGATGACACCTCTGCCTGTACAGACAGCTGTTCACAGGGCTGCAGATATAAAGGTATAAATTACAGGTATTACTATATATTATCTGCTCAGCTCCTCCTGCTCTATACATGCTGCTGTCAGATTGCACTGCATTTTTTGGTGACAAGTCCTCTTTAAATTATTTTAGATTGCTTCAAAAATTCTGACTGAAAAATAAATGTAAGCCCCAGATGACATTTGTCCACAATCCAGTCAGAGGGTTGGTAAGAGATGGCGGCCGTTATCATCACTGCCCACCTAGTAACAGCACTGAGGATGATAGATCTGCAGCATGTCACTTTATCTTGTGTGTATCTGCAGAGGGTGAATCTGAGGCAGATCTGCTACATTTTCACAAAGAAATCCAGTTTAAGGGCTCATGCACATGAACGTATTTTGTTTCCATTTCCGCTCCATTAACTTCAATGGGTCTGCAAAAAAAAAAAAAGAAATGACTCTGCATGCATTCTGTTTCCGTATGTCCGCATGTCCATTCCACAAAAAAATATAACATGTCCTATTCTTGTCCGTTTTGTACAGGCATTGTTTCAACGGATTTGTAAAAAAAACAAACAAAAAAAAACAAAACGGATGCAATATGGATGTCATCCGTTTTTTGTTTCTTTTGCGGATCTGTGTTTTGCGTACCGCAAAATACATACGGTCGTGTGCATGATTCCTAACCCACATGATTTTACTGCTGAGGATTCGGCCTGGTACACTGCGGATTTGCTGCTGTGTGTGTGGCTGTATCCTAATTGTGTGGAGGCTGACCACTGAGTCTCTGACGTCTGCTGACACTGGATATATTCCTATCGCTAACGATCTGCTGTCGTGCTATAGCGCCATCAAGTGGTCATGTCGATAACTGAGCATGGACAGGTCCATCAGCCCGTTAGCGCGCCCTCTAGCGGCACTGGTGACGCCTCGTTGAGGCCTCGGAATCCTGGAGGCGGAACTTTCAGCAGGTGATTCCGGAAACCGGACAGATGCCGGAGCGCCCGAGGATGAGCCAGTGACAACCGGAAGTAGGAAGAGAGCTGAGCGGCCTGGATTACGGGTGTTATTGCTTTGCCCCAGAACGGGTGAGTACGCCGTCATGTATGTGGTGAAGGGTTCGTGCCGTCATGTGTGTGGTGAAGGGTTCGTGCCGTCATGTGTGTGGTGAAGGGTTCGTGCCGTCATGTGTGTGTCATTGCCGTTCTATTCGTCATTGTGAGAGCTGTCCTTTCCCTTTCAGGGATGGAGGGGCGCACAGCATACGAGGAGTACCCCTACCCTGTAGTCTTCTTGCCCCCCTACGAGAACCCCCCGGCATGGATCCCCCTCCAGGAGGTAATGATCTGCCAGGGCCTGCACTTGGGGTAATGGTCTACCAGGGCCTGCACTTGGGGTAATGGTCTACCAGGGCCAGGAGGTAATGGTCTGCCAGGGCCTGCACTTGGGGTAATGATCTGCCAGGGCCAGGAGGTAATGATCTGCCAGGGCCAGGAGGTAATGATCTGCCAGGGCCAGGAGGTAATGATCTGCCAGGGCCAGGAGGTAATGATCTGCCAGGGCCAGGAGGTAATGGTCTGCCAGGGCCAGGAGGTAATGGTCTGCCAGGGCCAGGAGGTAATGGTCTGCCAGGGCCAGGAGGTAATGGTCTGCCAGGGCCAGGAGGTAATGGTCTGCCAGGGCCAGGAGGTAATGGTCTGCCAGGGCCAGGAGGTAATGGTCTGCCAGGGCCAGGAGGTAATGGTCTGCCAGGGCCAGGAGGTAATGGTCTGCCAGGGCCAGGAGGTAATGGTCTGCCAGGGCCAGGAGGTAATGGTCTGCCAGGGCCAGGAGGTAATGGTCTGCCAGGGCCAGGAGGTAATGGTCTGCCAGGGCCAGGAGGTAATGGTCTGCCAGGGCCAGGAGGTAATGGTCTGCCAGGGCCAGGAGGTAATGGTCTGCCAGGGCCAGGAGGTAATGGTCTGCCAGGGCCTGCACTTGGGGTAATGGTCTGCCAGGGCCTGCACTTGGGGTAATGGTCTGCCAGGGCCTGCACTTGGGGTAATGGTCTGCCAGGGCCTGCACTTGGGGTAATGGTCTGCCAGGGCCTGCACTTGGGGTAATGGTCTGCCAGGGCCTGCACTTGGGGTAATGGTCTGCCAGGGCCTGCACTTGGGGTAATGGTCTGCCAGGGCCTGCACTTGGGGTAATGGTCTGCCAGGGCCTGCACTTGGGGTAATGGTCTGCCAGGGCCTGCACTTGGGGTAATGGTCTGCCAGGGCCTGCACTTGGGGTAATGGTCTGCCAGGGCCTGCACTTGGGGTAATGGTCTGCCAGGGCCTGCACTTGGGGTAATGGTCTGCCAGGGCCTGCACTTGGGGTAATGGTCTGCCAGGGCCTGCACTTGGGGTAATGGTCTGCCAGGGCCTGCACTTGGGGTAATGGTCTGCCAGGGCCTGCACTTGGGGTAATGGTCTGCCAGGGCCTGCACTTGGGGTAATGGTCTGCCAGGGCCTGCACTTGGGGTAATGGTCTGCCAGGGCCTGCACTTGGGGTAATGGTCTGCCAGGGCCTGCACTTGGGGTAATGGTCTGCCAGGGCCTGCACTTGGGGTAATGGTCTGCCAGGGCCTGCACTTGGGGTAATGGTCTGCCAGGGCCTGCACTTGGGGTAATGGTCTGCCAGGGCCTGCACTTGGGGTAATGGTCTGCCAGGGCCTGCACTTGGGGTAATGGTCTGCCAGGGCCTGCACTTGGGGTAATGGTCTGCCAGGGCCTGCACTTGGGGTAATGGTCTGCCAGGGCCTGCACTTGGGGTAATGGTCTGCCAGGGCCTGCACTTGGGGTAATGGGTCTGCCAGGGCCTGCACTTGGGGTAATGGTCTGCCATGGGCCTGCACTTGGGGTAATGGTCTGCCAGGGCCTGCACTTGGGGTAATGGTCTGCCAGGGCCTGCACTTGGGGTAATGGTCTGCCAGGGCCTGCACTTGAGGTAATGGTCTGCCAGGGCTGCTGGTAATGTGGTAATGGGGTAATGGTCTGCCAGGTAATGGTCTGCCAGGGCCTGCACTTGAGGGTAATGGTCTGCCAGGGCCTGCACTTGAGGTAATGGTCTGCCAGGGCCTGCACTTGAGGTAATGGTCTGCCAGGGCCTGCACTTGAGGTAATGGTCTGCCAGGGCCAGGAGGTAATGGTCTGCCAGGGCCTGCACTTGGGGTAATGATCTGCCAGGGCCAGGAGGTAATGATCTGCCAGGGCCTGCACTTGGGGTGTTCTTAGGGGTCCCTGATGACCCCCCAGCACTGCTCCCTGCAGACTTTTCCCCATAGATCTTTGGATCTTGAGTTGTGTCAATAAGTGTCCCCTTGGAAAACAATGAGAAGTGATAGGTCCGGTAGGGGCAGGTGCACCCCCTGGGATCCACTCCTATGCAGAGAACAGGACCTGTGGAGAGGTGACGGCACATGCCCAGCTTTCTCCATTCATTCCATTTAAGCTCAGCCATTTTCACAGCTCCCATAGAAGTGAATGTAGAAAGCCACTCATGCTTGGCACCTCTCCGATGACGGTGAGTCACAGAGGTGGGACCCACAAAAATCGGACCCGTGGATCAGCGTCACATAAACAATGCCGTAGTTGAGTATCAGCTGTATGAAGCAGAAGAAATAGAGAGCTATGGGGCACTGCACATGGTAAGGCTTTAATTATATGTCATTTTATTTAGCCCCAAAATTCCTTGGTCCAGAAGCCAGTGGCTCCTAGGTAGGTCTTCCAGTCCTGGTTCTGTCATTTGATGGAAACGCTGCTTCCACTATTTTCATTGTTCTGCTCTTATAATGAGGCAGAACAACAGAAATAAAAATGCCAATGTGAACCCGACCTTTCACGGATTTCTGAGCTTGCATCAGCGCTAATGGTTTTTGCTGTTCTGTTCCATTAAAGGGGTTGTCTGGGTTCAGAGTAGGGCTGCAACGATTAATCGATAACTGGATTCGTTGACGACGAATCCAGTTATCGAATAATCGTCTGATTCGTTGCTATGCGGGCGGTTTACTTTAAATCACTGCATCTTTATTTTACCTTACAATGACGCTCCAGTAACAGGCAGAGCGGACGGCGGCGTAACGTCACTTACTCATGTGACGCGCCTGCTCTGCCTCCTTCATTCATAAAGTAGGAGGAGCTGGTGCGTCACGTGAGTGAGTGACGTTACGCCGCCGCCCGCTCTGCCTGTTACCCTGAGCTTCATTGTAAGGTAATAAAGATGCGCTGACGCTGAGTAAAAGTTACTGCCGGATTAGTCTGCTGTGAGCAGCGGGGCCGGGGCTGTTATGGGGAGGGGGATCTGTGTATGGCACTGCTATGGGGAGGGGGGATCTGTGTATGGCACTGCTATGGGGAGGGGGGATCTGTGTATGGCACTGCAAAGGGGAGGGGGGAGCTGTGTATGGCACTGCTATGGGGAGGGGGGATCTGTGTATGGCACTGCTATGGGGGGATTGCCTGCTATGGGGGGATCTGTGTATGGCACTGCTATGGGGAGGGGGGATCTGTGTATGGCACTGCTATGGGGAGGGGGGATCTGTGTATGGCACTGCTATGGGGAGGGGGGATCTGTGTATGGCACTGCTATGGGGAGGGGGGATCTGTGTATGGCACTGCTATGGGGAGGGGGGATCTGTGTATGGCACTGCTATGGGGAGGGGGGATCTGTGTATGGCACTGCTATGGGGAGGGGGGATCTGTGTATGGCACTGCTATGGGGAGGGGGGATCTGTGTATGGCACTGCTATGGGGAGGGGGGATCTGTGTATGGCACTGCTATGGGGAGGGGGGATCTGTGTATGGCACTGCTATGGGGAGGGGGGATCTGTGTATGGCACTGCTATGGGGAGGGGGGATCTGTGTATGGCACTGCTATGGGGAGGGGGGATCTGTGTATGGCACTGCTATGGGGAGGGGGGATCTGTGTATGGCACTGCTATGGGGAGGGGGGATCTGTGTATGGCACTGCTATGGGGAGGGGGGATCTGTGTATGGCACTGCTATGGGGAGGGGGGATCTGTGCACTGTTATGCCCATAACAGTGCACATATCCCCCTTCCCCATAACAGTGCACAGATCCCCCCCTCTCCATAACAGTGCACAGATCCCCCCCCCTCCATAACAGTGCCACCCACGGGACCCCTCCATAACAGTGCCACCCACGGGACCCCTCCATAACAGTGCCATCCACAATTTGTTTGAATATGGCCTTTGAACATAATTTTTCAAGTAAAATCATATAAACCTCTTTGTTTTGTAATTTTGGTGTTTTTTCCCGATTAATCGATTAAATTATCAACAACTAATCGATTATTCAAATAATCGTTAGCTGCAGCCGTAGTTCAGAGCTGAACCTGGACATACCCATAATTTCACCCAGGCAGCCCCCCTGAGGCTAGCATCAGAGCAGTTCATGCTCCGATGCTCTCCTTTGCCCTGCACAGGATTTCATAGGGCAAGAGTTCTTTTGTTTACAACTAGCAGAAGGACCCGGCTTCACACGGGTATGTTTACAACTAGCAGAAGGACCCGGCTTCACACGGGTATGTTTACAACTAGCAGAAGGACCCGGCTTCACACAGGTATGTTTACAACTAGCAGAAGGACCCGGCTTCACACGGGTATGTTTACAACTAGCAGAAGGACCCGGCTTCACACGGGTATGTTTACAACTAGCAGAAGGACCCGGCTTCACACGGGTATGTTTCATCTATTTAATGTGTCTGTGTGTCGTCAAAAGTTATACACAGTATCCCCCCCATAACAGTGACCTCTACAGCACCCCGCCCCTTTAACAGTGAACTCCACAGTTCCCCATCACTTAACACTGACCCCCCCACAGTGCCCCGCCACTTTAAAATGGGACCTCCACAGCAGTCCATCCCCTTAACTTTGACCTTCACATCACCCCACTCCATTGTCAGTAACCTCACAGTACCCCGCTGCCTTAACAGTGACCTCCACAGCAGTTTTCCCTTTAGTAGTGGCCTCTAGCCCCTTAACAGTGACCTCCACAGCGCCCTTTATTGGTAGGGCTACACGGCGACATGTGTCGCACGACATTTTGTCTAAACAGTTTTTATAATGATAGCCTTTGGTGTCGCACTGCGACATGTGACATACTGCAACACGACAGTTGCAAAAAAAATCCATCCAAGATGGATTTTTCTGTGACTGTCGTGTTGCAGTATGTCACATGTCGTAGTGCGACACCATAGGCTATCATTACAAAAATTGTTGTGTGACACATGTAGCAGTGTAGTTGTACCCTATGTGTCGTGAGACGCATGTCGTGGTGTAGCCCTAGCCTAAAGCTGACCTACAGCAGTGAAGAAAAATGGCTGGGTTGTTATGGAAACCTGGAGTAAAACTGTGTGTATGTGGAGACTAAGGGCCTGCGAGCTTCTATTGGCTGATAAGGGGCATGTGACTGGCAATTGGGGGCTTGTATTTTTTGGGAATATTTCAGGGATGGTACGTCCTTTCCAGGTAGCAAGGGATGTGTATACCAAGTTTCGTTGAAATTGATGGTTGCGTATTTGAGTGATCACGGAACATACACACATACGTCCTTCTTTATTGGACAGCTCACTGCTGGGCGGAAGCCTCCACTTGGCAGCCCGAAGGAGAGCCCGGTACGTCACCAGAACGCCATAAAATGCCTTTGCCCTGCGCGATTCAGCACAGCTCAAAGGAGAGCATTGGAGCATGAACTGTTCCGATGCTCTTGTCAGGGGGGCTGACGGGTGTGTCCGGGTTTAGCTCTGACCTGGACAACCCCTTTAAAGAGCAGAGAACCAGAAAAGAAGGCTTCCGCCTTTATTGCCATTGATTTCCCTGGTGTAATATTAGTAACGGTGATGCGCAGTTTCCGCCTTCATGTTCCCGTTATTTCTCATAGGAGACGAGCACTGTCTGCACGGCCTTTTTTCCGTACAAAATGACGGAAAGGAGCTTTCTGTTTTATTTATAACACTGAAGTAAATGAGTGAGAGAAATGATGTTCCATTTGTACCCGGGATCCAGTCTGTTCAGGTTTTCTGAAATCGGCCCAGTCCTCGCTCTGTTAGATATTGGGGGTTGAGAAGCGTTCGCCCATTTAATACTTTCTGCACATATTTAGGCCATTTTATTGAAGCCACGACATTTACCAGAGTCCGGGTCACAGGCCGAACACACAAAGATGGGGACCGTTCCCACCTGACACTGGCTCCTTACAGGTGGCGGGGATGGATTTGTCCTGGCCTTGTGGCTATCTGCTTCTCCACAAGAGCTCATTTCCTTACACCTGTTCACACATGAAGCGTTTGCATTATTTTGTCTGCATTTTGAATTAAAACTAGTTGTGTTTTATTTTTTTTATGCCGCAAGAGACTCAAAATATGATCAAATCATTGGCGTGAAGTAGCACTGTTAAGCCACGCCCCTAACCACGCCCCCTTTTATCGGTGTAGACTTGACCAGCGTCATTTTGTTGGGAAAGGTAGCAACCCTGGATATGCCGTAAATGTCCAGCTGGAAATATCCCTTTAACTTCCCATGGGAAAACTCATTGACACAACGCAACGATCTGTCATCTAGTGGGGTGGGGACACGGGACAGAGGTGACATTGACCTTGGGTCTATATAGTTTTCTATGAGTATCTTTATGTTGAAAGAGAATGCCTAAGGATCCTGCTTCCTTCGCAGTGATGGGAAGCAGCACATTGAAAACAATGTATATCTGAGGGCAATGTCTCCCCTGCCATCCTATTCTACCCTCTTTAACCATCTGGTATCTACTAGTTCCTGAGAAGAAGACGATGGCAGTTACCTTCACAGTACTTAATGAGCGCTGTATAGTGATAAGCGGCAGCAGCAATGCCACTGCCTCTATTGGATTGGCGATGAGATGATCCCAGTGCCCCCTCTGCATGGCAGCACCTCTGGCTTCTTAGCAGATATCACCACAAGGGGCTGTTTTCCTGGTTACAGCAGAAAAACATCAAAATAAAAACTAAATTTGACTGTCCCCTAGAGGTCAAATTACTGACCACTTTGGACAAAATCACTCTAGCCATTCAGGGGTTAAATGCCTGCTCATTGTTAATTAGTGTTTTTGTCTGTTGCTGTCACAGCGCATCTACAACTCGGATTACAACAATGAGCTGACGCATTTTCTACCTCGCTCCATCCTGCTGAAGAAGCCACCAGGAGCACAGGTTGGTCTTGTCAGGGGTTCTCCGGGAATTAAGAAAATGACAATACTTAACATGTTATAAATAAACTCTTAAATGGCTTTAGATCTTTATAATGGCTCATTTTGTCTAGGGGACAATCAGTGAATGAGTTAAAATGGCCGCTGTCAGATATATTCGCATGAAATTCGTCCTCCTGGCACTGCAGGACGGTATGTGTGAGATGGCAGAGCCCTATGTAAACTCTGTCCATATTATGTGCAGACGACAGCTGAGAACTGCTCTGCTGTGTCCCTGAACTTCGGAGTTCGCCTCTCTCCTATTCACAAGCGGAGGTGTAGGACTGAGGACCAGAGGCGCTGCTGTCAGCTTGTGAGTAGGAGGTGAGGGGGACGCCTTTCAGTTCTCAGCGGTACCGAGGTACCAGCCGGTACCAAACCCCACTTCGGATTCCAAATTTTAAATGTTTTGCTGAATTAACTACCTCAGCCCCCCTAGCTGAAACGCCCTTAATGACCAGAGCACTTTTTACACTTCGGCACTACACTACTTTCACTGTTTATTGCTCGGTCATGCAACTTACCACCCAAATGAATTTTACCTCCTTTTCTTCTCACTAATAGAGCTTTCATTTGGTGGTATTTCATTGCTGCTGACATTTTTACTTTTTTTTGTTGTTAATCGAAATTTAACAAAATATTTGCATTTTTCACTAAATTTTTCGCTAAATTTATTATTCTACATGTCTTTGATAAAAAAAAAATGTTTGGGTAAAAGTTATAGCGTTTACAAACTATGGTACAAAAATGTGAATTTACGCTTTTTGAAGCAGCTCTGACTTTCTGAGCACCTGTCATGTTTCCTGAGGTTCTACAATGCCCAGACAGTAGAAAAACCCCACAAATAACCCAATTTCGGAAAGTAGACACCCTAAGGTATTCGCTGATGGGCATAGTGAGTTCATAGAACTTTTTATTTTTTGTCACAAGTTAGCGGAAAATTATGATTTTCTTTTTTTTCTTTTTCCTTACAAAGTCTCGTATTTCACTAACTTGTGACAAAAAATTAAAACTTCCATGAACTCACTATGGCCATCACGAAATACCTTGGGGTGTTTTCTTTCCAAAATGGGGTCACTTGTGGGGTAGTTATACTGCCCTGGCATTTTAGGGGCCCTAATGTGTGCGAAGTAGTTTGAAATCAAAATGTGAAAATAATCCCCTGTGAAATCCTAAAGGTGCTCTTTGCCCACCTAGGCTGCAAAAAAGTGTCACACATGTGGTATCGCCATACTCAGGAGAAGTTGGGCAATGTGTTTTGGGGTGTCTTTTTCCATATACCCATGCTGGGTGAGAGAAATATCTCGGTAAAAGACAACTTTTCCCTTTTTTTTTTTTTTTTATACAAAGTTTGCATTTGACCAAGATATTTATCTCACCCAGCATGGGTATATGTAAAATGACACCCCAAAACACATTGCCCAACTTCTCCTGAGTACGGCGATACAACATGTGTGACACTTTTTTGCAGCCTAGATGCGCAAAGGGGCCCACATTCCTTTTAGGAGGGCATTTTTAGATGTATTGTTTGAAGCCAAGGCGCCCGGTAAAATGTATAAGGGACTCATCTACGCAGATGTTTTGCTCAAATTTGTTGTTGAAGTGGTCTATGAGGGGCCGAATTTTGTGGCGCCGTTCAAAAGCTGGGTGGCCTCTGGGACGGGAGGTGGTGTTGTCGCTAAAGTGCAGGAAACGCAGGATGGCCTCAAATCGTGCCCTGGACATGGCAGCAGAGAACATGGGCATGTGATGAATTGGGTTTGTGGACCAAATGACCGCAATTCATGCTTTTTTGGTTAGAGCCATGTTGAGGAGAAGGCCCAGAATTTTTTTTAATTCGGAAACTTGGACGGGTTTCCACCAGAAAGGCTGGGCATAATAGCTTCCCGGGTTGGCGGCTATAAATTGAGTGGCATACCGATTTGTTTCTGCAACGACTAAGTCCAAGAGCTCCGCAGTCAAGAACAGCTCAAAAAATCCCAGGGCCGAACCGATCTGAGCTGTCTCAACCCAAACTCCAGACTGGGCGGTGAAAGGGGGAACTAATGGTGCGGCTGAAGTTGGGGACTGCCAATCAGGGTTTTCCAGCACCTCAGGGACTCTAGGGGGTCTACGGGCCTGTCTGTGCGGTGGCTGCGACGGGGCAACTATTGCATGTGCCACCGTACCAGCTTCAACTGCCCTTCTGGTGCTCGCCACTTCACCATGTTGTAGGGCAGTGCTGGTACTAGGTCCAGGGTGGGCTGCGCTGCTGGTGTATGCCTCACCACGTAATCCGACAGCGCCAGCCCCACTCTGCTGCCCTTGAAGCGGATCCTGCACAACTTGTGTATACGAGGGGCGAGATTCCCGGATTCAACCCCCAGAATGTCCCCCCACTCTGGGTGTTACCGGGAAACTTGTGTGGGACCTTATGTACCCACTGCTGGATAAGGGTTACCACCTGTACGTGGATAACTTTTATACCAGTATCCCCTTGTTCCAGTCCCTTGCCGCCAGATCCATGTCCGCTTGTGGGACCGTGCGGAAAAATCAACGTGGCCTCCCTACCCACCCCCTCCAGGTACCTATCCCCAGGGGTGAGACCCATGCCCTTACCACTGGAAACCTGTTGCCGGTCAGGTATAAGGACAAGAGGGATGTCCTTATGCTGTACACAATTCATGGTAACGGCATCACCCATGTCCCCGTGCGAGGTACCGCGGCTACAGTCCTCAAACCCGATTGTATCGTCTACTACAATCGGTATATGGGAGGAGTTGATATGTCTGATCAAGTCCTCAAGCCATATAACGCCATGCGCGAAACCCGGGCATGATACAAAAAAGTTGCGGTCTACTTGGTACAGGTTGCCTTGTACAACTCTTTTGTGCTGTCCCGGAGCGCTGGCAACACAGGGACATTCCTCCAGTTCTATGAGGCAGTCCTCAAGGACCTGATCTTTTCGGACCGGGAAAGAGCAGGCCGGAGTACCTCGGGAACTGTAGGCGCCCGGATCGTCCCTGGCCAACACTTTCCAGGTGTGGTCCCCCATACTGGAAAGAAGGGACGAACCCCAAAACACCACTACTCAGTGCGACACGTGCCCCGATCATCCGGGCCTCTGCATTGACGGTTGCTTCAAGGAGTATCACACTTCCATGAAGTACAAAATTTATATCCCAATTTAGCACTGACATCGGATAAAAAAAGCTGGTTCTCAGACTTGAGACACCCAAAAAAACTAAAATAATTTATTAAAAGTAGACATATTAGGTATCGCCGTGTCCGTAAGAATGTCCTCTATAAAAAAATTCCATGACCTAACCCCCCAGATTAACACGGTCAAAAATAAAACGGTGCCAAAACCGCAATTTTTGGCACTCCAAAATCAGCCCTCCAAAAACCAAACGGCGCACATTTCCCTCTACGCCCCGCTGTGTGGCTGTACAGTAGTTTACGGCCACATATTGGGTGTTTCTGTAAACGGCAGAGTCAGGACAATAAAGATACAGTCTTGTTTGGCTGTTAACCCTTGCTTTGTTAGTGGAAAAAATGGGTTAAAATGGAAAATTAGGCAAAAAAATTTAATTTTCAAATTTCATCCCCATTTGCCAATAACTCTTGTGCAACACCTAAAGGGTTAACGATGTATCTAAAATCAGTTTTGAATACCTTGAGGGGTGTAGTTTCTTAGATATGGTCATTTTTGGGCAGTTTCTATTATGTAAGCCTCACAAAGTGACTTCAGACCTGAACTGGTCCCTAAAAATTGGGTTTTTGTTTTGCTTCTAAACTTCTAAGCCTTGTAACTTCCCCAAAAAATAAAATATCATTCCCAAAATAATTCAAACATGAAGTAGACATAGAGGGAATGTAAAGTCATCACAATTTTTGGGGCTATTGCTATGTATTACAGAAGAAGAGAAATTGAAACTTGGAAATTTGCAAATTATTCAAAATTTTTGGTAAATTAGGTATTTTTTTTTTTTACTCCATTTTACCAGTGTCATTAAGTACAATATGTGACGAAAATACAATCTCAGAACGGCCTGGATAAGTCAAAGCGTTTTAAAGTTATCACCACATAAAGTGACACTTTTAAGATTTGCAAAAAATGGCCTGGTCCTTAAGGTGAAATAAGGCTATGTCCCTAAGGGGTTAAAAGGTCATTTGTACTGCATAGGAAAGCTGTAAAAATGAAACCCATAAAACAAAGGTGGAATTGTTGTTATTTTTTTTTTCTTTTCCTAAAGCTACTTTCACACTAGTGTTTTCAATTCCGCTGTTGAGATCAGTCATGACAATAAATGGGGACAAAACTGAACTGAACGAAATGGAATGCACTAAAATGCATTCTGTTCCGTTTGGTTGCGCTCTCATCGCGAACAGAATAATGCTGCAAGCAGCGTTTTTCGGACCACGATGTGGTGCGGAGCAAGGTGTTTTCTCTGACACAATAGAAAACGGATCCGTCTCCCATTGACTTTCCGTGGAGTTCATAACGGATCCACCGTGGCTATATAAGACATAATGCAACTGGATCCGTTCATAACGGATGCATGCTATTGTATTATTTTAACAGAAGCGTTTTTGCAGATCCATGACGGATCTGCAAAAAACACTAGTCTAAAAGTAGCCTAATTCAACCCACTTGTACTACATCGTAAGGAATATTTTAATGGTGCCAAAGTACAACTTGTCCCGCAAAAAAAAGTCCTCATAGATTTATGTAAACAGAAAATTATGGCTCCTGGAAGGCAGGTTATGAGAAATCTGTCAGGAAGGGGTTAATGTTTTTTGTGTTGACTCCTGTATTTATGAAATCCACAATAACATTTAGTATACTTTTTTGAATCCATGCCTGAGGGTGCAGTTTTTTGTGCATTGCTTTTCTTTCTTGTTTCGAAAACTAGTTTTCCAACCACATCTTGAATGTTTGTCATATCTATAAATCTAATATGCTCGGCCATCTTAAAGGGGTTGTGCAGCTTTAAATGTCACTCCGAAGCCTTCTGTACTCCCTGGCACACGTCATTGGTCTCCGTCCTGTAACCTCCAGATGGACGGGGTCACATGTGCCAATGCAGCGAATGGCTGGCCTCAGCGCTGATGTGTCCCCAAGTGGCATGTCACTGTTGGTTCGAGTGCTGCTTGTGGATGTGTCATTGAGTCCAGGTGCGCACGTGATCCCATCTGTCCGAACATTTACCGAACAGGGATCGGAATATCAGTGAAGGGAGCCAGAGAACAGGGACAGAGCGGGGAGAGCAGATGAGTGTTCTTTCCTCAAGTACAGCAGGCCGCAGCTGAAAGTCCAGGGAGAGGATGGTAAATAGTTGTAGAGAAGCCAACTATGAAGACTAAGTCTACTTTCACACTCGCGTTTTTCCTTTCCGTTTGTGAGATCCGTTCAGCGCTCTCGCAAGTTGTGAATCAGTTTGCATTCTAATGCCTTCTTAACCACTTGCCGCACACGTAAAGCCGAAAGGCGTCCGGCCGGCGGCAGTCTCAGGCTCAGCAACGCCTATTGGCGTCATCTCATGTGAGCCGAGATTTCGCGTGAACGCATGCGCGCGCGTTCACAGCGACGCGCAGCTGAGAAGTTGAACTACAGGCTGTAGATGCGATTTTTCTTTTTAACATCAGAAAGGTATATCAGACGCTGTTTTGATAACAGCGTCTAATATACCTGCTACCTGGTCCTCTGGTGGTCCCTTTTGCTTGGATCGACCACCAGAGGACACAGGCAGCTCTATAAGTAGCACCAAACACCACTACACTACACCCCTCCCCCCCGTCACTTATTAACCCCTGATCACCACATATAGGCTCCCTGATCACCCCCCTGTAAGGCTCAATTCAGACGTCCGTATGTATTTTGCGGATCCGCAAAACACTGACACCGGCAATGTGCTTTTCGCATTTTGCGGATCCGCACATTGCCTGAACTATATAGAAAATGTATTTTCCTGTCCGCAATTGCGGACAAGAATAGGACATGTTCTATATTTTTGCGCAACGGAAGTGCGGACCCGGAAGTGCGGATCCGCAATTCCAGATCCGAGCGGGACAAAGTCTGTCCCCATAGAAATTAATGGGTCCGCAATTCCGTTCCGCAAAATGCGGAACAGAATTGCGGACGTGTGAATGGGGCCTAAGGGTCCCTTATCACCGCCAGTTAGTTAGCGCCCAGCCCACCGCAGTCACTGATTAGTCGCTGATTAGCGTAATCGCTGTCGCTAATCAGCACTAGTACTATATAGTATCTGTAAGTGATCAAGACTGATTGCAATCAGATCTATATCAGTACATTTGGGTCACCTTAGGCTCTACAAAAAACGCAGTGTTCGCCCGATCAGGCCTGATCTTGTGCGCACACTTGCGTTCAGTCCGCCCCACCGCAGTGACAGAATTTTTTTTTTTCTGATCACTGCAAAAACACAGTAAAATCGCTGCAGCGCTATAAAGATCACTTTTGAGGGGCATGGTGAGTTCATAGATTTATTTTTTTTGTCACAAGTTAGCGGAAATTGATTTTTGTTTTTTCTTACAAAGTCTCATATTCCACTAACCTGTGACAAAAAATAAAATCTTACATCAACTCACCATACCCCTCACGGAATCCAAATGCGTAAAAATGCCCTGTGAAATCCTAAAGGTACTCATTGGAATTTGGGCCCCTTTACGGATCTTGGCTGCAAAAAAGTGTCTCACATGTGGTATCGCTGTACTCAGAAGAAGTAGGGCAATCTGTTTTGGGGTGTATTTTTACATATACCCATACTGGGTAAGAGAAATATCTCTGTAAATTGACAACTTTGTATAAAAAAATGGAAAAAGTTGTCATTTACAGAGATATTTCTCTCACACAGGATGGGTGTGTGTGAAAATACACCCCAAAACACATTGCCCTACTTCTCCTGAGTACGGCGATACCACATGTGACACTTTTTTGCAGCCTAGGTGCGCAAAGGGGCCCAAATTCCAATGAGGACATTTTTAGACATTTGGATTCCAGACTTCTTCTCACGCTTTAGGACCCCTAAAATGCTAGGGCAGTATAAATACCCCACAAGTGACCCCATTTTGGAAAGAACACACCCCAAGGTATTCCATGAGGGGTATAGTGAGTTCATGTAAGATTTTATTTTTTGCCACAAGTTAGTGGAATATGAGACCTTGTAAGAAGAAAAAACAAAAAAATGAAAAGAAAAATCAATTTCCGCTAACTTGTGAAAAAAAATTAAAAAATTCTATGAACTCGCCATACCCCTCACGGAATACCTTGCGGTGTCTTCTTTCCAAAATGGGGTCACGTGTGGGGTATTTATACTGCCCTGGCACTTTAGGGGCCCTAAAGCGTGAAGTAGTTTGGAATCCAAATGCGTAAAGATGCCCTGTGAAATCCTAAAGGTACTCATTGGAATTTGGGCCCCTTTGTGCACCTAGGCTGCAAAAAAGTGTCACATTTGGTATCGCCGTACTCAGGAGAAGTAGGGCAATGTGTTTTGGGGTGTATTTTTACATATACCCATGCTGGGTGAGAGAAATATCTCTGTAAATTGACAACTTTTTATTTTTTTTGCCAGAAGTTAGCAGAAATGGAAACTTTATTATTATTATTTTTTTCTCAGAAAGTGTCATTTTCCGCTAACTTGTGAAAAAAATTTAAATCATACATGAACTCACCATGCCCCTCCGCTAATACTTTGGGGTGTCTTCTTTCTAAAATGGGGTCACTTTTATGGAGTTTCTACTCTAGGGTTGCATCAGGGGGGCTTCAAATGGGACATGGTGTCAAAAAAAAAGAACTGTCTAGCAAAATCTGCCTTTCAAAACCGTATGGCATTCCTTTCCTTCTGCGCCCTGCCGTGTGCCCGTACAGTGGTTTATGACCACATATGGGGTGTTTCTGTAAACTACAGAATCAGAGCCATAAATATTGAGTCTTGTTTGGCTGTTAACCCTTGCTTTGTAACTGGAAAAAAATTATTAAAATGGAAAATATGCCCAAAAATTTAAATTCTGAAATGTCATCTCTATTTGCCAATAACTCTTGTGGAACACCTAAAGGGTTAATGACGTTTGTATACCTTGAGGGGTGTAGTTTCTAGAATGGTGTCATTTTTGGGTGGTTTCTATTATATAAGCCTCGCAAAGTGACTTCAGACCTGAACTGGTCCCTAAAAATTGGGTTTTTGAAAAGTTCAGAACAATTTCAAGATTTGCTTCCAAACTTCTAAGCCTTGTAACATCCCCAAAATATAAAATATTATTCCCCAAATGATGCAAACATGAAGTAGACATATGGGGAATGTAAAGTAATAAATACAGGTCCTTCTAAAAAAATTAGCATATTGTGATAAAGTTCATTATTTTCTGTAATGTACTGATAAACATTAGACTTTCATATATTTTAGATTCATTACAAACCAACTGAAGTAGTTCAAGCCTTTTATTGTTTTAATATTGATGATTTTGGCATACAGCTCATGAAAACCCCAAATTCCTATCTAAAAAAATTAGCATATTTCATCCGACCAATAAAAGAAAAGTGTTTTTAATACAAAAAAAGTCAACCTTCAAATAATTATGTTCAGTTATGCACTCAATACTTGGTCGGGAATCCTTTTGCAGAAATGACTGCTTCAATGCGGCGTGGCATGGAGGCAATCAGCCTGTGGCACTGCTGAGGTGTTATGGAGGCCCAGGATGCTTCGATAGCGGCCTTAAACTCATCCAGAGTGTTGGGTCTTGTGTCTCTCAACTTTCTCTTCCCAATGTCCCACAGATTCTCTATGGGGTTCAGGTCAGGAGAGTTGGCAGGCCAATTGAGCCCAGTAATACCATGGTCAGTAAACCATTTACCAGTGGTTTTGGCACTGTGAGCAGGTGCCAGGTCGTGCTGAAAAATGAAATCTTCATCTCCATAAAGCTTTTCAGCAGATGGAAGCATGAAGTGCTCCAAAATCTCCTGATAGCTAGCTGCATTGACCCTGCCCTTGATAAAACACAGTGGACCAACACCAGCAGCTGACATGGCACCCCAGACCATCACTGACTGTGGGTACTTGACACTGGACTTCAGGCATTTTGGCATTTCCCTCTCCCCAGTCTTCCTCCAGACTCTGGCACCTTGATTTCCGAATGACATGCAACAGTCCAGTGCTGCTTCTCTGTAGCCCAGGTCAGGCGCTTCTGCCGCTGTTTCTGGTTCAAAAGTGGCTTGACCTGGGGAATGCGGCACCTGTAGCCCATTTCCTGCACACACCTGTACACGGTGGCTCTAGATGTTTCTACTCCAGACTCAGTCCACTGCTTCCGCAGGTCCCCCAAGGTCTGGAATCTGTCCTTCTCCACAATCGTCCTCAGGGTCCGGTCACCTCTTCTAGTTGTGCAGCGTTTTCTGCCACACTTTTTCCTTCCCACAGACTTCCCACTGAGGTGCCTTGATACAGCACTCTGGGAACAGCCGATTCGTTCAGAAATTTCTTTCTGTGTCTTACCCTCTTGCTTGAGGGTGTCAATGATGGCCTTCTGGACAGCAGTCAGGTCGGCAGTCTTACCCATGATTGCGGTTTTGAGTAATGAACCAGGCTGGGAGTTTTTAAAAGCCTCAGGAATCTTTTGCAGGTGTTTAGAGTTAATTAGTTGATTCTGATGATTACGTTAATAGCTCGTTTAGAGAACCTTTTTATGATATGCAATTTTTTTTAGATAGGAATTTTAGGTTTTCATGAGCTGTATGCCAAAATCATCAATATTAAAACAATAAAAGGCTTGAACTACTTCAGTTGTGTGTAATGAATCTAAAATATATGAAAGTCTAATGTTTATCAGTACATTACAGAAAATAATGAACTTTATCACAATATGCTAATTTTTTGAGAAGGACCTGTATGTTTGGAGGTATTACTATGTATTATAGAAGTAGAGAAATTGAAACTTGGAAATTTGCAATTTTTTTAACATTTTGGGGAAATTTGCAATTTTTGTTTATAAATAAAAAATTATTTATTTTACTTCATTTTACCAGTGTCATGAAGTACAATATGTGCCGAAAAAACAATCTCAGAATGGCCTGGATAAGCGTTTTAAAGTTATCACCACATAAAGTGACACTGGTCAGATTTGCAAAAAATGGCCTGGTCCTTAAGGTGTTAATATCAGAAAAACGAAAACTCTCAGCAGCAATCAAATACCGCCAAAAGAAAGTTGTATTTGTGAGAAGAAAAGGAGGTAAAATTAATTTGGGTGCCAACTTGCATGACCGAGCAATAAACCGTTAAAGTTGTGAAGTGCCAATTTGTAAAAAAGGGCCTGTTAAAATACAGTGTAAGTGGTTAGAGGCTGGTTTGTCTCATACAGGGCTCTGAATCCTCTGTCCGGGACCAATCGCCCTTTGCTAGAGAGCACACAAGCCAGTAATGCCGACTCCATTTTGTCTCTACAGCTTGGGTTTAACATCAGAGGTGGAAAAGCATCCCAGCTTGGTATCTTCATTTCAAAGGTATAGCTCTATTACATCATGATAGACATCATATTGTGCTCCCAAAATCCTGTAAAAAGCATTTTCAAGTAATTTTGAATCCCATAAAAATGAATAGGAAATGCATACTTAAAGGGACACTAAAGCCTGAAAAAAAAAAAATAACCTGCAAATTTTTTTGGGGGGGATAATTGATTAAAACTGGTGTTTTAGACGCCAGTCTTAATACCCATGTGCTGGCTCTTCATGTGCCTAGGTTATATAGAGGCGCCGGCCTCTACATAACGTAGGCGCATCCACTGCCAGTGCCTTAACTATAGCTCCCTTGCTGGCATAGATTTAGATAATTTTCTATGCCAAAAACTGGCCTGGCCTATTTTTTGGGGAGATGTCCTCCTGCAGTCAGACAGGTCCCTCATTCCTCTCTGCCTCTCCATCTTCGGCTGGAGACAGGCTGTTATCAGTGTATGTGCACTAACATGACCTCACAGTCACACAGGAAGTTCAGGAAAGGGGTGGGGCTTAACTTCAATGGGTAGTCAGCGTGAAAGCTTCTTACAAAATCTCCTATGCGGGTGCAGGTACTAGACGCTACCAGTGCACTGACACTAAAGTGCTGCCCAGGTGCCTGAATGTCAAGTTTGTCTTTATAGGCAGGAAGGATTTCTCTGTTTAGGCAAATCGACATTCATCAGTGTGGGAAAGCTGGATTACAAGTTTTGTGGATCTCTATCTCTACACACTCTACAGATGATGTTACCCTTACATTATGCAAGTAGCCCAGTTTTCCCAGGACCCTATAGCACTATTTAGGAGTAAGGCAGGGGATTTGTATTGGTAGATTTAGTAATCTGCAGTCTGTTAGTTCCATATTGTGGTAACTCAGCATTTACAGGATCCTGAAAAGCAAATCTGCCAAGCTATGGCACTATTTAGGAGTGAGGTGGATTTGTCTTCGTAGATTTAGTATTTTGTGGTCTATTACGGTTCCATATAGTGGTAACCCAACATTCCCAGGATCCTGAAAGGCAAATCTACCAAGCTATGGCACTGTTTGAGTAAAGGATGATTTGTCTTGGTAGATTTAGTATTCTGTATTCTCTCTTACAGTTCCAGATAGTGGTAAACTTGCTTTCCCAGGACCCTGAAAAAGCAATCGTGCCTATTGTATGGCACTATTTAGGAATGGGAGGTGGATTTATCTTGGTAGATTTGTAGTCTATAGTTCCAAAATTATGCAGTGAAAGGCAGAATTATCACCTCAAAACCAGACAGTTTAGCTAATCAGCTGTATGTTTTATGGCTGGTACTATGTATACTATAGCTGGGGCTGTTACCAAATCTATTTTGCACTATTAGTAACTAGTAGATTTCTTAAAACAAAATGGCCACGCTCACTGTGTAGACAAATATTATCTGGCCTAAACCCAGCTCTCCCCTCCTAAACTTCCTGGCTCATGTGCACTAGCATGACATTCCCAGGAAGCCCTTGCTGTGTGTGGGCGAGCATTATCCTGTTGTAAAATGCCAGTTGGAAGCCTTGCCATGAGATGCTACACGTGGTCGCAGGATCCTCCTGCACATACTTCTGAGGTGTTAGTGTCCTTCATATCACTAAGAGTGATTGACTGTAGTATGCGATGGCTCCCCACATCATCACACCAGAAGATGGAGCAGCGTGTCTCTTCATACCAAAGGCAGGATTGAAGCGCTCACCACCAGGCCTCTATAGTCAAACCTGTCTGTCGTCAGATCCCAAACAGAACCTGCATTTGTCACTAAAGATAATACGGTTCCAGTCCGTAGAACACGAGGTTTCTTGTTCACAATGCCACTGCAAATTAATGCAACGGTTGCAGGCTGTGAATGGCAGGACACATAATCGCATTGTGAGACCAAATCTTATTCTGCTAAGTGCCTGGAAATGGTCCAGGCAGTGACAGTGGTGTGTAATAAGGGTGTAGTACAGATAAGAGGAAAAACTGGAGTGTGTCAATCAGACAGATTACCCCTTCTGGAAATTCTCCTATAAGGGGATCACGAGTGAAGGGCACAGAAGGGCGCCAGAGGTCGGACTGAGACTGGAGAAAAAATATTTTGTTTTCATACTATGAGAGGTGAAACGGAAGGATTTAGGAAAGAGGAATATAGCAGGCTGCCGGTGTTGGTTGGTGTGAAGTATAGACACTATCACAATAAATGGTAGGATTAAAAGCAAGAAAAAAAATACGTACAACTATAACCACCGAAAAAGGTGTCCGGCGCCACGCGCCCCTATATATATAGCAGTAGCTGAAAAGGCTATTGTATTCTATATGGAACTCACTGATAGTGGATATAATAGGAAACGACCATGCAGATGTAGATAGAGAAGTGCATAGACAAAGGTACAGGATACGCACGAACACCCTAAGTGGAGGGCCTTATAATGATTCCTCCGTGGAATTGCTTCAGGTGGCAATAAAATCAGCAATATAGTAATTTTAAGTGGCGGAACTTACTTCACCAGGGAGGAATCCAATAGGATAAAGCTCAAGACACCCATTGGATTTATCCCCCTCGCCTGGATCACACGTAGAATGAAGCAGCAGGTCCACACTGGGGTCTTCTTGAAACTTTCTTTATTCAAAATACAGGCAATAGGTGAGCTCAACGCGTTTCGGGGTCTTTTAAACACCCTTTCCTCAGGAGCAGTAATATATACAGTGTTACAGTTGCTATCCATATATAGCAGGCATGTCCAAACTGCGGCCCTCCAGCTGTTGCAAAACTACAACTCTCAGCATGCCCTAATAGCTGTAAGCTATCCAGGCATGCTGGGAATTGTAGTTTTGCAACAGCTGGAGGGCCGCAGTTTGGACATGCCTGATATATAGGGAAAGACACAGCAAGCAAACAAATCCACGCTTACAGACAAACATCACTTCCGGTTCCTGTATGGACTGGAAGTGACGATGCGTTCCACAGTGGAACGCACTCGGCAAATGGCTGTATAATGACCAAAATGGGGACCGAACTATACCTAATACAGTTTGCGATTAGGAAGGAATAAGACAGCATCTTTATAGATCGGGAGTTTGGTTTATCTGTAGCAGCTCTCCGTCGCCACTTCCAGTTTCGGACTAAACCAGAAGTGCCCATGCGTTCCACAGTGGAACGCAACCGATAGTAGTATTCAGTACATTATTAAGTTGGGGGCCGGTCAACAGAATCCAAAGGGTCTTTTGGCCATATTATATAAAGAAAAAAACGAGGGGGAGAAGGGGGAGGAGCCTAAAATCTGGTAAGGGGCTAGACATAATTAAGTATTGGGATAATTAAATAATTAGATAAAATAATTAGAAATAATTTGATTTTTAGAATGTTCTAAAGTGACGATGCGTTCCACAGTGGAATGCACTCGGCAAATGGCTGTATAATGACCAAAATCATATACGGGGCTATACATAATTAAGAATTAGGATAATTAAATAATTAGATAAAATGAATAGAAATAATTCGATTTATAGAGTATTCTTGATTTCTAAACAAAAAAAATAAAAATTAATATATATGGATGTAATAAGACTGCTTCCCAACAAAATGGTGGGCCACATAATAAGTTCACCTAAAAGACATATAATATATAAGGTTAGGGAGATGGGCAAAATAATTTACATATGGGGCTTCTCCAGTGGGGACAGAATAATTTGAAATCCATAAAAGGATAAATTCTATATAAAATGTCACTAAAATTAGATGAAAACCACATATACAAAAATGCACACATCTATATAAATACACACACGTGTAAAAATATATATTCATACAGAATTATATAAAACATTATATATATATATATATATATAGTTACTGGCAGCACCACCTTATGAGCAATTGCAGGTGGGTGCAAAGTCCAAGTACGGTAACTGGATCTTACCCACTTCAAAATAGTAAAGAAAATTGGACTGCACTCCAGATGGTTCCTTTAGTAAAACAAGTTTTATTCACACATGTGATAGCAGCAAAAAAGCGACGTTTCGGCTCAGCATGAGCCTTTTTCAAGCTTGAGAAAGACTCATATGTGAGCCGAAACGTCCCTTGTGCCACCTCATGGGTGAATAAATCCTTTTTTCACTGAAGATCTTTTTGGAGTGCAGTCCGATTTTCTTTATTCCGTATCAGTGGGTAAGCACCAGTTACCATACTCGGGCAGTGCACCCTTTTACTTTGTTTTTTGGCTTGGTGGTGCTGCTGGTTATTTTATTTATATATATATATATATATATATATATATATATATAAGTTTCTACAACAAAGGTCTTGCTAATAACTGAGGGTAACCTAGTATATTGGGGGTCTAATCGTGCTTGGGCCTTATCTATGAATAGATTAATAGTTTGTATATTCAAGGGCTTCGTGATCCAGGCGAGGGGGGTAAATCCAATGGGTGTCTTGAGCTTTATCCTATTGGATTCCTCCCTGGTGAAGTAAGTTCTGCCACTTAAAATTACTATATTGCTGATTTTACCCATTTACTGGTGATCTGTCTGGGCTGGCCGGAGCCTGTGCCCTTCTGTAACCACTGCTCCTAACAAGCTAGGTCAGAATAGCCTACATGGCGGCCAGTTTGTTGAAACCATCCTGCTTCTCCCAGTCTAATGATTCGCCCCCTCCCCTCTCAAAGTTTGTCAGTTGGACAAAATGTCTTTCAGTGCATCATAGAGGCATGTCTGGCAGTCATCGATTTCTCTCCAAGAGGTGCACTACCCAAAAGTAGCCTCTGAGAGATATCATGTTCATTATGAATTTGGGCTGCTGGTCTAAGGTATTTGTGGCACTTTATAGCTTTTGTACTCCTTGTTTGTGTAGGTCATCCCGGACTCAGACGCTCATCGCGCTGGCCTACAGGAAGGAGACCAGGTGCTTACTGTCAACAATGTGGACTTCCAGGATATTGAACACAGCAAGGTACTAGAAAAGGCACTGGCGCACACCAGTCACTGTTAGTATTGGGTTTACCTGTATACGGAACAGTTTTTGCTGTGGAAACAATGAATGCCTATTATTAATCTGTATGAGCATGTGGTGTGGCAGGAAGGAGCAGTTTTCACTATTGAGGTCAATAGGGAAGGTCCTCTTACAATGCAATAGCAGTTTTGTGATATTACCTAAAGGGTTATTCCCTTCTGGACAGTTATGGTATTTCCATGCATGGCTGTTTTCTAAACTCCCATAGAAATGAAAGAACAGACCTGTACATACCCCCATTCTTGAGATACTGTTGGTGTGGGACCCGCACCTACTGATATTTATGGCTTATCATCTGGAAAGGTCAAAAATGTCCACATGGGAGTAACCCTTTAAATAGCTGCTTGGAAAGATCAGGCATTCAGTGACAGATCCTTTCATCCATCGATTTGGTGGAAAATTATAAAGGTATAGATATTGGTCCCGGTCTGCTCTATCAACCCATGCAGATTTTTTGTACAGCACAAGAGGTGAGATGCTGCTGCTACAGCGGCCTTTGTACGGTTCTGGTGCTGATCTGAAACGGCCATACTTGCTGTAGGTTCCAGTACGGGTACCATAGGCATAGCTCTACGTTTGACTATCATCTACTACACAAACACTTTAATTATAATGTAACTGACGATTAGTACAAGATCTGCCATACACACACAGGGCTGCATTCAGGAATCTGCTTGGGGGTATCTGGTTCGGAGCCCCCCAAAGTGGTGGCTGGAGGACTCCGGTCTGGCCACCACCAATCGCTCTCCCCATAGAAGTGAATGGAAGCACACCGTGCATGACCGGCTGCTGCTCCCATTTGTGTCTATGGGTCCGATGGAAATAGCAGCCAGTGCTCGGCTAATTCCAATGGCCCCATAGAAAATGAATGGAGGGCGGCTGCGCATGCACAGTGCTCCATTCTCGATATAGGTGCACATCCTAGCGACATATCCCCATTGTCTGAGATGAGACAGCCCCTTTAATAGACTATGGTATCATTCATCTTTGTTTCTTCTTTAGGCAGTGGAAATCTTGAAAAGTGCCAGGGAAATCTATATGCAAGTCCGGTACTTTCCATACAGTGAGTATCCTCCTTGTACGTACAGTGTGAAGCTCTATATAAATGGATCCTATATCAAATACATTGCGTTAGTTACCTGGGGTACAGTCTGTATTACAGTCCAGAGCCTCATTCACACTTACTTGCTTCAGAGGTGAAATCCCTTTCTGTCTCTGTACAGAATGTACTTAGGACATTAACATTCTGAGAAGTGTAGTTTTTACAGCTGGTACTTTACCAAAATGAGACTTAGAAATAAAAACCTTAGTGCTTATAGGAATCACTAAGTGAGAGTATCTGCTGCCAGGCTTGCTGACTGTGCATGCAGGTTCACCTGTAGTACCTGAGAACAAGCACAGTGGACAGAGCTGTGGTGTGTTGGCTCTGTACACTTTACTTCTGCAACCTGCTGCGGAATGGAGAGGTGGTCACGCACGTGTGGGAGTGAGACAGGTCAGCGTTGTGAAGGTAGGCGTGGATCCCAGAAGGGGTTATGCTATGAATGTCTAAATGGGAACAGCAAACACTTGTAATACACTTTTCACAAAAGAAACGGTTGTGGAGCAGGGGAGTCAACTTACCACATCATAATGATGATTTATAGTACCGTGTGTTCCTGCCCAACATCTGAGTCCGGGCAGGGGGACACAGCATTATAAATCGTTAAGCTGTGAGGTCCTGTTACAATGGCAGAGTCCCAAAATAATAACACTAGGGGATCCTGTATTAATGGTGTGATGCTCCCTGCTCAGTATTAGCCAGAGTGGCTACACCAAGCATCTCACCATGTGATGCTTCCCTTGTTGGGATAGAGAACACACTGCCAGGTTACCCCGCAGATTAGTTATTGGATGGGAGGCTTTGGGCTCATGCACACAGCCATTGTCGTTTTCATGGTTTGCAAATTGCAGATCTGCAAAACATGGATACCGGCTGTGTGCAATTCTGCATTTTACGGAACAGCTGGCCCCTAATAGAACAGTCCTATCCTTTATCCGTAATGAGGACAATAATAGGACGTGTTCTAATTTTTGTAGAACGGCCATGCAGACTTGGAATGCAGAGTCATTTCCATTTTTTGTGGCCCCGTAGAAGTGAATGGTTCCGCATATGGGCCAAAAAATAATACGTTTGTGTGCATGAGCCCTTAGGATGAGTTCATAGCACTGCTTGATATTATTTGTTTTGCTCCAGAAGTGCCGGATTCAGCACATAACCATTACGGACTCTATAAACTATAATGGAGGCCATTCGGGAACCAGCTTTAGTTTTTTTTTAACTGATGAAGTCCTGCATACCAGAAATTTTTTATCCAGTCTTTTTGACGGAATCCCTTAATGGAGCCTCCAGCACAGATGTGAACAAGTCCTCAGTAGCAGGATACTCTGATCAGTTTATGATTTGGAGACCCTTCTAACAAAATTGTCTGTGCTAGCCTACAGGAAGATCTCGCTGTAACGCAGCATGCAAAAACGGGTCAATGGGGACCTGCCGTGTTGCAGATGGATAAAACGTCAGTGTACAGGCGTCCATGAACCAAGAAAAAAAAGTGATCTGCATAGTGAAATTATTTGGAGTGCTGAACGAAAATAACTTTATTATTATTATGCATTTGTGTTCTTCCAGATTACCAGAGACAGAAAGAAAGAACTGTTCACTAGCATCTGATCGTCCGCAGGAGTGCTGGGGAGAAGCATTTAACACCAGACCCTTGAACCCCCCCCCCCGGTTGCCACACTAGGCCCATGCTTCTATTCTTTTATCTAATGCTGTTTAACACTATATTTGATTAGATACGACTGAAACGGACACTACAACCTACTAGTAAAGCATGAGGGAGGCCATCTACACTGGCACTTTGTAAATGGTTTGTCTGAAATGCATTTTTCTACCCATCAGTTTGGATTATAAGTACCGTAACCGTTTGCTACAATGTTTTATGTTATTAACGTCCTGCCAAAATAAAGTATTTTACCACCATTCACAACATGCAAACATAAGGCAAGATGGCTGCTTTATGGCAATTTTTAATTCTAACAAATACATATTAAAAGTTCTCTGGCAATAAGTCAAGAATACAAGGTTATTTTATGGCTACCAAAAATGATCATAAACAAATATAAGCATATCTTCATTTTTAGGCACTTCACCTCTGCTTTATACAGATGCTGCTCAATGAGAGGACGTCTCGCGTCTAATTGTTCTCAGAGTAGACATTGCCATGTTCACAAGTAGCAGAAAGCGTCATAGACTCAGGCCTTTATTCATAATTATCTGTTGCCAAAGAGAAACCTGGTAGAATATTTGTATTTAGTTTTAAAGGGGTTCTGTAGTTTTTTTTAAACTGATGATCTATCCTCTGGATAGATCATCGGCGGGGGTCTGACACCCAGGACCCATGCCGATCAGCTGTTTGAGATGGCAGTAGCGCCAGGGCCTTCTCGCTGTTTACCGCAGGCCCAGTGACATCACGACTAGTATCACTGGCCTGGGTGGAGATAAGCTCCATTTAAGTGAACAAAGCTTAGCTGCGCCCAGGCCATTGATACTAGTCGGACCCCCGCCGATCAAATGCTGATCTATCCAGAGGATAGATCATCGGTTTAAAAAAAGTGCAGAACCCCTTTAAGGCAATATTCAGGAATGCAACATTAAGAAAAGGCATAGAGCCAGTGTTTGCTTGCTGCAGGACATAGTGATCCTTCAAGTGGTTGTCTAGCTTTTTGGACATTTTTTAAGAAGCACTCCTACAAAAATGTTTATTCTGACTTGTCAGGGTACTTTCACACTTGCGGCAGAGTGATCCAGCAAGCAGTTCCGTTGCCAAAACTGCCTGCCGGATCCGTCAAAACGTATGCCAACTGATGGCATTTGTAAGACTGATCAGGTCAGAGAATAAAAATGTTCATGGGAGTGCTCAACTTTTGGGGAGCCAGTGTGGAGAGGTGGGAAGCAGGGGAGTATGAGTAGTTTGGTGTATTTGTCAACAGAATGCAAGCTGCCAAGATAAAAAGGACAAAAAGCTGGACAACCCCTTTAATTATTTTGGAAGACTTAACTGTATTAACACGTGGCAAATCAGTTATTCGGTCAGATGGCCACATGAGACGTTATTGTTGTTTTTTTGTAAAAGGGAAGGGACAGCATTTGTCTGTTCCACTCTGATGTAAAGCTTTCCTTTTGGTACATAAAGGCCTGCTTGTGTGCCAAGCAGGAAGAGAGCTGTAAACACTTCATTATGGTGCAGTCTGTGCTCGTTGATCATCTTTTGGCAGTTTTCCTCTCCTCGTCATCGCTGTCTGCTCGGTCGTCTTTATCCTCGCACACCTGACTTTCATCCACATGTTCTAGGGACTCCGCTCTTTGCAGGGACAGCTCATTAAGGGATATTCGAGGTAATGCATTCTGCTCTGGGTTTAGCCACGGCTTAAACTCTGGGTTGTTCTTCTTCTTCCAGGCTGGATATTGCAGACATGCCTTGTGCAGTTTCCGCAGAATCTGGATTAACAGGGGGCAGCAGGAGGGGGAGAGTAAAGCTGAGGATCAGTAGATGTGAAGTAGTATAACAATGATTCAGACCACTTCAGATGACAGGGCTGCACCATTACTGCTCATTGTCAGTGCCTAGATGTTTCTATACAGGCCTGCAGTAATGGTGAGATCGGCTGCTGCTCCTTCACCTCCTCTGAATGAAATGTTATAAGGTCTCATGCACACGACAGGGCCTGTGGACAGCAAATAGATGTCCGCAATGCAGGGCACTGGCTGCCGCATGCGGATACAGACCTATCGACTTGAATGGGGTCTGCGATCCGCACCGTGAAAAAGTAGTGCATGCAGAAGCAGACAGAAACCCCACGAAGTGCTTCCGTTTCGCACCAGCCCTTCCAGATTGTGGACCCATTCAAGTGATTGGGTCTGCATCCATGAGGTGGTGCAAAAACGACCGGGGACCATATATTACAGGCCCGGCCAGCACAGTCTTGTACACGAGTACTTTCAGAGTAGCAGGGGTGAAATCGCAGCAGAAAATATCCAACAAATCCCGTCACCACACAGCATTCTCACCTTTGGTGCCAGGTACTGGGAGGATTTATTTACTACCCATTTTGGTAAGGAACCTAGAGGAGAAAATGAAACAAGCACACAGGGTCGTGACCTTTTAACATTAAGAAAACGTATTACTGATGCAATGTGAGGAGCCTGCACCTTTGTAAATTACACTGGCTAATCTGCTTTACATGATGTACTGGATTAGACCTTCATTCGTTTTAACCCCTTGAAGGGTTTCTGTCACCAGAATTAACCCTATTAAACTAGCCAAACCTAACTAGTCTATTCCTACTTGTATCTATGCCTGGTACTGCAAAAATCTAACTTTATAATATGCTAATTAGCCTCTAGGTGACGGGGAGGGCATAACTGAAACCGGACGGATCCGTTTTGCTGCCCATAGACTTATTATGGCGGAATGAATAACAAATGCGTCTAAAGGCATTCCGTCATAGAATTGCGTTATGGTCCGTGGTAAGGGAATCCAAAACGCAATTCACCCTTTACCAACAAACGAAGTGTTAACAAATGTCATAAGCGGAAATCTGCTCATCTCTACAGAGGACTGGCATAATTGAGTGCAATGGCAATACATAATATTAGGGCAATTACTGATTAGATATTTTACTACATACCATCTACAATAAAACACATACAATATAGATAGTAGGAGAACATATTCAGACACCCGATTCTCATATGTGAGGTGTTAGATGCAGATCTCCTTGGTGCACTCTAGGGCTGGTCTGTTTTTACTGTCAGTACAGCTTAGGTATGATGAAGC
This sequence comes from Bufo gargarizans, assembly GCF_014858855.1. Classification (NCBI taxonomy): domain Eukaryota; kingdom Metazoa; phylum Chordata; class Amphibia; order Anura; family Bufonidae; genus Bufo; species Bufo gargarizans. The sequence goes on from NC_058088.1 coordinate 118,644,927, forward strand.
TATGCTAGGCTGGATCACATAGCATATGATTTATCGGTATAGATAGGTCACGTCTCTTAAAAGGGTTTTCCAGAGGATAGGTCATCAATATCAGATTGGCAGGGTGCTGGCACCCCCGCCGATCAGTTGTTTGCAAGCACTGCCTTCTCTGCTGTTTACCTGCTTGCTGTCGACATTGCAGTGGTGAGCAGATGTAATTACAAGCCTCCCCATTCACTTCAATGGAATGGCTCCTTTCTAGTCAAGTGTATAATGGTCCAGGTTGTGCTGACAGGTAGTCTGCATTACAATGTAATATTGTTATACTGCGGCTGCACAGCTTAGGCTAGTTTCACAGTAGCGTTCAGCTGTCCGCTCGTGAGCTCCGTTTGAAGGGGCTCACGAGCGGACCGGAACGCTTCCGTCCACCCCTGATGCAGTCTGAATGGATGCAGATCCGCTCAGACTGCATCAGTCTGGGGGCGTTCAGCAGGCAGACACCAGAACGCTGCTTGCAGCGTTTGGGTGTCCACCTGGCCGTGCAGACTTACAATGTAAGTCAATGGGGACGGATCCGTTTGAAGATGCCACAATATGGCTCAATCTTCAAACGGATCCGTCCCCCATTGACTTTCAATGTAAAAGTCTGGACGGATCCGCTCAGGCTAATTTCACACTTAGCTTTTTTTTGCCAATATAATGCAGACGGATCCGTTCTGAACGGAGCCACCGTCTGCATTAATATGATCGGATCCGTTCAGAACGGATCCGATCGAGCGCTAGTGTGAAAGTAGCCTAAGATGGTTGATCACTGAGCTTTCCTTTCAGCTCAGTCAATGCCTGGGTGATATATAGTTATCTCAAACTCCTCAGTCCTGTCAGAATACTGGTAACCAATCACATACATAAATGGGGTATTCCAGGATAGGGGATAACTATTAGATCAGTGGGGGTCCCATACCCCCTACAGCTCGGTTGGTTGCACATGCTCAAGGCTGCTCCATTTATTTCTATGGGAGCTCTGGATATAGTGAGTACAGCGCTCACCTATCTCCAAATCCTGTGGATAAGGGGATACATTAACAACCAGAATACCCTTTTAGGTGTTAGCTATCAAAATAAAATAGATAACATAGGATTTAAAAAAAAAAAGTGTCACATTAAAGGGGTTAACTGCTTTTTACTATCTGAAGACAAAGCAGCGCTTGTATGATAAACAGCTGATTGGCGGGGTTGAATGAAATCTATATAAATCATATGATTTCATGCGACTTGTGTTTATCCTTGTTAATGTAATATATATGCGCACACATTACCCATCATGTGAAATGCTTTTCTTCTTCAGGCAAGCTGAAATGAGGAGAAAGAACATAGCTGGTGGTCATAACGTGACTCCACTGTATAACATCCAGAGTAACCTGGAGAGTCATGTTATTTATGCCACAAAGTGAATGTTGCAGAATTTACCACGTAAAAAGGCAATGGCGGTATTGCAGTTTCTTTTTACCATTCCTCCCCATGAAAAAAGTTAATGATTATGTGTACCCAAAATGGTGCTATTAAAAAGCAAAACTTGCTCAGCAGAAAACAAGCCCTCATACCGCTACACCGATAGTAACATAGTACATCAGGCCGAAAAAAAGACATCTGTCCATCCAGTTCGGCCTGTCATCCTGCAAGTTGATCCAGAGGAAGGCACAAAAAAAAAAAAAAAAAAAGCTATAGCTCCTGAAATGTGATGAAAAATGCTTGGTCACTAAAGGGTTAATATATGACAGCACAGAGTGAAAAAAATAAAATAAAAATTATCGACCCACAGATTTCCTGGTCCAGGTTGTAATAGTAGCCCTAGGATCTGTAAATGACAACCTGTAGACCACGGAGGCGGCAGCTTAGGTGGCTCTGTGACGTGTCTGGCAGATTTCAGGCCTTTTGTACCCACATGCTGTATGTGGACATATACCATAGTGCCGCAGGAACCCTGGTGATCTGTGGTTTAGTTTGGGAGGTATCAGCTACTTATCTATATTGTCCGGCCATTGACTGAACGGGACGCTCAGTGATCAACAATATTAGGGCTCGTTCACACGAACGCGTGAAGCCCGTGCTGTGGTCCGCAATGCACGGGCCCCGTCCGTGGGGCAGGTGCATGGGGAAATCGCAGACCCATCACTTGAATGGGTCCACAATCCTTCTGTTCCACAAAAAGATAGAACTTGCTCTATCTTTTTGCGGTGCGGAAGCACGGAACCCCAGAAAGCACTCCGTAGTGTTCCGTATCTCTGGATTGAAATGAATAGGTTCGCATCCATGATGCGGAATGGCCACAGAACGGTGCCCGTGTATTGCGGATCAGCAATACGGCAATGGGCATCACATGTTCGTGTGAACGAGCCCTTAGGCTGGGTTTACATCATCTTTTTATCTTACGCCTCTGACGGATGCCATACAGTGGAATCGGTCACTATAGAGTTCCATGGATGAGAAATTATGGTGTACTAGGCTTTTGTATCCCTTTTCAACCCCCAACATGTACATTTAACTTACGGCAAAAACATGATGTGAACCCAGCCTTAAAGGGTATTCCAATTATAGCAAAGTATCCCCTATCCACAGATCAGTATAACCATTAGCGTCCGATTACTGGGATCTCCATACCTCAAAATGACTGGAGCAGATGAGCGGACACGCGCCATTCCGCTCCACTTAGTCTCTGTGACTACAGCTCTAAGTGTATGAAAATGTTCTCTGCTGAAATTGCACGAGACGTCATTTACCAATCTCCGTATTTGAAAACAGGAATCCGAAGTTAGGTTCGGTACTGGCTGGTACCTCAGTACCAAAGCCCACTTCGGATTCCTGTTTAAAAAGGTTTTTAAATACAGATAGGAATATCGAAGTCCTTTACCGAAGTTTTGCGCAACTTCGGCCGAGAACGTTTTACCACATGCAGCACATACATTTTAAACGCTGTACAGAAAGCATTACAGAAGAAGTTCTTTAACTGATAGATTTCGGATCTATGATCTGAAGCTCAATTTGCTCAACCCCAATTACACTGTATGCTTGACTTTTCGATACATTCATTTTAGGGTACAGGGCCTTTGTTCTTATGATTAGTGGAGGTCCCAGCAGTCAGACCTCCATCAATCTAATAGTTATCCCCTACAATATGGATAGGGGGTAACTAACTTGTTTGAACTGGAATACCCCCTTTAACTGGACAGTCACACAAACAGTATAACAAACTCACAATTTGATCTAGCCTAAGGGTACATTCACACGACCGCAAATGGGTCCGCATCCGTTCCGCAATTTTGCGGAACGGGTGCGGACCTATTCATTTTCTATGGGGACGTGTGCTGTCCACATCTGCATTTGCGGAGCACGGCACCGATCTTCCGGTCCGCAGCTCCACAAAAGATAGAACATGTCCTATTCTTGTCCGCAGCTTGCGGACAAGAATAGGCATTTCTATAGGGGTGCCGGGCGGGTGTGTTGCGGATCCGCGACACACCACGATCATCTGAATGTACCCTTACGGGAGGCTCTGTGTCCTACCAACTCCTGTGTGAAGGTACAGAAAAACTAGACCTAGACCACTATACATCGAGCTCAATCTCTTACCCAGCCCCACAATGGCAGAGATATAGCTGGGCTATGACTATAATAGTGGTGAGCCATATCTGTACTGACTGATCCACTATCTGCTGTAACATCCAGCCTAGCTTAGCTCTGCATACAACACCACACATATGAGAATCAGGTGTCTGGCATAGTGCGAGGGCCCGTGGCCACGTCTGAATAGCCTCCTTAACAAGTTCTCATATCTACAGTATATTACTGGTATTGCTTTTTTGTTCATGGTTTTATTACAGATATTAGATAACCGGTCGGTTTTATTACTGATAGAATGACTGAATTAATAAATTACTAGCAATTTGCAATGAAGGTCCAGTGAATGTTACCACTTTGGGGGGGGGGGGGGGGGCAGGGGGCAGGGTGTCCCTGCTGTCTAATTGCCAGCATGCATTGGTGTCAGACAGCAGGGATGACCCCACTGGTAACACCCATCTGGACCTTCACTGCAAACTGCTAGTAATTCATTCATAGCTTCTAGCGGGAATAAAGGAATATCACATCATAGAGTCATAAGATTAGGTGCTCCAGAATTGTTATTACAAGGGGGATGCCAGTAGTTACTATGACAGAGGTTACGAGTCCTCTTAAATATCCTTAAGACAGGTCCATCAATATTCAAGCCCTGGACAACCCTTAAAGGGTATGTTCATATGTTAGATTTTAGTGCAGAATCTGTCAAAACCCAGAAGCAATCTGCATCCTGTTCCAGCATGTGTATGAACTTTTCACAGTTCCGTCAGCCTGCATCCAAAAATGTGTTTGCATTTACAGAAAACATTAGCTGGGGAAATAGCATGTCAATTATTTTGGATGGAAACACAGAGGATTAGCCCCCATTAAATGTAACTGTCATTTTTTTTATTTGCTAGTTTATTAGAGCTAGGCATGTATACCTGGGTTAGTCAGTCAAGGATTGTCAAAAGATCTGTAATTACCTTATAACAACAGCTATTATTAATTTGAAAAACTGACATATTGGGTATTGCCGCGTCCGTAACGACCGCCTCTATAAAAATATCACATGATCCACCCCCTTACCTGAACTCCGTAGAAAAAATAAAATCTGTGCTAAAACAAACATTTTTTTTTGTCACCTTGCATCACAAAAAGTGCAGAACCAAGCGTTCAAAAAGGCGTATGCCCCCCAAAATAGTACCAAACTGTCACCTCCCAAAAAACATTTTTTTTTTTATTACCTTACATCACAAAAAGAGTAATACCAAGCGATCAAAAAGTCATATGCACCCCAAAATAATACCAATCAAGCAGTCATCTCATCCGACAAAAAATTAGACCCTACCTAAGACAATCACCCAAAATAAAAACTATGGCTCTCAGAATATGTACACACTAAAACATGATTTTTTAGTTATTTCAAAAATGCATTTATTGTGTAAAAGTTAAATTAAAAAAGTATACATATTATTAGGTACTGCCACGTCCGTAACAACCTGCTGTATAAAAATATCACATAACCTGACCGCCTCAGATGAACATCGTAAAAAAAAATAAAAAAACTGACAAAAAAGCCATTTTTTGTCACCTTATATCACAAAAAGTATAATACCAAGCAATCAAAATGCACCCTAAAATAGTACCAAACGGTCATCTCATACCGAAATAAATAAGCCCCTACACAAGACAATCTCCCAAAAAGTAAAAAAATAAAAAAATTTTCAAAAATGCTTTAGTATGTGAAACTGAAACAAAACCAGAAGATTTGGTATCGTCGTGTCCGTAACAACCTGCTCTATAAAAATACCACAAGATCTCACCTGTCAGATGAACATTGTAAACAAAAAATAAAAACAGTGCCAAAACAGCTATTTTTTTTGTTACCTTGCCTCACAAAAAGTGTAATATGGAGCAATCAAAAATCATATGTACCCTGAAATAGTACCAACAAAACTGCCAGCTTATCCCATAGTTTCCAAAATGGGATAACTTTTTTGGAGTTTCTACTCTAGGGGGGTCTTCAAATGTGACATGGCAACTTAAAATTATCCATGTGAAATCTGCCCTTCAAAAACCATATGGCTTTTCTTTCCTTCTGCACCCTGCCGTGCGCCCGTACAGCAGTTTTTTACGACCATATATCGGTTGTTTCTTCACAGTTTCTACTGTGCATCCTTACAGTAGAAACGGCCAAAAAGTGACCCTCATTTAGGAAACTAGGGGATAAGGTTGCTGTTTTGCCACTTTTTTACAACATTCATCTGACAGTAGATCATGTGCTATTTTTATAAAGCAGGTTATTACGGACACAATAATATCAAGTAGGTATACTTTACTTTGTTTCAGTTTTACATAATAAAGCATTTTTTATTATGTTTTTGTGTCTCCATTTTCTGAACGCCTTAGTTTTATTATTTTTCTGATGATAGTCTTGTGCAGAGGCTCCTTTTTTGCCAGTACCATTTTTTGTGTACATATGATTTTTTGATCATTCATTATTACACTTTATGGGGCAAGGTGACCAAAAATATTGGATTACACCGCTGGAGAGACAGTCTCCTCCCCCGGACAGGAACCAGAACCGCCTTTTAAAAAAGGGATCATCCCCTTTTACCTCCAGTTTTGTTTCCTGTCCTAAGAGCCAGTAGAAAATTGGAACCGCCGTATGCAGTTCTAGAGCTGCGGGGGCCCCGGAAATTGATGCGGTGAAGAGGGTTACCCCAGACGGAGCCACTGCTAAAGTCTGGTCTCCAGTCTCTGTCCCTCACCTTCCGCTCCCCTTCCCAAAGGGTAGGGAATTTTGACCTCTCTGGGATTCCTGCAAACCTCTGCGACAGTGTTCGCACGTTCAGCCGCCGGGCCCGCGTGTGCATCTACTTCCGGGTTCAAGTGGTTGGAGGAAGCAATTGCTGTCGACCGGAAGGGGAGGGAGCCGGCAGCACGCACCGAGGAGAAAAAGCCCAGCCAGCTCACTGCCATGCCGACTGAAAAGCTGGCAGTTTCTGGCTGATTGTGCTGTGTGAAAGAATGGAGCAGGTTCAGCACGCTGAGACCACCATTCCCCGGCAGATTTTATTTTTAATATTGCTCATGGGGTCATGTTTGTCTGTGCCTAGGTGTCTAAGGAGTCTTCCAGGAAGACCTCCAGAGCTAAAGAAAGACATCTGACGATTCTACTGAGGAGGCGGCCGCAGGAAGAGTTGACTTTATTGGTACCATTTTTGGGTACATATATTTTGATCATTCATCTGACAGAGTAGATCATGTGCTATTTTTATAAAGCAGGTTATTACGGATGCAATAATATCAAGTAGGTCTACTTTACTTTGTTTCAGTTTTACATAAAGCATTTTTAAATTACATTTTTTATTATGTTTTTGTGTCTCCATTTTCTGAACGCCTTAGTTTTATTATTTTTCTGATGATAGTCTTGTGCAGGAAAGACTTTCATTAGAAGGTAGCTGTAGTCTAGTCTATAGTGCCTAAAAAAAGTATGAGGAGAACTCCAGGTAGCTGCCCTACAAATAGCCGAAGCTCTCTCTCCCCATTATGTGGAGACTGAACTTGTAGAGCGAGCCCCAAACCCGGAGGGCGGAACTACTCCCTTAGGCCGTGTTCAACGTGTGACCCGTGCTGCGGGCCGCAATGCACAATCGCTGGCCGTGGGTGAGCCGCATCGGATCGCGGACTCATTCACTTTAATGGGTTCGCGATCCGCCCATTCCGCAAAAACATAGGACCTGTTCTATCTTTTTGCGGAACGGAAGTACAGGATGCAACCCCAAGGAAGCACTCCGTAGTGCTTCCGAGGGGTCCCGTTCCGTGCGGCCGTTCCGCAATTCCGGATCCATTGAAGTGAATGGGTCCGCATCAGTGATGCGGAATGCACACGGAACTGTGGCCGCGTATTGCGTCCCGCAATACGGCCACGGATCACACATGTTCCTGTGAACTAGGCCTTAGAAGAGTAAGCTAAGGCAATGGCCTGTCTGATCTACCTAGCAATAGTCTGAGAAGAGGCAGCAGAACCCTTCCTAGCTCCCCGAAATAAAAGCAGCAGACAAGAGGAGGCCCTCCAAAGCTGAGTAACCTTCAGATATTGTAAAATACACCTCCCAACATCTAGGCAATGGAACTCAGATTCTCTCATATTCTTGGGGGAGGCACAGAGAGAAGGTAATACTATCTCCTGAGAACGGTGAAAATGAGAAGAGACTCTTGGTAAAAAAAAAAAGGATCAGGAGAAATCACTACCCGATTCTGCAAGATGACCAAATTGGGAGGGGTTCAGCAGAGAGCGCAATGATCTCACTAACCCTTCTAGCCGAGGTGATGGCAAGCAGGAAAGCAAGCTTTAGGGAGAGCATCTTATCGGCTCAAAGGGGGTAAAAAGAGAGAGAGAGAGCAGAGAGGACCAAGTTTAAATCCCAAGGAGGGGTTTTAACTTTTGAGACGGGGGCTAACTTGGACACACCTATAACAAACCTCTTGGCCCGGGGATGTTCTGCTAGTCTAAACTCAAATAAGGCACTTAAAGCAGATATCTGGAGCTTTAAAGTACTAGGCCTGAGTTTTTTCTGTAGATTTCTTACTTCTGGGTGAAAGATTAGACCCCGAGACAAAAGCTCTTGAGACTCCGGAAGCTCCCATGGGGTTGCTATTGACATCCTGGAGCCACGAGAACCAAACTCTTCTCGGCCAGAAGGGGGCTATAACTATTACAGTGGCTTCCTTCTCTCTGATCTTTTTGAGAACCCTCGGTAAAAAAAAGAAATTTGGGGGGGGGGGGGGGGGCATAGAGAAGGCCCTGCGTCCAAGATTAAGCCAATGCGTCCACTGCTCTCGGATATTCCCCCGGAGATAGGGAATAGAAAACCTCTACCTTTCTGTTCGATCTGGTGCAAAGAGATCTATCTCCAGAATCCCCCATAATGCTGTGACCTGGTTGAAAACCTTTTGATCTAGGGACCACTCTCCCTGGCTTAGATGATGACGACTGAGGAAGTCCGCTTTCACATTGTCCGAGCTCTTTATCATCTCTTTCTGCAGTGCATCTAGAGAAGCTTCTGCCAGACTGAATATCTGATGGGTGAGAGACATATGGCCCTGAGCCCTTGTACCTCCCTGCCGACTGATATAGACTACAGCTGTTGTGTTGTCCGAGTAGATCTTTACATGTCCGACCCTGATAATGGGAAGACTCTGTACCAAGACTAACCTGATTGCATTTAACTCCCTGAAATTGTGAGACTGGAATAAAGCTCTGCTGTCCCATCTTCTCTGCAACAGAGGGGACTCCACATGGGCTCCCCAATCGGATGGACTCACATTTGTTGTTAAAGGAAGAACAGCTTCTCTGATCCATGGGACTCCCTGAAGAGGTAGAACTTCCTTCCCTAATTGGACTGCTACCCTCAAACATCTGATGGCTGGGATGGATAGGGACATGGTAATATGCATCCACTGTGGCCATAAAGCAGTCCGGGGAAAGATTGCTTACTGCTGACTTAATGGACTCCATACGAAACCTCTCGTACACCAGATACTGGTTTAAGCATTGTAAGTTTATTATGGTCTGAAACAAGCCATTTGGTTTCTTCACAAGAAACAGGGGAGAGTAAAACCCTTTTGTCACCTCCTGCCCTGGGACCTTTATCAACACTCTTCTCTATTAGGGAAAAAGACTTCTGCAATGATAGCTGACTGCTTTGTGGGATCTGACTGGTAATCTGTGACCACAAATCTCCCCTCTGGAAAGCTTTGAAAGTTTAACCTGGGGCCTTCCCTTATTACCAAGGTTTATCCATGTGCTGTCGGAGATCTCCTGCTACCGATGGGCAAAAAGAGACTACCTCCGACAGGGGGCCTGGTGTCATTGGGACTATTTCTTTGAGGCATGTGGCCTGGAAAAAATAAACTCCTTATTTTAGTGACACCAGCAAACTACTTTGCTCTCTCCTTTCCCTTAAATCCATTGTTATTAAATCTAGGACGGAAAGACCTCCTGAGTGGTTGACTAGTGAAGGGAAAGCCTTTTTTCTTGTCAAAGGCCTTTTCTAGAAGGTCGTCAAGGACGGGGCCAAACAAAAACTCACCCTGACACGGAATAGCGCAAAGCTTTGCTTAGAGGAAGCACCCCATTCCAGCCCTTTAACCTAAATAGCCCTACAGGCAGAGTTAGATAAGGCTGAAGCCCTAGCGATGAACCTTAAGGAGCCCGCAAAGGCATCAGCCAAGAAATCTAGGGCATTGTTCATAATGGGGAAGGAGGTAAGCAACTGTTCCCTAGGGGTACCTCCTTTAATATGGGCCTCTAACTCCACCATCCACCCCTTTAAGGACCTAGCAACAGACGTAGCAACAATAGCGGGTTTAGAAGCTGCTGCAGAGGTATCCTAATTTATCTTTAAATAAACCTCTGCCCTTCTGTCCATTGGGTCCTTAAGGGAACCCATATCTTCAATGGGGAGTGCATTTTTCCTGGACTTCTTAGTCACAGGAGCATCTATTTTTGGGGCCCTATCCTAGGAGGCGGAGATTTCTTCATCAAACTGATATTTCTGTTTAACAGAGGAAGGAACGAAAAACGTCCTATCAGGTCTTTTCCATTCTCTGGCGAGTACCACTCGAATGTTCTTATGTATATCAAACACTTTCCTCTTCCTAGGACCTAGGCCCTCAAACAGAGTCTTGCACTGATTGCTGAGGTCTTTGAGTATCCAACCCCATAGTAGCTCTAACCACCTTGACTAGGGAGTTAGTGTTCGCAGGGAAACCGCTGTTTCATGCTGAGGCCTCCTCCACAGAAGAATCGTCAGATAAACACTCTCCTCCAAACCAGAAAGGATATCGCTGTCACTGGAGGGGGGAGGATCTTTAGATGCAGCAGCAAAAGTACCGGGGCGGCATTCAATCAATCCGCTAACCGACTCTCTGACCTCATCCTGGATCATCTGCTTAATGCTGCTCAACAAAGATGGAGCTTTCTCCTCCATTAACTTGCTGACACATCCTTGAGGGGTTTAGCCCACGCAGAGGGTAGTTTCTTTTTACAGACAGCACACGCCCTTTCTTTAGCTCTGGAGGTCTTCCTGGAAGACTCCTTAGACACCTAGGCACAAACATGACCCCATGAGCAATACCAAAAATGAAATCTGCCGGGGAATGACCCCTCTTACCACACCCTGGTACTGATGTATCATTGGTGGTCTCAGCACGCTAAACCTGCTCCATTCTTTCACACAGCACAATGAACCAGAATGGGGAACTACCAGCTCTTCAGTCGGCATGGCAGTGAGCTGGCTGGGCTTTTTATCCTCGGAGCACGCTGCCGGCCCCGTCCCCTTCCGGCTGACAGCGACGGCTTCCTCCCACTGCTTGAACCCGGAAGTAGATGCACACGCGGGCCGGCGGCCGAACATGCGAACACGGCCGCAGAGGTTTGCAGGAATTCCAGAGGTCAGAATTCCCCAGGCTCTGAGAAGGGAAGCGGAAGGTGAGGGACAGAGACTAGAGACCAGACTTTAGCAGTGGCTCCGTCCGGGGTAACCCTCCTCACCGCATCAATTGCCGGGGCCCCCGCAGCTCTAGAACAACTGCATGAGGCAGTTCCAATTTTCTACTGCCTCCTAGGACAGGAAACAAAACTGGAGGTAAAAGGGGAGGATCCCTCTTTTAAAAGGCGGTCCTGGTTCCTGTTTCCTATACGGAGGCGATCTCTCCAGGGGTGCTGTCAATGAGAAAGATTTTTTTTTTTTTGGGCACAGTTTTTATTTATTTATTCAGAGTTCACCTAAGGCGTTAGGTCATGTGACATTTTTATAGAGCAGATCATTACGAATGTGGCAATACCTAATTATGTATACTTTTTATTTATTTAATTTTTGCACAATAATAGCATTTTTTTAAACCAAAAAAATAATGTTTAAGTGTCTCCATAGTCTGAGAGCCATAGCCATTTTATTTTTTGACCGATTGTCTTAGGTAGGGTCTAATTTTTTGCGGGATAAGGTGACGGTTTGATTGGTACTATTTTGGGGGACATATTCTTTTTTTGATCGCTTGGTGTTGCACTTTTTGTGATGTAAGGTGACAAAATGGCTTTTGACAGTTTTTAGTTTTTTATGGTGTTTATCGGATGGGGTGGATCATGTGATATATTTATAGAGCCAGTTGTTACAGAAGCGGTGATACGTAATGTGTGTTTTTTCCTCTTTTTTTTAATTATAAAATCAGGGAAAAACGGGTGTTTTCTTATTATTTTTTATTTGAAACTTTATTTTATTTCTGTCCCACTGTGGGACTTCAACTTTTGGGGGTCCCATCCCCTCTGCAATGCATTACAATACATCTGTATTGTAATGCATTGCCTGTTAGTGTATGACTCTGTGTAATACACTAACAGGTTGCCTAGGAGATGCAGCCTGAGGCTGGATCTCCCCGGCACCCGTAGAAGGCAGGTCCCGATACCGTGCAAGACATTGGGCAGCCTGTGCATGGCATCGGGCTGCCTTGCCACAGTAGCGCAGGGACCCGATGGGCTCCCTCACCCGCCGCATGCACCTTCTCTGCAGCAGTCAGTGCTGACAGCGGCATTGAAGGGGTTAATACACCGGCATCTGCTTTTACAGCGATGCCAGCAGATACAACAGTGGCCGCCCGATCACAATGACGTAATAGTACGTCACTTGCCGCCATGACGTACAATTACATATGTCGGGAAGGGATTAAGAGTGGGTAAAACCTCAGACTGCTATTGCAAAAATACCCACAGGATTTGAATCCGCTAAGCATCTCCATAGAGTACAAGTTATGGCTTAGGCTGCCCGTTTACTGCTAGATGGCACGTTGTGTGTCTGGTGTTGGGACTTATCGCTTATATACTCAATAAGCGATAGCAGCATTGTTGTTCCTGGGGTATCTGTTATGCTCAATTGTAGCCTGAGTGGGGGGCGAGTATGAGAATGCACTGTGGAATAGTGTTTACCCGTTCTATTCCCACCCACGTCATAGTGGTGGAGAGCTGCCTCCCATGACAAGTATCATACCATAGTACTGAAGCATTTTTCTGAGGTAAAGTAAATGCAATGTACATACAATACATCTTCACATTTTAGCAGTATTCACACAATAATCATCATTAATAATGTTCTTTTCCAGGCAGATCACAGCAACTGTTGCTATTTGGCCTTTCATGATTAAAGGGCTTGTGACCAAGCTTAAACGGGTTTTCAGAGATTTTAGATAGGTCATCAGTATCCGATTGGTGGAGGTCCGAAAACCAGGATCCCTGCTGATCAGGTGTTTGAGTAGGCACTAATGCTCCTGTGAGCACCGCTGTCTTTTCACAGTGCCGTACACAGTATAGCGGCTGTGCTCGGTATCAATTCGATGGAGATGTGCTGCTCCTGAGCTACATGAAGGATGAACATGTCATCACTGGTCTAAGGAAAGCCAAGAGAAGGCTGCGGCACTTACAGGAGCACTGGTGCCTTCTCAGACAGCTGATCAGTGGGGGTACTGCCTGCGATGAGGCAAAGTCAGATATTCGCGATGTTGCGCAAGACTTCGTCTAATAACTTTGGCAATTATTACACAGTGAAAAACCTTAGAACCCAACTCTAGTTCGGATCCAAGGTACCACTTGAAACAAAACCAGAGCTCGGTTCCATGTTTTGAAGTGGTTTTTCATTGTAATAATGAATTACTGAAGTTATTCAAGAAAGCTTTGAGTGACTTTGTGAATAACGGACTTCGCCTCATCGGAGGCAGTACATTCTATTGCTTTATGGAGAAGGATCTCTTTACAGCATTTTAACACATTTTTTAGCGAGGTGGCTTCGGATGTAGGATCTAAAGCTCGCTTCGCTCATCTCTACTTAAAATCTCAGAAACACCCTTTAAGTTATCTAGCTGATCACTGGGGATCCAACCACTGGGATCCCCACCGATCACGAGAACAGGGGTCCCATTCCCTCGTTCTGGTGGAGAGGCAGGTCATGCACGAGCACTGCTGCTCCAGTCAGTCAGTCAGTCAGTCAGTCAGTCAGTCATTCTCTATGGATGCCCCGGACAATGAATGGAGCGTTCTCGTGGAGGTCCCAGCAGTCGGACCTCCAGCAATCAGCTAGCTATAACTTCACTATAACTTTCATGGTCTGTATGATGGTAGTTTCTGAAGATTAGATTCTGTTGTACCCAATGTTTTTGGTGAACCTGTGAGTCTAGTGACAAGCTGGGATTTAGTCTTACCTCGGGGATCTACCTGTGCCAGATAGGTAAGTGTACAGCTCGTAGGACTGTTGATTTTAATAAGGTATCCCGCAATAAATGACACCGCTCGGACCAAGTCTCGTCGGGGAGGATACATCTGCAAAAGAAATTCTGGGGTTAATTGTGAAGTTTATACATTAAAAATTTACCAGTACTGTTACATTTAGTTTCATAGTAACCAAACTTGCCAAAACACCAATAAACAACAATATGTAATAGCAATTTCAAGCACATCTCGAAAATCCCGTCAGTTTGTAGCACAAGTCCTGTGGTAATCTACCCAATAAGGATTTTGCAGCGATCACAGGTTGTCAGACTTACGCTGTGCTTAACAGAGAAATTGATGATCATATAACAATCCGGCAACACAAGCCATGAGCGCAGCGTGACCACGTCTCGATTCTTCACAGGATTAGGACACTTCCCTGGGGAGAAAAACAATGCTTGCTGTAAGAGGACCTGGAGCATCTTTTCCCATAACTCTGCATTGTGCTGATCCTTTGTTATTCCTCCTACATTGACAACTGGCCATTATCATTGCCCTCGTCAGCGAGGAGAACAAGCCCATGACTGGTCCAGACAAGGTTATTCAGACATTTTTATGATTAATAACAGAGGAACAGGACAATGTGGAGTTCTAAGAAAGCCATGCTACTATGAAGAAATATTGTGTCAGCAGAGCCTTCAGTCATAAAAGGTCACCAGCTGTGATGACTATGGTGACAGTGAAGGCCCTTTGTGGCGGATTATATGAATCCATTTCTTGTTGATCTGAACTCACAGGAGTAGTATCCCACATCTGCGTTCACAGAGAGCTGAGCGATATCCCGGGTTTCGATCATGGTTAGGTCCCACTTCTTACGATAGTCTGCATCGTGTAAAACATCATATACGGTTTCAGCCGGGACATCTGGGAAGGTCATGCATCCCTGAAGAAAGACAGACCATTAAATACAGACTGGATCCGAAACAGCCTTAGGTCTGTACATCTGTATGGAAGGCCTGAGGGAACCCAAAGGAGGGCTCCACCCTGTGACAGTGCTGCTGCTGCGTTCTCCGGTTCCTATGACGGATGCGAGCCGCGTTCAGCTCAGCACTTCTGCCCCTGGACACCTCCTCATTACAACTGAGTCTTCTGATATGACAGCTACACTTTATAGGGAATGTGTCATCAGAAATTGGCCTAGAGGTTTTTTTTTTTTTAACATTTTGCCTTGATTTAATAAAAATGTATACAATCTTGCAATTTTGACACTGGCCACTAGGCCTAATGGATCATGATTTCCTCTCCTGTTTGGGTAACTTTACTAGTAGCCATCATTACCACAATGACAAGTAACACCTCTATATAGATAAGACAGGAACCAAGATTCACAATAGGTGATATCACAGCTTATCTGCTCCCTCCTGACCTCTGCACAGGTCAGATCCTGACCACCGTCTACGGGCCTGTGGTGCTAAACGTCAACTTACTATGGGGATGTTTTTTCCACCTGGCCGTACTGTAAACCATACTGTGGACGTGCCGCCCACAAATCCACAGCGTCTCAGTCTGATGTGGACCTACACTAAGGGGACGTACACACTGCAGCTTTTTAGGCATCTCAATGGGAGGCAGCACTGAGGATCGTGGTGCGGCGGCTTAAAGCCGTGGTGTGAAGGGACATGTCCTTTCTCTGGGCGGCTTCATGATCTTCAGCGCTGCCTCCCATTGAGGACTCGGCAATCGGCAGGTTTTCAGGGAAATTTCGAAGCAGCTGTACGCACCTCAATTCAGCTTAAAATGCTGCTGTGTGAACGCCCCTTGAGGGTAGATTGCTAACCTGCAGATACTGGACTTCTGCAAGTGAAAATCAGTTCTGCTGGTCAGGAATGTCTACGACTAATGACTTCAGGGTAACACGCTGGCGCTTCACGGTACAGACAGGACGGCCGCTCTGCCCATTTCTTCTTTACGTGGCCTTAATCAGCAGAACTTCCTCAATCTGCCTGCAAAGTTTCCTGTGTAAAACAAGTACAAGTCTCAAATACATCACATTTCTTGTCAGGCGGGTTGTGTTTTGGGGTCAGTGGCTTTTTTGGAGCATTTTCCTGTGGACTTCCCTTTGAGATTTAAAAAAAAAAAAAAAAAAAAAACAACAACCTGTAGTAAGAAGAGATGAGGAAAGTGCAGGCCGACTTCCTGATAATGACTTATGTGTATATGACCCTCGCAGGGGTGTGGAGGGTGTGCCCCCTGAGCCTGGCAGGTGTGAAGAGGGGTCATCACTGTAAGGCTTCAAAGGGGTTCTCCAGACTATTTACAAAATCTGTGCTCAGCTGCGTAATACTAAATGAGGGTGATGAAGAAGAGTCGGGAACACGGGCAGCCTGGGCAAATACGGCGGCATCAGCAGTGCGAGGGATGGGAAAGTATTACCTAAACTATCTTTCTTCCTCAGGACACAGCTTTGTAAAAAGCCTGGAGAACCCCTTTAACTAAGTGTCAGCAGGCCCGGGCACACCAAGCTGGTAAACACATCACTATACAGGGATCTGTACATTGTACCTTGTGGGGGAGGGGCACCAAGGCGGCTTCAGACTTCTCTGTTTTTACACCACAATAGTGACTATAATTTGTGACATTTTTAGGAAGTGATGCAGAAAGGGGTGAGGGTCAGCACAGGGCGCAGCCCAACCAGAAACTGCTCCAAGAAGCCTCTTCACAGATTTGGCGAGGGGGGATTTAGTAAGTACAGGAAGCTGAGACTGGGAGTGCTGTTTGCGGGGTCCTGCTGCACAAGTAGGTTCACACGGGGGAGTATTTTTCAGTGTATTTTCCAGAGCAGAACGTTTGCAATTCATTGACCCACGTGAGGATGAGCCCCCTGCCAGTCAATGTGGCTCACCCTGGTTTCTGACACCACTTATTTCCGTATGGCATTTTTCTCATGGCCAAGTTCCCCTGCAGAAAAGTCCCGCTTGCACAGGAGGCTGCGGGATCGCCATGCGCAGGATGAAGAGTGATCGTAGATTTCGGCAAGTTAACCTTCGGCCCTGAATGAAGGGATTCCTGTACTCAGCGAACGTCCGGGCCCTTCAGCTCTGATCTCCACTGATGTAAGTGTGGCACCAGAGGTCCTGGCTTCAGGGAAATCAATGGGCTTCAGAGTCCGGGGCCGACCAGGGCTGGAGCGGTCTGGCCATATACTGGGATGCGTCTGTGCAGTCCAACAGTTAAAGGGGGATTCTGGTTTTGCAGTTCTGAGCAACCATTGACAGGAAACACTAATAGTGATTGTTTACCTGTAATGCCCAATTTTCCTGCACTTGTCACATTCCACCATGTTGGTCCCCTCTCCCCATGCGGAGTGTCAAAGCTTGTCAGGCTCTGCCCTGTAGACACAGCATCATCAATGACCTGGTTCTGCTCATTCTCCCGGGCCCTGCCCTGTAGACGTGATGATGTCAGTAACGATGCCGTGTTGCAGGGCTTCAAGCAGGCTTGGATCTGTGAGGCTGGAGCTGGGAGTCGGAGATCTAATGCCCAGGAAGGATAGGGCTCCCCTGGTAGAAAAGCTGGACTTCAGCTTCCACTGATATTAATGGGCTTCTGGGCCTGACCACTCTCAGCCGCAGACTAGGCCCAAGATTTAGACTGTTCATAGGCCCATCTGTCGCTCCAATCTATGAGGCTGTCTGTGATTGGCTACTTCTCATAGTCCCATGGGACAGCGATGCACGTGTTCAACTGCCATTCCATTCACACAGGTCCCTGGTTCTCGTGATGGACCCCACACCACAGACTCAGTCTAGGGTCACCCCTTAAAGGCTACTTTCACACTCACGTTCTTCTTTTCCAGCATTGGGTTCCGTCCTAGGGGCTCAATACCGGAAAAGAACTGATCAGTGTTATCCTAATGCATTCTGAATGGAGAAAATTCCGTTCAGGATGCATCAGTTCAGTCCCTCGAGTTTTTTGGCCGGAGAAAATACTGCAGCATGCTGCAGTTTTATCTCTGGCCAAAAAACCCTAACACTTGCCGGAATGCCAGATCCGGCATTAATTTACATTGAAGTGTATTAGTAACAGATCCGGCATTAAGTGTTCCAGCAAAACGGATCCGGCTTTCCCGTCTGCGCAGACCTTTAAAAATGCAAAAGATAATAATAATAATAATAATAATAATAATAGATCAGTTTTTCCAGATGACACCGGATAGACGGATCCAGTATTGCAATGCATTTGTCAGACGGATCTGCATCTGGATCCGTCTGACAAATGCCATCTGTTTGCGTCCGTCTGCCGCAGGTGTGAAAGTACCCTAAGCTGGCCACACACATTTAATATCAGCCAGACCCACAGATTTTGGAAGGACCAGCCATCTAATGTGCGAGGGCCTCTCATGTGTCACCGTGCCCAGTCCTTCCATCCTCAGGGGACATAGACTGCCCCCAGTGCATGTGTGGTGGGGGCAGCTGTCAGGACCCATGTCTCTGCTCCCATCACCGGGGGGCGCTGTGCCAGTCACGTAGAGAGGCCTGACACACACTCGGCTCACCTTCACGGTGTGCACCGGGCACGTCTTCCCGCTCGGGGGCTTCATCCACACCCCTATGCCCGGCTTGTTGTAGTAACAGGTCCAGCCCTCATTGGACTCGCACTGCGCCTGGAAAGACAGGAACGCCGAGTCGTCGGGGACCTCGGGCACCTCCCCGGCCATGGGGCTGCTGACTGGTACTGAGGGGAAAGTTCGTCCTTGGAGAACGGCGCTTCCAGTACGTGACCCACAGGAGAAGCGTCCACTGCAGCCGCCCGGGAGAGGTCTTCACCGGAACCGCATGAAGGAGCCTCCGCTCGGTCTCCTGACGCCCGGGGTCAGCGCTCGGTGCACCGGCTGTCCGCGCGGCTCAGTCTCGGGAGGAGGACAGGTAACAGGTGTCCGGCCACCACGACGTCACTGCCCTAGCAGCAGGTGGCCACGCCCAGTACAGGCGACCTGGATCCTGATTGGTCGCTCGCTAACCGGCTTCCCCTCCCTTGTCTCTGAAGTGATGAAGTTTTCATTGTGCGAAATGGCGCCCGGCCCAGTGACTCCAGACGTGCTCCGTGTGCACAGCACTGCGTCTCCTGCTGCGGATGCTGGAGGCGTCCAAGCAATGGCTGATGAAACCCTGTTCACTTGAATGATACAGTCGCGGAAATTTCTGCAACAAGGCTGCTCGTTGTGAACATGGCCTAAGGCTGACTATATATACCCAGTCCCCCCCCTCAGGAAAACAGAAATATGTTACAGGCTGATATTGTTATGACTTCCCCACAGAATTGACTCTGTACGTTATCGGAACAAAGCCTCAGTCCCCTACATTGTACTGTAAATTACCAAACGTAATAGGAATCGCAGAGATTACAATATAATGGCCCCTTTGCACAGGCTGACGTGGGCGGACTGAACTTGGAGTGGCCTCATGTTGTAGGTGGGTCACAATTGACAGAAGGTGGCACAACAGATGTAGGCAGGGCCATCAATGTCATAGTGCAGAACAATATCCCGCCCCAGCAGAACCAAATGTCGTCGGGAGGCCCCCCCAAAGATCACCCCACCGGGAAATTTCCCTGTAGGGTCTATGACCGGTCCGCCCCTGCAAGCCGACTAAGCAGTCAATTAGGATGAGAGAACTGTTCATTCCCGATAAAAGAGTTGCCATCTGTCCTGAGTCTGTCGGGACTGTCCCTGATTTTCGAGGATGTGCGAGGATGACACAAACCCCACCCATAAGTGGGTGTTCCCAGGGGCAGGCCTTACATGCCCCCATTTTACCAACTAAAATGTTGGTAAGTATGTTTTAACTGTCTGCAATGCTGGATTACAATAGGGGCGTTCAGGTTGGCAGTCCCGGGCCCAGCACCGACCCGAACGCCCACATACTGCAGTGGGGCACAGGAGCGCATAGTTCCCTGCCCCACCACCACTCACCGCCATAGGCTTCAGGCCTAGTAGGTAGTGAGATCTCGGCACTAGCGGGCGTGATGTCATTGCACGCCTGTGCTGGGACGCAGCACTGTGACGTGTGCGTGCCTAGACATAGGTGAGTATTTCACTTTTAGTTCGTTTTTGTTTTTTTATGTGCCAACTATATGGGGGGGGGGGGAGGGGAATTGACGGATTACAATAGGGGCGTTCAGGTTGGCAGTCCCGGGCCCAATACCGACCCGAACACCCACATACTGCAGCGGTGCACAGAAGCGCATAGTTCCCTGCCCCGCCACCACTCACCGCAATAGGCTTTAGGCCTAGTAGGCCTGAGTCCTATGCGGTAGTGAGATCTCGGCACTAGCGGGCGTGATGACGTCATTGCATGCCTGTGGCGGGACGCAGCACCGTGACGTGTGCGTGCCTAGACATAGGTGAGTATTTCGTTTTTAGTTTTATTTTTTTATGTGCCAACTATATGAGGGGGGGGGGATTGACACACAGGGCTAGTGTGGTGAAAATTAATATATGGGGGCAGTGTGGGAGGCGTTGCTATTGGGGAGGCACTGTAGGGGCAATTATAACTGCTGTAGACACTATAGGGACATTTAGACTACTTTATCAAAGTGATGTAAAGTAGAGCTGGCTTAGTTGCCCATAGCAGCCAATCAGATTCCACCTTTCATTTTTGACAGCTCTTTTGGAAATCCAGTTCAATGGGTGGAAATTACTATGTGGGGGAAATTACCGTGTTGGGGGAAACTACTGTGCTAGGGCAGTGTGGGGGGCAGTGTGCGGGAAGTAACTGTGTGGGGGCAAATTACTATATGGGGCAGCGTGGGGGGCATTGCTATTGTGGAGGCACTGTAGGGGCAATTCTCTTATTTTTGGGGGCACTATACAGGGATTATTAGCTGGAGCACAATATAGGGTGTTATTATTACTGGGGGCACTCTAGGGGACATTATAACTGCTGCGGACACTATAGGGACATTTGGGGTAATTTATCAAAGTGGTGTAGCCCATAGCAGCCAATCAGATTCCACCTTTAATTTTTGACAGCTCTTTTGAAAATCCAGTTCAATGGGTGGAAATTACTATGTGGAAGAAATTACAGTGTGGGGGAAATTACTGTATGGGGGGATTACTGTGTGGGGGAAATTACTATATGGGGCAGCTTGGTGGGTGTTTCTATTGGGGAGGCACTGTAGGGGCCATTCTATTATTTTTGGGGACACTATACAGGGATTATTACCTGGAGCATAATATAGGGTGTTATTATTACTGGGGGCACTCTAGGGGACATTATAACTGCTGTAGACACTATAGGGACATTTGGGGTAATTTATCAAACTGGTGTAAAGTAGAACTGGGTTACTTGCCGATAGCAGCCAATCAAATTCCACCTTTCATATTTGACAGCTCTTGTGGAAATCCGGTTCAACTTTACACCAGTTTAACCGCTTGCCGCCACGCTAACGCCGAAAGGCGTCATCGCGGCGGCTCTCCCAGGTCACACTAACGCCAATAGGCGTCATCTCGCGTGAGCCGAGATTTCCTGTAAACGCGCGCACGCAGGCGCGCGCGTTCACAGGAACGGAAGGTAAGCGAGTGGATCTCCAGCCTGCCAGCGGCGATCGTTCGCTGGCAGGCTGGAGATGTGATTTTTTTAACCCCTAACAGGTATATTAGACGCTGTTTTGATAACAGCGTCTAATATACCTGCTACCTGGTCCTCTGGTGGTCCCTTTTGTTAGGATCGACCACCAGAGGACTCGGGTAGCTCACTAAAGTAGCACCAAACACCACTACACTACACCCCCCCCTGTCACTTATTAACCCTTTATAAACCACTGATCAGCCCATATAGACTCCCTAATCACCCCCCCTGTCATTGATCACCCCCCTGTCAGGCTCCATTCAGAGGTCCGTATGATTTTTACGGATCCACGGATACATGGATCGGATCCGCAAAACGCATACGGACGTCTGAATGGAGCCTTACAGGGGGGTGATCAATGACAAGGGGGTGATCACGCATATAGACTTCCTGATCACTTCCCTGTCATTGATCACCCCCCTGTAATGCTCCATTCAGACGTCCGTATGATTTTTACGGATCCACTGATACATGGATCGGATCCGCAAAACACATGCGGACGTCTGAATGGAGCCTTACAGGGGGGTGATGAATGACAGAGGGGTGATCACCCATATAGACTCCCTGATCACCTCCGTCATTGATCACCCCCCTGTAAGGCTCCATTCAGACGTCCGTATGATTTTTACGGATCCACGGATACATGGATCGGATCCGCAAAACACATGCGGACGTCTGAATGGAGCCTTACAGGGGGGTGATCAATGACAGAGGGGTGATCACCCATATAGACTTCCTGATCACCCCCTGTCATTGATCACCCCCCTGTAAGGCTCCATTCAGACGTCCGTATGATTTTTACGGATCCACGGATACATGGATCGGATCCGCAAAACACATACGGACGTCTGAATGGAGCCTTACAGGGGGGTGATCAGTGACAGGGGGGGTGATCACCCCATATACACTCCCTGATCACCCCCTGTCATTGATCACCCCCCTGTCATTGATCACCCCCCTGTAAGGCTCCATTCAGACGTCCGTATGATTTTTTACGGATCCACGGATACATGGATCGGATCCGCAAAAGACATGCGGACGTCTGAATGTAGCCTCACAGGGGGGTGATCAATGACAGAGGGGTGATCACCCATATAGACTCCCTGATCACCTCCGTCATTGATCACCCCCCTGTAAGGCTCCATTCAGACGTCCGCATGTGTTTTGCGGATCCGATCCATGTATCCGTGGATCCGTAAAAAATCATACGGACGTCTGAATGGAGCCTTACAGGGGGGTGATCAATGACGGAGGTGATCAGGGAGTCTATATGGGTGATCACCCCTCTGTCATTGATCACCCCCCTGGAAGGCTCCATTCAGACGTCCGCATGTGTTTTGCGGATCCGATCCATGTATCCGTGGATCCGTAAAAAATCATACGGACGTCTGAATGGAGCCTTACAGGGGGGTGATCAGGGAGTCTATTTGGGTGATCACCCCTCTGTCATTGATCACCCCCTTGTAAGGCTCCATTCAGACGTCCGCATGTGTTTTGCGGATCCGATCCATGTATCAGTGGATCCGTAAAAATCATACGGACGTCTGAATGGAGCCTTACAGGGGGGTGATCACCCCATATAGATTCCCTGATCACCCCCCTGTCATTGATCACCCCATGTAAGGCTCCATTTAGACATTTTTTTGGGCACAAGTTAGCGGAAATTTTTTGCTTGTTTTGGTTTTTTCTTACAAAGTCTCATATTCCACTAACTTGTGTCAAAAAATAAAATCTCACATGAACTCACCATACCCCTCACGGAATCCAAATGCGTAAATTTTTTTAGACATTTATATTCCAGACTTCTTCTGACGCTGTAGGGCCCCTAAAATGCCAGGGCAGTATAAGTACCCCACATATGACCCCATTCCGGAACGAAGACACCCCAAGGTATTCCATGAGGGGCATATTTAGTCCATGAAAGATTGAAATTTTTGTCCAAAGTTAGCGGAAAGGGAGACTTTGTGACAAAATACAAAAAAAATAAATTTCCGCTAACTTGTGCCAAAAAAATAAAAATTGTAGGAACTCGCCATGCCCCTCACGGAATACCTTAGGGTGTCTTCTTTCCAAAATGGGGTCACATGTGGGGTATTTATACTGCCCTGGCATGTTAGGGGCCCGAAAGCGTGAGAAGAAGTCTGGGATCCAAATGTCTAAAAATGCCCTCCTAAAAGGAATTTGGGCCGCTTTGTGCATCTAGGCTGCAAAAAAGTGTCACACATGTGGTATCGCCGTACTCAGGAGAAGTTGGGTAATGTGTTTTGGGGTGTCATTTTACATATACCCATGCTGGGTGAGAAAAATATCTTGGTCAGATGCCAACTTTGTATAAAAAAATGGGAAAAGTTGTCTTTTGCCGAGATATTTCTCTCACCCAGCATGGGTATATGTAAAATGACACCCCAAAACACATTCCCCAACTTCTCATGAGTACGGCGATACCACATGTGTGACACTTTTTTGCAGCCTAGGTGGGCAAAGGGGCCCAAATTCCAAAGAGCACCTTTCAGATTTCACAGGTCCTTTTTTACACATTTTGATTTCAAACAAATTACCACACATTAGGGCCCCTAGAATGCCAGGGCAGTATAACTACCCCACAAGTGACCCCATTTTGGAAAGAAGACACCCCAAGGTATTCCGTGAGGGGCATGGCGAGTTCCTAGAATTTTTTATTTTTTGTCACAAGTTAGCGGAAAATGATGATTTTTTTTTTTTTCCTTACAAAGTCTCATATTCCACTAACTTGTGACAAAAAATAAAAAATTCCAGGAACTCGCCATGCCCCTCACGGAATACCTTGGGGTGTCTTCTTTCCAAAATGGGGTCACTTGTGGGGTAGTTATACTGCCCTGGCAATTTAGGGGCCCTAATGTGTGCGAAGTAGTTTGAAATCAAAATCTGTAAAAAATGGCCGGTGAAATCCTAAAGGTGCTCTTTGGAATGTGGGCCCCTTTGCCCACCTAGGCTGCAAAAAAGTGTCACACATCTGGTATCGCCGTACTCAGGAGAAGTTGGGCAATGTGTTTTGGGGTGTCATTTTACATATACCCATGCTGGGTGATATAAATATCTTGGTCAAATGCCAACTGTGTATAAAAAAATGGGAAAAGTTGTCTTTTGCCAAGATATTTCTCTCACCCAGCATGGGTATATGTAAAATGACACCCCAAAACACATTCCCCAACTTCTCCTGAGTACGGCGATACCAGATGTGTGTCACTTTTTTGCCGCCTAGGTGGGCAAAGGGGCACATATTCCAAAGTGCACCTTTCGGATTTCACAGGCCATTTTTTACACATTTTGATTTCAAACTACTAACCACACATTAGGGCCCCTAGAATGCCAGGGCAGTATAACTACCCCACAAGTGACCCCATTTTGGAAAGAAGACACCCCAAGGTATTTTGTGATGGGCATAGTGAGTTCATGGAAGTTTTTATTTTTTGTCACAAGTTAGTGGAATATGAGACTTTGTAAGAAAAAAAATAAAATAAAAAATAAATCATCATTTTCCGCTAACTTGTGACAAAAAATTAAAAGTTCTATGAACTCACTATGCCCATCAGCGAATACCTTAGGGTGTCTACTTTCCGAAATGGGGTCATTTGTGGGGTTTTTCTACTGTCTGGGCATTGTAGAACCTCAGGAAACATGACAGGTGCTCAGAAAGTCAGAGCTGCTTCAAAAAGCGGAAATTCACATTTTTGTACCATAGTTTGTAAACGCTATAACTTTTACCCAAACCATTTTTTTTTACCCAAACATTTTTTTTAAATCAAAGACATGTAGAACAATAAATTTAGCGAAAAATTTATATATGGATGTCGTTTTTTTTGCAAAATTTTACAACTGAAAGTGAAAAATGTCATTTTTTTGCAAAAAAATCGTTAAATTTCGATTAATAACCAAAAAAGTAAAAATGTCAGCAGCAATGAAATACCACCAACTGAAAGCTCTATTAGTGAGAAGAAAAGGAGGTAAAATTCATTTGGGTGGTAAGTTGCATGACCGAGCAATAAACCGCTAAAGTTGTGGAGTGCCGATTTGTAAAAAAGGGCCTGGTCACTAGGGGGGTATAAACCTGTGGTCCTTAAGTGGTTAATAAATGACCAAAATAATGTCTATTGGGGTCACTATTTTTTCAGCAGAGCACAACGGGCACAGGTATCGGGGGTGGCAGCAGAATGACACTGGGGACACCAGGATGGGGAGGTTGATGGAAAAATTGAGAAATCTAATATGTCTATGTAACAAACTGTAGAGACGAGAAGCGGCTGAAAGAATATGTCATGGCGGTCTGGAGAAGAGGAAAGAGAAGGTCTACACGACAGGAGATGTCCCTGGATGTAAGTGGTTTGTGGTCAAGTATTCTCCTCCAAGTCTTTTTTATTATAATTATATGTATTTTAAATTTGGCAACCAAATTTTTCAGTTTAGTAGCCAATTTGTAGTATTATTTTTAGTCTGGAGATGTCATATGGCCTAGGAAGAGACTGTGGCGCTCAAGAAGCACCGCAGCCTCTTCATACAGAAGAAAACCTAAAACTATTGGGTAGCCAGCCCCGGGCCTATCGCGCACTTAATCCGCCCCTGACTGTCTGCTCCTCAGAGGCGGTGACAGGTGCATTTACACACAGCAGTCTCCATCTCTGTACAGGGGCGTGCAATCAAACTCATATGGATTAATTGCTTTTGGGCAGCAGCAGGGAGATTTATCACACTGGTGTAAAGTACAACTGGCTTAGGTGCCCGGAGCAACCAATCAGATTCCACCTTTCAATTTTCCAAAGGAGCTGTGAAACTGGCAACTAAGCCAGTTCTACTTTACACCAGCTTTAATTCATTTCTACCAAGGTTTCTACCCTGCTCAATGCAAACTGAATATGGGCTGAATGATCATTACTACGGTCTTCCATCCCCACACAGTTTAGCCTCATGCACACAACCGTTTTTCGGGTCCGCATCCGAGTCGCAGTTTTTGCGGCTCGGGTGTGGACCCATTCACTTCAATGGGGCCGCAAAAGATGCGGACAGCACTCCGTTTGCTGTCCGCATCCGTTTCTACGTTCCGAGGCCCCACAAAAAAAATAGCATGTCCTATTCTTCTCTGTTTTACAGACAAGAATAGGCATGTCTACAATGGGCCGCCCTTTCCGTTCCGCAAATTGCGGAAAGCAAACGAGCGGCTTCCGTTTTTTGCGGTCCCGCAAAAAACAGCACGGTCGTGTGCATGAGGCCTTTATCTGTGAAAATGTGCTGCCAATAATCAATAGGAGCCCTGAGCACTTTTTGTAGATGTGGGATGCTGTGGATATCGGGGTGCCTGAAGTCTTCTTCAACAGTTGTAATCACGCAGGGGCGGATTAAGTGCACGTTAGGCTCTGGGCTGTCTACCCAACTCGGGCCCCTCCCTCCATTTTAGTTTAAGTTTTCGGGTTTTTTCTGTATGAAGAGGCTGCGGTTCTTTGTGAGCGCCACAGTCTCTTCCTAGGCCATATGACATCACATTAATCGTCCACATGGCCTAGCTGCAGCTCTGTCCCATCTGGGTGATTGGGGCTGAGCTGCAATACCAAGCACAGTGCTATCAAATGTACAGCGCTGTGCTTGGTAAGGAGCAGTCTCCTCAAACAGCTGATTGTCCCCATATAGTAATTTCCCCCACACTGTCCCCATATAGTAATTTCCCCCACACTGCCCCCATGAAGTAATTTGCCCCCACACTGCCCCCCCCATGAAATTTGCCCCCACACTGCCCCCCCATGAAATTTGCCCCTATACTGCCCTCTATGAAGTAATTTACATGTAATAGTCTGCCCCCAATGAAGTGATTTGCCCCATGTAATAATCTTCCCCCCCCCCCCCATGTCCTCCTCTGCCCCCCAAAAAGTTAGCACACACAGAAAAATTAAAAATAAATTAATAAAAGCTAATACTTACCTGTGTCTGGGATGGTGAGGCAGGCATCAGGCACTCTTCATGGTCCTGCGTCCAGGCGCGCGATAATGTCATCACGCACTCCTACACCGGGATTATACTACCACATAGGCCTACTAGGCCTGAAGCCTATGGTGGTGATTGGCAGCAGGGCAGGAAATTATGCGCTCCCGTGCCCCGCTGCAGTATGTGGACGTTCGGGTCAGCGTTGGGCCCCCCCAGTGATGCCATGCCCGAACGCCCCTATGTTAATCCGTCACTGATTCCACGCACACTATGGAGTTAAAAAGATTTGTTTATACATTGAAAACACAAATTGGGTCATTAATTAAATTGGTGTACAATAGAACTGGCTTAGTTGCCCATAGAAACCAATCAGATCCCACCTGTTATTTTCCAAAGGAGCTGTCAAAAATGAAAGGTGGAATCTGATTGGTTGCTATGGGTAACTAAGCCAGTTCTACTTTACACCAGTTTGATAAATGACCCAAAAAGTGCATAAAGACCACATATTTAACCCCTTCTACCCCGGACCAGTTTTCACCCTTCTGCCCAAGTCATTTTTTGCAAATCTGACATGTGTCACTTTATGTGGTAATAGCTTTGGACCACTTTTATTTATCTAAGCCATTCTGAGAATGTTTTCTCGTGACACGTTGTACTTCATGACAGTCATACATTTGAGTCAATATATTTAACCACTTCAGCCCCGCTAGGTGAAACCCCCTTCATGACCAGGCCACTTTTTACACTTCGGCACTACACTACTTTCACCGTTTATCGCTCGGTCATGCAACTTACCACCCAAATGAATTTTACCTCCTTTTCTTCTCACTAATGGAGCTTTCATTTGGTGGTATTTTATTGCTGCTGACATTTTTACTTTTTTTGTTATTAATCAAAATGTAACGATTTTTTTGCAAAAAAATGACATTTTTCACTTTCAGCTGTGAAATTTTGCAAAAAAAACGACATCCATATATAAATTTTTCGCTAAATTTATAGTTCTACATGTCTTTGATAAAAAAAAAATGTTTGGGCAAAAAAAAAATGGTTTGGGTAAAAGTTATAGCATTTACAAACTATGGTACAAAAATGTGAATTTCCGCTTTTTGAAACGGCTCTGATTTTCTGAGCACCTGTCATGTTTCCTGAGGTTCTACAATGCCCAAACAGTAGAAAAACCCCACAAATGACCCCATTTCGGAAAGTAGACACCCTAAGGTATTCGCTGATGGGCATAGTGAGTTCATAGAACTTTTTATTTTTTGTCACAAGTTAGCGGAAAATGATGATGATTTTTTTATTTATTTTTTTTTCTTACAAAGTCTCATATTCCACTAACTTGCGACAAAAAATAAAAAATTCTAGGAACTCACCATGCCCCTCACAGAATACCTTGGGGTGTCTTCTTTCCAAAATGGGGTCACTTGTGGGGTAGTTATACTGCCCTGGCAATTTAGGGGCCCAAATGTGTGAGAAGAACTTTGCAATCAAAATGTGTAAGAAATGACCGGTGAAATCCGAAAGGTGCACTTTGGAATATGTGCCCCTTTGCCCACCTTGGCAGCAAAAAAGTGTCACACATGTGGTATCGCCGTACTCAGGAGAAGTTGGGGAATGTGTTTTGGGGTGTCATTTTACATATACCCATGCTGGGTGAGAGAAATATCTTGGCAAAAGACAACTTTTCCCATTTTTTTATACAAAGTTGGCATTTGACCAAGATATTTTTCTCACCCAGCATGGGTATATGTAAAATGACACCCCAAAACACATTCCCCAACTTCTCCTGAGTACGGCGATACCAGATGTGTCACACTTTTTTGCTGCCAAGGTGGGCAAAGGGGCACATATTCCAAAGTGCACCTTTCGGATTTTGCAGGGCATTTTTTACACATTTTGATTGCAAAGTTCTTCTCACACATTTGGGCCCCTAAATTGCCAGGGCAGTATAACTACGCCACAAGTGACCCCATTTTGGAAAGAAGACACCCCAAGGTATTCCGTGAGGGGCACTGCGAGTTCCTAGAATTTTTTATTTTTTGTCACAAGTTAGCGGAAAATGATGATTTTTTTTTTTTTCTCTTTTTTCCTTACAAAGTCTCATATTCCACTAACTTGCGACAAAAAATAAAAAATTCTAGGAACTCGCCATGCCCCTCACGGAATACCTTGGGGTGTCTTCTTTCCAAAATGGGGTCACTTGTGGCGTAGTTATACTGCCCTGGCAATTTAGGGGCCCAAATGTGTGAGAAGTACTTTGCAATCAAAATCTGTAAAAAATGACCGGTGAAATCCGAAAGGTGCACTTTGGAATATGTGCCCCTTTGCCCACCTTGGCAGCAAAAAAGTGTCACACACGTGGTATCGCCGTACTCAGGAGAAGTTGGGGAATGTGTTTTGGGGTGTCATTTTACATATACCCATGCTGGGTGAGAGAAATATCTTGGCAAAAGACAACTTTTCCCATTTTTTTATACAAAGTTGGCATTTGACCAAGATATTTTTCTCACCCAGCATGGGTATATGTAAAATGACACCCCAAAACACATTGCCCAACTTCTCCTGAGTACGGCGATACCAGATGTGTCACACTTTTTTGCTGCCAAGGTGGGCAAAGGGGCACATATTCCAAAGTGCACCTTTCGGATTTTGCAGGGCATTTTTTACACATTTTGATTGCAAAGTTCTTCTCACACATTTGGGCCCCTAAATTGCCAGGGCAGTATAACTACGCCACAAGTGACCCCATTTTGGAAAGAAGACACCCTAAGGTATTCCGTGAGGGGCACTGCGAGTTCCTAGAATTTTTTATTTTTTGTCACAAGTTAGCGGAAAATGATGATTTTTTTTTTTCTCTTTTTTCCTTACAAAGTCTCATATTCCACTAACTTGCGACAAAAAATAAAAAATTCTAGGAACTCGCCATGCCCCTCACGGAATACCTTGGGGTGTCTTCTTTCCAAAATGGGGTCACTTGTGGCGTAGTTATACTGCCCTGGCAATTTAGGGGCCCAAATGTGTGAGAAGTACTTTGCAATCAAAATCTGTAAAAAATGACCGGTGAAATCCGAAAGGTGCACTTTGGAATATGTGCCCCTTTGCCCACCTTGGCAGCAAAAAAGTGTCACACATCTGGTATCGCCGTACTCAGGAGAAGTTGGGGAATGTGTTTTGGGCTGTCATTTTACATATACCCATGCTGGGTGAGAGAAATATCTTGGCAAAAGACAACTTTTCCAATTTTTTTATACAAAGTTGGCATTTGACCAAGATATTTTTCTCACCCAGCATGGGTATATGTAAAATGACACCCCAAAACACATTGCCCAACTTCTCCTGAGTACGGCGATACCAGATGTGTCACACTTTTTTGCTGCCAAGGTGGGCAAATGGGCACATATTCCAAAGTGCACCTTTCGGATTTTGCAGGGCATTTTTTACACATTTTGATTGCAAAGTTCTTCTCACACATTTGGGCCCCTAAATTGCCAGGGCAGTATAACTACCCCACAAGTGACCCCATTTTGGAAAGAAGACACCCCAAGGTATTCCGTGAGGGGCATGGCGAGTTCCTAGAATTTTTTATTTTTTGTCGCAAGTTAGTGGAATATGAGACTTTGTAAGGAAAAAAGAAAAAAAAAGAAAAATCATCATTTTCCGCTAAATTGTGACAGAAAATAAAAAATTCTAGGAACTCGCCGTGCCCCCCACGGAATACCTTGGGGTGTCTTCTTTCCAAAATGGGGTCACTTGTGGCGTAGTTATACTGCCCTGGCAATTTAGGGGCCCAAATGTGTAAGAAGTACCTTGAAATCAAAATGTGTAAAAAATGGCCTGCGAAATCCGAAAGGTGCCCCTTTGCCCACCTTGGCAGCAAAAAAGTGTGACACATCTGGTATCGCCGTACTCAGGAGAAGTTGGGCAATGTGTTTTGGGGGGTCATTTTACATATACCCATGCTGGGTGAGAGAAATATCTTGGCAAAAGACAACTTTTCCCATTTTTTTATACAAAGTTGGCATTTGACCAAGATATTTTTCTCACCCAGCATGGGTATATGTAAAATGACACCCCAAAACACATTCCCCAACTTCTCCTGAGTACGGCGATACCACATGTGTGACACTTTTTTGCAGCCTAGATGCGCAAAGGGGCCCAAATTCCTTTTAGGAGGGCATTTTTAGACATTTGGATCCCAGACTTCTTCTCACACTTTCGGGCCCCTAAAAAGCCAGGGCAGTATAAATACCCCACATGTGACCCCACTTTGGAAAGAAGACACCCCGAGGTATTCAATGAGGGGCATGGCGAGTTCCTAGAATTTTTTTTTTTTTTGCATAAGTTAGCGGATATAGATTTTTTTAGTTTTTTTTCTCACAAAGTCTCACTTTCCGCTAACTTAGGACAAAAATTTCAATCTTTCATGGACTCAATATGCCCCTCACGGAATACCTTGGGGTGTCTTCTTTCCGAAATGGGGTCACATGTGGGGTATTTATACTGCCCTGGCTTTTTAGGGGCCCTAAAGCGAGAGAAGTCTGGAATATAAATGTCTAAAAATGTTTACGCATTTGGATTCCGTGAGGGGTATGGTGCGTCCATGTGAGATTTTATTTTTTGACACAAGTTAGTGGAATATGAGACTTTGTAAGAAAAAACAAAAACAAACAAAAAATGTCCGCTAACTTGTGCCAAAAAAAATGGCTGAATGGAGCCTTACCAGGGGGGGAGTGATCAATGACAGGGGGGTGATCAATGACAGGGGGGTGATCACCCATATAGACTCCCTGATCACCCCCCTATCATTGATCACCCCCCCTGTAAGGCTCCATTCAGACGTCCGCATGATTTTTACGGATCCATGGATACATGGATCGGATCCACAAAACGCATGCGGACGTCTGAATGGAGCCTTACAGGGGGGTTATCAATGACAGGGGGTGATCAGGGTAATCAGGGTGATCACCCCCCTGTCACTGATCACCCCCCCTGTAAGGCTCCATTCAGACGTCCGCATGATTTTTACGGATCCATGGATACATGGATCGGATCCACAGAACGCATGCGGACGTCTGAATGGAGCCTTACAGGGGGGTTATCAATGACAGGGGGTGATCAGGGTAATCAGGGTGATCACCCCCCTGTCACTGATCACCCCCCCTGTAAGGCTCCATTCAGACATCCGCATGATTTTTTACGGATCCATGGATACATGGATCGGATCCACAAAACGCATGCGGACGTCTGAATGGAGCCTTACAGGGGGGTTATCAATGACAGGGGGTGATCAGGGTAATCAGGGTGATCACCCCCTGTCACTGATCACCCCCCCTGTAAGGCTCCATTCAGACGTCCGCATGATTTTTACGGATCCATGGATACATGGATCGGATCCACAGAACGCATGCGGACGTCTGAATGGAGCCTTACAGGGGGGTTATCAATGACAGGGGGTGATCAGGGTAATCAGGGTGATCACCCCCCTGTCACTGATCACCCCCCCTGTAAGGCTCCATTCAGACATCCGCATGATTTTTTACGGATCCATGGATACATGGATCGGATCCACAAAACGCATGCGGACGTCTGAATGGAGCCTTACAGGGGGGTTATCAATGACAGGGGGTGATCAGGGTAATCAGGGTGATCACCCCCCTGTCACTGATCACCCCCCCTGTAAGGCTCCATTCAGACATCCGCATGATTTTTTACGGATCCATGGATACATGGATCGGATCCACAAAACGCATGCGGACGTCTAAATGGAGCCTTACAGGGGGGTTATCAATGACAGGGGGTGATCAGGGTAATCAGGGTGATCACCCCCCTGTCACTGATCACCCCCCCTGTAAGGCTCCATTCAGACATCCGCATGATTTTTTACGGATCCATGGATACATGGATCGGATCCACAGAACGCATGCGGACGTCTGAATGGAGCCTTACAGGGGGGTTATCAAGGTAATCAGGGTGATCACCCCCCTGTCACTGATCACCCCCCCTGTAAGGCTCCATTCAGACATCCGCATGATTTTTTACGGATCCATGGATACATGGATCGGATCCACAAAACGCATGCGGACGTCTGAATGGAGCCTTACAGGGGGGTTATCAATGACAGAGGGTGATCAGGGTGATCAGGGTGATCACCCCCCTGTCACTGATCACCCCCCCTGTAAGGCTCCATTCAGACGTCCGCATGATTTTTACGGATCCATGGATACATGGATCGGATCCGTAAAAATCATGCGGATGTCTGAATGGAGCCTGACAGGGGGGTGATCAATGACAGG
Source organism: Bufo gargarizans (assembly GCF_014858855.1). NCBI lineage: Eukaryota > Metazoa > Chordata > Amphibia > Anura > Bufonidae > Bufo > Bufo gargarizans. The sequence continues at coordinate 118,678,631 of NC_058088.1, forward strand.
GGGGTGATCAATGACAGGGGGTGATCAGGGAGTGTATATGGGTGATCACCCGCCTGTCATTGATCACCCCCCTGTAAGGCTCCATTCAGACGTCCGCATGATTTTTACGGATCCATGGATACATGGATCGGATCCGTAAAAATCATGCGGACGTCTGAATGGAGCCTGACAGGGCGGTGATCAATGACAGGGGGTGATCAGGGAGTGTATATGGGTGATCACCCGCCTGTCATTGATCACCCCCCTGTAAGGCTCCATTCAGACGTCCGCATGATTTTTACGGATCCATGGATACATGGATCGGATCCGTAAAAATCATGCGGACGTCTGAATGGAGCCTGACAGGGCGGTGATCAATGACAGGGGGTGATCAGGGAGTGTATATGGGTGATCACCCGCCTGTCATTGATCACCCCCCTGTAAGGCTCCATTCAGACGTCCGCATGATTTTTACGGATCCATGGATACATGGATCGGATCCGTAAAAATCATGCGGACGTCTGAATGGAGCCTGACAGGGCGGTGATCAATGACAGGGGGTGATCAGGGAGTGTATATGGGTGATCACCCGCCTGTCATTGATCACCCCCCTGTAAGGCTCCATTCAGACGTCCGCATGATTTTTACGGATCCATGGATACATGGATCGGATCCGTAAAAATCATGCGGACGTCTGAACGGAGCCTGACAGGGCGGTGATCAATGACAGGGCGGTGATCAATGACAGGGGGGTGATCAGGGAGTTTATATGGGGTGATCAGGGGTTTATAAGGGGTTAATAAGTGACGGGGGGGGGTGTAGTGTAGTGTAGTGTGGTGTTTGGTGGGACTGTACTGACCTACCTGAGTCCTCTGGTGGTCGATCCTAACAAAAGGGACCACCAGAGGACCAGGTAGGAGGTATATTAGACGCTGTTATGAAAACAGCATCTAATATACCTGTTAGGGGTTAAAAAATTCGGATCTCCAGCCTGCCAGCGAACGATCGCCGCTGGCAGGCTGGAGATCCACTCGCTTACCTTCTGTTCCTGTGAGCGTGCGCGCGCGTTCACAGGAAATCTCGCGTCTCGCGAGAAGACGCGTATATGCGTCCAGGAGGAATAAAGCAACCACCTCCCGGACGCATATACGCGTACGGCGGTCGGGAGGTGGTTAATGAGGTGATGGTTTTATTGGTACTATTTTGTGGGACATACGCCTTATGATCGCCTGGTGTTGCTCTTTTTGTGATTTAAGGTGACAAAAATGGCTTTTTTTTTTTTTTTTTTTTTTTTTTATGGTGTTTATGACGGGGTGGATCATGTGATATATTTATAAAGCCGGTCGTTATGGACGCAGCGATACCTAATATGTGTTTTTTTTCCCCCTTTTTTTATTATTAAATCTGGTCTAAAGGGGTCTGGTGTTGCTCTTTTTGTGATGTAAGTTGACAAAAGTAGCTTTTTTTTTTACACAGTTTTTATATTTATTTTCTTATGGTGTTCACCTTGAGTAGTTGGGTCATGTGATATTTTTATAGAGATGGTTGTTACTGATGTGGAGATACCTAATATGTACACTTTTTTTTATTTTACTTTAACACAATAATAGCATATTTGAAAGAGAAAAATGATGTTTTAGTGTCTCCATGTTCTGAGAGCTATAGTTTTTTTTATTTTATGAGAGATTTTCTTATGTAGTGTCTCATTTTTTGCGGGATGAGGTGACGGTTTTATTAGTACCATTTTGTTCGACATAAACCTTTTTGATCGCTTGGTGTTGCACTTATTGTGATGTAAGGTGACAAAAATGGCTTTTATTAACACCGTTTTAATTTTATTTTTTTAATGGTGTTTATCGGACGGGGTGGATCATGTGATATATTTATAGAGCCGGTCGTTATGGACGCAGCGATACCCAATATGTGGTTTTTTTTCCCTTTTTTTTATTATGAAATCTGGGGAAAGGGGTGTTTTTTTATTTTTTATTTTTTTTGGACTTTTTATTTATTTATTAAAACAGTTTTTTTTTTTTAAACTTTATTTCTGTCCCACTCTGGGACTTCAACTTTTGATTGTCTGAGCCCCTCTGCAATTCATTAAAATACATCTGTATTGTAATGCATTGCCTGTTAGCATATGACACTGAGTCATGCACTAACAGGTTGCCTAGGAGACCCAGCCTGGGGCAGGTCCCAGTGCCGTGTAAGGCCTCTTTCACACTAGCGCGTGCGGCCCGTTGCGGTATTGCAGCCTGCAAAATGTGGGCCCAATACACGAGCACAGTCAGTGGGGTAGCTGCAGCGGATCGCAAAAAGATAAGACATGTTCTATCATTATGCGGAACGGAAGTACGGGACGAAACCCCACGGAAGCACTCCGTAGTGCTTCCGTAGGGTTCCGTTCCACACCATTCCGCATCTCCGGATTTGCGGACCCATTTAAGTGAATGGGTCCGCATCCGTGATGCGGAATGCCCACGGAACGGCACCCGTGTATTGCAGATCTGCAAATGCGCTCCGCAATATGGCAACTGGGCCGCACACGCTAGTGTGAAAGAGGCCTAAGGCATTGGGCAGCCTTCTCACCTCTCGAGTCTCTGCCACAGCAGCACGGAGACTCGATAGGCTCCCTCACCCGCAGAAAACCCCTTCTATGTCACCGTCAGCGATGACCGCGGCATAGAGGGGGTTAATCTGCCGGCATTGCTGTAAACAACAATGCCAGCGGATATAGCAGGGGCCCGGCTATCAGGGACTGCCAGAGCCCTGCAGTGATTGGGCGCGCACCGCTCCGGTGTCCGCCCCATCACCATGACGTACTATTACGTCAAAATGCGGGAAGTCACTGACTTCCATGATGTAATAGTACGTCACATGTCGGGAAGAGGTAAAAAGTGCAGTCGTGGTCAGTTAGAATATGGAAATTATTGTGAGGCGACACAACAAACTTGACACTTAATTGTGATAATTGTATGTTGGCATGAAAAAAATCTGACAAATGAGTATTCCCTTTGGCCAATTATCAGCTCAAGTAAAAGGCCCCTAAATAAAGTGGGATGCGATTAGAAGGAATGATGAGGGACATTTTTTTGTCGCAGCCAGGCGCACAGTACGACAGATAACCCCCTGGCATACTATCAATAAAAAAGGCACAGCCACATTGCACGTGCACCCTACAGGGAAATTTCCTGGTGAGATGATTCCCACGGGCCGCCCAAGACCTCCTCATGGCCACTTGTCGGATACATAGCAATCTGATGGTCGCAGCATTAATTAATGCTAGGAGTATCTGGTACGTATGCACCAGGCTGGCAGATATAATAAATTCTGAGGATGGCAACACATTATTCAACTGTACTGCCCTCCTCAGGCCAGTGATACAGTTGAATACTGCGGTGGGGCCGGCGGTATTTTGTGCTGCACTGTGTATTTGGTTCTGCTGGGGCAATATATTCTGCTGCACTATAGTATTGCTGGCGCCACCTACTTTTGTTGTCCTTGCCCTCTGTCAGTTTGGACCCATCTACAACATGGGTCACCTTTTAGTTTTTAGTTTTTTTTTCCAGGGCACTTTAAGTGCGCCCCTGCTTGTATTTAACCACAAAAATGTTCTTATTGAGGAGAGCTCTGTTATCGCCCTCTGCGAGTGGTTGCTCGAGCAGGGATCTAGGTCGGCCTCTCTCATTTTTGCATTCTATGCCACAAGCCTCTGGAACTTAGGGAGTTAAAAAGGGTTACGATAGTGTAGTAGTTATCCATATAGAGGCGATAACCCTGATCTGGTAGTGGGTGCGCTAAGCCTCACAATATTTTCCCACCAACTCCAAGGATGGGGAGGGGGGCATTTTGGGGGTTCAATCCGGGTGTCCCTCCCTTTGTAAACCCAGAACCTATGGTTGTACCCAGAGATACTCTCGCACAGCTTATACATTTTAATACCATACCTTGGTCCTTGCAGAATTTTAACCTCCCTTTAGGCTGCTTTCAGACGAGCGTATTGAAATCCGTCAGTATTCTGGCTCAGGATCCTGATTATATACTATCAGTATTGCTTCAGGATTTTAAATCTGCACAAAATTCGGACATGCTGCAGATTTCAAATACTGACGGAAATGTTATGCCCATGTGAATAGCTCAATTCATTAACATTAGCAGCGGATTCTGGTACATTAGATCTGGACTATATATGCATTGCAAATATGCTTGTCTGAAAGCGGCTTTAGGGTGTATTCACAGGGCCGTGTCATCCGCAAACAGTGAACAGTGGAAACAAAAAACACGGACACTGGCCGTGTGCACCCCGCATCGTGGTGCGGACCCATTGGTGATTGAAGTATAGCATAGAAGCCAATCACTGCGCTAACAGAGGACGCCAAGCATTGTTGTCTCCTGTCTAACCTTGTAGGTGATTGGTGGTGTCCATTTTAGCACCAATCGCCCCATCAGAGCCCACCTGTAGCTCCCTCACTGCTGATTCAGGGCAAGGTAAAACCTCCCTGGGTAAGATGGCTGGCGATCAGGGACAGCCACCTTTTTAGCCAGGTCACCGTGCGCTCAGGCTCTGTTTTCTGTTGTGCTGTACGGTGGAGGAGGGCTTGTTTTGCAGCCTGGCCATCGTTCAGTTATTCAGACTCCTCTGTATACCAAAGTATTCTAGAGTCAAATGTGAGGCCATCTATCCAACAGCTAATGCTGGTCCAAAAGTGGCTCATGTGACAGGACAATGATCCCAAGCACACCAGCAAACCTACAACAGCATGGCTGAAAAAGACTAAGGCCTCTTTCACACGAGCGTGTCCAGAGAAGGTACGGATGAGTTGCGGCAAACCCGCGCGAGTAGGTACCCGATTGCAGTCAGTTTTGATTCGCGATTCCGTTACGTTCAGTTTCTACCGCGCGAGTGCAATGTGTTTTGCACACGTGTGATAAAAAACTGACTCTGGTACCCAGACCCAAACTTCTTTACAGAAGTTCAGGTTTCGGTTCAAGGTTGTGTAGATTGCTATTATTTTCCCTTATAACCATGTTATATAGGGCTGGAGGGGTTAAAAAAATAAAATAAATAATTTAACTCTCCTTAATCCACTTGTTCGCGCAGCCGGCATCTCTTCTGTCTTCATCTGTGAGGAAAAGGACTTTTGATGATGTCTCTGCGTTCATCACATGGTCCATCACCATGGTGATGGTCATGTGAAGGACCATGTGATGAACGGATCCGTCTGTATGAAAGTAACCTACGGCCACGGATCACGGACACGGATGCCAATCTTGTGTGCATCCATGTTCTTTCACGGACCCATTGACTTGAATGGGTCCGTGAACCGTTGTCCGTCAGAAAAATAGGACAGGTCATATTTTTTTGACGGACAGGATACACGGATCACGGTCTCGGCTGCAAAACGGTGCATTTTCCGATTTTTCCACGGACCCATTGATAGTCAATGGGTCCGCGAAAAAAAACGGAAAACGGCACAACGGCCACGGATGCACACAACGGTCGTGTGCATGAGGCCTAAGGCTGGGTTCAGACATGAGAGTTTTACAGCTCGTTCCTACGCGCTGTAAAACGCCCAACACCCTAAGAAGTACAGGAGCTTTTTTGGGGCGTCTTGTCGCGCGTTCCCGTACATATACTTCAGCGGGAATGCGCGACAATGGGCGTTCGATTGTCTCTGTATGCGCAATTGCAAACGCCCGTACAATCGCGCATACAGAGCGTACGTTCAAGTTAGGGCTGCAGTAAACGAATATTTTTGTAATCGAGTATTCTATCGATTATATTTCTCGATTCATCGAGTAATCTAATAAGAAAAAGCTACTTAAAATAACGTACGTAATTAGGTATGTATAAAGTTATTGGTTTGAAGGGGTTAATAACTTTATACATGCCTAATGCCAAGGTGCTTCCATTAACCCCTCCAAACCAATAACTTTATACATGCCCATTGGGTTTGGAGGGGTTAATGGAAGCACCTTGGCATTAGGCATGTATAAAGTTATTGGTCTGAAGAGGTTAATGAAAGCACCTTGGAGGTGCCTTCATTAACCCCTCTCTAAACCAATAACTTTATACATGCCAAGGTGGTGCTTGCAGCCTCCATTAACCACTCTCTCTCCATCTGCCTCCCCCCAGCCTCTGATCTACTTGCCCCCAGCCTCTGATCTGGCCTCCCCCCCCAGCCTCTGATCTGGCCTCCCCCCCCCCCAGCCTCTGATCTGGCCTCCCCCCCCCCCAGCCTCTGATCTGGCCTCCCCCCCCAGCCTCTGATCTGGCCTCCCCCCCAGCCTCTGATCTGCCTCCCCCCTCCCCCCAGCCTCTGATCTCCCTCCCCCCAGCCTCTGATCTGCATCTCCTCCTCCCCCCAGCTTCTGATCTGCCTCCCCTCCCTCCCCCCAGCCTCTGATCTGCCTCCCCTCCCTCCCCCCCAGCCTCTGATCTACCTCCCCTCCCTCCCTCCCCCCAGCCTCTGATCTGCCTCCCCTCCCTCCCCCCAGCCTCTGATATGCCCCCTCTGGTAACGCAACCCCCCCCCTCCCTCCCAGTATTAATCATTGGTGGCAGTGGCCACAGGGTCCCCCTCCTCCCCCCCCCCATCATTGGTGGCAGTGTCAGTTCCGATCGGAGCCCCAGCAGTGTAATGTAATACCATGGTATGTTAGTAGTGAGCAGAGAGCAGCGCATTATACTCACGTGCGCTGTGGCCGCCGGTCGCTCCTTCTTCTGTCTGTGCGGCGGATTGCTAATGCTTAATGCTTACGTGCGCTGTGGCCGCCGGTCGCTCCTTCTTCTGTCTGTGCGGCGGATTGCTAATGCTTAATGCTTACGTGCGCTGTGGCCGCCGGTCGCTCCTTCTTCTGTCTGTGCGGCGGATTGCTAATGCTTACAGCATTAGCAATGCGCCGCACAGACCTATGAGAAGGAGCGACCGGCGGCCACAGCGCACGTGAGTATAATGCGCTGCTCTCTGCTCACTACTAACATACCATGGCAGCCAGGACTTAAGCAGCGTCCTGGCTCCCATGGTAACCGATCGGAGCCCCAGCATTACACTGCTGGGGCTCCGATCGGAACAGACACTGCCACCAATGATGAGGGGGAGGAGGGGGACCCTGTGGGATATGGCCGGCACATTCATTGGTGGTGCAGTGGCCACAGTCCCTCCCCTCCCCTCCCCTCCTCTCTTCCCCCTCCTCCTCCTACTTGGTCTTCAGCGGCAGCCGCGCACAGTGGGGAGGGAGAGACTCCCTCTCCGTCCTCCTCCTCCCTCCTCCTCCTCCTCCTCCTCCCTCAGCTGTGCCGGCCGCTCAGTCCTGCCTCTCTGGCTCCGGAGGACACGGAAGCGGTGAGTGAGACGCTTAATTTCACTCCCGCTCCGTGATCACGTGATCTGAACGATTCCTCGATGCAGGGAAACTGCATCGATGAATTTTTTGACTCGATTTAATGGAGTTATTCGAATAATCGTTTCAGCCCTAGTTCAAGTACGCTCAGGTCTGAACCCAGCGTTAGGCTACTTTCACACTTTCGTTTGGTGCGGATCCATCATGGATCTGCACAAACGCATTCGCCAAAATGCCAGTATGAAAGTAGCCTAAGACATTCTAAGGACCAGATATTTTATTTTTTTATTGAGTCCTGATTAGGGATGAGCGAATTGACTTTGGATGAAACATTCGAAGAAGCAGGAGCTCTGTACAGTATTAGAATGTATTGGCTCTGAAGAGCCTAAGTTATTGCTTTGTACCAAACTCAACTTCGGGAAATGTTTTTTTTACAGTACAAATTAATTTCTGAAGTTGTTACCCGAAGTCTCGCGAGACTCGAAGCAATAACTTCGGCTCATCGGAGCCAATACATTGTAATACTGTAGGGAGCTCCTGCTCCGTACAGTATTGGAACATAGTTTCATCCGAAGTCGATTCACTCATCCCTAGTCCTGATACATAAACCACCATAGAGTCAAAGACAATGTACTTTGTTTTCTCCTGATGATCAGGGTGGTAGCTATAGGGGATGCAGAGGTAGCAGTCTCTACCAGGCCCAAAGACCCTTGTGCCACATAAGAATACACCGGTATTACAGAAAGTGCATGCAAGTCAAGTTACACCACTGACTACATAGAAGGGGTTAGGTCAAGAATTGGGCGTGCGGGGAGGGGGTGCCGTTTCAATTTTGCCCCAGGCAGCCAAGGCTATGTGCTTCCCTGCCCCTGACCACAAAGCACTGAGGGAAGGGGGCCCAAACTCAACTCTTGCACCAGAGCCCATGAGCCTTTAGCTACGCCCCTGCTGACGATATATAATTATTTACGTGGACAAACACTTATCTCCATGTCAGTTGCTAGTGAAAGAGCTAAACACCACGTCACTGTTCTATCTGCACTTGAGGGACAGAGGAAAAAAGGCGTTGTCACCAACAGCATTTGTCATTTCCAAGCACCTTTCAACTGTAGATAAACTCTTCTGTTAGCTGTATAACAACTATTCCCATCCTCCTCCTAATGGGTACATCCTTCTCAGTTTGTGTGAACAAGGACAATAGATGGCTCTTCATATCAGCCAAGTGCAACCCGTCCCCCCGAGTAGTAGTAACATCACTGAACAAAACCCTTTAGTGAATGATGTTAAAGGGGTAAAAGATGAATGTTATCTTCAACAACCTGGGAGGGGGGGGGGGGGGTTCCCCACTGCGGCCCGGCAGTCAGGACAGCTTTCACCTTCATTGTCACATTGAACATGGTGTCTGAGCTGAAGGCAACAAGTTATAGAGCAGGAGGAGCTGAGCAGATTACTGTTCTGGGAAGAGATACAGAATAAGGCTACAACGTTGTTTGTTTCCGTGTCCGTTCCGTTTTGTTTTTTTTTGCGGATAGGATGCGGACCTATTCATTTCAATGGGTCTGCAAAAAATGCGGACAGCACAGTGTGCTGTCCGCATCAGTATGTCCGTTCTGTTGCCCCGCTAAAAAAAAAATTGTGCATGTCCTATTTTTTTCTAGTTTTCGGACAAGGATAGGCATTATTACAACGGATCTGCAAAAAAAAAGTAATTTTTTTCTTGTGGATCCGCAATTTGCAGACCGCAAAACACATACGGTCGTGTGCATGTAGCCTAAGGGCTCATGCACATGACCACTGCCTGTTTTGCGGTCCACAAAACACAGAAACCGGCTGTGTGTGTTCCACATTTTGTGGAATGGAAAGTCCTGCCCTCTAGAGAAATGTCCTATCCTTGTTCGTTTTGTGAACACGTTCTATTTTTTGCGGGCCGCTGAACGGACATACAGATTCACTGAGGTGATTGGGCCCTAATCATGAGCCCTAAGGGAGAGTTCACATCTCCGTTTCATTTTCCATTCTTCTGATTAGTTTTTGTTCTGTTTCATGCAGTACTTTTTTCCGTCTTAAAAAAAAAAAAACTATCTGAGAAATGGCTCCAACAGATTCCAAACTGATGCACAGGATATTTTTATTTTTACAGGATCCATTCTTTTTAAATGATCCGTCTTTTTTTTTTCTGTTCTTCTGATGAATCAGAATGGAAAATGAAATGGGGATGTGAACTTGTAATCATTCAACTTTCTGCTCATTCTGGGCTTTAAAGACAAGGAGGCGGTGCTATCAGTGATTGACAGCTCTCTGTATACACAGTCATAGAGAGAAGGCTGTCAGTCACTGAAGTCTAAATTGAGCAGGAATCTAAAGGAATGAAATACACGTTAGGCTACTAACCTGCGTTTAGGTGCGGATCCGTCTGGTGTGTGCACAGACGGATCCGCACCTATAATGCAAACGCTTGTATCCGTTCAGAACGGATCCGTTTGCATTACCATGAACAAAAAAAAGGTTTTATTTTTTTTGTTCATGATAATGCAAACAAATCCGTTTTAACTTACATTGAAAGTCAGTGGGAGGCGGATCCGTTTTCAATTGCACCATATTGTCAGTAAAAATGGCTCCATCCCCATTGACTTACATTGTAAGTCAGGATGGATCCGTTTGGCTCAGTTTCGTCAGTCGGACATCAAAATGCTGCAAGCTGCGTTATGGTGTCCGCCTCCAGAGCGCAATGGAGGCTGAACGGAGCCAAACTGAAGCATTCTGAGCGGATCCTTATCCATTCAGAATGCATTGGGGCTGAACGGATCCGTTTTGGGCCGCTTGTGAGATCCCTGAAACGGATCTCACAGGCGGACCCAGAAATAGCAGTGTGAAAGTAGCCTGAGACTGAATCCTTTCCCACAAAACTATACATCAATCTGCTCTATTACATGATGCCTTCAGCTCAGACACCATATTCAACCTTTATGGTGTTAAAGATAAAACAGGGCGCACCATAGGGTAATACCGTTTGTAGACAGGTAAAATAAATGGTTCCAATACAAGGCTCACCTTTGGTGGTTGTGCTACCTGTAGGCACAACTCTAGTGAAAGCTTTTCAAGACGTGTACCGGAGTCATGATTTGATGATGGATCTGCAGCCGCGTAGGGATGACTTCTTGTCGGAGATACCTGAGGTCTCCAAGAAGTGATAAGATACAAAAGTATGTAGATACGATATCCCAGGGCGCAAAAGTCCAATCCAGATGGTGCTAGCGAAGAGATACTTTTATTGCAGAAGTACAACGCGTTTCGGGGAATAAGGTGGGGTTAAAGGGGGTCCCCAGCAGATGTGTTCTGATGTTAATAATCAAGATATGATATAATAAAATAATGTTTTGAACATGTTGCAGAGGCCATTGGTGGCGTGGTGAGGCCAGGGCTATATGTGAAAATGATGAAATGATACAAAAAAAATAATATTTTTTTATATGTTTATTCCCCACTATTCATTTATTATCAATCATGCTTATTCAGGCTCGGACTGGCCCACAGGGATACAGGGGAATCCCCCGGCGGGCCCCTGAGCAGGGTGGGCCCCTAGTCTCCCACCCCCTGCACAAGTGGCACATAACAAAGTAGACTTACTGCACTACATACATATCTTCAATGTACAGCACCTCAACCAGCCTATGTTCATATAAAAACTTGTTGAATTATTTATTATATTTGAATGTATACATATGGTGGACCCTAGGTACCTACCTCAGTCCGACACTGTGCTTATGTATCATCATTTCACCTATGACCATTGTTTTTCATTACTGTATTTCATTATTACTATTATTGTGTCCCCCTGATTAATTGTTAATCAGTCTCTTTTTATATATTTATTCCCCACTATGTATCTATTCATTGGCAATTATTTCAGCAATATTATTGTTAATCACTGGTTTGTATTATCATCATCGCACACACTTCCCACCCCACCTCTCTCCCCTGAAGCTTTTCTATCTCCTTCTCTGCTGCGCTAGTCTCCGCAGCACATTAGAGCGGCCACTAGAGTCCTGGTTACTCAGCAACCAGGTTCGCTGTGTTGCCGACAAATTGCGATCACATGATCGGGACCCGATCACGTGATCTTCCTTTCAATATGAGCACTTCGTGCCCAGGAGCATGGTGTTCAATCAGAACATATTCTTCATATAGCCCTGGCCTCCCAACGCCACCAATGACCTCTGCAACATGTTCAAAACGTTATTTTATTATATCTTGATTATTAACATCAATACACATCTGCTGGGGACCCTTCCCCATTAACCAATCCCCCTTTAGCCCCACCTTATTCCCCGAAACGTGTTGTACTTCTGCAATAAAAGTATCTCTTCACTATCACCATCTGGATTGGATTTTTGCGCCCTGGGATATCTTATCTACATACTTTTGTACCATATTCAACCTGACAGGTTTCCTTTAAAGGTGGTCTCACTGATTTTTTTATTTGTGACTGTTTTCGTGGAATCATCAGGAAGGAGAAACATAGGACTTGTACTTCTTCCTGATGGATCCATTTCTGTCTTTGGCTCAAAGAAATACCGTACTGCAAAAAAGCTGTGCGTGACACGAACCCTAGGGGCTAGTTCACATGGTGATTTTGCTAATACCCCAGCAAAAAACCCTCCATTTTATATATTTTTTTTACTGACCTTTTGAAATTATATAATATGAATACCAATGAGGAATGCAGTGTAACACCGCATGTGATCAATGTTAGGAACTTAGGATCATTCACCAAAATGATAGAATAACAGAATCAACAGCTGAACAGCAAAGAAGTCCATTATTACCGCCAAAAATAAAAGGACAGAGATTTATCAAAACTGGTGTAAAGGAAACCTGGCCTAGTTGTCCATAGCAACCACCTTTCATTTTTCACAGCTCCTTTGGAAAATGAAAGTGGGAACCTGATTGGTTGCTATGGGCAACTAAGCCAGTTCTACTTTACACCAGTTTTTATTAAATCTCTCCCATAGTGTCTTGTAATTCTGCCAAAACCCACGAGACACTCACAGACCCCTAAGAATATCCCTCCAAACACACACCGAAGGTTCGCCCACCGTCCTGACATCTTGAGCAATTTTATCAAATGTCTCTGTCCAGGCAGGACACAGTAAAGAAGTGTTATGGGGAGGGATGGGGCATCCCAGTCATGAGAAAACAAGAGAGCTGTATACCACAGTATTAGAACTATCCGTCAGGACTGGCGAGGCCATGTAGGCAGAACCCTTGACGGTCAGGCACACAACCCAACATAAAGAACCAACACTTCTGTGGGAGCTGGGTTCTAGAAGAGGCTTAAATTGGGAGGTCCAGTTTTTGTGTGTTACAAGTTGCAGTACGTCTCTGACCTAGCCAGAGGATTGGAGGTAATGAAAAAGCGGTAGATATCTGAGAGGGATAAAGGACATTTTGGTGAGAAGTTTAGGACGGTGCGATGGCGGTTACACCTTTTTACCTCCTCCGACCTGGAAATAGTTGGTGTGGGGTTCCCTGCTGTTATTGGGGATTTAATGTCAGCGAGAGAGGTGAAGTACAGGGGGTTAAATAATTTGAGGGTACGTATTTTGTGTCAAGCCCGCCTATTTGTTATTATTAGAGGGTTAGACCTAACTTCTTCTGACAGGGAGGCATATGGCATGTGTAACAGGTTAGCCAAAGAAACATTAGGTATAAATGCTTGTTCTATGTCCGAGTCAAAATGATATGCTGTAATGTACCAGCCAAGGCAGCCAGATTATAACATTGGATGTTGGGGAAATTAAGCCCCCCATTCAATCTAGGCTGTTGCAACGTGAAAAGGAATTGTTGACCTGTCCCATTCTCAGATGAATGATCTATAGCACAACCTTTTTTGCCTAGGGTGGCAAAAATCCTTGCACCAGCCCTGCTAGGGGCCGCATTGTCACATCGCTCTATTTCAAAGGGCCACAAATAAAAAAATGCTAAGTGAATAGGGAGGAATGATCACTAGCACAGTCATACGACCTTCATTCAGTTATATTGATTATTGGTAGCCCATCCCTGATTACAGAGAGATGAGCGGATGATAACTGGACATCTTTCATCCTGATAAAATATGCAAAACAGCCGACAAACAAGTGATTCCTTGTTTATCAGCTGCACGATTATACCGGCCAGATATAAGCATTACTATGAACACTTGTTCCCAGTAATTATCCCGAATATCGCACTGCAGCATAGCTCCTGAAACTGCAGAGTTCTACTTACCTGCTCCCCGCTGCTGTGGTCCTCCGCACTGCCCCCATCTTCCCCGTGATCTTTACACCTGGCAGTGCATGAACCTCTCCAGCCAATGACTGGCTTTAGCAGTGATGTGGCCACAAGCAGCATGTTACCACTGAAACCAGTCATTGACTGGAGCGGTGTATGTGACCATGCACAGAAACTGGAAGATGGCAGTGCGGAGGACTAGAGCGTCAGGAAGCAGGCAAGTATGCATCTTTTGTTTCAGAGGCCATGCTGCAGCAACTTGTCACCAATTTTCCGGTAAAAATGATTAACATTTCCTTCCATCCCTCCTCCTATTCATAAATCATCGCTTTCCTTCACTGCAGAGAATGGCACTCACTGGTTATTACCACCTCCTGCCAATCTAGTTATAGGCGCCATGCAATAATCAGTAAGCACTTTAATGACAGGCCTGAAAAGGCCTTAATGACCATACACTTTTTTGTGATTTAGCGCACATGGCAGTTCAAACAATTGTAACTCTTATTTGTTGGACTACCAAAATAATTTTTTGCAGCAATTTTTTACATGACACAAAGGGATTTATTAATTTCTTTTTTAGTAGTTGTATTTGAGGGAAGCTGTACAAAATTTTTTTTAAACTATTTTTTTTCCGAACTATAGCGTCTTATTTTTTAAATATGCAAACTGACACCAAAATAAATTATAATTAGTGCCCTATTTTGTCTTTGCCGTTTTGTGATACAAGTATAGTTTCACATGAATGGGGTGTTGACAGTTTTGGCTGGTGTGGGCATTTTTTCTTTTATGTATTTAATTTTTATTTATTTATTTATTTATTTAATTTTTAATATATTTCTGCTACATAATGTCCCCCAAGAGGTCATAAAAAGACCTTTGGGGGACACTGATGCTTTTTTTAATTTTGCACTTTTTATTTTTACTTTTATTTGTATTTTATTGTATTTTTTTAAATTATATTTATAATTATTTTTTTTTATATATTTTTGCCACATAATATGTCCCCCCCAAGAGGTCATAAAAAGACTATTGGGGGACAATGAACACTATTTTGCACATTCAATTTTTTTCTTTTTGTATTTTATAACTTTTTAAATACATTTTTTTAGAATTTTGTTTTAACCACCTCAGCTCCCCTCGCTCAAACCCCCTTAATGACCAGACCACTTTTTACAATTCTGCACTACACTACTTTCACGGTTTATTGCTCGGTCATACAACTTGCCACCCAAATTAATTTAACCTCCTTTTCTTCTCACTAATAGAGCTTTCATTTGGTGGTATTTCGTTGCTGCTGACATTTTTTTTATTTATTTTTTATATTAATCGAAATTGACCGAAATTCTTGCAAAAAAAAAGACATTTTTCACTTTCGGTTGTAAATTTTTTGAAATAAAACTACATTTCTATATAAAAAAAATTATACGTTTATTGTTCTACATGTCTTTGATTAAAAAAAATGCAATAAGTGTATATTTTTTGGTTTGGGTAAAAGTTATAGCATTTACAAAATATGGTACAAAAATGTGAATTTCCGCATTTTGAAGCAGCTCTGACTTTCTGAGCACCTGTCACGTTTCCTGAGGTTCTACAATGCCCAGACAGTAGAAACACCCCACAAATGACCCCATTTTGGAATAAAGACACCCAAGGGAATTCGCTGATGGGCATAATGAGTTCATGGAAGTTTTTATTTTTTGTCACAAGTTAGCGGAAAATGATGATTTTGTTTTTCTTACAAAGTCTCATATTCCACTAACTTGTGACAAAAAATAAAATTTTACATGAACTCACCATACCCCTCACTGAATACTTTGGGATGTCTTCTTTCAAAAATGGAGTCACTTGTGGGTATTTATCCTGCCCTGGCATTTTAGGGACCCTTAAGCGTGAGAAGTAGTTTGGAATCCAAATGCGTAAAAAATGCCCTGTGAAATCCTGAAAGTACTCATTGGAATTTGGGCCCCTTTGCGCATCTTGGCTGCAAAAAAGTGTCACATGTGGTATCACCGTACTCAGGAGAAGTAGGGCAATGTGTTTTGGGGTGTATTTTTACATATACCCATGCTGGGTGAGAGAAATATCTCTGTCAAATGACAACTTTGTATAAAAAAAATGGGAAAAGTTGTCTTTTAGAGAGATATTTCTTTCACCCAGCATGAGTATATGTAAAAATACACCCCAAAACACATTGCCCTACTTCTTCTGAAGCCTAGGTGCGCAAAGGGGCCCAAATTCCAATGAGTACCTTTTAGGAGGGCATTTTTAGACATTTGGATTCCAGACTTCTTCTCACGCTTTAGGGCCCCTAAAATGCCAGGGCAGTATAAATACCCCACATGTGACCCCATTTTGGAAAGAAGACACCCCAAGGTATTCCGTGAGGGGCATGGCGAGTTCATAGTAGATTTATTTTTTTTGGCACAAGTTAGCGGAAATTGATTATTATTTTTTTTCTCACAAAGTCTCCCTTTCCGCTAACTTGGGACAACAAGTTCAATCTTTCATGGACTCAATATGCCCCTCAGCGAATAACTTGGAGTGTCTTCTTTCCAAAATGGGGTCATTTGTGGGGTGTTTTTACTGCCCTGGCATTTGAGGGTCTCCACAACCATTACATGTATGGCCAGCATTAGGAGTTGCTGGCCATACATGTGGATGAATAAATCATTGCCGGAATTTTTTTTTATATACAAAGTGTTTGCCAAAGCATATGAACACCACCCCTCAGCTTATAAGCCTCGGCAAACGTACCTTTTTTACTGCAGAGGAGAAATCTCGTCTTGCAGCGCCGCATACACCGAGTTTTGTTTATTCTGACAGCAGCGCAATGCTTCTGTCAGAATGCACATCAGTGCTACAGCTGGTCAATCGGTTGGTCCACCTAGAAGGAAAGAAAACAAAAGAAAACAAACAAAAAAAACAGGCCGCAACGCAATAAATTTATTAACATTAACTCTATATAACATTTGAAACAGAACATTAACTTTTATAAACTTTTTTGAACTTTTGGAACATTAACTTTTTTGCTTACCTGTGATTATTATTTTTTTTACCTTTATTATAGGACAAACCTCTCCTTCCCCATGGGACAATGTGCAAAGCGCAAATCGCCCAGAGATGTGGCGAAGTACATTATGCACTTTGTCCCAGGTGAAAGGAGAGGTTTGCAGAAGCTCTGTGTGAATGGGCCCTAAGAGCCCTGTGTGCCTGTCCTGCGAGATGCAATCCCTATGCTAAGTGTACCTGTGTGTGGTACTTCCGGAAACACTCCCCTAAGTATAGGGCAGGGTGGCCAGGGCAGTCAGGATAGAAATAGCGGGTGTCACACCTTATTCCACTCCTTCTACAGACACATCTTTTTCGGGGTGACGCTTGGGTTGAGGTACCAGCAACGACATTGGGGAAATGTCGCTCGTGTAGACGGCTCACTACACTGGTGGTTGGGGCCACGGAACCTCCTGGATACAGGAGGTTCTCGATGATCTCTTCCTGAAATGAAGGATCGTGTTCTCCCAGCCTTACTGTAGAGAACAAAACTATTGTAAGTGCCAATTGAATTAGATATACAGACACCTTCCTATACCAGCGTCTGGTCCTGCGGGAAAGTAAATAAGGAGCCAACAGCTGGTCATTGAAGTCCACCCCTCCCATGAGCAAATTATAGTTGTGGACACAGAGGGGCTTTTCAATTACACTGGTTGCTCTTCAATTTGTATTGTTGGGTCTGCGTGAATGGAGGAGAGCATATAAACGTCATGCTTGTCTCTCCATTTCACCGCGAGCAGTTCTTCATTACACAAGGCAGCCCTCTCCCCCCCTTGCAAGACGGGTGGTAACGAGCAGTTGGGGGAAGCCCTGGTGACTAGGTCGCACTGTGCCACAGCAGCCAATCTGTTTTAGAAACAAATGCTTGAAGAGGGGCACACTTGTGTAAAAATTGTCCACATAAAGATAGTACCCCTTGCCAAATAAGGGTGACACCCAGTCCCAGACTGTCTTCCCACTGCTCCCTAGGTAGTCAGGGCAACCGACCGGCTCCATGGTCTGATCTTTACCCTCATAGACTCGAAATTTGTGCGTATAGCCTGTGGCCCTTTCACAGAGCTTATACAATTTGACCCCATACCGGGCGATCTTGCTTGGGATGCATTGTTTTAAGCCAAGGCGCCTGGTAAAATGTATAAGGGACTCGTCTATGCAGATATTTTGCTCAGGGGTATACAAATCTGCAAATTTGGTGTTACGGTGGTCTATGAGGGGCCGAATTTAGTGGAGCCGGTCAAAAGCTGGGTGGCCTCTGGGACGAGAGGTGCTGTTGTCACTAAAGTGCAGGAAACGCAGGTTGGTCTCAAATCGTGTCCTGGACATGGCAGCAAAGAACATGGGCATGTGATGAATTGGGTTCGTGGACCTATATGACCGAAATTCATGCTTTTTTTTGTCAGGCCCATGTTGAGAAGAAGGCCTAGAAAAGTTTTAAATTCGGAAACTTGGACGGGTTTCCACCGTAAAGACTGGGCATAAAAGCTTCCCGGGTTGCTGGCTATAAATTGAGTGGCATACCGGTTTGTTTCTGCCACGACTAAGTCCAAGAGCTCCACAGTCAAGAACAGCTCAAAAAAGCCCAATGCCGATCTGATCTGAGCTGTCTCAACCCGAACTCCAGACTGGGCGGTGAAAGGGGTGGATTACTGGTGCGGCTGAAGTTGGGGGCTGGCAGCACCTCAGGGACTCTAGGGGCTCTACGGGCTTGTCTGTGTGGTGGCTGCGACGGGGAAACTAATGCACGTGCCACCGTACCCGCTTCAACTGCCCTTCTGGTGCTCGCCACTTCACCATGTTGGACGGCAGTGCTGGTACAAGGTCTAGGATGCGCTGCTGGTGTATGCCTCACCACGTAATGAGACAGCGCCAGCCCCACTCTGCTGCCCTTGTAGCGGATCCCGCACAACCTGTGGTCTAGCAACATGAGGCCGGGTACGCCTGGTGGTATCAGGTACCTCAACCTCATCGTCCGAACTTTGGGTCAGACTGCCACTGCTTTCTACAGGTTCGTATTCTGACCCGCTGGATTAGTCAGATGAGGGTTCCCATTCCTCATCCAACTGGGTAAGAAGCCTGTAGGCCTCTTCAGAATACCCCTTACTTGCCATTTGGTCAATTAAATTTAGGGGTATTCCCTGAGACTACCCAAGAAAAAAAGCAAGCCTGTCTTACAAATGGGAGGCTAGCGAAGTACCGGAAGCCGCTGCAATTGATAAAAAATATCAAAACTGATTTTTCTATCGCCGCAGCGCTTGTGTAGCGATTGCGCAGTGATAAAAAAATAATATAATTTTTGTCACTGCGGCGGGGCGGCGTGGGTGAACGCACGTGTGGGCGACCGATCAGGCCTGATCGGGCAAACAATGCGTTTTGGGTGGAGGGCGAACTAAGCTGGCACTAATACTATTATAGATCTGACTGTGATCAGTTCTGACCACTTACAGATACTATAAAAGTACCAATGCTGATTAGCGATACGCGAATCAGTGACTGCGGTGCGGTGGGCTGGGCGCTAACCGATCGCTAAACGAAATAACAAAGGGGCCTAAACTAACCTAAAACCTAACCATCAATACTAGTGAAAAAAAAAAAAGTGAGTTTACACTGATCACTTTTTTCCCTTTCACTAGTGATTGACAGGGGTGATCAAGGGGTTAATTGGGGTGATGATCTGGGGCTAAATGTGTTGTGTTTTGTGCACTTACAGTTATCTGTGCTCCTCTGCTGGGACCAACCGACGAAAAGGACCAGCAGAGAGCACAGAAGCCATATTACACACTATATTTATAAATATAATGTGTTATATGGCTTCTGATTTGATTTTTCAAAAGTCACCAGCCTGCCAGCGATGATCATTGGCTGGCGACGAACTTCTTCTGCGACGATTCCCGGCCGGCACTGCGCATGTGCGGGCCGGCTTGGTGCGTCATCTCGCGAGATGACGCGCCGATGCTTCGAGGAGGAATAACCCGGCCGCCGGAACGCAATTCTGCGTTAGGCGGTCAGGTAGCGGTTAAATAAGCTTCTTTATGTTTCATTATCAAAAATTTTAATTTATGTATGCACTATAATATGCAGTATCTTTTTTACTTTTAATAACTTTAAAGACTTTATCGATATATCGAAGTATGGACTTTGTGGTTATATATTCTTTTGACCATGAGTCATTTACGTATTCACTATAATGTGCAGTATTTTTTATAATAAAACAAACAAGCTTATTTGGTTTTTGGTGCGTTTTTTACTCAGAGTCTGAATTGGTTTCGAGTTGAGATTTCAATGTTTTTGCACCATTGTGGTCCTGTTGCGAGATTAATGTTTATGCCACCAATGATTTGATTTCAATATATTTTTGCCACATAATATGTCCCCCAAGGGGTCATAAAAAGACTGTTGGGGGACAATGCATTTTTTCCTTTTTATGGTATTTACTAAAAAAAAAAATTGGAGGGGGGGGGGGGGTAAATTACTATTATATGGCCACAGTTTTTTTTATTTTATTTGTATTTTGTTATATTTTTACTTTAATAAAAAAAAAATAAATTCCACATAATTTGTTCCCAAGAAATTCCTGAAAGACCTTTGGGAGGCAATGAGATACTTTTATTTGTACTATTTCCACTGTAACTGGGGCATCCAAAGGAGCCCCAGTTACAGGAGAAACCAGTCTCCTGTGGGGGCTTTATAAAAGGCAGAGCTGATCAGGGTCTACTGACTCTGCAACTCCTCTGCCCCAAGCCAGGTCCAAACTGCACAGCGCGCCGCTCACCTATCCGAGGAGATGGCAGAAGCACTGATGAACCTCTTCTGCCTTCTCCTCGGCTCTCCCTCGGTCACTGACAGCCGGGGACCCATCCTGCTAGACTGCAGGAGCAGTAATGCGCCGTTGTGTGGCGCTCAGGGCAGAAAGACAGTTCATCACACGATCAGCTGTGTTTCTGCCAATCAGAACGGGGGCCGCAAACCACGGCTCTGGGCGCCACATGTGGCCAGCGGGTTCTGCTCCCTTGATCTATAGAGAGGAAAAAAGAGGAAGGCATTGAAATAAAGTAGGAAACTCCCATAAAAGATGAGGAAAATGTTTCCAAGT
This sequence comes from Bufo gargarizans, assembly GCF_014858855.1. Lineage (NCBI taxonomy): Eukaryota > Metazoa > Chordata > Amphibia > Anura > Bufonidae > Bufo > Bufo gargarizans. Next base: position 118,699,359 of record NC_058088.1, read on the forward strand.
CTTCAGTGTGTCCTGAAGGGAAGCATTATAGTGGGAAATATTATAGCTATATAGATTAATTGGTGAGCATGTTATCACCACCCCTAGATATTTAACCACTTGTATACCGCTCCACGACTTTATGCGTAAGGGCAGTAGGCTGTTAACTGTAACTCCCCATATATACGGCATGTTACATTAGGGTCTGGGTATCTGCTGATCATTAGACAGTGAAGATTCTGGAAGTGTCTCAATGATACTGTATGATATAAAAGTAATGCTGTCTGTAATGAACCCCTTTCTGCCATGACTGAGTTAAAGGGGTTAATTCTCTTTTTTCCCCCAAAAAAATAAAAAGTTAATGAAAAAAAGAAAAAACATTAAAAAGAAAAATGATCACAAAAAGTTATAGCTATAGTTATTAGTATAGCAGACTACATACACAAATGTTTTCTCCCTTTTTCATTCATAAGATAATTACAGTAATCCCTCAAGATACAATGGCTTCCGGATACAATATTTTTGACATATGATATTTTTCGGACTATAAGATGCACCTAGGATTTGGTATTCATATCAAACCCACATCAGCCGCAAACTGGACCCCATCAGTTCCAGAACAGACCTCATCAGCCTCAGGTCGGACTCCCATCAGACATTGGGGGAAACGCACCTTACCTCACTTGCTCCGGGAGGGTGCTGCCACCCAGCCTGCGCTGTACTGTAACATGATGTCACACAGTATCTAGTTATAAGTTGTGCCTACATGCACTACGTCCTGATGCTGTACGCCATCAGGACAATGCAGAGCGGGGCCTGGCAGAAGACCAGGGAGGGCGAGTACTCTCCCCGTGACTCCTGCATTGCCACTTTTCCCTTACTTTTGGGGGTAAAAATTGTGCGTCTTGAGCGGAAGGCTGCTCAGACAATCGGTGAATGCAGCAATGACTCACCTTCACCACTGACCAGCATTTTCAGCCGTAGAACGGGAGCAGGAAGTGGAGCACAGCGGAGGCACAGGCACTGTCAGAATTCAGAGGCCGCAGATCGGCAAGGCGAGTATAACATTTTTCAAACCACGGAACAGCATTTTGTGCTGGAATACCCCTTTAACTTAACATGACATTTTACACTTTGTCGCAGCGCTATTTTTTCACTGAAAACAAAGTTAGTAGGGTCCATCTGGCACCGCTGCTATCAGTTGTGCAACAGAACAGCGCATTACACTGTATGCAAGGAGATACAAAGCCGTCCACCCGTTTTGGCGTTCTAACTGCGACTGATGAAGAAAGCACAAGGAAAACGGGTGTAATAGGTGTAGATTTTATTTAGTGACAGCTGTGTTCATATAGTACTCACTAATAGTCACACCTAATTACAGCTATGAGAAGTAATATGGGGCAGATACGCAATAGAAGACATCCAAAGATTATTCAAGTGGAGAGAACGTTTTCACTATATAATTTATCTGTTTTTTATTTTTTTAAGCTTTTATTTATTTTGTACAATTCAGATATCTGCAATAACAATACAACTGACAGATCGAAGGCGCTAACCCAGACTGCTGGGGAAACCCTGTACACAAAAAACGGCAAGGCGACATGACCAGGATGCAGCACAGGCAGTGCACAGGAGGTGAGAAACAGAGAGGAGCCATAGCCCAGAGTGCAAGAGATTGGGGGTGGGGGGAAACGACCGTAGAACAGGATACGCAGAAGGTTAAAGAACAAACAGTTTACCTGGTGCTCTCCTTTCTATCTTCAGATGCAGATCGGCGGCTAGCAGGCTACCTGGTGTACACTGTGCATTTGTTAGATACCGCCTGGTGCCCTCAGGTCATGTGAGCAGTGTAGGCCAATCCAAGAGCAGGAAGGGTCTTGGACAACCAAACACACAGTGTGCATCAGAGGCGCAGCCATCTTGGATCACAGAAGGGGAGTGTGGGACCTGGCAGATCTGCAGCTAAATATTCTGTTCATTCTTCAGATAATGTGAATTTTTTTTCCTGAACCACTAACATGGGGGATGCATTTTTTAACATGGTAGCCTATTGGCAAACATGCTTTTTATATTTATTTAGCCCCTTGCAACATACATCTTGAGATATATCAAATTTTAAGACAAGTGAGGGTAGGACACATGCACAAGGGATGCCCATAGCAAACAATCATATGTTCACATATGCACTAAAGAAAAAACGTGAATCTGACCACTTGCAACGGGAAACTGAGGCACCTTAGAACAGTTTCCTATGCATGCACCCCATTAAAAAAAAATTAAACAAACCCCCTCTCAAGAAAATAAAAATAAGGAGTACCTGAAAGAAGATGTTTATGTAGGTTGAAAAAAAGTCAGCAAAAAATGTTTCAATAAACTGTCTCCAGTCTTTAAAGGGTTACTGACCTTTGGGCATTAGATGTCTCTGTTATTGGGTGTATAGCGTGTAAGCAAATAGATGCAAGATAATGAACAATAGACCGCTATCACGGTAAAATGACACTGGTCAAAGTGCAAACAAGAAATCATTCATGTACAGCAGTCAACTAAAACAATATACAAAAGTATAGAAAAAGTCTAGCATTTGGGAGAAATGTAGAGCGGTATAAGACAACTGCACACAAGTGTGACGATACGACGGCTGTGTAGGTCTCTCCTTTAAAGCCAGGTTGACATATGTGCACCCCACTTCTTGTAGAACGTCTGCATCCTGGTTTAGTCACCGCAACAAACAAGAACATGTCAGCACAAAGTTCCATTTAGGTTTATCACATTGAGAGAGTTAAGTAGGCACCAACTTAGCGCCCAAAGTGCAAGAAATAAAAACTATACATAAGATTCTCATTCTGCAGGCTTACACAATGCCATGCAGTTTGAGTGAGATGAGGCGGTGTGGCCTTTCCCCATGTACCCAACACTCCCCTTTAAAGATGATGAAACACACACTGCATCCACACACTGGGAATCTAAGAGATAAATAGACGCTTTGCTTTTTCTTTTAATGGATTTAGACAACAGCGGACTCTCCTCCGGTGCACACGGATATCGGGAGGGGTTAGCAGGAACAACCACTCTCAGTCACCGGCTGCTCTGGAGGCTTCTCCAACTTGATGTCAATCACTGGAGGCACAGGTTAAGGAATCCTACTCGGTTAGACGTTTGAGTAAACAGGGAAAAAAAGACTACCAGATAAGATAAAAAATGAGAAGTTCTAACTAATAATTAACCACTTACTAGTAGTGAGATCACGTTGTCACTTTATTTTTCCATTGTTCTGCTCAGTTATAGGGACAGAACAACGAAAAGAATGGCATTGCTGGATTCAGCACATAACTCAGGCGAACTGAGCTGAACAGACTCCATTGACTACAGTCATATATTTAGGACTTTGACCACTCTATTTTTATGGAATCCTGCGTCTGAGGCCCGAATGCAACTTTTAATGCAGATGTGAACAAGCCCTCATGACATTCAATATATAAACTAAGGTTCGCAGTAGTGAAATAAAATCATGTCTATGCCTGCCTACTACATTATATCCAATCACTATAGTACTGGCACAAGTATGGGATTCCTCACTGTGTGTATTCCTCACTCAATCCGTGTGAATTCTGTATTTTGCTGAATGGAACAGCTGGCCCTAATAGAACAGTCCTATCCTCGGACAATAATAGGACATGCTCTATTGTTTTGCGGACCGGAAATACTGGAAACGGAATGCACACGGAGAAACATCATTTTTTTTGGGGGGGGGGGGGGTTTGCAGACCCATTGAAATGAATGGTTCCACATACAATCCCCCCCCCCCCCCAAAAAAAAAACTACACGGAACTGACACAGAAAGAAAATACTTTTGTGTGCATGAGCCCTTAGCCTCAGATCAGGAATAGCATCGGCCCATGATTGATGACCTGCTGGACATCATCACCACTAGACCTAGGTAGTATGGGATTCCTATGGACATGGCAGGCTTATCAAGAACAGAGGGCTACAACTATACAGAAGGCAAATTGCCAGTTTTTTTAAAGGAAACCTGTCACCAGGATTTTGCGCATAGAGCTGGGGACATGGGCTGCTAGATGGCCACTAGCACTCCGCTTGACTCATCTCCGGCTACAGGACTCATATCAGGTAATTTGCATTTCACTCAAAACTCTTTTTTAACACAATAAAAGCGCAGAGAGCTATGGGGACTGGGTATTCCGGATGTGCTAGCGGCCATCTAGCAGCCCATGTCCCCAGCTCTATGCGCAAAATCATGGTGACAGGTTTAGTTTAAAGGAGTTATCCCACAAAAAATATTCATCACCTATCCACAAGATACCATGAATGCAAGTTACCAGAGTCAACTTTCTAAATAGGGCGGTATTGAGTATGTCGGTTCACTTCTCCATTTACTTCTACAGGACTGACGTAAACAGTGCCAACGCTCTATTCAGGGAGGGGACTCTGGAACCCTCCATTTTTGGGACTGGCCAGGCCTCCAGTGATCCAATATAGATCACCTCTTTTGTGGACCGGTGATAAATACTTTTCATGGGATAACCCTCTTAAATCATTACAAAGCTATAATCTTTTTTACTTAATTCCGTCTCCAAATCATAAAAACCTGTATGTATATCAAAGAGCTCAGTGTCTGTCGATCATAAAGCAGCATACATTACCATACAGGGTAACTTTAAAGGGGTTGTCCACCTTTGGAGGGTCAGGGCATCTTTTGAGGAGACCCACCTGTCCTAGTTGGCCAGACCTATGGAAGCAGGTATACTTGCCTACTCCTCAGCCACTGTGCTCTGGTTCCCACGTGTCAACATTCTGTTTGAGTTGGGTCACGTGGCCACTGCAGCAGTGATGTGCCACTCTTGCATTATGTCACCCAGTGACGTGAAACATGGGGGACACAGCACCACTGTGCCAGTCATTGGCTGCAGCAGCCATCTGACCCAAGCCAAACAGGAAGCTGAAACTTGGGCACCAGAGCGGCACAGCAGAGGAGCAAAATAGCCAGAACCCAGGAGCAGGCAAGTATGCGTCCCTCTGCAAGAACAGTCGTGTGTGTGTGTGCGTGTGTTGGTGGGACCTGGGGGGGGGGGGGGGGGGGGGGGTGAACAACACCTTATTAGTGGATACATACAAAATATTAATAAACCTCAACAAAAGGATACTGTCTTCTTTACTCTTCTCTGGTGTGCTGTCCATGCCTGGCAAAGCAGCAGCTACACGACGAAAGAGCTGGAAACGTAAAAACAAACGGTATGTGTTCCACCTACACAACTTTATCAGCAATACTGCAGTTATCATTGTTCTGGTTCTAACAATCAAGTCCTAGAATATTTGAACATGTTCTCTGTTTGCATCATAAAGGTGGCCATACACATTAGATAGAAGTTGATTGACCGTTAAATATCTGGTGAACGTCCATTTCACAGACATAGCCATACATATTTTAGTCCATATTGGCTATTGCAGTTGTTCAAACTGCCCATACAGTATCCCTTGAACTTTTCCACATTTTTACACTTAGTTTTCAAAATTTCAAGTGTGGCAGGCATTTGTGTTCATCCTCCTAAATAAGTTTGTGTGACTAATTGCCTTCAGAAGTCACCTAATTAGTAAATAGAGTCCACCTATGTGCAATTTATTCTCAGTATAACTACAAATCATTAGTGATCAAAACTGCATAATGAAAACCAAGGAACACACCAGACAGGTCAGGGATAAAGTTAAGGAGAAGTGTAAAGCAGGGTTAGGCAATACAAAATAAAAAAATATCCCAAGCTCTGAACATCTCATAGGGCACTGTTCAATCTAACCACTCAAAAATAGAAGGAGTATGACCCAACTGCAATCCTACCAAGACATGGCCGTCCACCTAAACTGACAGCCCAGAATCATGCAGTGGAGATGCTTTTCTTCAGCAGGGACAGGGAAGGTGGTCAGAGTTAATGAGAAGATGGATATAACTAAATACAGTGCAATCCTGGAGGAAAACCTGGTAGAGGCTGCAAAAGACTTGAGACTGGGGTGGAGGTTCACCTTACAGCAGGACAATGACCCTAAACATACAGCAGGAACTACAATCGAATGGTTTCGATCAGGGGTGCTCAACCTGTGGCCCTCTAGCTGTTGCAAAACTACAATTCCCAACTATTGGATAAAAAATATTAAACATGACCCACTTTTCAGATGATAATGGTTCGTCATCTGTCGGCTAAAACGATCACTCATAGTTAAATTTGAACCGATGAGCGTTCGTTTTGATCAACTTTTGTATGGGTACCTCAAGTTTAATATTGCAATGGTTTGTCATGAAAAAATATGTTTCCCAAAACCTGTAAATACATTTAGAAATGTAAATAACAGCATATTTCACATCTTCAAGAACATATTTGGCTGTTTTTATAAATATTTTGGTTGTTTTCTGTTGTGGCTCTACTTGGTATTTAGGGGATCATTTACAAACAGATATGCGTCTCAAAAGTGGTGTAGATTCTGTCGTACACCATGTTGCAGCAGAACCTGCAAGTTCTTCCTCACTCACACCAGGTCTAAAAGAGCGTGTTCGGGGAAGGGGACGGCCGGCAGGCCTGTCTCATTCATCATTTTCTAGGGCGTAGAAAATGGTCTAAATGTAAGACAGAAAAGAAGCCATCTTACATTTAGAATCAGCGATGGATATGCCGAAGTTACTTAGAGGCTGGCGCCTCCACATAACTTCGGGGGATCCACTGCCAGCTATAGGAGTTAAGACACCGGTCTTAATAAATGACCCCCGTTTTTACCATGTTCTGTATAGTGTGCATTGGCAGTGCCCCCAACAACTTTAATGTGGATTGTTGAATTATAACGGATTTAATAAATTCATGGGTATAACTTTCCTATTTTGTTGGTTTACATGCAAGGTTAACTTCACATGAGCACGCTCTTTCTGCACAACGGATGTAAACAGTGCAGGGACCGGAACATGGAGAAATTGGAGGCAGTGTGGAGGACTGGAGTAGCAGGGAGCAGGGAAGTATAAATCCTTAGCTTAGTGGGCCAGGTTGCTGGCACTTAGTAAAACACTACTACTATAGGACAATCCATTTAAGATGAAAATTATATACAGTCGTGGCCAAAAGTTTTGAGAATTACACAAATATTAGTTTTCACAAAGTTTGCTGCTAAACTGCTTTTAGATCTTTGTTTCAGTTGTTTCTGTGATGTAGTGAAATATAATTACACGCACTTCATACGTTTCAAAGGCTTTTATCGACAATTACATGACATTTATGCAGTCAATATTTGCAGTGTTAGCCCTTCTTTTTCAGGACCTCTGCAATTCGACTGGGCATGCTCTCAATCAACTTCTGGGTCAATTCCTGACTGATAGCAACCCATTCTTTCATAATCACTTCTTGGAGTTTGTCAGAATTAGTGGGTTTTTGTTTGTCCACCCGCCTCTTGAGGATTGACCACAAGTTCTCAATGGGATTAAGATCTGGGGAGTTTCCAGGCCATGGACCCAAAATGTCAACGTTGTGGTCCCCGAGTCACTTAGTTATCACTTTTGCCTTATGGCACGGTGCTCCATCGTGCTGGAAAATGCATTGTTCTTCACCAAACTGTTGTTGGATTGTTGGTGTTGGAGGGTGTTTTGGTACCATTCTTTATTCATGGCTGTGTTTTGGGGCAAAATTGTGAGTGAGCCCACTCCCTTGGATGAGAAGCAACCCCACACATGAATGGTCTCAGGATGCTTTACTGTTGGCATGACACAGGACTGATGGTAGCGCTCACCTTTTCTTCTCCGGACAAGCCTTTTTCCTGATGCCCCAAACAATCGGAAAGAGGCTTCATCGGAGAATATGACTTTGCCCCAGTCCTCAGCAGTCCATTCACAGTATTTTCTGCAGAAGATCAATCTGTCCCTGATGTTTTTTTTGGAGAGAAGTGGCTTCTTTGCTGCCCTTCTTGACACCAGGCCATCTTCCAAAAGTCTTCGCCTCACTGAGCGTGCAGATGCGCTCACACCTGCCTGCTGCCATTCCTGAGCAAGCTCTGCACTGGTGGCACTCCGATCCCGCAGCTGAATCCTCTTTAGGAGATGATCCTGGTGCTTGCTGGACTTTCTTGGATGCCCTGAAGCCTTCTTAACAAGAATTGAACCTCTTTCCTTGAAGTTCTTGATGATCCTATGAATTGTTGATTGAGGTGCAATCTTAGTAGCCACAATATCCTTGCCTGTGAAGCCATTTTTATGCAACACAATGATGGCTGCATGCGTTTCTTTGCAGGTCACCATGGTTAACAATGGAAGAACAATGATTTCAAGCATCACCCTCCATTTAACAGGTCAAGTCTGCCATTTTAACCCAATCAGCCTGACATAATGATCTCCAGGCTTGTGCTCGTCAACAGTCTCACCTGAGTTAACAAGACGATTACTGAAATGATCTCAGCAGGTCCTTTAATGACCGCAATGAAATGCAGTGGAACGGTTTTTTGGAGATTAAGTTAATTTTCCTGGCAAAGAAGGACTATGCAATTCATCTGATCACTCTTCATAACATTCTGGAGTATATGCAAATTACTATTATAAAAACTTAAGCAGCAACTTTTCCAATATTTATGTAATTCTCAAAACTTTTGGCCATGACTGTATAGTAAATGGAGGTCTGGCCAATAAAAAGTTGCTGGCCACAGAGACAAGTAAAGCTTGGGTGCAACAAGAGCAATGGTGACACGCTCATTGCACCAAATACCTAAATTGCATATCACACCTCAGGAACAGAGCCTCAGATCAACAAAGCTTAATCAGCCTATGCAAGTGGTTAGATAGGGAGGTTGCTGGTGACAGGTTCCCTTTAAGACCTCGTTCAGACAAATGTTTTGTACTAGTTCTGAACAGTTCATAATCTGGATGTACAGCAACAGATCCCAGTATATACAAAGTTAAGTTCTAGATAAAAACGCTCCTATTCATGATCAATACCCAGAATGTGGAAAACAGCGATAACCATTGATGAGGAGGCGGCTCTTACCTGCTTGACATTGTAGCCCGTCTTGGCACTAGTTTCAATGAACATGACGCTGAGCTCCTTGGCTCTCTGCTCTCCCTCCTCTGTGGTGATTTGTCTATTAGTAATATAACAGACACAAAAGTATTGCAAAGTTAATTAAAAGGGTATTCTGGTTATGTAACGTTATCCCCTATCCACATGAGAGGAGATAACTATTAGATCGGTGGAGGTCCTACTGCTAGTTATCCCCAAATATTGTAGATGGGGGATAATTTTACATAACCAAAATACCCCTTTAAAGGAATACTTATTACATGTATACATGGCTAGAAAGGAAGGGACACAGGAAAACATTCATTTACTCGAGTCATTTGTTATTCACGTTTTAGAACACATTCACATTTTTTTTTAAATATAGATGGTTGCATTATACCTAGCTGGTCAGATTAACACATAGGATAAGCTTGCAAGATAACCAGTTGTTTGCCGGCTCGATGCACTCCCCATGACAAGGTATATTAGTGGCAGAGGAGAGTGAGGAGTGCTACGCTTAGCCTCCAGCAGCAAGACACGTACCTGCTGTGTGCCAAAACATCTTGCTTTAGTACTTGTTTGAATATACAAGACATTCAGTCCCCGAGATGCCTCTCGCCCTCTGAACAGAAGCCTGTCTACAGCAATGGAACAAAACCAGATGAACGGAAATAAAAATCAGAGCAAATCAAAATAAAGTATGGAGAAATAGGACACAATAAAAGTAATATGCAAAGGAAGGAAGTGAGCAAATGAAAGCAAAAAAATGGGCAGCGCATAAGTATATCCACAAAACAACTGTGTTCCTGATGTCAAATATTTCTACTAAAAGGCTGATGGGAAATAGGAAAATGCATACAAAATGAAAAAACAAAACTCATGAAAACATGAAGGTAAAGGGTACCTACTGCTATGAAGCATGTGTGGAAGCTAAGATGTGTACTATATGTTACATGCATCCTTCCTCACCTCCCAACTGTCTGTAGTTCCCCTTACCTGACTGCCACCCTTATGTAAATATTCTGAAAACTCCCCCAAACCCCCCCCCAAAAAAGAAATAAAATAAAATAAATGCAGTAACTAGATGGTGTCGTTTGTGAAGAAACCACAGGATGTTGGCTTGAACTAAAACGGGGGGAGTAGCACTCTCGAAAATCAATGAGAGAAATTTGATTGGTTGTTGGTGGTTTCACCCACTTTTTCTAACCTTAAAATGGAAACACTCATCTCACGTACAGGACTCATCTCAGGTTAATTTGCATATGTATCCATTTTTTTTACACAATAAAAGCACACAGAGCTATGGGGACTGGGTATTGCGGATGTGCTAGTGGCCAACTAGCAACCCATGTCCTCAGCTCTATACACAAAATCCCGATGACAGGTTCCCTTTAAAGGGGTTGTCCAAGTTATATTTATTGATGACCTATCCTCAGGATAGGTCATCAATATCAGATCGTCTGGGGTTTGACACCCGGCACCCCCGCCGATCAGCTGTTTGAAGAGAAAGTGCGCGCCGTGCCAGCGCCGCCTCCCCTCCACTGTTTGCCTTCTAGCCGTTGCATCTGCAGCAGTGAGCAGGTGTAATTACACCCAAGCCATCCCATTTATTTCAATGGTACGGATCGGATCTGTACCACTGAAAAGAATGGGACGGTTAGGTGTAATTACGCGCGCCTTCTCTTCAAACAGCTGATTGGCAGGGGTCGGACACCCACGCCGATCTGATATTGATGACCTATCCTGAGGATAGGTAATCACTAAATATAACTTGGACAACCCCTTTAAATACTGCGAGAATGACAGCTTTGTACATTTTCTCATTGAAGTCAATAGGGAAAAGCTGATTGGTTTTTTGTGGCTCCGCCCACTTTTTAGAGTTCCCGAAATGTGACAGAAATTTTCAGGTTGACCCCATGACTAAGTGACCCAAGTTTGGCAAGTTTAACTTCAAAGCTGTACGAGTGGCAAAAGTTTACAATTTTCCAATGAAAGTCTATGGCAAAAAGTGGGGTCTTCGTGGGGGGCAATGGTGGGATTGCTTATTAAAGTACAAGCAACTTACCTCATTATAGGTCGAAGAAGTGTGGAAAGTTTGGCAATTGTACTCCTAAACTGTAGGAGGAGTAGCATATAGAAAAAGGGGGCGGAGAAGAATAAAACGGAAGAACAACATGTCGGCCTTTTCAAGCCATAAACATAATACATCCACAAGGAGAGTGGGGGAGGAGGGGGATGCAGCTGCAGCTTCTTCTGTGGAGCAGCAGCAGAAGTGGGGAAACTCCTGGTGGACTGGAAGGGCTTTGTGCAGCACTATGGGATGTGTGGGCAGAAGGGAAGGAGATTGCTGTCTGCACTACACCCTATATATACTGTATACACAGCTACAGCAAGTGATGTGTGTGACAATAGATATGCTTTAAGTCATAAAAGGCAACCATAAAACTAGAAAGTTAATATGATAACTTATTATATTAAACCTGAGAAATAAGAGCACAGTGTCCCGTTCTTACACATACAGCAGTTCAAAGAGTAGACGGAGAAGCTCGGCTGCTTACACACATTATCTGTATTAAAGGGGTCGTCCGACATCTATACCACTAAGGCCAGCAAGACAGACCACAGACGGGACGTCCGGAGCGGCAGCACTAGTACGACGGCTGAACAGTCAGATTTTCTGGTATTATTTTAACACATTTAGTGGCTTTGGGAAGATTGTGAAATAAGAGGACAACCACTTTAATGTGCGACTAGTCACTGGTGTACACGACCTACCCCCTGGACACAAGCTATTCCCGTGGTGCACCCAAGCAATCAGCAAAACAAGAAGGGCCATTCATGCAGAATTCAAAAGTCAATTTTGTGCAATATCTATTTAGGCCTCATCAGGTTTGGCCAAAACAGAGTCTAAAACATCAGAAATAAAGCCAGGTTAGGAATATTATTGTAGTGTAAGAGGACCCCTGTATATGCCCTATTAGTGAAGGGAATCCTTCAGGTAAGCAAAGCACTCCCTCCATTACCACAGATAGCATCAAAGAGCATCCGGTTGGTTGAAGTTATTCCCTATAAACAGGATAACTATTAGGAACAGTGGGGTTCCTACTGCTGGGATCTTCACTAATGATGAGAACAGAGGCCCCCGTACCCCCTCTGAAATGAATGGAGCGGCCGGTCGGACACGTGCATGGCCTCGCCAATTATTTGTATGCAAGTTCTGGAGATAGTGGAGGACAGCGCTCACCCATATCCAGAACTCCCATAGGAAGAAATGGAGTAGCTGCATGCATGTGCAACTAACTGATCCATTTATTTCAGGGGCGGTTGCAGGGGTACAGGACCCCAGCTTTTGTGATCGTGGGGGTCCCAGCGGTAGGACCCCCAACTCTCTAATAGTTATCCTGTGGATCGGGGATAACTTCAACCAATCAGAAAACCTCTTTAAGGCCCCCATACACATTAGTGTATTAATTGTCTGACTCTGCTGAGAAGAGTGCGTTTTCCCGAAAGCCTAAGGACGGGTTCACAGTGGTGTCAAGGAATTCCGTTATAACTGAATTCTAGGACGGAACGCAAAACAGACGCCTTTAAGATGTAAAACGGAACAATTATGTATCCCCATAGAGCAAAACAGAAAGCCTCTTAAAGGCTTCCGTTCTGTCCTAAAATTCTGCTATATTCTGTTATAAGTTGGTTATAAAAAAATTCCCTAATGCCAATGCGGATCCACCCTAATGTGTATGGAGAGCTCCCTACTCTCCCTCCTCGGCAGATGATGTCTGGGAAGGAGGTAAGTCATCACCAGAAGTGTCTGGTAGGGTCTCTCCCCATTGGATATACATACTAGTTTAGCTGAACCAAACGTGTATGTTTATGGGGGTGTCAGGAGAAACAGCGGCTGTGTATGGCGGGATTTACTGTGGAGGACTGCAGGCATTTATGCAATGGATTGTTCAAGCTGGAAAGCCTGTTTACTGTTACAGCAAGAGAAAAAAAAACTAAAAAAAAACGATTTTAGCAAAGTGATGAAAATAGTGGAAAAAATACTAAAAACAGAAAAGCAGCAAGTCTGGCCCCAGGATGTAATAAAACAGTGACTGCACTTCCTCCATGTCAATAGGCTGGCCCATCATGTCCTCCTGGCCATGAGCGGTTACCTCTTATCTGCCAGATCCGTCTTATTCCCCACAAGCATGATTATAACATCACTTCCCCTCTCTGTTCGAACGTCATCTATCCATTTGGAGGTTTGCTGGAATGAGTTCAGATCTGGGAAGGTGGGGAAAAAAAAGTATTAGTAGTTCCTTTTCATTTCACAAATTGGACAGGATCCACACCTACGCAATGAAACGCCTTTAAACCAGCACCAATGGAACTGTTTGAAGGCGAATCAAATGAAATACATGGGAGAGTCAGAGAAAGTCCTGCCAAAAATCTGCTGTGTGTGAATATTCTTCCCATCATCGCCCCGTAATCAGGGCCTTACTAAGACGGGGGTCTACAGTACGCATCTGTCCTGTCTGCAGAAGGGTGTGGGTTCATAAAAAGCAAGACAACAAGCATAGCTGCAAGAGCCAGAAGTAGGACCATGTGGGTACCAGGATGAGCTGGGGGCAGGGGACCCAGAGAATGTACTGCATCCCAGTACCATAAGGGTGGAACAGAGGGTGGCCAAGGGACGGGGGGGTTCATAAGTTAGGAAGGTGTAGACTAAGGCTACTTTCTAACTTGCGTTATTAATTCCGGTATTTAGATCCGGCAGAGGCACATCAGGATGCATCCGTTCTGTTAGGATGCGGTTGTGTGAAATCAAAAACAAAAAAACTGATCCGTCACTAAATATATTAAAAGTCAATAGGTGACGGCTCCGTTTTTTAGGCTCAGTTTTTATGACCGGACACGAAACCACACTTTGCAGCGGTTTTGTGTCCAGTCACAAAACGGAAAGATGACGGAACGGAAGACATCCTGAACGGATCTCTTTCCTTTCAGAATGCATGAGGACTAAACAGAAAGGTTTTTTTCCGATCTCAATACTGGAAAACAACAAAGCAAGTGTGAAAGTAACCCGAAAGGCCCCTGTACACAGGCCGACAACTAAGAAAACTATCGGGGAGGAGGGCTCCTGGGAACGCTCGTGTCCGATAATCACCACGTGTAAAGGGTGCCACAGACCACACAATGAACAAGGGGAAAGTAGCATTGCTGTTGAAGCCAAAATCGTTGCTTGTGGGCAGCAGATCGTTCTGTGTGAACAGGCATCTGATGCCCAGAAAATAAAGGTTCCTGTACAGAGCTTTCACCTCTGATGACAAGTGGTTACCGGGAACAAATGGTTGGTTCCCTATAACTGCATGAAGAGTCAGCTCATTGTTAAAGGGAGTGTCCACTTTTGTAATGCTGATGACCTATCTTCAAGATAGCTCATCAATATAATATCAGCGGGGGCCCAACTGCCAGCACGCCCGACTGCAGCTCTGCTATGAGCGCCGCAATGTTCTCATCTTTGCTTACCTGCTTGCTGTTAGCACTGCCGCAGAGAGCAGGTGTAATTCCTGCCCCGCTGTCCCCTCAGGAGGATACACAATAGGCACGTTGGAGGGGTGCGGTGTCATTTTATGAAGCTGAGAACAGTGCCCTAGGGTGGCCACTGTGCAGGCTCTGTACATGTCACTACATCCATGGTAGGTAATGTAACCTAGAATGCTCCTCATCTAGAAGTCACCCAATCACTTTTGCCTTAATTCTACAAGGGCCTCTTCAAAAGGAGCCGTCTGATTGCTGTAGCTTCACTTATTCCAATGCAGAAGTTTTCACGAAGGTATGAAGGGATGAAAGGTCCAGGTATTTGGTGCTAATGGTCTTAAAGGGAACCTGTCACCGGGATTTTGGGTATAGAGCTGAGGACATGGGTTACTAGATGGCCGCTAGCACATCCACAATACCCAGTCCCCATAGCTCTGTGCGCTTTTATTGTGTAACAAAAACGATTTTATACATATGCAAATTAACCTGAGATGAGTCCTGTATGTGAGATGAGTCAGGGACAGGACTCATCTCAGGTTAATTTGCATATGTATCAAATCTTTTTTTTTTTTTTACACAATAAAAGCACACAGAGCTATGGGGACTGGATATTGCGGATGTGCTAGTGGCCCTCTAGCAGCCCGTGTCCTCAACTCTATACACAAAATCCGGGTGACAGGTTCCCTTTAACCACCCACTGTAGATAAGGATGCCCAAATCTGCATAATAAAACCTTCCAAATCACCTCAAACAAATGATTTGGAACAAGGTATTGAATGGGAATGCTCATACATAAACCACAGTCAGTGTATGCTCCAGGAAAGCTGGGCCCCATCGACCGGTAAGTGGCCACGATTAAGTAACCCTTTAGATGTCTGCTGGGCTGGTGTGTGTCGACATACCCGATGCATAGTATGCTGGTATATGGTAGATTCTTTTTACAGTACGACCATAGGTGGAGGATTTTTGGCACTGTAACAAATGCCATTAGGATTTTTATACTGATGTCACTCACTTGTAATATCATACACAACAACAGCAATTGTGGAGTCACGTATATAGCTGGGGATCAAACTGCGGAAACGTTCCTGTCCGGCGGTGTCCCAGAGCTGCAGCCGCACCTGCTGGTACCAGGTAGAAGGAGAAAGAGAAGGAACACATATTGTGAGGGGGGAACATTAGCCAACAGTAGACAACTGACTTGACGGCAAGGCTGAGATTTACTGGGAAGATTTGGCCACAGTTTACACTATTGTGTTGCTACAGTGATAGGCCATGAAGCTAAACTTCAAAAATGAAGAAACACACCTGTGGGTCATATAGCAGCCAGCGTTCTCCCCTTATCATAGCTAAAGAACGCCCTCTCCCCAAGCTGTAATAAAATCTTACAAAATTACTGACAAATAGACGTCTGTCCCAACATATTCCAGCCCCCTGCCTACAGATATCGCTATATGGCTACCTGAACTGCTAAACTCAAGGGTCCTGCTGGGATTAGTGGACTGGCCACA
Source organism: Bufo gargarizans (assembly GCF_014858855.1). Classification (NCBI taxonomy): domain Eukaryota; kingdom Metazoa; phylum Chordata; class Amphibia; order Anura; family Bufonidae; genus Bufo; species Bufo gargarizans. The sequence continues at coordinate 118,715,407 of NC_058088.1, forward strand.
CGTGTCATGCACTGAGGGCCACAAACTGAATTTCATCTTTGGCTCCTGCCCCCTTTCAGATAATCCAATGAGCAGACAACACCTTGCAATCTGCTGTACTACGAGTGACTTCAATGTACTGCGCAGTAACGTCTACAGACATCACCCTCCAAATCACATCAGAGCAACAGCCACATAGAGTCAGCAATCTGGAGATCATCATCCCAACAGGTAGGACCCCAACCTAACATGCCTTTATGACATCTGGGAAGCCATCAATACTTCTTCTCCACATGACTGGAAGGAATGCGGATATTTAGCATAGATACGTTAGATGTTCTACACCTAGTAATACATAAAGCTAGGACTCAATATATTTTGATATATTGTATCTATTATTGTAACATACTGTATATTATTTATAAAGGGAAAAAAAATTGTAAAAAAAACCACACACATCCAGTAGTGATACAGACAGGAATACATCACTTACCGTGCGGTCCTCTAGGTACATAGTCTTAGAAAGAAAGTCAATGCCAATTGTAGCCTGTAAAGAAGTAGAATACACGTCATGAAAGAATCTCTTAGCTGCACAGGTTAGGCTACTTTTACACTAGCCGCAGGACAGAGGGTGAACAGCCTGTCCGATCCATCCTGCCGCTATTTCGCCGTGCCGTCGTTCTGTCCCCACTGACTATAATGGGGACGGGGGCGGAGCTCCGGCACAGCACGGCAGTTCGCTGCGAGAGGCCGTCGGACTAAAAAGTCGGACATGTAGTGCTTTTAGTCTGGCGGCCTTTCGCCATGCACTGCCGTGCTGCGCCGGAGCTCCGCCCCATTATAGTCAATGGGGACGGAGCGGCAGTCCGGCGAAATAGCGGCAGGACGGAATCCGATAGGGTGAACAGCCTGTCGGATCCCTCCTGCCGCTAGTGGGAATTGTGCTTGATCCTATGCCTTAAATGTGCATAAAGCACACAAGTTACATAAAGGGGTCTGCCTTACCTCATCTGCAGTTTTCTCTTACCCCTCATGATTGAATCCTACTTACTGGTTTGTCATGTGTCTGCTGTCCCATCACGCCTTAGGGCAGTGAGATGTGTCCTGACCTCAGCAGACCATGTGACACCAACCATACCCCTTATGCTTCCTATGTCCTACATTGGCAAGCTCCAATGCAGGACGTAACCTACAGCAACTGAAAATGAATACTGATTCACCACAGGGCACAATGGTAGGGGAATAACTTTAGATTAAAGGGTAACTGTCATTTTTATTTTATTTGCTAGTTTATTAGAGCTAGGCATGTATTCCTGGGTTAGTCAGTCATAGATTGTCAAAAGATCTGTAATTACCTTATAATAACAGCTTTCATTATTGTCCTCTGTCCCTTTCCACTGCTCCCTTAACCCCTTAAGGACTCAGCCCTATTTCACCTTAAGGACTTGGCCATTTTTTGCAAATCTAACCAGTGTCACTTTGAGTGCTCATAACTTTAAAACACTTTGACTTATCCAGGCCATTCTGAGACTGTTTTTTCGTCACATATTGTACTTCATGACACTGGTAAAATGAAGTAAAAACATTTAATTTTTTTGCATAAAAAAATACCTAATTTACCCAAAATTTGGAAAAATTTGCAAATTTCAAAGTTTCAGTTTTTCTACTTCTGTAATACATAGTAATACCCCCAAAAATTGTGATGACTTTACATTCCCCATATGTCTACTTCATGTTTGAATTATTTTGGGAATGATATTTTATTTTTGGGGGATGTTACAAGGCTTAGAAGTTTAGAAGTAAATCTTGAAATTTACAAAAACCCAATTTTTAGGGACCAGTTCAGGTCTGAAGTCACTTTGCGAGGCTTACATAATAGAAACCGCCCAAAAATGACCCCATCTAAGAAACTACACCCCTCAAGGTATTCAAAACTGATTTTACAAACTTTGTTAACCCTTTAGGTATTGCACAAGATTTAATGGAAAATAGAGATACAATTTCAAAATTTCACTTTTTTGGCAGATTTTCCATTTTAATATTTTTTTTTCCAGTTACAAAGCAAGGGTTAACAGCCAAACAAAACTCATTATTTATGGCCCTGATTCTGTAGTTTACAGAAACACCTCATATGTGGTCATAAACTGCTGTACGGGCACACGGCAAAGCGCAGAAGGAAAGGAATGCCATACGGTTTTTGGAAGGCAGATTTTGCTGGACTGTTTTTTTTTTACACCATGTCCCATTTGAAGCCCCCCTGATGCACCCCTAGAGTAGAAACTCCCAAAAAGTGACCCCATTTTAGAAACTACGGGATAGGGTGGAAGTTTTGTTGGTACTAGTTTAGGGTACATATGATTTTTGGTTGCTCTATATTACACTTTTTGTGAGGCAAGGTAACAAGAAATAGCTTTTTGGCACTTTTTTTGTTATTTACAACATTCATCTGACAGGTTAGATCATGTGGTAATTTTATAGAGCAGGTTGTTACGGACGCGGTGATACCTAATATGTATACAATTTATTTTATTTATGTAAGTTTTATACAAGGACTTCATTTTTAAAACCCCAAAAACGTTTTAGTGTCTCCATAGTCTAAGAGCCATAGTTTTTTTTTCAGTTTTTGGGTGATTATCTTAAGTAGTGTCTCATTTTTTGCAGGATGAGAAGACGGTTTGACTGGCACTATTTTGGGGTGCATATGACTTTTTGATTGCTTGCTATTACACTTTTTGTGACGCGAGATGACAAAAAATGGCTTTTTTTACACAGTTTTATTTTTTTATTTTTTACGGTGGAAACCTGAGGGGTTAGGTCATGTGATATTTGTATAGAGCCGGTCGATACGGACACGGCGATACCTAATATGTATATTTTATTTTTATTTATGTAAGTTTTACACAATGATTTCATTTTTGAAACAAAAACAATCATGTTTTAGTGTCTCCATAGTCTAAGAGCCATCGTTTTTTCAGTTTTTGGGCGATTATCTTGGTTAGGGTATTATTTTTTCAGGATGAGATGACGGTTTGATTGGTACTATTTTGGCGTACATGCGACTTTTTTTAATCACTTTTATTACCTTTTTTGGGAAGTAAGGTGGGCAAAATTTCAATTTTCTCATAGTTTTCATTTTTATGGCGTTCACCGGAAGGAGAAAGTAGCATGACCGTTTTATAGATAAGGTCGTTACGGTCGCGGCGATACCTAATATGTGTAGTGCATTTTATTTTTTTAATTTTTATTCAGTGATAAGTGTTTTTTTTTTATCTTAAATTTTTTTCACTTTTTTTTTACATTTTTTTGACCCAAACCCACTTGGTTCTTGAAGATCCAGTGGGTCTGATGTCTGCATTACAGTACACTATATAGTGTTTTTTACTGTATTTTACTTACACTTTGTCTGAACAGATCTATGCCTTTAGCACAGATCTGTTCAGGACCATGGACAGCAGCATGCCTGAGAAGGCGTCCTGTTGCCATGGGAACCTTCCCCGTCTGCTCAGTTGTGGCCACAACTGCGCAGACGGGTAAGGGTAAGGAGGGGGTCTCCCTACCTCTGTCACCCCATCCTGTCTGGGGGGCTGCAAAGGCACAGCAGCCCTCCCGATGGGAGAGGGAGGGAGCTCCCTGATCCTGACAGTTAACCTTTTCCATACAGCGGTCCGTACAGACCGTGGTATGGAAAGGGTTAAACGGCTGATATCTGCACAGATGTCAGCCGTTTATACCAGAGTGTCAGCAATGTGCTGACACTCTGGTATAACCACTGAACACCAATGAATATTCAAGAGGAGGCGGGCGGGGGATCGCGATCCCGCCTGCCGCACCACCCGCCTCCCGCCATCTTGAGAAGGTTCTCATATTGTAAATGCTTAAACAGCTGTAACTTAGGGGAAAACTCAAGGAAAACAGTGGTATGTAAAGAAACAAAAGATTGCTTTATGCATAATGATGCTGCAGCAGTAACACATGCTAAAATAGATATTTTTAATGAAAACATGACGGTTACCCTTTAAGGCAGTTTTGGTAAATGGTGGTGTTGTGGAAAGTGATACAACGGTGATATCTATTGGATGGATACATTTGTATTAGTAGCACAATCTCTTTACAGGAACATCCTGCTGAAAATGTGGAGCCACAATAAGGGTCTATGCACAGGGCACCTACCATTACCATCTTAATCATGTCCTCTATATCCCTACTGTGACCGTTCATCCCCATGCAGATTAACTGTTTGTCCTATGTGACAGGCAGCTGACAACCTGCTACACATAAGATGCAATCAGCCAACAAACGAGCGTTCACTCATTCATCTGGTGATGGAAGGCACCCATTTAAGCTGCGCAATTACTAGGGATCAGCATTCATACAATGCAAGTGCTTGATAATTGTTCCGTGGTCCATTTTCCCCCCAGACCCATTCACTGGAAGAAGCATGCTTGGAAAAAGGCTTATTTAACTCAAATGTTGCACTAGACATCTTTATGGAGTGAAACTTTACTTCAGTTTTTGCAACCTAGAACGAGTGCTGCCTTCTTCCTCTTATCAGTTCTGCACCAACCAGACTCCATCTTGTTCTAACGAGTGCTGCCTTCCTTCTTCCTCCGATTAGGTCTGCACCGACCAGACTCCATCTTGTTCTAGCAAGTGCTGTCTTCCTTCTTCCTCTGATTAGGTCTGCACCGACCAGACTCCATCTTGTTCTAGCAAGTGCTGTCTTCCTTCTTCCTCTAATTAGGTCTGCACCGACAGGGCTCCATCTTTTTCTAATAAGTGCTGCCTTCCTTCTTCCTCTGATTAGGTCTGCACCGACCAGGCTCCATCTTGTTCTAGCAAGTGCTGTCTTCCTTCTTCCTCTGATTAGGTCTGCACCGACAGGGCTCCATCTTGTTCTAACAAGTGCTGCCTTCCTTCTTCCTCTGATTAGGTCTGCACCGACCAGGCTCCATCTTGTTCTAACGAGTACTGCCTTCCTTCTTCCTCTGATTAGGTCTGCACTGACCAGACTCCATCTTGTTCTAACAAGTGCTGCCTTCCTTCTTCCTCTGATTAGGTCTGCACTGACCAGACTCCATCTTGTTCTAACGAGTGCTGCTTCCTTCTTCCTCTGATTAGGTCTGCACTGACCAGACTCCATCTTGTTCTAACAAGTGCTGCCTTCCTTCTTCCTCTGATTAGGTCTGCACTGACCAGACTCCATCTTGTTCTAACAAGTGCTGCCTTCCTTCTTCCTCTGATTAGGTCTGCACTGACCAGACTCCATCTTGTTCTAACGAGTGCTGCTTCCTTCTTCCTCTGATTAGGTCTGCACTGACCAGACTCCATCTTGTTCTAACGAGTGCTGCTTCCTTCTTCCTCTGATTAGGTCTGCACTGACCAGACTCCATCTTGTTCTAACGAGTGCTGCTTCCTTCTTCCTCTGATTAGGTCTGCACTGACCAGACTCCATCTTGTTCTAACGAGTGCTGCTTCCTTCTTCCTCTGATTAGGTCTGCACTGACCAGACTCCATCTTGTTCTAACAAGTGCTGCCTTCCTTCTTCCTCTGATTAGGTCTGCACTGACCAGACTCCATCTTGTTCTAACGAGTGCTGCTTCCTTCTTCCTCTGATTAGGTCTGCACTGACCAGACTCCATCTTGTTCTAGCAAGTGCTGTCCAACCCCTCATTCATGGGAATGAGCGCGCCGAACAGTAAAACTGGGGCTGGAAGGTGCAGTTTAGGTCTGTGTGGAAAATCGCCATGTGCACCAGACCACACACTGCAATGGGTACATATTCAGTCTGCGTACTGTCCTTTCTACATTCGGACAGCACTAAGATGGACACATCACCGTCTGAATGAGCCTTAAATGGGTATTCCGGTTGTTATTATTACCCCCAATAACTATCAGATTGGTGGGGGTCCTAGCGCTGGGACCCCCACGATCACGAGGGCCCTATTCCCCCTGTACCTCCCCTGAATAGAATGGTGCAGTCGGTCAGGCATGCGTGTGGCCGTTCCATTCATTTCAGGGGGCTGCAGCGGATATGGGACCCCCCATTATCGAGATTGGTGGGGGTCCCAGCGGTAAGACCCTCACCAATCTAACAGTTATCCCCTTATTCTGTGGATAGGGGATAACTTGTGACAAGTAATAGATGGGGGATGCGGGAGCAGGTTACAACATGCTGCTATAATAGCTGAATCTACTGGACTGTGCGCTTCTCTTATCAGGATGTGTACACGTGGAGTGCAGCCCGTAGCTGGCACCGAAACAATAACACATTGAACGGGTGATTACTGCCAGACGACATGGACATGACAGGCGATTAGAGACCTTCACAAGAGCCGCTGCTTTGACTAATCCTCCAACTACTTTAATCTCGGAACAATAAGGGAGTATTAACGTTAGTACTTCTCACCTGGTATGTGTTGTCAAAGCTGTCGTACATGAACCGAGTGATGAGGGAGGTCTTCCCAACTGCAGGAGAAAGGCAGAAGAATAACAATTGTAAAGGAGCGGGTGAGACATGGAACAGTGTTAGCTTAAAGGGATTATCCAGGTAAATATAAACAATGACCTATGCTCAGGATGGGTCATCATTATCACATCGGCAGGGGTCAGAGTCCTGGCACCCCCTCTGATCAGCTGTTACAGGGAGCCACCGGCAGCATTCCAGGCACAGCACCGTACACTGTATAGTGGCAGTGCTTGGTATTGCAGCTCAACCCAGCTGAGCTGTGCCTAGGCCATGTGACATCTAGAGATGAGCGGATTTCATATTTTGAAATTCGTTCATACTTCGTTTGGTGGTAAAAGCAGAATTGCGTTATGGATTGAATGTATAAAGGAATGCCTTTAGAGGTATTCCGTTATTCATTCTGTCATAATAGAAGTCTAGGGCCTGCAAAACCGATCCGTCCCGTTTCCAGTGAGGACTCCCCTAAATAACGGAAATGGGACAGATCCGTTATGCAGGCCATAGACTTCTATTATGACGAAATGAATAACGGAATGCCTCTAAAAGGCATTCCGTTATGCATTCCGTCATAGAATTGCGTTATGGTCTGTGGTTACGGAATCCATAACGCAATTCTGCTTTTACCACCAAACAAAGCGTGAATTCGCTCATCTCTGGTGACATCATATGGCCTAGGAAGAGGACGGAGTGCTCATAGAGCACCTGGCCCCTTCTAATAAGGGTCTATTCACATGTCCACATCCATTCCGCAGTTTTACTGACCTGGTGCGGACCCATTCATTTCAATGGGGCCCGCAAAAGTTGCGGACAGCACACCATGAGCTGTACACATATGTAGTTCCGTTCCGCGGTCCAGCAAAAAAGATAGAGCATGTCCTATTCTTGTCCACAGTCATGGACAAGAATAGGCATTTTTATCATAGTTTCAGAACGCACGTGGCTGGTGGCCGCGTTTTGCAGATCGCATAACAATTGTGGACGTGTAATTGGACCCTAACAGCTGATCCAGGAGGTTAGATAATCAATATAAAGGCTCATTAAGACGGCCGTATGCGGATCCTCAAAACACGGATACAGGCCCGTGTGCTTATTCTTGTCCACAATTGCGGATAAGAATAGGACATGCTCTATATTTTTTGTGTGGCCGCAGAACGGAACAACGGATGTGGACATCTTTGAAATGAATGGGTCCGCACCTGTCCAGCAAAAATGCAGAATGGGTGCAGAACAAAACATACGGCCGTCTGGACGAGCCCTAAATCAATAGAAAACCCTTTAAACCTTCTAATAGTCACATTAAAACTTGAAAAACCCTCCTGAAAAGGTCACTTTTTTATTGCAAATTTTTAATATGTGTCTGAATTAAATCTTGCTGGCGCACAACTCAGGGGACACCATTGCATCTTTTAACCCTCTAGAGACCAGTTACAATTTCCCCTTTGTGTTCCAGAAGACATAACTTACATTTTTTCGTGATCCAGGATTTTGTGCAAGTTGCGGATATAAAAGGCGGATTAAGACAGGTGATGCTGTACCACTGACGAAGGGAAAGAGTTCCCGAAACGCGTCTGGGCTACACACCTGTGAAAGAAGTATCTCCGCACCCTATGCATGGCCATGCAAATAATAACATAACGGAAGAATTCGGATTTTTCAGGACGCGGAGCATAGAATCTGTCTAATATTGCTCTTCATTGTCCGGACTCAGACCACCACTGAAATCCCGCGAGATCCGGGAACAGCAAACCACATGAGCTACAAGCTAGACGCCGGAATTGTTCCACGCTGCTTATCCACCGCTCACGTCCATAGAGGCGCTCACGAGATACACCGAGTGGAAGGTAGGAACATTGCAGCTGTGAACCGGCATACGACTCTAACATGTACGGTAACTGAACTGTATTATCGGCATTTAAGGACACTAAGACATGCATTTTCATATGAGCAGGAACGGCTCCGCTTGCCTGTCTGATTGCCATATTAACATTGGATCAGCGCATATGAGCCTGTCAACTCACTAACTAGTCAAGTGTGCGCACTGGACAGTGAAGCGCAACATTGTTAACAACCCCTTGGATTCAGTTATATATATATATATATTACAGCTGTTTCTACAAGAGACTGATATTATTTTTCCATCCCTACTTGTGGAATAAAAATGTTATGTATTATATCTTTAGATTTTATTGTATAAATATACACGTGTTATATTATTGTGATTTCATAAAATTTTATTTCACTGCTATCTTGGTCCAAGTGTTGAGTGCTCGCCCTAATCCTGATTTTAAGTTCTATATTCTGGCTTTTTTTTTTTTTTCATGCAGCTCTGGTTCCACAGAAGTGAATGGGACTTCAGTAACAAACGGATTGCACGGCGTTTCAACCGTGAAGGGTCCGCATTTGGTCTGAGTGTCTATTTTTTGCCTTTTTGTCCATTATTACACGGACACTGTTCTGCTGAATTTTTTTCCCAGACCATCTCCTAACCGTGGTCAGTGTGATGCCTATCTCCTAACTGTGGTCAGTTTTTCACGGACACATAGATTTCAATGGTTGCGTTCGGTCCACATCACTGCATGTCCCTGTGAACTTTTTCACTGATCAGTAAAAACTACCAATGTGCGAACAGACACATTAAGGTCTCGTTTACACAACCGCATTTATTTTGCAGTCCGTGTGACATTTTTTTTTTTGCGCATTCATTGCAACAATGCCTATCCTTGTCCACAAAACAAACAATGGGACATGTATTTTTTTTTTCGGAACTACATAACGGACACAGATGCACACGGCGTGCAGCCTGCATTTTTTGCAGACCCACTGAAATAAAATGGTCAATATCCTATCCGCAAAAAATGCTAATCGGATGCCAACTAAAAATACGGTTGTGTGTATGATTCCTAAGACAAATGGATATGTGTGCTGTCCGCAGAAAATGCAGGTGGCAAATGTCCGTGAACGAGGCCTTAGGAGGAGCGAGGCTACAGACTACAAGCAGTAGATTTACACAAATCTTTGTACCACTCCATGCCCAGCATGCCCCCTACTGGGTAACCCTGCCTGGGGATAGGTCATCAATAGTAAAAGCCCGGACAACCCCTTTGATGATAGAAAGTTGTCAGAAGACATAGATGATAGATGCATATGGGACTATGTAGAATCAGAATTGGACCATGGAGCAATGAAATGATGTGGTCTGATGAATACATTGTGTGGATGGCCAGGAACGCGTGGGTTACTTACTAGGGACAGAAATGGCACCAAAATGTACTATGGGAACAAAACCAGTGGAGGAGTGTGATGTTGTGGGCAATATTCGGCAATAATGATGATGTTACATTGACCTGTAGCACCTACCTAAACACTGCAAAGACAATGTGGCAACGATATTCCCTAATTCCCACCTAACGAGGCAGGATAACGCGCCGGACATGCTGCTCAGGAATGGCTTGAAGAACATAAAAGAGGGAGATTTATCAAAACTGGCGCAGTTGCTCAAGGCAACCAATCAGATTCTAACTTTTCTAAATTTTTCAGAGCTCCTTTGGAAAAAGGTGGAATCTGATTGCTCGCCAGGGTCTAAGAAGCCAGTTTCCTTTGCACCAGTTCTGATTAATCTTCCCAAAGAGTTCAAAGATTTGGAGACCAAATTATTAAGATCTCAATATCTGTGAGATGTCCTAGAAAAAGAAGTCCAAGCCATGGAGGCGTCATCTCACAACTTACAGGACTATAAAAATCCTAAGCATCACGTAATAACCAGGAGGAGCTGCGCAGATTGATATATCCTTGGGTGGGAAAAGATTCTGCATAACCTGTCAAAATCAGTCTGGAGGGCGATCGCACTCACCGACCTGCTGTCCTGTCAGTGTACCTAAAACATAGCCGTCAGTCGTCGAGCAGGACCGCCCACTGGACTCCTAAACCCAGGAGTTAATTACAAGTTATACTAATCTTTTCTCAAATACATAGATCTGCTCTGCAGGCAGGTCAGCCCGACACCACGTTCAACGTGACAAGTTACCTTTCAAGGATCAGCTGGTAACATCTGTAAGGGGTTACACTCTCAGCCAGGGCGGCAATGACAGATTATCTTGCAGACCACAGGGGTAAAGTCCAAACGTTGCTTTATTTATAACACTCCGGAAATACAGGCAACCCCAGTTAGGCTACTTTCACACTTGCGTTCGGTGCGGATCCGTCTGGTATCTGCACAGACGGATCCGCACCTATAATGCAAACACCTGTATCCTTTAGAATGGATCCATCTGCATAACAGCTTTTTCAGATCTGAGTTTTCACATTGTGAAAACTCAGATCCGACAGTATATTCTAACACAGTGGCATTCCCATGGTGATGGGGACGCTTCAGGTTAGAATATACTAAAGAACTGTGTACATGACTGCCCCCTGCTGCCTGGAACCACCCGATCTCTTAGGGGGCTGTGATCTGCACAATTAACCCTTCAGGTGCAGCACCTGAGGGGTTAATTGTGCGTATCATAGCCCCCTGTAAGAGATCAGGTGCTGCCAGGCAGCAGGGGCCAGACCCCCTCCCTCCCCAGTTTTAAATTCATTGGTGGCCAGTGCGGCCCCCCCTCCCTCCCCAGTATTAAATTCATTGGTGGCCAGTGCGGCCTCCCCCTCCCTCCCTCCCCCGTATTAAATTCATTGGTGGCCAGTGCGGCCCCCCCTCCCTCCCTCCCCTGTATTAAATTCATTAGTAGCACAGACCTGTCACTTACCAGTAGGAGGAGCGCCAGGCCGGTCACAGACAGCGCAGGTAAGTATAATGCTGCTAATTGCTAAGTAACCATGGCAGCCAGAACTGCAGTAGCGTCCTGCCTGCCATGGTTACCGATCGGAGCCCCGGAGATTAAACTGGGACTCAGATCGCTGCCACCAATGATGGGGGAGGGGGGTGATTTTAATTAGGGGGGGGGGAAGGCGCGCACTGGCCACCAATGAATTTAATACAGGGGAGGGAGGGCCGCACTGGCCACCAATGAACTTAATACTAGGGAGGGAGGGGGCCGCACTGGCCACTAATGAATTTAATACAGGGGAGGAAGGGAGGGAGGGGGGGCTGCACTGGCCACCAATAAATTTAATACTGGGGAGGGAGGGGGGTCTGGCCCCTGATCTCTTACAGGGGGCTATGATACGCACAATTAACCCCTCAGGTAATTTCCGCGCGGGTGCAATGCAGTAGGTGAACGTATTGCACCCGCACTGAATCCTGACCCATTCATTTCAATGGGGCTGTGTACATGAGCGTTTTTTTTCACGCATCACTTCTGCAATGCTTTAAAATCGCAGCATGCTCTATATTCTGCGTTTTTCACGCAGCCCTGGCTCCATAGAAGTGAATGGGGCTGCGTGAATAACGCATTGCATCTGCAAGCAAGTGCGGATGCAATGCGTTTTTCACTGATGGTTGCTAGATGTTGTTTGTAAACCTTCAGTTTTTTATCACGCGCGTGATAAACGCATCAAAACGCATTGCACCCGCACGGAAAAAACTGAACAACTAAACGCAATCGCAGACAAAACTTGCTTGCAAAATGGTGCGAGTTTAACTGAACGCACCCTGAACGCATCCGGACCTAATCTGTCACGCTCGTGTGAACTCAGCCTAAGAGATCAGGTACTGCCAGGCAGCAGTCATGTACAAACTTCTTAGTATATTCTAACTTGAAGCGTCTCCATCACCATGGGAACGCCTCTGTGTTAGAATATACTGTCGGATCTGAGTTTTCACGATCTAACTCAAATCCGATGGTATAGTCTAACATAGAGGCGTTCCCATGGTGATGGGGATGCTTCAAGTTAAAATATACCATCGGATTGGAGAAAACTCTGATCTGATGGTATATTAATAGGGACTCCTGACTTTACATTGAAAGTCAATGGGGGACGGATCCGTTTGCAATTGCACCATATTGTGTCAACGTCAAACGGATCCGTCCCCATTGACTTGCATTGTAAGTCTGGACGGATCCGTTTGGCTCCGCACGGCCAGGCGGACACAAAAACGCTGCAAGCTGTGTTCGGGTGTCCGCCTGCTGAGCGGAACGGAGGCCAAATGGAGCCATACTGATACATTCTGAGCGGATCCGCATCCACTCAGAATGCATTGGGTTTGTACAGATCCGTTCGGGGCCGCTTGTGAGAGCTTTCAAACGGAACTCACATGCGGAACCCCAAATGCAAGTGCAAAAGTAACCTTATAAATCACTGGGTAAGGTAAGGGTCCCGCACCACAAAACATAAACCAAACCAAAATAAACACCTGCCCGTCTGGACTCTGGCTAATACAGTGAAGATCCTAGCTCACCTACTGAACACAGGTCACACAGAGAATTCGGCTTCTCTAGCCAGCGAGGCAGCCAGCTCCCCAGGCATCACTCTCCTCAGACCGACAGCCTGGACTGTGCTTTATTTCCCCTTAACGATCCCCGCTGGCTTCAGTTGGGAATCCCTCAGGCTAGGGGAAAACCTTCCCCGGACTTGGGGGTCCCTCTACCAAGCCTACCTTCTCCCAGTCCTTAACAAAACTGTCTCGGCAACCTAGACATTGCTGAGACCATTTTAACCTTCTGGGTTTTATTTACCTCACCCAGTTGAGGAAGCTGGGTGGGATATACACCCCTTCCAGGACTCTACCTGACACTTTTCTGTTCACCTTACCACACATCTTAGATACCACAGGACACCTTCACAGGTCTGGTGGAGTCCTGGCCTCGGGTGTCACCATATCCTAACGTCATTGCACTGTAAGGTGTAATACATACGTTCGTATATGACGGTGTAGAGACCCTACACGTGACAGTACGGTAATCTGATGATAGGAATCTCTATTAGGACAGTGAGCTTTGGCGAGCGCTGACCTTCCAGCCTCACTGCTAAAGACAAGACAATAATCAGCTTACTGCAAATCTCCGGATTTGACAATAAAAACGGACATTTTACTAACCAGCTTTGAAGAACTACAGATTGTTGTGTAAACAGTGGCCCTAAAAAACTCGTCTCGCCCGAGAGCTGCAGTGAAAGATCCCACGTACTAGCACAACAGACGGCGCTTAAAATCAACTTGCCATAAAGTAACAAAAAGAGGACAATTATATTAATACAAATCTAGAACTCTGACGGGATTAGCCATTTTCTTCTCTAAGGCCTCATGCACGCGAATGTATTTTGTTTCCATGTCCATTCAGTTTTTTCTTGCGGATAGGATGTGTACCCATTCATTTCAACAGGTCAGCAAAAAATGCAATGGATCCGCAAAAAAAAAACAACGGATGGCATACTGATGTCATAAATTTTTTGGGCGACCCGCAATTTGCAGACCGCAAAACACATACGGTCGTGTGCATGTAGCCTAAGGCTGTGGTCACAAATCTGCAGCAGATTTTGATATGTTTCCGCCGCAAAAAACGCACACAAAAAAACCAAACAAACCCTGTAACAATACTGTGCAGAAAGCCAGCAGATTTCACCCACTCCATCAGAAAGGGTGAAAACCCATAAAATAAATCTGCTGTATAAAATCCACAATACCCCAGCTATTCTTCTGCATTTTTCACACTGGCGTTTTGGTTTCCGTTTGTGAGATCCGTTCAGGTCTCTCAGAAGCGGTCCAAAACGGATCAGTTTTGCCCCAATGCATTCTGAATGGAAAAGGATCCGCTAGAATGCATCCGTTTGCCTCCGATTAGTCACCATTCCGCTCTGGAGGCTGCCTGCGGAGTTTTTCTGTCCATGATGTGGTGCAGAGCAAGACGGATCCGTCCTGGCACACAATGTAAGTCAATGGGTACGGATCCGTTTTCTCTGACACAGTCTGGCGCAATGGAAAACGGATCCGTCCCCTAATGACTTTCAATGGTGTTCATGTTCAAGAAGGATCCGTCAATGGCTATAGAAAACATAATACAACCGGATCCGTTCATGACGGATGCATGCGATTGTATTATTGCAACTGAAGCATTTTTTGCAGATCCATGACGAATCCGCATAAAACGCTAGTGTGAAAGTAGCCTTTAGGGTACTTTCACACTTTTTTTTTTTTTTTACGTACGTCTTGACGGATCCGGCAGGCAGTTCTGCCGGAATCCTTTGCCACAAGTGTGATAGTACCCTTACACAGCGTGTGGATGAAAATTCAGAAATCCTGATCCATGTGACAGAGGTCTAAATGAGCGCTGGAATCGGCACTATGGTTCATTTGCTAGTTTGCTGTAGATCAGGGCCCCTTGATTACACAGCGCTCCGGTCCCAACATAGCCATAGGAGGAGGTGCACATGACCGGCCGCATCCATTAGTGACCTCTACTAAGTAGCACTGGGCTCCCATGCTCCAGTGTGGAACTGGAGTGCTGTACTACACAATGGGGCGGCACTGTTCAGCGGGTGGTCATAGTCCACCCCTTTAATGCTTTCACTACCAGCGCCACACATGTAAACATGGAGTCGTGGCCGGCAGGTCTCTGCTGTTTCAAACAGCAGAGACCTGCCGCTAATTACCGCAACCGGCAATAATGTCGATTACATTAATTAAATCCTTTAGATGCTGTGATCAAGTGGGATCACCTACCGACATCCTCTGTGGCCAATGGGGATGCCAGTAACTGGTTTGAATGCCCTGGGTCTCGCTGAAGAGACTCTGGAGTATTCAAACTACAATTCTGATTTTGGCCACCAGATGGCAGGCCAACATAAGAAATGAGCAATAGACAGTAATAGTCATTTAAAAAAAAATACATGATTAAAAATACAAAGTTTAAAATCACCCCCCTTTCCGTATAATAAAAAAACGAAATACCCAAAAATATAAACATCATGGATATCATCGCGACCAAAAACGCCCATACTATTAAGATATAAAAATATTTTTAAAAAATGCATGCAGTTTTGCCATGTGGCACACCACCGCTACATGTGAACCAACATGGACAGCCTAGGGCCGCGTTCAACTCAGGGTTATTTCCGTTCTTCTGCTCTGATACAGGAACAATGAAAATAACGGAATGCCGAATCACTCATATATAACGGACACGAACGCACCTGACAGACCCCACACCGGTTTCCGCCATGTGACCTGGCATTTAGTCAGCATTATTAATGGAATCTGCCATGGGGACCCTTAGCGGAGCCTCCGACGCAGATGTGAACTTGGCCTAACTGTGCAGTTTAAAAGATGGATGTCGATTGGATACGCCATAAATGTCCGCTAGGAGAGGACTCCAGACATCTTTACGATGCTGGTGCGAACCTGTCACCATGAAAATGCAATGTAGGCTACAGGCAGCGCCTTATGGAGCAGGAGGAGCTGTGCGGATTGATACATGGTTTTATACATATAAATTCCTGCTAATTCTCGGCTTTGAAGTCAAGGAGGCGGTGCTCTCAGTGATTGACAGCTCTCTCTGTATACACAGGCATCTAAATGTATAAATTAGCCCTAAGGGCTGTTTCACACGAGCGGATGCTGTGCGTGACATCCGCTCCGTGAATGACAGCCAAGACCCGATGCGGACAGAAGAAGCACGGAGCAGTAACATGACTGATAATGCTCCATGCCTCCCATCTCTTTACTACGATATCACAGTGAGATAAAGTTGTCACCGTGATTTCGTAGTAAGGCCTCCTGCACACGAACGTTTTTTTACACGGTCCGCAAAAACGGGGTCCGTAGGTCCGTGATCCGTGCCCGTTTTTTCTTCCGTGGGTCTTCCGTGATTTTTGGAGGATCCACGGACATGAAAAATGAAAAAAAAATCTAAGTCAAGTTTGCCATTGAAATGATAGGAAAAAACGGACACGGATCACGGACACGGATCACGGACACGGATGACAATCTTGTGTGCATCCGTGATTTTCACGGACCCATTGACTTGAATGGGCCCGTGAACCGTTGGCCGTGAAAAAAATAGGACAGGTCTTATTTTTTTCACGGCCAGGAAACACGGCTCACGGATGCGGCTGCCAAACGGTACAGTTTCCGATTTTTCCACGGACCCATTGAAAGTCAATGGGTCCGCAAAAAAAACGGAAAACGGCACAACGGCCACGGGTGCACACAACGGTCGTGTGCAGGAGGCCTAAAGAGATCACAGAGAGGCACGGAGCATTATCAATCACGTTACTGCTCCGTGCTTCTGCTGTCCGCATCGGGTCTTGGCTGTCATTCACGCACCGGATGTCACGCACGGCATCCGCTCGTGTGAAACAGCCCTAAAACTATATATCCATCTGCTCAGCTCCTCCTGCTATCCAATTTCAAGAAACCTCCCCCCCCCCCCATATGCCGGGCCCCTCACCGGTAATATACTTACCCCACTCCCAGCACTGCGGCTTCTCCCTGTATAAAACATCCGTGTCGAGGCGAGCAGCCAATGGCAGGTGGGGACGGGGTTGGAGCCTCCCTAGCATTGCGGGTGACACAAAGGAGGCTCCATGTGCTGTCCGCATCTGTAGCTCGGTTCCCCGGCCCCGCAAAAAAAAAAAAAAAAAAGATAGAGCATGTCCTATTCTTGTCCGCAGCCATGGACAAGAATAGGCATTTCTATGTGCGGTCCGCAAAACACTTGCAGACTTGTGAATGGACCCTAATCCCGAGCATAAAAGAAATAAAAAAATTCTTGAAGTTATTTAAAAACAAATGGAGCGGCTGTGCACATGCCAGACCAGCAGGGGATTCCATGGAGTATAGGTTCCTCATTTTCATGACCAATGGGGTCCCAGTGGTAGAGCCCTCTCTGGAATGACTGGCGCTGTAATAATTATTAATATGGACACATTGATTGGAGACTGACATCACTGGATGAAGGGTGTGTGTACTACAGACATGTTGGTTTAGTAAAAAGGGGTTGGGGGGGGGGGGGGGGAAATCGACACCTGGGACCCCCGCAGATCAGCAGTTTGGTTTGAGAAGTCACTGGCGTGCCTCTGTGCGGCGTGGTCTTCTCTCGGCAGATCAAGCACAGCGCCATACATTGTATAGTGGCTGTGCCTGGTATCGCAGCTCAGCTCCATTCACTTCAATGGGACTGAGCAGAGCCAAGGCCACGTGACTGATGAACGTGTCGTCACTCGGCCTAGGAAAAGCTGAAAAAAGGCAGCAGCATCATTGCCTACTCGAACAGATCAGAGGATAGGTCATCAGTATTTAAGTCTTGGACAACCCCTTTAAGTGGAATGTGCCTTTTGTCCTCCCTCGCTTCAGATTTATAATATGAAGCAATATTTATCAGCAATTTTATATGGAATAAAAAAAATGTAATAAAATGTTTTTTTTATTGGTTATTATATTAAATGATAAATAATGGGGTGAATTTACCATTGTAGGTATATTTGAGGTGAGCCTTTAGCTTTCCGGTATTGAGATCAGTCATAGGGGCTAAAAAAACGGAAAAAAACACTCCCGTTTTGTCCCCATTCGTTGTCAAGGAGACAAAACTGAACAGATTGCTCCACAATGCATTCCGTTCCCATCCCGGAGAGCAAACCGCAACATGTTGTAGTTTGCTTTCCAGCCTGTGATGTGGAGCAAGACGGCATGACCCCCAATGCAAGTCAATGGGGACGGATCCGTTTTCTCTGCCACAATTCACTTTCAGTGGCATACATGACGGATCCATGTTAAAGACAATACAACCAGGTCCGTTCATAATGGATGCAGATGGTCGTATTATCAGTAACGGAAGCGTTTTTGCTAAACCCTGTCGGATCCAGTAAAGACGCTAGTGTGAAAGTAGCCTAACCCGATTAGTTTGAAAACTTCATTCACAATATAGCCTCCGTACCATTGTAAAATGTACGGGCTCCGCAATCGTGCTGCAAATATCACAAGACTCCATGACATGACACCGGTTATGCGCATAAATTATATAGTGTCAAAATCTGAACTCTGCTTTGTGCCTCATTAATGAAGCAGAGTTCAGATTCGGGTTTTGACACCGTAATTTATGCACATAACCGAAGTGGCAAGTCATAAACGTGAGACGAAGCAAGTCTCGTGATATTTACAGCAAGACCGCGAACACCTCCGGAGCCCAGAAATGTTACGGTAATGCGGAGGCCATATTGGTAATCTGAACCTGAATCACTCAACACTAGTCACAATGCTGGAATAAGCAACTTTTTGAAGCCAGAAAACTTGAGTGAAGGGCTTGATAAAGTCCACCCCAAAGTAAAGGCCTCATGCACACGACCACATGTATGTTATTTAGCTGGGACTGTACATTGGAGGGACTGGAGGAAGGGCAGTGCTGTTACTTACATGGGACTGTATGTTGAAGGGACTGGAGGAAAGGCAGTGCTGTTACTTACATGGGACTGTATGTTGAAGGGACTGGAGGAAAGGCAGTGCTGTTACTTACATGGGACTGTATGTTGAAGGGACTGGAGGAAAGGCAGTGCTGTTACTTACATGGGACTGTATGCTGAAGGGACTGGAGGAAAGGCAGTGCTGTTACTTACATGGGACTGTATGCTGAAGGGACTGGAGGAAAGGCAGTGCTGTTACTTACATGGGACTGTATGTTGAAGGGACTGGAGGAAAGGCAGTGCTGTTACTTACATGGGACTGTATGTTAAAGGGACTGGAGGAAAGGCAGTGATGTTACTTACATGGGACTGTATGTTAAAGGGACTGGAGGAAAGGCAGTGATGTTACTTACATGGGACTGTATGTTGAAGAGACTGGAGGAAAGGCAGTGATGTTACTTACATGGGACTGTACATTGAAGGGACTGGATGAAGGGCAGTGATGTTACTTACATGGGACTGTACGTTGGAGGGGGTGATGTTATTTACCTGGGACTGTACGTTGGAGGGACTGGAGGAAAGGCAGTGATGTTACTTACATGGGACTGTATGTTGAAGAGACTGGAGGAAAGGCAGTGCTGTTACTTACATGGGACTGTATGTTGGAGAAGCTCGCAGGAGGGGAGAGATGTTATTCAGGCTAGTAATGGTTCTCATTCATAACTGCCCTCCTCAGGGCTCATTCACCCCACTATTTATTTCTGTTGTTTGGCTCCATTAGATGAGCAGAGGTTCCGGACGGGCCCATAACTGGCAGGATCAGGGCTAGACAGACTCCATTGACTATGATGGAGTCCATCCAAGTTTCCATTCAGGGTCCTGTTTTGTTACCAGACAAAAGTCCTGCGTGCAGGTTTTTATGTCCGGCCCTTATGTCATAATCTGCGATAGAGATACCGAATGGAGCCTTCAACGCAGATGTGAACAAGCCCTTCACATTATGTAGGCCTCCGTATTATGTATTTGAATTCCTGCAGCTTTCGTACTCCTCCTCGGCCAAAATACTCCTCAAAAACGGTAAGGAGTATTTATACTCTTCTGGAAAAAATGTAGTGCGACCTCTGGTCGTGTGCAAGAGGCCTGAATGGTCATGCTGCAGATTTTGAAAGCCGCACCGCAGGTCAATGTCCGCACCTAAGAAAAGAAGCAAATGTATGCGAGATTTGTCTAAGCTCATACACTTTGCTGTACCGTGCCGCAAAAAACGGAAACGACTCAATTTCTGTATGTCTGTCCAGCAAAAAAAAATAAAAATAGAACATGTTCCTATTATTGCCCACATTACGGACAAGGATAGGTCTGTTACATTAGGGGCCGGCTGTTCCGCAAAATACTGAATGCACACAGACGTCATCTGTATTTTTTGCAGATCCGTGTTTTGCGGTAGTGTGCATGAGCCCTTACGCTCCAGTTTTTCACATACTAAGGCCGCCTGCACACGTTGTGGAATACGTGCAGTAAATTGGCGATTCCCGTGCTGAAAAAACTACCAGTAAAGTGTATGAGAGTACATACATTTTAAATTTTCCGTGCGGTATTGACCTGCATTGTGGATTTAAAAATCTGCAGCATGTCAATTATGTTTGCGGTTTTAGCTGCGGCTTTCACCCTTTTCATTGGAAGAGTGAGATCTGCAGCAAAACCGCATCTAGCACTGCGGTTAGACATTGCGGATTTTGGTGCGGATATCCTGCAGAAAGCACAAAAATACGCATGGAAATTTGTGCCTTCACCCGCAGCTGTGTGCAGATGGCCTAAAGGTGCAGCACATTGTGCTGCGTACCCAGCGATCTGCTGCCTAGAAACGATTGTGTATGCCACTAGGCATCCCCGTACAGTGGAGGTGATCGGTTTATGTAAATACAGCTTTTCTCCTCCGCTGATGAGCGGGCAAATATCGGGAAGGAAGGAGTCCTTGTGCATACACTGATAACACCAGCTCCTCTTCTGCAACCTGCGCTGCATTTCACGGGGACCAGTTCTCTTTAAGGTGCACGGAAATAAAAACTCTTAGGCCTCTTTCACACGGGCGAGTTTTCCGCGCGGGTGCAATGCGGGAAGTGAACGCATTGCACCCGCACTGAATCCGGACCCATTCATTTCTATGGGGCTGTGCACATGAGCGGTGATTTTCGTAAAAACGCATTAAAACGCTTGCACTCGTGGGAAAAAACCCCACACATTTTCCCGCGACGCACCCACATCCTATCCGCCCCTCACACGCGAGGCCGTGTGAAAGAGTCCTTAGGCTTAGTAAGTTTTCCGCGCGGGTGCAATATGTGACGTGAACCCGCACCGAATCCTGACCCATTCATTTCAATGGGTCTGTGTACATGAGCGTTTTTTTTCATGCATCAGTTCTGCGTTGCGTGAGAATCGCAGCATGTTCTATAGTCTGTATTTTTCACGCAGCCCTGGCCCCATAGAGGTGACTGGGGCTTCAGTGAAAAACACATTGTTCCTGGAAGCAAGTGCGGGTGCGATGCGTTTTTCACTGATGGTTACTAAGAGATGTTGTTCGTAAAACCTTCAGTTTTTTATCACGCACGGGAAAAACGCATCAAAACGCATTGCACCCGTGCGGAAAAAAACTGAACGCAATCGCAGACAAAACTGACTGAACTTGCAAAATGGTGTGAGTTTAACTGAACGCACCCGGAGCCAATCCATCACGCTCGTGTGAAAGGGGCCTTAAAGGGGTTTTACATATTAATGACCTATACTTAGGACAGGCAATTAATAGGAGATTGGCGGGGTCCGACTCCTGCTGATCAGCTTTAAGATTACATTGCGACGCTCCGTATAGTCCATAAAACGTCACGTTCAGTCACACTGGCTAGGAACAGGATCAGCACCATTGAAGTGAGCGCCGCAGCTTCCTCAAAGAGCTGATCTGATCTCCTACTGGTGACCTATTCTGAAGGCCATCAACATCAAACCCCTGGATAACCCCTTTAATAGATGAGGTCCTCTGTTGGCCAGAGGGGAGAACGCTTACAAAAATCTTTACAGGTCCGCAGGACAGCTCATCAGTATCCGATCAGTGGTCCCACTTCTAGCACCCCTGATGAACAGCTGTTTGAAGAGCTTGCGGCCTCCTCTTAGGTCAGAAAAGAACGGCGAGCCCGTTTGCTCTACTGTGTCGGATACCGAAGCGCATAGCTCGAGACATTAGGAGAAGACACGGCCAGGCGTGATGAATTTCAAGACAAAGTCCGGAGGGCTCAGCGACTGCAGAGAGAGCAGAGCCTCTAGGTGTAATGACAACGCCCCTGTTGCTCCTAGAGGCTCATTTGCAGATATTAAAGGATAACTGTCATATTTGTATTCTATTTGCTAGTTTGTTAGAGCTAGGCATGTATACCTGGGGCAGTCTGTCAGTGATTGTCCAAAGATCTGTCTTATAATAACAGCTTTCATTAATGTCCTCTGTCCCTTTCCACTGCTCCATTAAAAGACCATTGCTATGGCTCGTCTGTCTCCGCCTAGGAAGATGGAGGGGCGGTCCTTCACACTGCATGCCTGCATCAGGCTTCAGAGTGAGGAGGCGTGTCTCTCAGCAATACAATCTGATTGGCTGGCAGGAAGCTGCTGGCTACAGCAAGTTTGCATGTGACCTGAGGGAAAGCAGTTTTGGCCTCAGAGAACTGGCCTCATAATGTAGAATTCAAAACAGCCGTAACTAAAGGGAAAACTCAAGGAAAACGGTGGTAAGTGAAGAAACTAAAGATTGCTTTATGCATAATGATGATACAGCAGTAACATATGCAAAAACTTTTTTTTTAATGAAAATATGACAGTTACCCTTTAAAACATCACTTTTCTCAGCAATGTGGCACATATGAACATGGGACCAACATAGATGCCTTCAGCTGCCAAGCTCACATGTAACAGGTCAGCCAGTGTCATGGGTGCAAATCTGCTGACAGGGGCCCTTTAAGACTTACAGAGATACCCGGGCAGACATGTGTCCCTGCCTCCTGGCCATATGTGGTGAGGTTGGTTGAGGTCAGCAGGATGCCATGCCTGGCTGTGGCCACTGAACACCTGCAATAACTCTGACAAGGAATGACTCTGCCATTCCCTAGATCTTCTCTGGCACAATCATGCCCGCTCATAGGTGGTAGGGCTGTCCACCCGTTATATCTGTATTGTAAGTATTTCCGCGAGCTTCACTCCATGCCTCAGCTCCGTTATATACAGGTGTAGTACAGGCCGACAGGAGTTACAGCTGTGACATCACACCCCTCACCGAGGGTCACTGTGTCAGGCCGACAGAGGTTACAGCTGTGACATCACACCCCTCACCCAGTGTCACTGTGTAGTGTCAGGGTGACAGGGGTTACAGCTGTGACATCACACCCCTCACCCAGTGTCACTGTGTAGTGTCAGGCCGACAGAGGTTACAGCTGTGACATCACACCCTTCACCCAGTGTCACTGTGTAGTGTCATGGTGACAGGGGTTACAGCTGTGACATCACACCCCTCACCCAGTGTCACTGTGTAGTGTCATGGTGACAGGGGTTACAGCTGTGACATCACACCCCTCACCGAGGGTCACTGTGTAGTGTCATGGTGACAGGGGTTACAGCTGTGACATCACACCCCTCACCCAGTGTCACTGTGTAGTGACAGGGGTTACACCTGTGACATCACACCCCTCACCCAGTGTCACTGTGTAGTGTCAGGGTGACAGGGGTTACAGCTGTGACATCACACCCCTCACCCAGTGTCACTGTGTAGTGTCATGGTGACAGGGGTTACAGCTGTGACATCACACCCCTCACCCAGTGTCACTGTGTAGTGTCAGGGTGACAGGGGTTACACCTGTGACATCACACCCCTCACCCAGTGTCACTATGTAGTGTCAGGCTGACAGGGGTTACAGCTGTGACATCACACCCCTCACCCAGTGTTACTATGTAGTGACAGGGGTTACAGCTGTGACATCACACCCTTCACCCAGTGTCACTGTGTAGTGTCAGGGTGACAGGGGTTACAGCTGTGACATCACACCCCTCACCCAGTGTCACTGTGTAGTGTCATGGTGACAGGGGTTACAGCTGTGACATCACACCCCTCACCCAGTGTCACTGTGTAGTGTCAGGGTGACAGGGGTTACACCTGTGACATCACACCCCTCACCCAGTGTCACTATGTAGTGTCAGGCTGACAGGGGTTACAGCTGTGACATCACACCCCTCACCCAGTGTCACTGTGTAGTGTCAGGGTGACAGGGGTTACAGCTGTGACATCACACCCCTCACCCAGTGTCACTGTGTAGTGTCAGGGTGACAGGGGTTACACCTGTGACATCACACCCCTCACCCAGTGTCACTATGTAGTGTCAGGCTGACAGGGGTTACAGCTGTGACATCACACCCCTCACCCAGTGTCACTGTGTAGTGACAGGGGTTACAGCTGTGACATCACACCCTTCACCCAGTGTCACTGTGTAGTGTCAGGGTGACAGGGGTTACAGCTGTGACATCACACCCCTCACCCAGTGTCACTGTGTAGTGTCATGGTGACAGGGGTTACAGCTGTGACATCACACCCCTCACCCAGTGTCACTGTGTAGTGTCAGGGTGACAGGGGTTACACCTGTGACATCACACCCCTCACCCAGTGTCACTATGTAGTGTCAGGCTGACAGGGGTTACAGCTGTGACATCACACCCCTCACCCAGTGTTACTATGTAGTGTCAGGCTGACAGGGGTTACAGCTGTGACATCACACCCCTCACCCAGTGTCACTGTGTAGTGACAGGGGTTACAGCTGTGACATCACACCCTTCACCCAGTGTCACTGTGTAGTGTCAGGGTGACAGGGGTTACAGCTGTGACATCACACCCCTCACCCAGTGTCACTGTGTAGTGTCATGGTGACAGGGGTTACAGCTGTGACATCACACCCCTCACCCAGTGTCACTGTGTAGTGTCAGGGTGACAGGGGTTACAGCTGTGACATCACACCCCTCACCCAGTGTTACTATGTAGTGTCAGGCTGACAGGGGTTACAGCTGTGACATCACACCCCTCACCCAGTGTCACTGTGTAGTGTCAGGGTGACAGGGGTTACAGCTGTGACATCACACCCCTCACCCAGTGTCACTATGTAGTGTCAGGCTGACAGGGGTTACAGCTGTGACATCACACCCCTCACCCAGTGTTACTATGTAGTGTCAGGCTGACAGGGGTTACAGCTGTGACATCACACCCCTCACCCAGTGTCACTGTGTAGTGTCAGGGTGACAGGGATTACAGCTGTGACATCACACCCCTCACCCAGTGTCACTGTGTAGTGTCAGGGTGACAGGAGTTACAGCGGTGACATCACACCCCCTCACCCAGTGTCACTGTTCAGGGTGACAGGGGTTACAGCTGTGACATCACACCCTCACCCAGTGTCACTGTGTAGTGTCAGGGTGACAGGGGTTACAGCTGTGACATCACACCCCTCACCCAGTGTCACTGTGTAGTGTCAGGGTGACAGGGGTTACACCTGTGACATCACACCCCTCACCCAGTGTCACTGTGTGGTGACAGGGGTTACACCTGTGACATCACACCCCTCACCCAGTGTCACTGTTCAGGGTGACAGGGGTTACACCTGTGACATCACACCCTTCCTCACTGTGTAGTGTCAGGGGTTACAGCTGTGACGTCACAGCCCTCACCCTGCCTCACTGTGTAGTGTCATGCGGGCAGATATTTATAGCTATGACGTCACCCCATCACTGACCGATCACACAGACCAGACCCGGCGATTACAGCCGGGATCACCGGAGCCCCCCACTGCCGCACCCGGCCCCGGCATATCCACTTGGCCACAGTGCTCCGCTGTCCCCACACAACCACTCCCGTGCAGGCTCACACTACGGGGCCGTCACTCACCGCTCTGCTCCCCAAGGAAGACCAGCTTGAATTTTCTCAGGGGGTTTCCGAACTCTCCGCCGGTCGAGGTCATGATGATGCAGGCGCCGAATCACCGACCTGGAGCAGAACCGACCAGAACCGAGGAGCGAGCGAGCACGCACACCAGGCCGAGCGCGTCCTGCTAACGTGATGGGGAGGGAGGGGCCGTGCGCGCTCCCGAGGCAAGAGCCGCCATATTGGTATACCCAGGGGAGTGAGGCCCTGATGGTAGCGGACAGGCTGACAGTCGTGTTGTGTCCAGTGCAGAGCAGTGCCCGCCATGATTAGCCTACTTAGTTTCTTAGTCACATCATTTGTATATATTTTTTTATGGACTTTGAGGAGACCTTATCACCAATAATAAAAGGTGAAGTGAGCTGGCCTCAAAGTAAATCGAAGCTGCCTTACAAGCCAAAGGAAGGGACACAAAGGGGCAAAAAATTGTGCACAAAAGGTGCAATTTAGAGAATTCGGACCACTGACCTCGCGCTGCTAACACACAGAGGGTGATGCCCTGCGTCAGATACGGTGGAGGTCAGTGTGGCCAGGTTCTAGGCATGAAAACTGGCATCAAAGGGGGCAGGCGGAGGGTTTTCACTGACTTGAATAAGTAACTGTTGGCAGTGCCAGATCAGTGGTGTTAATTTGTATTAGAATGTATTGGCTCCTATGAGCCGAAGTTATTATTTTGCGAAGTCTCGCAAGACTTGACATAATTTACAAATCAATTTTTACTGTAAAAAACCATTCCCGAACTCGGGTTAAGTTCGAAGTGGTACCTTGGAACCGAATTCGAGTTTGGGATTTTTTTTTTACAGTAGAAATACATTTTTTAAGTTATTGCCCAAAGTCTCACAAGGCTTCACAAAGTAATAACTTTGACTCATAGGAGCCAATACATTCTAATACTGTACAGAGCTCCTGCTCCGTGCAGTATTCAAACTAAGTATTATGCAAGTAGACTGGATGTTTCATCCGAAGTCGATTCGCTCATCCCTAGCGATCAGGTCTCCTCAAAATTAATTTAAAAAAAAAATACAAATGGTGTGCACTGTGAATAAGAAACTGACAAATAAGAAACCGACTTCAGCCTTGTGCTATTTAATGGGGTTTATAACCTCACACTAGAAGGGAGCAAATTTGATAAAATTAGTTTTGACTCCGACCTGTTCAATAAATTTGATTTGGGTCAAAGTTCATTCTGTGTGAAGCAGATTGGCCTAAACATTGGTGTATGACTCTAAGACCTTCTGGGACTCGTATCTTTTTTTTTTTTTTTCTCCAACCTAAAAGCAGTATATATAGGGGGTCATTTACTAACCAGAAATGTGCCTATATTAGGCATATTTCTGGCACAGATCTTTGCACCACAATCTGTGACTTCTCCCTGCTCACACTAGGTCTAAAATAGTGGGTCTGGCATGGGCAGGGAAGGGCTGGCAGGCCCGTCTCATTTACCATCTTCTACGTCTGTTTAAAGGGATTCTGTCATCAGATTTTATCCCTATAACCTAAAGATATCCTCATGTCCGGACTAAGAAGAAGAATCCTAAGCTGGCATTATTAAAAGTCACTGAAGCTCTATTTGTCCAAAAAACAGGTTTTTATAACCTGCCAATAACTTACTTAAGGTGCCCAAGGGGAGGTCCGTTAATACAGGGTGCCCGTCCGCCCCCCTCGCCGTCCGGTGCCCAGCGCCGCCTTCTGTCTTCATCGCCGCCTTCTACAGCTCAGCACCTTGCACCCCTGCAATCCTCCCGTCTCTTTGCCAGATCTCGCGCCTGCGCACTAAGCTCAGCCAATCTGCAGGTTCTCATATTAGGGTTAAGCGAAGTGCACATCACGCCGGCGCATGCGCACTTTGCTCAATGAAGCCGCTGCCAGGAGTCCGCACAGGCGCATCAGGCCGAGCCTAGTGCGCAGGCGCGGGATCTGGCAAAGGGACAGGAGGATTGCAGGGGCGGCGCTGAGCTGTAGAAGGCGGCGATGGGCACTGGACGGCGAGGGGTGCGGACGGGCACCCTGTATTAACGGACCTCCCCTTGGGCACTTAAGTAAGTGATTGGCAGGTTATAAAAACCTGTTTTTTGGACAAATAGAGCCTCAGTGACTTTTAATAAGGCCAGCTTAGGATTCTTCTTCTTAGTCCGGACATGAGGATATCTTTAGGTTATAGGGGTAAAATCTGATGACAGAATCCCTTTAAGGCATAGAAAATGGCCTAAATGTAAGATAGCAAGGAAGCGGTCTTACATTTAGAGGGTGAGGTGGGTCCGCCAAAGTTGTGCAGAGGCCTGCTCCCAGCTATAGGGGATATTAAGACCCTTGGAAAAAGAAGTAATAGGAATAGCTCACTCCTATGCGATAAGGACCAGGTGCTCTAGGCCAAAAAACTGTATCACCCGTACAGAGGAAAGTATTGAAAATAAATAAATAAATTGGACTGGCACTCTGTATGTATGGATAAAATGAATAAATATACAATATAAAATATCACAATATATTCTATGTATTTTGTATAAATCACATTTTCTATATATACTAACAATACGTTTCAATCATTTATATTTCTATATGACCTTTTATTGTTACAATTTTTTTTTATTGTATACATTCAATGTACTATTCTTAGTTGCTATTTTATATAATTTTTTATCAAAGCAAACAGCTGCAGCATTTATTCTTCATTGAGTAGATAGCACTAAACATCGGATATCTTATATCTAAAAAACGCAGACGTATCCGAAATAACGCAACAAAACTGAAACCGCATATGGAAAATAGAGCGAAATTTTGGGACATTGAATCCAGACCACTTTTTGGATCTTTCTGTGCGACCTATATAAAGCCAGCCCAAAATTGTGAGATCAGCTGCCACTGAGGAAGGGGTAAGAGGTCCCCGAAACGCGTCTGGCGTAACCAGCTGATAGCTCCCACTTTGATCAAGACCTTACAGATGACACAAAGTCTGTGAATACTTTTGAAAAATTGGAGCGCTCCAGTGAAAAGAATCCTTTCATACAGAAACCGCTGACCACAGTTCCCGCGATACCTCGCTACAGTCACGGACTAGAGGTACGTCACAGACCACGTGACGTGTGGGCGTTCTGAGATACGAACAGTCGGGACACTAACTCTCACGATACCTCGCTACAAACTAAGTCAGAGGTACGCCACAGACCACGCGATCCATCGGCGTTGGCCTGAATAACGCGGGACTACGCATATTACAGTGGAACAAAAGTCAGGTATGCGGTATTAGTCCATACTTTGAATTGTCATCTGGGTCAAGGTAAGATCCAGTCTTTCTACCCTAGTGCACACAGCACTTTATTTACCAACTTAATCGGGTTTTGACAGGCTGTATAAAAAGTTATCTCGGGAACCTATTTTCCTAAGAAGCCCTCTTCAAATTGCGGATACTATTGACAACTGCACAACTAAGCGGTATTCCTACATGTATACTTCTTGAGAGGAACGACATCTAACCTGTCTTTTTCTTTCATATAAAAGAAACCCCATACAAAGGAACTTTATTTGATTTATTTGATCAAAAGAACCCAATATCATTATTGTACTATCCCCATGAAGCACCATATATTATTGCTGTTGCAGTTTTTCAGTTTGTTTTAAACTAGAGACTATAAAACTTGAATGTAAAAATAATCATGTATTTTGGTGATTTTATTGTAATTTGAGTTTTTGTGAATTAAATTGTGTGATCACTTTGTAGTGTATATTTATTCATTTTATCCATATTATACCACACATACAGAGTGCCAGTCCAATTTCTTTATTTATTTTCGATATTAAGACCCCCCCCCATAGTATTTATGGCCATCTTTAGTGAATATATGAGGGAGGCAGCGAGGGCAGAGTGAGGAACATCTTCACTATTCTCTGAACTGTGAAGACAGGCAGCTCACTGCTCAGTGTTTTCATAGCTACATAGCTTTGAAGTTTAGAAGCAAATATTGAAATTTTTCTATAATTTTCCAAATCACACTTTTTATGGACCAGTTCAGGTTTGAAGTCACTTTGTGAGGCTAACATAATAGAAACCACCCAAAAATGACCCCATTCTAGAAACTACACCCCTCAAGGTTTTTAAAACTGTTTTTCCAAACTTTGTTAACCCTTTAGGTCTTCCACAAGGCTTCATGGCAAATGGACATAAAAATTAAGAATTTAGATTTTTTGGAAAATGTTCCAATATAAGCAATTTTATCCAGGAATAAAACAAGGGTTAACTTCCAAACAAAACTCAATATGGGTTGCCCTGATTCTGTAGTTTGCAGAAACACCCCATATGTGGTCGTAAACTACTGTTTGGCCAAACGGGAGGACATAGAAGGAGGGGAACACCATATGGGTTTTGCAAGGCAGATTTTGCAGGACTGGTTTTGTTTATACCATGTCCCATTTGAAGCCCCCTGTTGCACCCCTAGAATAGAAATTTCAAAAAAGTGACTCCATCTAAGAAAGTACACCCGTCAAGGTATTCAAAACTGGGTTTACAAACTTTGTTAACCCTTTAGGTGTTCCACAAGAGTTAATGGCAGATGGAGAAACAATTTAGAAATTTTTATTTTTTTGAAAATTTTCTAATATAATAATTTTTTTCCAGGAATAAAACAAGGGTTAACTGCCAAACAAAACTCAATATGGGTTGCCCTGATTCTGTAATTTGCAGAAACACCCCATATGTGGTCGTAAACTACTGTTTGGCCAAACGGGAGGACATAGAAGGAGGGGAACACCATATGAGTTTTGCAAGGCAGATTTTGCAGGACTGGTTTTGTTTATACCATGTCCCATTTGAAGCCCCCTGTTGCACTCCTAGAATAGAAATTTCAAAAAAGTGACTCCATCTAAGAAAGTACACCCCTCAAGGTGTTCAAAACTGAGTTTACAACCTTTGTTAACCCTTTAGGTGTTCCACAAGAGTTAATGGCAGATGGAGAAACAATTTAGAAATTGCAATTTTTGGGAAAATTTTCCATTTTAACCCTTACTTTATTACTGGAAAAAATGGGTTAGAAGCCAAACAAAACTCAAAATGGGTTGCCCTGATTCTGTAGTTTGCAGAAACACCCCATATGTGGTCGTAAACCACTATTTGGCTAAACAGCAGGACATAGAAAAAGGGGAACGCCATATAGTTTTGGGAAGGCAGATTTTGCTGGACTGGTTTATTTACACCATGTACCCTTTCAAGCCCCCTGATGCACCCCTAGAGTAGAAACTCCATAAAAGTGACCCCATCTAGGAAACTACGGGATAAGGTGGTTGTTGTTTTGGGACTATTTTAGGGGTAAATATGATTTTTGGTTGCTCTATATTACACTTTTTTGAGGCAAGGTAACAAAAAATTTAAATTCTAAAATTGTTTCTACATTCGCTATTTAGTTTTGTGGAACACCTAAAGGGTTAAAATAGTTTGTAAAGTAACCTTTGAATACCTTGAGGGGTGTAGTTTCTTAGATGGGGTCACTTTTTTTGGAGTTTCTAGTCTAGGCTACATCAGGGGGGGCTTCTAATGGGACATGGTGTAAAAAAAAACAGTCCATCAAAATCTGCCTTCCAGAAACCATATGGAGTTCCCTTCGTTCTATGCCCTGCCGTGTGGCTATATAGCCATTTACGACCACATATGGGGTGTTTCTGCAAACTACAGAATCAGGGCAATAAATATTTAGTTTTGTTTGGCTGTTAACCCTTGCTTTATTACCGGAAAAAGGATTCAAATGGAAATTTTTTGGCACAGTTTTTATTTTATATTTTAACGCTGTTCATCCGAGGGGTTTGGTCAAATGTTGTTTTTATAGGGCAGATTCTTACAGATGCGTCGATACCTTATATGTCTATATTTTCAAATTTATTAGGATTTTACACTGTATTATCATTTTATGAACCCCCAAAAATATTTCTGTATCTCCATAGCCTGTGAGCTACAGTTTTTTTTTTTCTTTTGTTGGGCGACTATCTAATGTAGGGGCTCATTTTTTGCGGGATGAGATGTCGGTTTTATAGGCACTAATTGGGGGTGCAGATGACATTTTGATCACTCGTTATTACACTTTTTCTGATGTTAGGTGACAAAAAAATAGCTTTTTTTCCACGTTCTTTTTTTTTAACGCTGTTCATCCGGGGGGGTTGGGTTAAATGTTATTTTTATAGAGACGATTTTTACGCACGCGACGATGCCCAATATGTATGGCTCTCAGACTTTGGAGACACTAAGCAGGCATCCTAAAACTGCGGCCCTCCAGATGTTGTAAAACTACAATGCCCACCATGCCCTGCTGATGGCTGTAGGTTGTCTGGGCATGCTGGGAGTTTTAGTTTTGCAACATCTGGAGGGCCGCAGTTTGAGGATGCCTGCACTAAAACTAATATTTTTTGGGAAAAAAAATTGTTTCCGCGTCTCCAAAGTCGGAGAGCCATAGTTTTTTATGTTCTCTAGTGGACTGTTGGGGATTATAAAAATTTAGTACTCCATCGAAGTGTTATACTCCTTGAAGCAATCGATAACGCAGAGGCCCGGATGATCGGGGCAAGTGTCACACTGAGTAGTGGTGTCCTTCCGTATCCCCCTCTTGTGACGCACTCTGCATCTTTTTTGGGTTCGTCCCTTCTTTCCAGTATGGGGGACAACACCTGGAAAGTGTTGGCCAGGAACGATCCGGGCGCCTCCAGTTCCCGAGGTACTCCGGCCTGCTCTTTCCCGGTCCGAAAAGATCAGGTCTTTGAGGACTGCCTCATAGAACTGGAGGAATGTCCCTGTGCTGCCAGCGCTTCGGGATAGTACAAAAGAATTGTACAAGGCAACCAGTACCAAGTAGACCGCAACTTTTCTGTACCATGCCCGGGTTTTGCGCATGGCATTATATGGCTTGAGGACTTGATCAGAGAGATCAACTCCTCCCATATACCGATTGTAGTCGACGATACAATTGGGCTTGGGGACCGTTGCCGCGGTACCTCGCACAGAGACAGGGGTGGTGCTGTTACCGTGGATTGTGGACAGCATAAGGACATCCCTCTTGTCCTTATACCTGACTAGCAACAGGTTTCCACTGGTAAGTGCACGGGTCTCACCCCTGGGGATAGGTACCTGGAGGGGGTGGGCAGGGAGGCCGTGTTGATTTTTCCACGCGGTCCCACAAGCGAACGTGGATCCAGCGACGAGGGACTTGAACAAGTTAATGCTGGTATAAAAGTTATCCACGTACAAGTAGTAACCATTATCCAGCAGTGAGTACATAAGGTCCCACACGAGTTTCCGCTAACACCCAGAGTGGGGGGACATTCTGGGGGTTGAATACAGGGAATCTCTCCCCTCGTACACACGAGCACCCTGAGGTACTCTCACAAATTTTGTATAGCTTCACGCCATACCTCGCCCGCTTTGTGGGAATGTACCAATCAGCACCAATCAGCACCCTGGACAGCAGGCATCAGCACCATGGCCAGCACCACCTCTCCAAATGCACAGACTGTGATTGGTGGTGTGTAATCACGCCACTGATCACAGTCTTTTTCTGGTTCATCGGGTCACCTGAGACCCGAATGGACCGGAAACACAGAAAACCGCAGGTCTCAATTGACCTGTGGTTTTCTGCGATCGCCGATATGGGGGGGGGGTCAAATGACCCCCCCCCCCCCCCGCGCGTTGTTACAGGATGCCGGCTGAATGATTTCAGCCGGCATCCTGTTCCGATTAACCCGTGATTTAAAGCCATGACGTACCGGTACGTCATGGGTCCTTAAGGACTCGGGAAACATGCCGTACCGGTACGTCATGCGTCCCTAAGGGGTTAAAATATGCAAATGACTTCACTACCAGCAAGTAGGGCGTCTACTTGCTGGTAGCCGCCGCATCCTCCTTTAAAAAAAACGCCCCCTCCTCCTGTTGATTGACAGGGCCAGCGAGCGCTCTCCACCTCCAGGCTGGCCCTGTCTGCAATTCAAATCCCGCGCCTTACGTGTCTTCATTCTTGCCGGTAGTGAAGTCATTTGCATATTTTAAAAGCTCGATTTTTTGTGAAACCAAGCCACAGAACAAGGTAAGACCCCTATATAGGGAATAGTCGTCCAATAAGGATTTTAATATGCCCAAAAATTAAAAATGAGTTTTGGGGGTAACAGAAGTCCTTTAACATTCCACAAACAGTCACAGTCACCGCTGCGATGCCGCTGCTAATGGCTACTCCTTATGTCCTTACGACCCTGATAATACTCAGGGGGCCGCTGCTGGTGCTCCGTGTGAGCTCCCTGCCTGGGCTCACAAAAATTATCTTAATAAGGGAAGAAAAGGGTTAATAGGAGCCCCGTGCTGGTCAAGACACTAAAAAGCCAGTAAACCATATCTCTTTCAATAGTCCGTGCTTAGTAGGAGGAGATAACCTCCAGGAGATAACCTCCCCTCCTACTAAGCACGGACTTTTGAAAGAGATATATGGTTCACTGGCTATTTAGTGTCTTGACCAGCGCTGGACTCCTATTAACCCTTTACATACTTAACATTGGCAAGTGGCGAGATGACTGATGATCACCTCGCCACTTGCTAATTGCTGCCGCTGCCCAGTATCCCCCCGCCTACGTTACTCTCACCTGAGGGGTTAATAGCGGCCGATCGCAGCGCGCAGTCATAGAGGCTGGGTGCAGGGTATGGGATATGGTGTTTGTATTAAGCATAAACTTTATTCATTGGTGGTATAGTGGACCGAACCCCCTCCAACCCCAGTATTATAAAGTAGAATCATTGGTGGCACAGTGTGCCCCCAACCCCCACCTCCCAAAGTATTATAATCATTGGTGGCAGTTCCAATCTGAGCTCCAGCAGTGTAAGCCTGGGGCTCCGATCGGTTATCATGGCAGCCAGGACGCTACTGAAGCCCTGGCTGCCATAGTCGGCTCCCTGCTGCTATGTGCACAAAGCACAGGGCAACAGGGAGATTGTGAGATCCTATTCACCCTGATAGAGCTCTATTGGGGTGAATAGGGCAAGGGATGAAAGATCCCAGGTTCTAGCCCATAAGGGGGGGAAATAGTTATTAAATAAAAAGTAAAAATGGCACTTTGCCATTTTTTGTCACCTTGTCCCGACAAAAATTTGGTTAGGACTGTTCTATTATGGTCCAGAAGTTCCATAAAATCTGGAATGCACGCGGCCTTTTTGGTGTTTTATTTTTATAACCCCCGTGGTATCAAGTATTGCAATACTTTTTTATGGTATCGAGTCAAAATTTTGGTATCGTGACAACCCTAGGTAAGACATGTGTGTTTTTTTTTAATTATACCGTAATTATATGTATTTTAAATTTGGCGACAAAATTTTTTAATTTGACTCCTAAATTTTTCAGGTTAGAAGCCAATGGCTCCTTGATATTTTTTTTAGTCTGGAGCCCTGCACCACCAATACAGCTATGCATGGGTTCCCCCCAATTCCTTCAGAACCTCCTAATCATAGTAGTCCAATCACTAAAGCTTCTCACACAAATCGGCAACATAAAGACTACCTTGAGTACCTTCCATAGCACATGGGGTTTTGCTGCCTCTTCGTAGGAAAAAGGAGATGCCCACTAGGACGTGGCAGTGAAGACAGCGATGATAGAAGTGAAAGCCTTTTCTGGGGCCTTAAGGAGAAAGAGCAGGAGCAATGCTTTGACCCCTGGCTCCAAGGCACTGTGTAAAACTCAGAGGTGACATTGATATTATCCTGCTGTGACTGAGAGGAGGAGTGAGCCATCCAATCCACAATGTCATCTTCTTTATCCTCAATAATAATATGGTGCCTAATGAATGTATCACGTATCACCTCATGCATTGCACCCGCGTGGAAAAATTGCTCTTGGGAAAGAGGCCTTATTATTTTGAAGTTAAATAAATAAATAAGTAGACATATTAGATATCACAACGTCCCTAACAACCAGATCTACAACCAGATCTATAAAAATATCACATAACCTGTCCCCACAGGTCAGTGCTGTAAAAAATAAATAAATAAAAACTGTGCCAAAACAACCAATTTTTTGGTCACCTTGCCCTATTAAGTGTAATGTTGAATGATCAAAACATTATATGTACCCAAAACTGGTAGCAACAACTCTTCCTGCAAAAAACTAGCCCCTACACAAGATAATTGGCAGAAAAATAAAAAAAAATATGGCGTTCAGAAAATGGAGACATAAAAACATAATTGTTTTTCAAAGATACTTTATTATGTAAAACTGAAACAAACAAAGAAGATATCATCGGGTCTGTAACAACCTGCTCTATAAAAATAGCACATGATCTAACCTGTCTGATGAACATTGTAAAAAACTAAAAATGAAAACTGTGCCAGAACAGCCATTTTTTGGTTACCTTGCCTCACAAAAAACTTAATATAGAGCAATCAAAAATCATATGTTCCCCAAAATAGTACCAATAAAACTGGCACCTTATCCCTTAGTTTCCAAAATGGGGTCACTTTTTGGGAGTTTCTATTGTAGTGGTGCATCAGGAGGGTTTCAAATGGGACATGGTCTCAAGTTTTGAATAACTTGACGGGCGTAGTTTCTAAAATGGGGTCATTTATGAGTGGTTTCTATTATGTAAGGCCCACAAAGTGACTCCAGACCTGAACATGTCCTTAAAAGTGGATTTTGGAATTTTCTTAAACATTTTAAGAATTGCTTCTAAAATTGTAAGCCTTCTAACAGCCTAAAAAAAAAAATTTATATTTTCAAAATGATGCCAACATAAAGTAGACATATGGGGAATGTAAAGTAATAAATATTTTATCATTTTCTGTTTTAAAAGCGAAATTGAAACTTTTTTCAAAATATTTGGTAAATGTTTTTTTCATAAATAAAGGTGAAATATATTGACTTAAATTTACCACTGTCATGAAGTACAATATGCCATGAGAAAACAGTCTCAGAATGGCTTGGATAAGTAAAAGTGTTCCAAAGTTCTTACCAAATAAAATGACACATGTGTCAGATTTGCAAAAAATGGTCTGGGCAGAAGGGTTGAAACTTGCCCGGGATAGAAGGGGTTAATTATACATGGCAGTAAAATGACAGCAGTTTTGTTGTCATTTTTTTTTGTAACTTCAAACGAAGACATTTAACAAATTCCCCAAAACATTTATATAAGAAAGAAAAAAAGCCAATATCCCACCTACCAATCTTTTTGTTGCGAGGCCTGCCAGGAGAGGGGAAAAAAAGGATGGGAGGTACTTATATCCAGCAACCGCATATCCTCATCCATTATTGTAGCTGATTCTTACCTTGATAATATATTTTCTCATAACTTTTAACTTTATTGATCAAGGACTCCTGATAACCCTTCAGGGGCCATTCGTCAGAGCACCACAATCTAGCGACAATTATTCTGGCTATTATTAGAACATGTAAAATGTTGTTAGTATTTAAAAGAGGTGCAATTATATGTCCCCTTCTACAATCACACTAGTAAAAATAAAACATTTTTTTGGGGAAAAAAGAGCGATTGCAGCAATATGTATGGCTCTGGGAAAAAGCCTATAAAAAATGTATGAACTGTACAAACATGAGTTTGTTTTTTTTTTTTTATAAGGGTGGCTAACTGTTTATGTACAGAAAACTATGAATTTGGTGCAGGATTTGGGTGATTGCAGAATTTTAACTTAATACATGAACTTTCAACTTGCCACCAGCAGCGGCCGTCAGTATGAAACACACACACAGAACTCTGAGTAACCACCCTATGCTTTCTTTGCTAAAACCCTGACTTTTCTACTTATTGATTTAATCTACCCAACTAAATGTGTCTAAACTGTCCTTAAGACCTTAACATTGCTGGCTTGTGTCTGTAATTGTTTTCTGCCAGATACCTTCAAGACACTTGCCCTCAGATCCCAAGCTAAGCAAGTCCAGAGACTGAAGGACCTGCCAAAAGCTGGCCAGCTTCTGAGCCCATCAGGGTGTTATAGGCAGTGGATGTGAACCCAAGGTTTGACTTTGGGCCAGTCCTGAGAACGTTATCTTGGCAGTACCGTGGCATTCATCCCTATACAGGGATCCAGAAGAAAAGATGCTGCAATGGCGCAAATCCACTGGTGGAAACAGACATGAAACTTCGATCTGGATATTCCTTTTTTTTTATTTAAAGAAAGTGCATAGCCACGTTTCCACCAGTAGATTTGCGCCATTGCAGCATCTTTTCTTCTCAACATGCACTCTCTGGAGGATTGGACCCCCTTTCCAGGAGAGATATTACCTGCGGCTGCAGCCCTGTGGAATTGGATTTTACTCCATTCATATCTACAATAGAGTTGTGCCCAACTCAATAAGTTGAGCCTTGCTCTTTCTTTTCAATAATTTAATTTATTCGAACGTACAGTCGTGGCCAAAAGTTTTGAGGATTACATAAATATTGGAAATTGGAAAAGTTGCTGCTTAAGTTTTTATAATAGTAATTTGCATATACTCCAGAATGTTATGAAGAGTGATCAGATGAATTGCTGTCACGGCCATGCCCATGACCGTGACTCCTTGACCGCATGCGGTTGCCTGCGGTTTTGTATGGGTATTCAACCATGGGTGAGGGCCGCTGGTGTGTGGCCTCACTCGTGGTTGCCGCAGGCAACGAGCGTGGTATTTTGCAGCAGAGCAGCTTGAGCGTCGCTAGGCAGCTTGCTGCCCTGGCATGCAGTCTCACCTGACTCCCTTTTTGTTAGGTGTGTGTGTTGTGTGCACGGTGTATTATGTTTTGTGTGCACTTCCCCTTATATGTGTGTTTTCCCTTCTGTGTGCTGGAAGGGTTAACTTCCTTCCCAGTGTGTGTGATGTCACTGGGTGTGGTTGACCAGTGGGTGTGGCCTTTTGGCCTATATAGCCTGAGTCTCTTGCAGGCTTCAGTAGGTTGCTTCAGCCCTGCTAGCTGGAGCAGCCTCCTGTGTATTTGATCTGCCTGTGAGAGCCACCACTGTGGTCATATGTTTATGTTCAGTTTGTCTTTGTCTGTGTGATGTTCGGTTTATGCTTTCTTGTATATTTCTGTGCTGCCATGTATCTGGGTTCCGGTGTGTGGATGAGTTTGTGCTGACTTTGGTTTGCTATTTGTGGACTTCAGATTTCCTGCACACTGATCCAGTCAGCAGGGCTGTGGCAGGTGGCTGGAACTAGTGCAGCACCTGCCATATACATGGGTTTGCATTTGTGTTCCCCTTTTCTCTACAGCTTGGCCTTTGGGACTCCTGATCCTCCCTGTCTTGGAGGAGTGGGTTGTCCTACTCTGTTTCCTAGGTCAGGGCCGACTTGAGGGCTTGTAGGGACTATTAGGTTCCAGCGTATGAGCCCTCCTACCATCAAGGTCGGCTCATACTGACAGGAGACAGGGTCAGCGTTAGGGACGCAATAGGAGGTGACCTGCTCCCTAATGCTGTGGT
This sequence comes from Bufo gargarizans, assembly GCF_014858855.1. Lineage (NCBI taxonomy): Eukaryota > Metazoa > Chordata > Amphibia > Anura > Bufonidae > Bufo > Bufo gargarizans. The sequence continues at coordinate 118,754,524 of NC_058088.1, forward strand.
CCTGGCCAAGCAGCGACCGGACATCCTCTAACAACACACGGCTGAGGATTTCCCCCATCCTCAGCCGCGACAATTGCATAGTCCTTCTTTGCCATGAAAATTAACTTAATCCACTGCATTTTATTGCTGTCATTAAAGGACCTGCTGAGATCATTTCAGTAATCGTCTTGTTAACTCAGGTGAGAATGTTGATGAGCACAAGGCTGGAGATCATTATGTCAGGCTGATTGGATTAAAATGGCAGACTTGACCTGTTAAAAGGAGGGTGATGCTTGAAATCATTGTTCTTCCATTGTTAACCATGGTGACCTGCAAAGAAACGCGTGCAGCCATCATTGCGTTGCATAAAAAATGGCTTCACAGGCAAGGATATTGTGGCTACTAAGATTGCACCTCAATCAACAATTTATAGGATCATCAAGAACTTCAAGGAAAGAGGTTCAATTCTTGTTAAGAAGGCTTCAGGGCGTCCAAGAAAGTCCAGCAAGCGCCAGGATAGTCTCCTAAAGAGGATTCAGCTGTGGGATCGGAGTGCCACCAGTGCAGAGCTTGCTCAGGAATGGCAGCAGGCAGGTGTGAGCGCATCTGCACGCACAGTGAGGTGAAGACTTTTGGAAGATGGCCTGGTGTCAAGAAGGGCAGCAAAGAAGCCACTTCTCTCCAAAAAAAACATCAGGGACAGATTGATCTTCTGCAGAAAATATGGTGAATGGACTGCTGAGGACTGGGGCAAAGTCATAGTCTCCGATGAACCCTCTTTCCGATAGTTTGGGGCATCAGGAAAAAGGCTTGTCCGGAGAAGAAAAGGTGAGCGCTACCATCAGTCCTGTGTCATGCCAACAGTAAAGCATCCTGAGACCATTCATGTGTGGGGTTGCTTCTCATCCAAGGGAGTGGGCTCACTCAAAATTTTGCCCCAAAACACAGCCATGAATAAAGAATGGTACCAAAACACCCTCCAACAGCAACTTCTTGCAACAATCCAACAACAGTTTGGTGAAGAACAATGCATTTTCCAGCACGATGGAGCATCCTGCCATAAGGCAAAAGCGATAACTAAGTGGCTCGGGGACCAAAACGTTGACATTTTGGGTCCATGGCCTGGAAACTCCCCAGATCTTAATCCCATTGAGAACTTGTGATCAATCCTCAAGAGGTGAGTGGACAAACAAAAACCGACTAATTCTGACAAACTCCAAGAAGTGATTATGAAAGAATGGGTTGCTATCAGTCAGGAATTGGCCCAGAAGTTGATTGAGAGCATGCCCAGTTGAATTGCAGAGGTCCTGAAAAAGAAGGGCAAATACTGACTCTTTGCATAAATGTCATGTAATTGTCACTACATCACAGAAACAACTGAAACAAAGATATAAAAGCTGTTTAGCAGCAAACTTTGTGAAAACTAATATTTGTGTCATTCTCAAAACTTTTGGCCACGACTGTACTATCCTATTGTGCGCCCCTTTCTCTCTCTCTCCCACCACCCCACTTGTGGTTCGAGTGGAGGTTAGAGACGTCCTCTTCTAAAACTATACAGGGATCTGGACTTTGTTGCAGGGGAGCCACTAGGCTGCTTCCTCTTGCTGACTCATGGGAATCTGAGACACCAATGGATGGCACCAAGACACAAGGCAAACTTGTAGACAATAACAGGCCAAGGTCAGAGAGGGTAGAGTTCATACGAATCTGTGGAACATCTAAAGGTCAGGGCAGATTGCAGAGGATCAATAAATGAACAGGCACAAGTCAGGAACCAGGAATTACGCAGACAAATGGATTAAAGCTCTTTGCTGACTCTAGTAAGCTAGAGAGACCTTACAGAGCTACAAAGATCATGTGCACAGGCAAGGAAGTAAGGTCAGCATTCCAGTAATATAGAAGGGCTGATGAGCTCATTAGTCAAGTAGCTAGTTAGTATGGAATCAGAAAGGGCATCAATCACTGCAGTTCTGGAGGAAAAACTCCCATTCATATACACACAGAGGAAAATACTTTACAGCTAGCCTATGACTTGCAGCATGGAACGCAGGAGCCTGGCAGCCCCGGAGAGCTAGGAAAAAGATGCAATGCCAGTGCCTATCCCATACAGCGGCAGGCACGAAGCATAACACAGGGCAAACCACCTCCCTCCCATAGTCATCCCCAGCTCCATCTTCATCCTCCCTGCTGTTTCTCCTGACAATTTTCACAGTAAGATGGTGCTGGCACCGTTTTGTTTAATTCATTTGAAGCGAATAACCAAAACGTATGATTTGTTTGGCAGCAGAATTTACATACATTTACCTCTTTCCTTCCACACTGCGCGCTCTTATATGGCTTTAAAAGCACACCTACTTTTACTGTTGTTTTTTTTACCAGGCCCTTACTGGGCACATGCTTTCCAGTGGACATAAACATTTGGAAAGCGTGTACGGCTAACGTGTGGTCAAAAAGGACTAATTGAAAGACTCCCTTTAAAATTTTCTAGGATGTGAGTTAGGGAGCAGGCTGGGCCTGCACCTTGTGATGGTGCAAGGTGTCTGAAGGTATTTTCATGTGATAAAGAAGGCACATCCCTGGTATATACCAACCCTTTTTAACAGATGGTGATCCAACCTGGGGTGCCCCCCACCCACACTGAGAATGAAGTGACTCCAGCACTGATTCAGTTTCCTTTTCACTGTATTAGGCCTCTTTCATACTTGCGTTGTCCAGATCCGTCGGGTACTCCATTTGCCGGAATTACACGCCGGATCCGGAAAAACGCAAGTGAACTGAAAACATTTGAAGACGGATCCGTCTTCAAAATGCGTTCAGTGTTACTATGGCAGCCAGGACGCTATTACTATGGCTCCCGGGGTGCTCCAGAATGATGTCAGAGCGCCCTATGTGCATGGATGACGTGTCCATGCGATCACGTCATCCATGCGCGTGGGGCGCCCTGACGTCACTCTGAAGCGCCCCGGGAGCCGCACGGACGGTAAGTATACTGCTCCCCCGCTCCCCACTACACTTTACCATGACAAACAGGACTTTAGCGTCCTGGCAGCCATGGTAACCATTCAGAAAAAGCTCAACATCGGATCCGGTAATGCGCCGAAACGACGTTTAGCTTAAGGCCGGATCCGGATTAATGCCTTTCAATGGGCATTAATTCCGGATCCTGCCTTGCGGCAAGTGTTCAGGATTTTTGGCCGGAGCAAAAAGCGCAGCATGCTGCGGTATTTTCTTCGGCTTAAAAACGTTCTGGTCCTGAACTGAAGACATCCTGATGCATCCTGAACGTATTTCTCTCCATTCAGAATGCATGGGGATAATCCTGATCAGGATTCTTCCGGCATAGAGCCCCGATGACGGAACTCTATGCCGGAACAAAAGAACGCAAGTGTGAAAGAGCCCTTACCCTGTACAATGCAGCATCCTGCCACCAGTCTGTGCAGGTTACTGCAGCCAGCTCTAATTACTTGGATGGAGCTGTCCTGCATGATAAGTGGTTGGGGCGCTGCTGTGGAAGGGAAGTCTGTCACGATGCTGATTCAGCGCATTGGCTCTTTCATTCTCAGGATGGATGTGGGTCCTATATATACATATATATTCACATTCATTGCATGCACACATACATTTACTCCATACATGTACATACAATTTATGTTCGCTCAGTTACATACACATACAAATTACAGCCAGGTGGCTGCGAATGCTCCCCCCCCCCCAAACAATAAAAAATAAATAAACTCATTATAGTGCTGCCCACTAAATTCTACTGCCCTAGGCATCCATGTAGCTGGCCAGCTGGGACCTGTCCTGGGTTGCTAGTGTAGCTTGTATGTGTATACAGCTAGACCTGCCAATAGCCTTAGTGCAGTTCCTGTTTATGTGACAAAAGCAGAGTTTTTACTGTGACATCATGTTTTGGATGTCATATAACTGTTATATTTTGTATTCACAGAAACAGAAAAGATAATATGCCTTTAAGATTCATTTTATAGTGTAAGGTAAGCTCAGTGACACAGCAGAAACAACAGAAAGTATAGTGTTAATCTGTTGTTGCTGGGCAGAAGTCTAGACCAATCACAGTCAGCTTCTCAAATAGCAAGAGTTTTCACAAATCACAGACAGCCTGTCAGGGAATTCCCCCAGCTTATGCTGCTAGAATCATTATTTGCCAGAGACAGGAGCTGAAGAGACATTCACTCCACTGAGTGCTGAGTTTTATTGGAACAAGAGGCCAATATAGGTATTTGAAACAGTTATACAATGTTCATATTGTTAGTATTGGGATTAGAACTGTATACTGAATTAGATATATATGTGTTTACTTACAGTTCCACCAAACTAAAATTGCAACCATACAATTGCAAAGTACAAATACAAATTGCAAGCTACAGTTACAAACTGTAAACTACTACAAATACCATACAAACATATTGCAATCCAAATTGCATACAACCATACCAGATCATACTCAACCTATCTGCAAATAGTTACTGCTAACTGCATACTGCCATTTTGTGATATCTTTTCAACACGTGTTTTGTACATGGACTATCTGCTGCGAAGGGCGGCAGTGTTATATATAAAGAAAAGTTAAAGTTAATAAATAAGTTATTTTCAACCATTTGGTGTGCTCTTTAAACCTACTGTTTCCATAGAACGGCACTAGAGGAATTACAAAGTAACAGACAGTCTGGTTAGACTAAAAGTCAGAGATATTAAGATTCTTCTAATGCCACAGCGCAAAAGGCACTTGACAGTGCTGCGCCTGCCAAAGTGGAACCATAGCCCTCAGAGGTTGAAGTGATAGCGCTCCTTAACTTGCACAGTAAAGAACGCATTAGAGCAGCGGAGTGCCAGCATATACTGCCGTGCAGCAACTGTTTCCTAAGTGAGCAAGTAAAGACACCTCAGCGGAGCTACCATAAAGGCCATAGAAGGTGCGCATTAGTAAAACTGCAACCGACTCTGAAAGTGGCAGAATGGCAAAGGCAAAATAGTCAGAGAAAGAGCGCCAACCCTCCTGCGATCCCTAGAGAGAGAAATAAACGCATGGTGGGAGGCCAAAGTCCAGGGCTAGAGTGCCTGCACCGCTATCCACGGAGAGACCACGTACTGCAGTCAGCTAGTTTCCCGCCACTAGGCCCAAAGCCTGCAGCAGCGTATCCAAGCTAGCGCATCGCAAGTCATCACAAAGCATCACGTCTGCACAGAGCATTGCAACTCAGCGCAGATCATTGCAAGTCTGCACAGAGCATCGCAATTCAGCGCAAAGCATCGCATCACATCAAGAAAAGACAAGTCTCCTTTAAGACAGACATTTGTTTCAGCAACCTTCAGATCACAGTATCCTGCTCTTCAGAATAACGTCAGAGATTTCCTTTATTACTTATAATTGCATATAGGCTTTGGCATAAAGAGACTTTTTTTGTGTTCAGAAATAAGAGACTTTAAATAAAAACAAAGAACAGTTTGTAGTACACTGACTCTAAAGCATTTAAAGTGAAAGTCATTTATTGCCTGCATTTATTGCTGTTGTATTTAAAGTGACAGTCATTTGTTTCTGCATTTGTCAATATTGCATTTAAAGTGAAAGGCATCTTATTATTCGTATTGATTGTGATAGCATTGAAAGTAAAATGTCTAAGCCTAGTATTACCATGTCACTGCTAGAGGATACAAAGATAGAGGGGGAAGAGCAAGGGAACCTGTCTGAGGTAGAAGTTTTGATACAAATATAGCCCAAACAGATGAACTAAGACGTTCATCACGTGTCAGAAAACCGACCCCAAAGATGCTGGAAATTGTATGATAAGAGTGTATGATAAATGGAAATTATACATTAAAGACAATTGTAAAAAGCTAAAGCAAGAAAGTATAAATGGGAACTTGAGTGATATGGTAGAGACGGTAGAAGAATCTGAATCAGAGCTTATGGCAGCATATATCAACCTGTGGTCATTTATGACACCTTCCCAGGATATTATAAGGAACATGGACACATGTACTGCGGTCACTAAAGACTTAGTAAAACTCATGAGAGAACTATCATCTGCAGCAAACTATGATGAAGATAAAGCAAGAAGTAGAATGAACAAGCTTTTTATGAGACACTATGCTAGGTCCTTAGGGGGGAACCACAATCTCAAGTGTGACTTCCTTCGCTAGCAGAAGTGCCACCCACATATCAGAGTCCTCAAATACTTCAGCCAAAAGAAAGGAATTAGCTGAACAACTTGCTGTCAAGAAAGCAGAAATTCAGATGGAAGCTGTCATCGAGGCGTAGCGTCAACTGATGGCTGAAAAGCAAGCTGAAAAGGATGCACAACGCCATCAGATGGAAGCTGAAATGGATGCACAAAGCCATCAGATGGAAGCTGAATTGAAAAGTCTGGAAAGACAGAAAGAAGTTAAGATCATAGAAGCCAGACTCAGAGTGCATGAGGAGGATTTGAGTCAGACTAGTCATAAGTTCAAATCTGTACTAAGTGAAGAAAAAGACTTCTACTTTCCTTCATATGCCCAGAAGAATGGAAGAAAATTTCCAGCATGTAGTGAAGAAATATGTCATTATCCTTCCATCCCTTCTCATAAAAATAAAGAGAGGCCTAGTCCAGTGTTAGGAAAAAGGTGTGTGAATTTACTCTCTATCTCTACCAGAAAAGATAAAGAAAAGGACTCACCTTATTCAGAACTAAGTGAGAAAATAGAACCGGATGATTCTATTCCTAGATGTCACGGCAATGCTCAGGAGAGTGTTACAACTATTGTCCCAACAGGACAACAGAAAACAGTCCTCGCTAGACTTCCCGTGCCGGAACCCACTGTATTTTCAGGAGATGTACTGAAGTTCATAGAGTGGAAGGCAAGTTTTGAAATGATCATTGAGCATCATTGCTTCAGTCCAATCGACAAGTCAGTCTACCCTCAGAGATATGTTGGTCGGGAAACAAAGAAAGTTCTTGAAGGTAACTTCTATATAAAAGACGAAGAAGCCTACAAGCAAGCTTGGGAAAAATTTAATGCAAGATATGGTCATCCTTTTTCGAGAGAAATTGATTAGCTGGCCTAAAATAGGTCCTAAAGAACACTTCAGACTCCAAGAGTACAGCGACTTCCTGCAAGCATGCATCAATGCCACCCCACACGTTCAAACCACAGGATGCTAACTAAGCTACCTGAATAAGTGGCTTCTAGATGGAATTGCTATGTGACCGAACAGTTAGACCTAATTAAGGACTTCCCAAGTTTTAAAGAGTTCTCCGAGTTCATCAATAAGGAAACAAGGATACCATGTAATGCAGTAACAGCATCTTATGTCTTAAAATCCTTAGAAGAAAGGCCTGCAAGAGATATAAGTCGCGCAAGAGCAATTAGCTTTGCAACCAACACAGCAGCTAAAGGTCCAGATACCTACGAATTCAAAGTCCCCACAGGGATCAGTAGAGAGACAGACTGACAAATCTTCAGACTACCTTCAAGTGTATGTTCTGTGGAGAGAACCACTCCATACACAAGTGCCAACAATTGAAGGCGAAGTCCACAGAAGAAAAGAAAAAACTTGTGTTGGATAACCAACTGAGTTTCGGGTGCCTAAGAAAAGGCCATGTTACTAAGGAGTGTAAGAAAAAGGCCACATGCAGTGTTTGCAAAGGACGCCATCCTACACCACTACATGAAGAACGTCCAAAGAAAGATAAAGCCTTAATACCTAAAAATAAAGTATCGGTATTCCCTTGCAGAGTGAGGGAAGGAGAAAGCAATGGCACATCAATGGTTGTACCGGTGTGCATATTAAATCCTAAAAGGAGGAACAAGAAGGTATACGCCTATGCGCTACTGAATGCCCAGAGTGATGTCACCTTCATTGATCAAGAAATCTGCAAGAAATTACAATTGGCTACAGAACCAGTGAAGCTCAAACTCACCACAATTATGGGGAGAGACACATTAGTGAACAGTCAAAGGGTCAAAGGACTGAGAGTTAGAGGACTTAATTCAAACTGCACATGAGATCTACCTCCAGCTTATACAAAAGACAATATACCTCTAGATTGAGATCACATACCTACCTGTGAAACAGCCAATGAATGGGAGCACCTATCTGTCATATCTCAAGAAATGTCCCCGCTGAAGAGGTTTGGTGTTGAACTGTTGATAGGCTACGATTGTCCCGAAACCTTGATACCACGAAAGGTAATCTGTCACAACCAGACAGCTGAGAAGCTCTGACAGAAGCCTTTCAGAACCTCCTCCTTGAGTTTCTTTGTTGTGATGTTCAGTTCCTCATCTCGTTAGCCTCTCTCAGCTGTCATGTAGTTGGACTAATTGCATCCCTTTAAATTCCGCCCCATAATGCATTACTGGGCGGCTTATACTACTTCCTGGAGTGTGTGTGCATGCTGATCTTGTTTTCCAGTCTGCTACAAAGTTAAGTGCTGAACATTTATCTGTTATTTTCTGTTTGCTGGATCCCAGGTGACCCTGACTCCCTCCGTGTCTGGTGTAGGGAGCCGGTGGTCGTGTCCCCTCACTATTGTAGGGTGTTCAGGGGTTATATAGTCGAGGTACGTGGATATGCAACCATCCACCTCTGGGATCTTTGCATAGGCTGAGCAGCCAGGGAAAGTCTCAGGTCTTGTGCAGGGGTTCCTTAGCTTTGGATCCAGTGAGTCATATATGCATGTTGCTTTGTCTTGTTTCCTGTACACCGTCCGTGACATTATAAGCCGCCAAAACCGTCTCAAGCATGGATCCGGTTTCACTTTTGGCTGAACGCTTCCAGGGTCTTTCATTGGAGGTAGCTGATCTCCGTAAGACTTTTTCTCAGCTTCAAGTGACTGGTTCAGCTTGCGTTCATGGAGTTTGTTCTGAGCCAAAGATCTCGCTCCCGGATACGTTCTCCGGGGGTAGTGAGAATTTTGTGCGTTTTAGAGAGGCTTGCAAACTCCATTTTCGCCTTCTTCCCAATTCCTCTGGTGATGAGGAACGGAGGGTGGGGATCATTATATCGCTGCTCAGGGGTAACGCTCAGTCTTGGGCCATTTCGCTGCCGGAGGGGGCACGGCCCCTCCGTTCAGTGGATGAATTCTTTTTAGCCCTGGGTCAGATATATGATGATCCGGATCGTATTGCTCTGGCTGAGTCTAGACTACGTCTATTATGCCAGGGTAAACAATCCGCAGAAATATACTGCTCAGAATTTCGGAGATGGGCAGCTGATACTGGTTGGAATGATGCTGCACTCCGAAGTCAATTTTGCCATGGTCTTTCAGAGGGATTGAAAGATGCATTTGCCTTTCATGAGAGGCCTATTTCTTTGGACTCTGCTATGTCTCAGGCCGTTCGTATTGACAGGCGTCTTAGAGAGAGAGGAGAGATGTCCCCTTCCTGTCATACTCAGTCCCAGGACAGTGCAGCGGTCTCATTCTGTGCGCAGGGGTCTCGGTCGCTGTCAGCCCCTGCTGAGCAGGAGCCCATGCAGCTGGGGTTGATTGCTTCTGACAATAGAAGATTCAGCTTGCATGGGAGGGTTTGTTTTTGTTGTGGAGGTATAAATCATTTGGCAAATGTTTGTCCTTCTAGGAGATTCAGGCAGTTTTCTGGGAGTAATAAAGAAACAAACAGGAAAAAATATTTTAAAAATGTTCCGTCTGTTACTATTGTCAGGGTTGAGGCGGAGCTTGAAGGTTTTCCGTTTGCTTGTAGTTCCCGTTTTGTCCTGCCGGCTAGGGTGGCGCTAGAGAGCAAGAACATTTTTGGTGAGATTTTTGTGGATAGTGGAGCAGATGTCAATCTCATTGATAATCAATTTGCAATAACTCATGGTTTCCAGGTGCGCACTTTGGGAAAGGATATTCCTGTTTTTGCTATTGATTCCGCTCCACTTTCTCAGCAATCATTAAAGGGCATAGTTCACAATATCCGTTTAATTGTGAGTGATGCTCATGTTGAGGATGTGTCATGTTTCGTCCTTAGGCTACTTTCACACTAGCGTTCGGGCGGATCCGTTCTGAACGGATCCGCTCATAATAATGCAGACGGAGGCTCCGTTCAGAACGGATCCGTCTGCATTATTTTTAGCATATAACAGCTAAGTGTGAAAATAGCAGAAACAAATGAAAAGAGAGCTCATATTACCAAAAATATATAAATTTTATTACAATAAGTTAAAAAATGATAACAAAAAAAGGAGAAGGGTAAATTAATACATGAGATGCCGTAAAACAAGGTGATGGGAGCGGAGAGAAAACAACAGCACCACCCCGGGAGGAAGGAGCACACGGTTGAGACAAATGAAGAGATGTAATATACATAATATCTGACATGGGAATAAGCGATCTTGGGTACAGTGCCCAGTCCATGCAAAAAGTGAATGGAGAGATAGAACCATACAATATCAGGTAAAGCACGGTCAGCTCATGCACCCCCCACTAGAAGTAGATACAAACATGTGAGAATGGAAATTGTATCAAACAGGGCAAAGTGCCGGTGGACAAGAATTGACCACACAATCAGCGGGGGGCAATGGGAGACCAGAGCTTACCTGAAATAACCGTGTGCAAAGAAACCCAGGGTGGCGCTACCCCAACGCGCGTTTCGGCGTGCCTTCGTCAGGGGGTAGCGCCATCTCTGTGAACCAAGTTTAAATAGGCTCTCTTAGCCAATAAGAATGAGTACTTACTCGTCCCCAGGTGTACATGTTGACGAGGCGCGCAGAGATCCTGGCGATTCGCATCCGGCCGCCCCACAGCCGGCGTCCCGCCGGCACGCCTACCCCACGTGATAAAATCACATGATCGGGCGGCACTGGCGTGAGGACGCACGGGTGTGAGGCGCCGGAGGCGGCACCCAGGATGACGCGCGCTCACATGACAGGAGGGGAGGAGCATGAAAAAACCAGCGGATAACCCAGCGAACTGCCCCACAGTCTCAGAATCATAAACCAGGCCGTATTAGCAGATAGTGATATTACAGACAAGCCACAAACAAACCATCAGTACGGCATCTGTGGCTCTATAACAATATGTGTATGCATACACAGTACGAAAAAGAATATTTATATACAAATACACTGTAATGCATAAATAGAACTATATAAATAATTTCATACATACAAAATCAATAATAATAATATTAGCAGAAATGATAAATAAAATGTATGCATACGACAGCATGATTAGAAATATCCAAACATGATTATAATTAGGTAAGAATGGAAGAAACAACAAACATTAATCATGATAGAAAAATAATAATAAATATATGAAAAATATAATGATGAATAAACAGGTGGGGACAGGAAGGAAAAAAGGGAGGAGGAAGGGGGGGGAAGGGGGGGAAAGGAGAAAAGCCAGAGACCTATTGCAATATAATACATGATCGATATTGTATCTATATTTTGTATATGCAAAGTAAAAAAAGAGTAATAGAGAATAGTACAAAATGGATAATATTCGCAGCACTATAGAAATATAACCACATGATTGGGAATACCAAACATGATTACAAATAAATGTAATTAGAAGACAGACCACATAAATCATGATCTAGATAAATAAATAAATGAATATGTGTGTATACAGATGTGCAAACATAAAAATGTGAAAAATGAACAAATGAATTAGCAATGGAAGAGAGGGGGGAGGGGGGGAGGGGGGAAGGCCTGCTCAAAGAAAAAATGGGGGAGAAAAAAGGAAGAATATGTATGTGGGTGTGTGTGAATGTGAAAATAAATAAAGATACAGTGCGGGTACAGGAATAATAGAATTCAAAAATAGTGAATAAGCGATGTGTGTCGTATATGGTGGATAAAATAAAAGTGTAGAAGACAACGGCGAGTGTTGACGTAAAAGTGTAGAAGACAACAACTAGTGTTGACATAGGCACAACTGTATATGGCAAATGCCAGAAAAAGTGGGTGCAAGGCACAATGCTACTAATAGGGAGCAGAGGGCAAATGAAGGAGGTGCAAAGAAGTGTGAAAGAGAACAGGCCGATACATGTGAAATAAATGTATCCATAGATCAGTCCCACAAATGAAAAGACACTAAAATGAAGCAATGAATATCATGTTGGAAATGGTCCATTCCTGAGGGCATTGGAGACACATGAGAACGCTGGGTATCCATCAATGGAAAAGCTAAAGAGAGAAAAAAGACGGGAATAATCAATAAGTAAAAAGTGAAAAAATGATAGACTCATAAAGAGTACAAATGGATGGAATTATATGCAAACAACAGTTAAAAGAAAAAGGTCCACAGTGGTGGGCCCAGCGGCTAAAGAAAAGAAGAGAAGCCCAGATTCTCATTAAGGCCCCTGGGGCGCAATGTCCCCAGGGTCCATATCCAGTTTTCGTAAAGAGACGGCCGTCAATGCCTATTTACATGCTACATCTTTGCATCCGAGTAGTACCATTTCTGCCATTCCTGTGGGCCAGTTCTTGCGTATCCGTCGAATTTGTTCGGATAATGCCACTTTTGAAAGACAGGCCACTGAATTGAAGGATCGCTTTCTTGCCAGGGGCTACAGCCATCGGGCTATTAAAAAAGCCTATTGGCGTGCTAAAACTCAGGATCAGGCTCTTTTACTGCAAATCAAGGGAGATAGGATACCGGATAACAAAATTAGGTTTGTGAGCACATACCACTCACAGTGGACAAGAATGAGGGAGATCTTGGCCTCACATTGGTCCATTCTACTGACGGATCCCATTCTAGAAAAGCTCTTACCTGCACGACCTTTGGTCACGGCACGCAGGGCCAATACCCTACGGGACAGTTTGGTCCGTGGCTACCTTCAACCTACACCATCTCAACTTTGTATTGGACAAGGTAGCCCCAAGGTTGGCTTTAGACCATGCGGCAGATGTGCCGCATGTCCAAACATGGAACGCTCTTTTGATTTTGTGGATTCATCCGGAGCGAGATCCTTCAAAATCCTTCAGCCCCTCACGTGCTCCAGCACACGAATTGTCTATTACGCAGTGTGCCCATGTCCCAAGATTTACGTTGGTCTGACGACCCGTGAGTTGAGGGTCCGTGTGCGGGAGCACGTGAGAGGTATCATCAGTGCACAGGAGGTGAAGGAAATTGAGACCTTAAAACCCATCCCTAGACATTTTAAGGAATTTCATTCCTGTAATCCGAGATGTCTTAGAGTCAGAGGCATAGATTGTATCCAGGTAGACCTGCGTACAGGCAATACATCCAAGCGGCTTGCCCAAAAGGAGAGCCGCTGGATATGGACCCTGGGGACATTGCGCCCCAGGGGCCTTAATGAGAATCTGGGCTTCTCTTCTTTTCTTTAGCCGCTGGGCCCACCACTGTGGACCTTTTTCTTTTAACTGTTGTTTGCATATAATTCCATCCATTTGTACTCTTTATGAGTCTATCATTTTTTCACTTTTTACTTATTGATTATTCCCGTCTTTTTTCTCTCTTTAGCTTTTCCATTGATGGATACCCAGCGTTCTCATGTGTCTCCAATGCCCTCAGGAATGGACCATTTCCAACATGATATTCATTGCTTCATTTTAGTGTCTTTTCATTTGTGGGACTGATCTATGGATACATTTATTTCACATGTATCGGCCTGTTCTCTTTCACACCTCTTTGCACCTCCTTCATTTGCCCTCTGCTCCCTATTAGTAGCATTGTGCCTTGCACCCACTTTTTCTGGCATTTGCCATATACAGTTGTGCCTACGTCAACACTAGTTGTTGTCTTCTACACTTTTACGTCAACACTCGCCGTTGTCTTCTACACTTTTATTTTATCCACCATATACGACACACATCGCTTATTCACTATTTTTGAATTCTATTATTCCTGTACCCGCACTTTATCTTTATTTATTTTCACATTCACACACACCCACATACATATTCTTCCTTTTTTCTCCCCCATTTTTTCTTTGAGCAGGCCTTCCCCCCTCCCCCCCTCCCCCCTCTCTTCCATTGCTAATTCATTTGTTCATTTTTCACATTTTTATGTTTGCACATCTGTATACACACATATTCATTTATTTATTTATCTAGATCATGATTTATGTGGTCTGTCTTCTAATTACATTTATTTGTAATCATGTTTGGTATTCCCAATCATGTGGTTATATTTCTATAGTGCTGCGAATATTATCCATTTTGTACTATTCTCTATTACTCTTTTTTTACTTTGCATATACAAAATATAGATACAATATCGATCATGTATTATATTGCAATAGGTCTCTGGCTTTTCTCCTTTCCCCCCCTTCCCCCCCCTTCCTCCTCCCTTTTTTCCTTCCTGTCCCCACCTGTTTATTCATCAATTTATATTTTTCATATATTTATTATTATTTTTCTATCATGATTAATGTTTGTTGTTTCTTCCATTCTTACCTAATTATAATCATGTTTGATATTTCTAATCATGCTGTCGTATGCATACATTTTATTTATCATTTCTGCTAATATTATTATTATTGATTTTGTATGTATGAAATTATTTATATAGTTCTATTTATGCATTACAGTGTATTTGTATATTAATATTCTTTTTCGTACTGTGTATGCATACACATATTGTTATAGAGCCACAGATGCCGTACTGATGGTTTGTTTGTGGCTTGTCTGTAATATCACTATCTGCTAATACGGCCTGGTTTATGATTCTGAGACTGTGGGGCAGTTCGCTGGGCCATCCGCTGGTTTTTTCATGCTCCTCCCCTCCTGTCATGTGAGCGCGCGTCATCCTGGGTGCCGCCTCCGGCGCCTCACACCCGTGCGTCCTCACGCCAGTGCCGCCCGATCATGTGATTTTATCACGTGGGGTAGGCGTGCCGGCGGGACGCCGGCTGTGGGGCGGCCGGATGCGAATCGCCAGGATCTCTGCGCGCCTCGTCAACATGTACACCTGGGGACGAGTAAGTACTCATTCTTATTGGCTAAGAGAGCCTATTTAAACTTGGTTCACAGAGATGGCGCTACCCCCTGACGAAGGCACGCCGAAACGCGCGTTGGGGTAGCGCCACCCTGGGTTTCTTTGCACACGGTTATTTCAGGTAAGCTCTGGTCTCCCATTGCCCCCCGCTGATTGTGTGGTCAATTCTTGTCCACCGGCACTTTGCCCTGTTTGATACAATTTCCATTCTCACATGTTTGTATCTACTTCTAGTGGGGGTGCATGAGCTGACCGTGCTTTACCTGATATTGTATGGTTCTATCTCTCCATTCACTTTTTGCATGGACTGGGCACTGTACCCAAGATCGCTTATTCCCATGTCAGATATTATGTATATTACATCTCTTCATTTGTCTCAACCGTGTGCTCCTTCCTCCCAGGGTGGTGCTGTTGTTTTTTCTCCGCTCCCATCACCTTGTTTTACAGCATCTCATGTATTAATTTACCCTTCTCCTTTTTTTGTTATCATTTTTTAACTTATTGTAATAAAATTTATATATTTTTGGTAATATGAGCTCTCTTTTCATTTGTTTCTGCTATTTCACTCGGGAGCTTTTACCGAGTTACACTTTAGGTGTATCCCCTGTGGCTATTCAGGGTGGGCACTGTCTCTTACCCGCCTTGGGGATACCCTGGGTCATTTTTGTTTGTCTAAGTGTGAAAATAGCCTCGTACGGATCCGTCCAGACTTTCAATGTAAAGTCAATGGGGTCGGATCCGCTTGAAGATTGAGCCACATTGTGGCATCTTCAAACGGATCCGTCCCCATTGACTTACATTGTAAGTCTGGACGGATCCGCACGGATCCGCACGCCTCCGCACGGCCAGGCGGACACCCGAACGCTGCAAGCAGCGTTCAGCTGTCCGCCTGTCCGTGCGGAGGCGAGCGGAGCGGAGGCTGAACGCCGCCAGACTGATGCAGTCTGAGCGGATCCGCTCCATTCAGACTGCATCAGGGCTGGACGGCTGCGTTCGGGTCCGCTCATGAGCTCCTTCAAACGGAGCTCACGAGCGGACCAGCGAACGCTAGTGTGAAAGGAGCCTTAGCGGTTTGCCTACTCCTCTAGTGTTGGGGCTACCCTGGCTCACTAAACATAACCCCACCATTGATTGGCAAGCAAGGCAAATAAATGGTTGGAGTGACTTTTGCAGAGAGAATTGCCTCACGACATCTGTTTCTGAGGTTGCTACTAAGACTGTACCATCTTTTCCCTCTGAATTTTCGGATGTCTTCTCTGAGAGTGGAGTTCAGGATTTGCCCCCGCACAGGGAGTACGATTGCCCTATTAATCTCATCCCAGGTGCCAAACTGCCTAAATCTCGTTTATACAATCTTTCCCAGCCTGAGAGGATCGCTATGCGTGCTTATATCTCTGAGAGTCTGAGAAAAGGACACATACGACCCTCAAAGTCACCTGTTGCCACTGGTTTTTTCTTTGTTAAGAAAAAAGATGGTTCTTTAAGACCTTGTCTGGATTTCAGGGAGCTGAACAGTATGACTATTCGTGACCCTTATCCACTTCCTCTGATCCCGGACCTGTTTAACCAGGTTGTTGGGGCTAAAGTCTTTTCCAAATTAGATCTAAGAGGGGCATACAACCTGGTCAGGGTCAGAGAAGGAGACGAATGGAAGACGGCCTTCAATACCCCTGAGGGCCATTTTGAGAATTTGGTTATGCCTTTTGGTTTGATGAATGCCCCAGCCGTTTTTCAGCATTTCGTGAACAGCATTTTTTATCATTTGATGGGAAAATTTGTATTAGTGTATTTGGATGACATTTTGATTTTTTCTCCTGATTTCAAAACTCATAAGGAACATTTACGTCAGGTCTTGCTCATCCTGCGGGAGAATAAATTGTACGCTAAACTGGAGAAATGTGTGTTTGCGGTTCCAGAAATTCAATTTCTGGGGTTTCTTCTCTCCACTTCTGGTTTTCGCATGGACCCCGAGAAGGTCCGCGCTGTGCTTGAGTGGGAGCTTCCTGAGAATCAGAAGGCGCTGATTCGTTTTTTGGGCTTTGCCAATTATTACAGGAAGTTTATTTTGAATTATTCCTCTATTTTTAAACCACTCACTGATATGACCAGAAAGGGGGTAGATTTTTCTTCTTGGTCAGTAGAGGCGCGTAAGGCTTTTTCAAATATCAAGGAGAGTTTTGCTTCCGCTCCCATCTTGGTGCAACCTGATATTTCTTTACCCTTCATAGTTGAGGTTGATGCTTCTGAGGTGGGTGTGGGGGCGGTCTTGTCTCAGGGTTCCTCTCCTGCCAAATGGCGACCGTGTGCCTTTTTCTCGAAAAAACTCTTCTCCACAGAGAGAAATTACGATGTGGGAGATAGGGAATTGTTGGCCATCAAGTTGGCTTTTGAGGAATGGCGTCATTGGCTAGAGGGAGCCAGACACCCTATTACCGTATTTACTGACCATAAAAATCTGGCCTACTTGGAGTCAGCCAAGCGTCCGAAGCCGAGACAGGCCAGATGGTCTTTGTTCTTTTCTAGGTTTAATTTTGTTGTCACGTTCTGCCCTGGAGTTAAGAATGTGAAGGCAGATGCCCTGTCACGTTGTTTTCCGGGAGGCGGGAATTTTGAAGAACCGGGTCCCATTTTGGCTGAAGGTGTGGTGGTCTCTGCTCTTTTTTCTGAATTGGAGGCAGAGGTGCAGGCAGCCCAGTCAGAGGCTCCTGATCTTTGTCCTCCTGGGAGGTTGTTTGTACCTATCGCTTTAAGACACAAGATTTTTAAGGAACACCACGATACGGTCCTTGCTGGGCACCCGGGGGCAAGAGCCACACTGGATCTCATCGCTCAGAGATTCTGGTGGCCTGCGCTTCGTAAGTCGGTTGAGGGTTTTGTGGCAGCCTGCGAGACTTGCGCTCGTGCCAGAGTCCCTCATTCACGGCCATCAGGTCCTCTCCTTCCCTTACCCATTCCTTCCCGTCCTTGGACACATCTGTCCATGGACTTCATAACGGACCTGCCTCGTTCCTCGGGGAAGACTGTGATTCTGGTGGTGGTGGACCGTTTTAGCAAAATGGTGCATTTCATCCCTTTTCCTGGTTTGCCCAATGCCAAGACGCTGGCGCAGGCATTTATTGATCACATTGTCAAATTGCACGGTATTCCTTCAGACATAGTCTCTGATAGGGGCACGCAGTTTGTTTCCAGATTCTGGAAGGCTTTCTCTTCTCGCTTGGGGGTTCGGTTGTCATTCTCTTCTGCTTTCCACCCGCAGTCGAATGGCCAGACAGAGCTCGTCAATCAGAATCTGGAGACATATCTGCGCTGTTTTGTGGCGGAGAATCAAGAGGATTGGTGTTCTTTTTTGTCCCTTGCTGAGTTTGCTTTAAATAACCGTCGTCAGGAGTCCTCTGATAAGTCACCATTTTTTGGTGCATATGGGTTTCATCCGCAGTTTGGGACTTTCTCGGGAGAGGGGTCTTCTGGTTTACCTGATGAGGACAGATTCTCCTCGTCTTTGTCATCTATTTGGCAAAAGATTCAGGATAATCTAAAGAGCATGAGTGAGAGATATAAGCGTGTGGCAGATAAGAGACGTGTGCTTGGTCCAGACCTGAATGTTGGTGATCTGGTGTGGTTGTCTACCAAGAATATTAAATTGAAGGTTCCCTCCTGGAAGTTGGGTCCTAGGTTTATTGGGCCTTACAAAATCCTGTCTGTCATCAATCCTGTTGCCTACCGTCTTGATCTTCCTCAGACTTGGAAGATCCATAATGTTTTTCATAAGTCCTTATTGAAACCTTATGTTCAACCCATTGTACCCTCGCCTTTGCCTCCTCCTCCGATTGTGGTTGATGGCAATCTTGAATTTCAGGTCTCTAGGATTGTGGATTCTCGGCTTGTCCGCGGTTCTCTCCAGTACCTTGTTCATTGGGAGGGTTATGGTCCTGAGGAGAGGATGTGGGTCCCAGTGACGGACATTAAGGCCTCTCGTCTCATCAGGGCTTTCCATAGGTCCCATCCTGAGAAGGTGGGCTCTGAGTGTCCGGAGTCCACTCGTAGAGGGAAGGGTACTGTCACAACCAGACAGCTGAGAAGCTCTGACAGAAGCCTTTCAGAACCTCCTCCTTGAGTTTCTTTGTTGTGATGTTCAGTTCCTCATCTTGTTAGCCTCTCTCAGCTGTCATGTAGTTGGACTAATTGCATCCCTTTAAATTCTGCCCCATAATGCATTACTGGGTGGCTTATACTACTTCCTGGAGTGTGTGTGCATGCTGATCTTGTTTTCCAGTCTGCTACAAAGTTAAGTGCTGAACATTTATCTGTTATTTTCTGTTTGCTGGACCCCAGGTGACCCTGACTTCCTCCGTGTCTGGTGTAGGGAGCCGGTGGTCGTGTCCCCTCACTATTGTAGGGTGTTCAGGGGTTATATAGTCGAGGTACGTGGATATGCAACCATCCACCTCTGGGATCTTTGCATAGGCTGAGCAGCCAGGGAAAGTCTCAGGTCTTGTGCAGGGGTCTCCCTTTTGGTTCCTTAGCTTTGGATCCAGTGAGTCATATATGCATGTTGCTTTGTCTTGTTTCCTGTACACCGTCCGTGACATTATCACAGGAGGATAGGGTGAACCCTATGCTGTTCAAACTGATTTAGGATGGGGTGTTGTTGGAGCAGATCGCAAACTCAAGACAGGTGACAGGATTGTGCCATCGAATATCTGTCCAAGAGTTACCAACTGTGAGTCTATCAAAAGTAATAAGATCCTTAAATCTGATTTTGCAGATATAATTTCTAAAGAAAAGAGTGTATCTCAAGAAGACATAAAGTTCGTACACACTCTAGAAGAAAGTATTCAGCAGAATCAACAAGGTCATCTTGAAATGTCCTTACTTTTTAAAGAACAACCTCGTCTGCCAAATAATAGAAATCTTGCCCTAACAATATTGAAATGTTTGAAGAAAAAGATGGGAAGAGATCCCAAATTCAAGCAGGATTATTTGAAATTAATTGAAGGCATCCTCGAAGAAGGACATGCAGAGAAAGTTAATAACCAACCTAAAGAAGGAGGAGAAGTGTGGTACATCCCACATCAAGGGGTTTACCACTCAAAGAAACCAGATAAGATTAGAGTAGTATTTGACTGCTCAGCAAAGTACAATGGTGTTGCATTGAATGATCATTTAGTAAAAGGACCAGATCTTACAAACGCTCTGCCTGGAGTACTCTGTAGGTTCAGAAAGTATCCAGTAGCGGTCATGTGTGACGTTGAAAAGATGTTCCACCAGTTTCATGTGAAAAATGAGGATAGAGACTTCCTGAGGTTTCTATAGTGGGAGGACAGAGATACAGATACAGAGCCAGCAGAATACAGAATGAAAGTACACTTGGAGCATCAGCTGCAAATTTTCTGAAGAAAAACTTTTATGTAGATGATGGTCTCATAAGTCTAGAGTATACAGAATCTGCAATCAAACTAGTGGAAAAAAAGCCAAGAGTTATGTGCAAGAGGAAACCTGCACCTTCACAAATTATGGTACTGGAATCCATCAGTGACTCTGAACGTGCAGCAACCATGAAGAATGTAGATCTCAATTTTGATCATCTTCCAGTTCAGAACATCCTTGGATTGAGATGGAATGTAGAGAATGACAAGTTCTTCTTTGAAATATCTATTGAAGAGAAAGTTGTAACTAGACGTACCATTCTTTCCGCAGTGGCTTCTATATATGATCCATTAGGA
Source organism: Bufo gargarizans (assembly GCF_014858855.1). NCBI lineage: Eukaryota > Metazoa > Chordata > Amphibia > Anura > Bufonidae > Bufo > Bufo gargarizans. The sequence continues at coordinate 118,775,141 of NC_058088.1, forward strand.
TTCTTGGCCCCAGTAATCCTCAGAGCAAAAGAAATACTGCAAGAATTATGCAGACAGAAGTTGGGATGGGATGAGCCCATACCTGAAAAACTTGAGGCCAAGGTGGGAGAGTTAGCTATGAGACTTGCAAAACTTGAGAGAAGTTCGGATACCCTGATGTTTTGTACCTCATGATTTTGGAAAAGTACAAGAAAATAGAACTTCATCATTTTTCAGATGCCAGTAGTTATAGTTATGCTCAGTGCTCCTACATCAGAGTAATAGGAGAAGAAAAGATTCACTGTGCCCTGGTTATGGGGAAGGCCAGAGTTGTACCTACCAATATTCAGACAATACCAAGACTTAAACTGACAGCAGCTGTTGTTTCATCATCAGTAAGCAAGTTTCTGAGAGAAGAATTGGAATTGAAAATGGATGAAGAATATTTTTGGACAGACTCACAAGTTGTTCTAGGATACATAAACAACGAAGCTCGAAGATTCGATATCTTTGTCGCCAACAGAGTTGAGAAAAGTCGGAAAATAACAAATCCGGAACATTGGCATCATATTGAGACAAAGCATAACCCAGCAGATCATGCTTCAAGAGGCCTGAATGTAACAGAATTGAAAAATTGTAACTGGTTCACCAGTCCAGAGTTCCTTTGGAAAAAGGAAATCACGCCCAGTAAAGGTTACACTAGAATTGTCTGTGGGTGATCCAGAAGTAAAAGTTGTACAAACATTGAGCACTGCTGCCAAGTGTCAAGATGACATACAGTACTTGAAAGATTATCCAGATGTTCAAAATGGAATACAGTCATAAATGTAGTAGCTCGAATTCAACGTTTGGAAAAGGGAATCAGAAAGAAGGAATTGTTGAATGTAGACGAAAAAATGAAAGCTGAAGAAACAGTCATAAGACTCATTCAATAGAGATTCTACAGTGAAGAGTTGAAGAGACTTATTCAAGAACTGAAAAGGCTTCCAAACAACCACCCATTGTACAAGCTTAATCTTGTTCTGCAGGATGGTATACTGAAGGTGGGAGGGACACTGGAAAATGCATCGTTACCTAGCAGAGGGAAGCATCCAGCAATTCTACCCTAAAACTCTACCTTCACAAGATTGATTATTGATCACTACCACAACATATCCTTGCATCAAGGAAGAAGCTTTACCCAAAGCTATTTGAGAGAAGGTGGTTACTGGATTGTGAAAAAAAGCAAAGTTATAGCAAAGTATATAAGTAAATGTGTAGTCTGCAGAAAGGCACTTAGACCTACAGAAGAACAAAGAATGGCAGATTTACCGGCAGATCGCTTAAACCCATCACCACCATTTCTTTATAACGGAATGGATTGTTTTGGCCCATTCATCACCAAACAGAACTGCAAGGAGTACAAGAGATATGGACTAATATTTATATGTCTGAGTGTGGCGGAAGCCGCCTCGCCACTGAGCATTGGAGAGGACTGGCTACCCACCTCCTACCTGCTGACTATGGTTCCTGGTAAATTTGTACGTTTGAATGCAATTTGGGCATGTGGTATTTTATATTGCTGCTACTGGCCCTTTAAGGACCATCCGTGGACATATTATGACTTTTAGGAACAATGCCCTTTAAGACTGTGTAGCAGATTGCATTCAGGCTGTCTTAAATATTATGTATGTTATTATGGGTTCGGTTAAATTGTATTGCGATGTATTGTAAACTGTATATATCTTGCTCTTACTGTAATGTTTACTATGTTAAAGGCATTGCTGTTCTGTGCCTCTTCTCCTCCCCCTTTTTCCTGTCCCATTGTTTCCCCAGCAAGGTGTTGTCTCAGGGATACTGGGAGACCAGTTTAAACCAGCTGCTCTGTCCCTCCTCAAATCTCCCATCAGCCCTTGCTATTGTCTGGCCCCACCCTTCCTTGTACCATAGTCGTCCATGTGCCCTATTGTATGTAAATGAGGCTGTTGGGGGGGGGGGTTTAAAGTAGGTGTGCTATGTCTAAATAAAGTCAGTTCCTGTTTTAACCCTCAAAGTGAAGTGTTGTCTCATTCTTGGGGAGGATTTATGGTATGATGTTCCAGTTTGACTGCTAGGAGCGTAAACCTATTCGTATGGTTTCCTATTTAACTGTCTAACTGTCTACAGCATTTATATGCTTGAGACGATTTATATGCTTCTTCGGTTCGGTGATTGTGGGGTCTGCCAGAGTGCTTGGAAACCTCAGGAAAACGCTAGGAGCATCCATCAACGGAGGTAGTCAGTCGGGGTGCCAGGTGATCCGTTACACTGAGTTCCAGAGCAATTCACCTGGAAATGTTCGAAGATTTGTCAACTGATGTATTTATCAACGCCTTGAGATGTTTCATAGCCATTAGAGGTACCGTCAGAGAGCTTAGACCTGACCAAGGATCTAATTTTGTCAGAGCAAAGAACGAATTGAAGAAAGCTCTAAAAGAGATCGATAAAGAAAAAGTAACTGAGTATTTGTTAGAGAAACAATGTGATTTCCATATGAATGCTCCACATGCAAGCCATACAGGAGGAGTTTGGGAAAGACAAATCAGAACTGTGAAAAATGTGTTAAGTTCAGTTTTGAAAAAGAATGCCGTAAGAATAGATGATGCTTCACTTAGGACCCGATTCTATGAAGTAATGTCTATTGTTAACAGTCGTCCACTTTGAGTTGATAACATCAACGATCCAACAAGTTTGGACCCTTTAACTCCCAACCATCTACTTTACCCTAAGTCTGATTACAGACATCCGCCGCCTGGCAAGTTCACCAAAGAGGATTTATATACTAAAAGGAGATGGCAAAGAGTTCAATATCTATCAGAACAGTTTTGGAATAGATGGGGGAAACAGTATTTTGCCATTTACTTCTTAGCATAAGATTGACTAACACCCACCCAGAAGAAATGTCCAAGTTAGTGACATAGTGTTAGTAAAAGAAGAAGATTTACCTAGAAGTCAATGGAAATTGGCCAAAGATCTAGAAGTTCAAAAGGATGAAGACAAACTAGTAAGAAGAGTAAATAAACACCTATAAATGTACAACACAGCCGTGTTCAAATGTAAAACATACCAAATCTTTATTGTTACATACAAAACATAATAATGAAAAACATATATATGGCAATTAAGACACAGGAATAACACTGGACTGCTAGTAATGTAGCAATATAATAAATGCAGTAAATCCCATCTACCCCTGACAAGTGCCAAGTAGGTATCAAGTCAATAGGTAATAATAAAGTGCAAAGTGCATGAAAATGGGGATAACCGTGGGAAAAATTGCTGCTTAATAAATACAGACCAGTAAATCCTGACCCCGATGCGCGTTTCGCTGTCGCTTCTTTTGGGGATAAACATGGATGGTACTTCTAAGTCTTATATACCCCTTTAATTAGTCAGATGCCCTACACATGCGGTGGAATGGAATATCCTGTGACGCAAACAGGAAGTGACATGAGTCGACTGACACAACCATATGTCACTTCCGGTGCAGTTCCACTAACAAGCACCCAAGGCAACGATAATGTAAAACAAGATGACATTATACCTAGGGCATAATGTAGTTGTCAAGGAGCTGATCAGTCTATTCCTAGACAGGAAAATCGAAGTATGGAGCGTTGTCAGATACATATATATATATATATATATATATATATACTCGTCATTGCCATCCGCCCATAAGAAGCCCCGCCTACAGTCATGTGAGCGCTCATGCTCCAATCGCATAATATATATATATAATCCAGAAAATGGACGGCACTCCAGTAAGATGAAAAAAATCGGTGATACCTTTATTCAACCATCCGGTGCAACGTTTTGGCTCTAAATTAACCTTTTTCAAGCAGAGATACAATGTGTATGAGAACATACTTATAGGTGAATCAATTAACAAAGACACGCCCATCTCTGGGGGTGTCTACACAATTGCAAAAAAATGTGAGCAAATCCTAAAGACACATCCCACATCGGGTGTGTTCACAAAACCTGACAGTGTCATAATAACATATGAAGAGGTGCAAAACAATAAGTGCTGAAGTGAAATAAAGGAAACATATATGTCCCATAGTTACATATTACAAGTGCATTTATAAATTGCATATCTCATGTGGATCTGTAAACACGCCCATCGATCAGGCACACAGGACTAATCGATGTGTGTGTCCGGTACCACATGTGTATAGAGTGTGGAGCAGGGACATAGCAATATGGACATACCAGACATCAGCTGGAGACATATTCCATGTGGCTATTCGGCGTTGGATACATTCCAGTGCGCAGACACCCCATCCAGTGCGGCGTAACACCCATCTCGGTCTTGTGACGTCGTCAAAGCTTGCCGACATCATTGCGTCATCAAGACACCCTTGACTTGTAACGGCGCATGCCCAGTGTCGATCAGCGTTACAAAACGCCATCTTTGATACTGGAGGAATGCCCTTAGCCTGTGTAACAGCATACTGAAGTATATTTAAGCATCAAACCTGTATGAGACCAGAGTGTAGAGGTCAAGACAGGTAGTGACAACATGGTAAACCAGTGTGTCAACAGACCGTACCCAAGTATCAACCCTGTACACACACAGAAACCGCAGTGTGAAAACAGGTACATACCATGGGTGTCATACCGCAACCTTCACTCAAGAGGGCTCTCCTCTCCAGGTATACAGATGCCACAGGGGGTAAATCCAACCAGCCAAGAAAGAAACTCTGGGCTGCATCACCGCAAGCTAGTACAACAGAACATGAGTTATATATAAGTCCCAGGATGTTCGCCAGTTCCTGTAATGTGAAAAAATGTATAAAAAATACTATAAAAAAATAATAAATGATAATATTATATGCACATAGCCCATGGAAATAAAGCTCCTGCATATGATGCTGTGTCCAATTCTTCCACTTGCTCCTGCCCAAAGAAGTGCTGAATGTGGTGAAGTATAAAAAAGTGATCTAGAATTAAAACAGAAAAGTATATAAGTATATATCTTTCAAAAAAATCTTGAAACAGATGTTGATAATCTCATAGTGTGTACACAAGATACAGGACATTAACCTGATGACCATTAGAGGCAAACCACCCCCTATACAACATCGCCAAAGTAGAACTCAATGTTCAAGCCTTTAGGTTTAAGGCTGTCCAATCTATGGATCCAGCTCAGTTCCCGACGTTTAAGCATTTTGGACCTGTTGCCCCCACACCTAGGCTGGGGTATGTGGTCAAGAATCCAGCATCTCAGATCATTCTCCTTGTGTTTGGCCTCAGAGAAATGCTTGGATACTGGTAAATCCACACGTTTTTTCCTAATTCTCAAACGGTGGTTATTTAACCGTGTCTTGAGGTCCATCGTCGTTTCACCCACATACAACAAGTTACATGGGCAAGATAAAACATAAATGACATCACTGGAGTTGCATGTGAGGTGAAACGGAATGTCATATGATACACCTGTACTAGGATGCACAAAAGCCTTCCCTTTTCTGATGTATCTACAATTGACACAACCCAAGCAGGGGAAACACCCCAAGCTGGGTTGCGTCAAAGTAGTCTGTTTTAAGGACACCTTGGGACCTATGTCGGCTCTGACCAACTGGTCCCATAAATTTCTTGAGCGCCGATAGGAGAAAAGTGGTGGACACTGGAACTCCGGGATACCCTTGAAGCAAGAGCCTAAGAGGTCCCAATGTCTCCTAAGTACTCTATTGATCTGAGGGCTCAGTTCACTGTATATAGACACAAACTGTCAGTTTTTTAAATATTTTTACGCTGCGACAGTAATTCATCACGGTTCAACACGCGAACCTTGTCCATGTGCTCATTCAATAATCACTGCGGGTAACCCCTACTGCGAAACCTGTGAGCCATGGATTCCAGGGTCACATCAGACATGTGGTCATCCAACACAATACGTTTCACCCTAGGAAACTGGGAGAATGGCAATGACTCAACCATTCTCCTAGGGTGAGAACTATTGCAGCACAAAAGAGTGTTAGTATCGGTGGGTTTGACATATAGCTCTGTATGTAGCACACCCCCACGGAGTGTAACCTTGGTATCCAAAAATTGAATGTCAGTCTTCGAATGGAGTGAATTGCAGACTGGAGTCATGGCTATTTAAAAAGCCATGGAAGTCAATCAACTGCTCTTCACTGCCAGTCCATATGAGGACTGTATATATATATATGAAAAAGTTCTAGGTGATGAATAAAACGGGAATCGATCCATTATGAATATATCCATAATATTGTAAATCCTTATTATATGAATAAATATTTTGGAAATAATTCCGGATGCAAAATATGCAATGGGCAGTTGTGTTGTCTTCTGGAAACACAAGGAGATTGTGAGTCCTGATCACTACTACAGATTGATTGACGCTCAGGACTCACAATCTCCTTGTGTTTCCAGACGACAACACAACTGCCCATTGCATATTTTACATCCGGAATTATTTACAAAATATTTATTCATATAATAAAATAAGGATTTACAATATCATGGATATATTCACAATGGATCGATTCCCGTTTTATTAATCACCTAGAAATTTTTAATATATATATATATATATATATATATATATACAATGAAACACGATGGCAGCACTGGACAAATAAAGATGATGGGTGCTAGGTCCAAGGGTGTAGCTGCTTACCTAATATCATAGTTAGGAAATCGGAGAGCACTCCAGATAAAAAATTGTGATTTATTCAGCCATGAGGTACAGTGAGGCAACGTTTCAGCTCATACAAAGAGCCTTTCTCAAGCAATGAACACAAGCGCAACATGGGGTATATATAGCTCAACCCCTGCAAACAATTATCAATAAAGCAATTACATCAATCAACGTGTTTAACATAAAAAGAGGGTATTACATCTACATAAAATGTAACCAATATACTGTACATATAAAGTGCGTCTGGTCCGTGCAGGGACCTACCCATATAAAAATCAAGTGCATACATAATAGCCATCTTATAAAATACAGAAAAAAGTGCAAAGTGCTATAAATTGAACACATATGTGCATCATCATGTAATATGATAGTGGGAGGAGTGATGAGATACATGAAAAACAAAGACATACCCTGCAGGTGTATCTGGGTCCCACATGCGAACTATCGCCGAAGTCGGCGTCTGAAATATACTACTGCGCAGCCGCTAGGTTGCGTCAAAGATATGAGAAGTGAGGTCTCAAGGCGCCGTTTGTGGAGCATGCGCTCTACATGTAAGCCATTCGAGCGGCCATTTTACAATAGGTAAGCAGTATACAACCATGCGCGTATGCCCATTCATAATTATTGCGGGCAGCGCCATCATGGAATCTGGCAGCTCGCCCAGAGTCATATATACAGGGCATCTTAGAGGATAACGATATGCGGAGGCTGCACCCCGTTAAAGGTACAAACCCTCTACCCTAATAGGCATAGAGTGTCGACACACATGACACAAAAGGCCACGCATGTCAACACAAAGCCCAAAGATCACCTCTTGTCTATAGCCCCTGCCAGGGATCTCCTGATGACCCAGAGCTGACATTGAATAAAATAATACATTATTTGGCACAACCTGGAACAAAATAAAACATAGATAATATATATATAACAATGGCATGGGGACACAGTATTCCTCTGCAGGGTATGCGTGTTCCTCAATTCCCGGAATCCACCTTTGTTCAGCATCACTTCTGTGAAAATAAAAAAGGAACCGTAAGTCCTTAATGTAGCTTATTTGTGTTCATAATCCACTATCTACATACAGGATCAAGACCAAAGTACATATGCAGTAATAGTGTAGGGCAAACCAATCCCCTATGAATACAATCCCGGATTATAATGCATATTAAACCCATTAGGTTTTAGACAATCCAAAGTGTGTATCCAATATAACTCCTTCTTTTTCAGCATCAATACTCTATTGCCACCACGTCTGGGCAAAGGAATATGATCTATCATCCAGCATTTAAGATCCTTTTAAGAGTGTTTGAAACCAGAGAAATGTTTCGGAATCGGTAAGTCTTGTAGTTTTTTGCGAATCGTGTAGCGGTGGTTCCTTGAGTTTCATGCCTATTTGAACAGTGTGAACAAAGACTTACAATTTACTCTGGTACACTGAGATTCAGTTTCTGGATACCACAGTTAGATATAATAAGGGAAGCTACACACACAGTTGTTTACTAAACCCACAGACAAGAACACCCTCTTGTGTTTTGATAGTGGACATCCACGCAATATGGTAAAACATTAGTCTTTTTCCCAATTTCTTAGAGTTGTCTCTGAACCAGAAACACTGGACAGTTCCCTGAATACTATGGCCAAAACATTCTTGAAAAGGGGATACCTCCCTGGTTACTTGATTCCCATACCATGGACAGGAGCAGTACCTTGAAGAGGAGGGAAACAAATAGATCTCAGACCAGGATTCCCTTTATCTCCAAGTACACCGAACAAAGTGAGGATATAAATCATATCATCAAACGACATTGGGGCTTCCTGAGTGCCTGAATTTAGATCCCCAGCAAATATTAGTCCCAAATCCAGACTGACACAAACTGCCTTGACTAAACAGGGCAAGGGGAGCTTCCCCTGCCTATGCTGTGTCAACTGCAGAATGATATGTAAAGGTAGATCTTTTGTACACCCGATGACAGGGGATAACTATCCCATACTTTTCCACCTTACATGTAATTCCAACTTTGTCATTTATGTCCTAACCTGCCCATGCAGGCTGCTGTATGTGGGAGAAACGTCTACTGATCTGAAGACGCGTCTACACGATTCGCAAAAAAAGACTTACCGATTCCGAAACATTTCTCTGATTTCAAACACTCTGAAACGGATCTTAAATGCTGGATCATAGATCATATTCCTTTGCCTAGACGTGGTGGCAATAGAGTATTAATGTTGAAAAAGGAGTTATATTGGATACACACTTTGGATTGTCTAAAACCTAATGGGCTTAATATGGATTATAATCCGGGATTGTATTCATAGGGGATTGGTTTTCCCTACACTATTACTGCATATGTACTTTGGTCTTGATCCTGTATGTAGATAGTGGATTATGAACACAAACAAGCTACATTAAAGGGACACTGACAGGCCCAATACCCATAATTAGCTGTACATATCCATGCACAGGTCTTCTAATGTGCATTAAAAACATAAGTATAACCCCTGTCCACATTATGAATACAGTTAACTCACGTTTTATAACCTGAACTAATCGCTGTTCTTTCTGCCCAAGGGGCGGGGTTTCAGCTTCTGCGCATGCGCCCGGCACCCATAGCTTTCTATTGGTCATGCGCCGGATCTCAGAAGGTCGGGGACTGCAGAAGCCGCCCAGCTAAGTGAACATTGATGAGCTGGGCGGCACTTCAAAAACGGCGGTTGGGCTGATGCTGGCTGGGCGCAAGAGAAGATCAAACCCCGCCCCTTGGGCAGAAAGAACGGCGATTAGTTCAGGTTATAAAACGTGAGTTAACTGTAGTCATAATGTGGACAGGGGGGATACTTATATGTTTTTAATGCACATTAGAAGACCTGTGCATGGATATGTACAGCTAATTATGGGTATTGGGCCTGTCAGTGTCCCTTTAAGGACTTACGGTTCCTTTTTTATTTTTATTTTCACAGAAGTGATGTTGAACAAAGATGGATTCCGGGAATTGAGGAACAAGCATACCCTGCAGAGGAATACTGCGTCCCCATGCCATTGTTATATATATATTATCTATGTTTTATTTTGTTCCAGGTTGTGCCAAATAATGTATTATTTTATTCAATGTCAGCTCTGGGTCATCAGGAGATCCCTGGCAGGGGCTATAGACAAGAGGTGATCTTTGGGCTTTGTGTTGACATGCGTGGCCTTTTGTGTCATGTGTGTCGACACTCTATGCCTATTAGGGTAGAGGGTTTGTACCTTTAACGGGGTGCAGCCTCCGCATATCGTTATCCTCTAAGATGCCCTGTATATATGACTCTGGGCGAGCTATTGCTATAGATACACATATACCACATATGCCTCTAATGATTCACCCATATACTATATTTGTGATATACTTCTGTATTGATCATTTGGGGTTTGTCCATAGATGTTATGTTACACCTCACTTATCTATCAATTGGGGCTGGTTTATAATATTTAGTGATTAATGTTATGATGTGCTTTAGGACCTGACCAGGCCGATCATGTGATGTGTGGGGGGTGCCCGAACTGATGACCAGCAGTGATGTGGCGCAATGCGATTGGAGCATAAGCGCTCACATGACTGTAGGCAGGGCTTCCTATGGGCGGAAGGTAATGACGAGTATATGCACTGATGACCAACAGTGATGTGGCGCAACGCGATTGGAGCATGAGCGCTCACATGACTGTAGTCGGGGCTTCCTATCGGTGGATGGCAATGACGAGTATATGTATATGTATCTGACATCGCTTCATACTTCGATTTTTCTGTCTAGGAAAATATTGATCATCTCCTTGACAACTACATTATGCCCTAGGTATAATGCCATCTTGTTTTACATTATCGTTGCCTTGGGTGCTTGTTAGTGGAACTGCACCGGAAGTGACATATGGTTGTGTCAGTCGACTCATGTCACTTCCTGTTTGCGTCACAGGATATTCCATTCCACCGCATGTGTAGGGCATCTGACTAATTAAAGGGGTATATAAGACTTAGAAGTACCATCCATGTTTATCCCCAAAAGAAGCGACAGCGAAACGCGCATCGGGGTCAGGATTTACTGGTCTGTATTTATTGAGAAGCAATTTTTCCCACGGTTATCCTCATTTTCATGAACTTTTCACTTTATTATTACCTATTGACTTGATACCTACTTGTCAGGGGTAGATGGGATTTACTGCATTTATTATATTGCTACATTACTAGCAGCCCAATGTTATTCCTGTGTCTTATTTGCCATATATATGTTTTTCATTATGTTTTGTATGCAACAATAAAATTTGTTATGTTTTACATTTGAACACGGCTGAGTTGTACATTTATAGGTGTTTATTCATTTCTATCTTTAGCTCACAGCCATTACTGCCTTTGGGCGTTAATTTTGATTGCTGTTGCTAGTAGGAAGAGTGTTGTTACAAATAGGAGACTCAAAACTTGACAAACTCCACTCAAGTTAGAATGTCCTATACAGAATTTAGTTGTTCTACTTGAGAGTGATAAAAAAAACACTTGAGAGTTGAGAACCTGATGGAAAATTCCTCAAATTCATGTTCAAGTCCTACCACTAAGAATATAGAATTATAGGTAATTTTGGTGGGACTATAGCTGGTCAGCTGGGACCTGTCCTGGGTTGCTAGTGTAGCTTGTATGTGTATAAAGCTAGACCTGTCTTAGTGCAGTTCCTATGTTAATGTGTTAACGACAAAAGCAGAGTTATTTACTTTGACATCATGTTTTGGATGTCATATAACTGTTATATTTTGTGTTCACAGAAGCAGAAAAGATAATATGCCTTTAAGATTAATTTTATAATGTAAGGTAAGCTCAGTGACACAGCAGAAACAATAAAGTATAGTGTTAATCTGTTGTTGCTGGGCAGAAGTCTAGACCAATCACAGCCAGCTTCTCACACAGCAAGAGTTTTCACCAATCACAGCCAACCTTACACACAGCCTGCCAGGGAATGCCACCAGCTCCTGCTGGTAGAATCATTATTCACCTGAGACAGGAGCTGAAGAGAAATTCACTCCACCGAGAGCTGAGTTTTCTGGGAACAAGAGGCCAATATAGGTATTTGAAACAGTTATATAATGTTCATATTGTTAGTATTGTGATTAGAACTGTATACTGAACTAGATATATATGGGTTTACTTACAGTTTTACCAAGCTACAATTGCAACCATATAATTGCAAAGTGCAAATACAAATTGCAAATTGCAAGCTACAGTTGCAAACTGTGAACTACTATAAATACCATACAAACATATTGCAATCCAAATTGCATACAACCATACCAGATCATACTCAACCAATCTGCAAATAGTTACTGCTAACTGCATACTGCCATTTTGTGATATCTTTTTAACACAAGTTTTGTACATGGACTATCTGCTGCGGAGGCAGCAGTGTTATATATGAAGAAAAGTTGACGTTAATAAAGAAGCTATTTTCAAGCATTTGGTGTGCTCTTTAAACCTACTGTTTCCATAGAACAGCGCTAGAGGAATTACAGAGTAATAGACCGTCTGGTTAGACTAAACATCAGAGATATCAAAATTCTTCTAATGCCACAGCGCAAAAGGCACTTAATAGTGCTGCGCCTGCCATAACCCGCCCTTGGTTGCCAAGAGTTAAATACAGCCCTGAGTACATTTTTCTTTATGTTGCCATCGTATGAATTATTTGATGTAAAAATAAATGTAGGTAAAGAGTCACAAAGGGTGCAATTATATGCACGGGTAACTCTACCTGCCAGGCCGCAACTGTTTTTTAAACCATTGCATCTAAAAGTACAGCCCAATAATTGGTGGTAACTGTGTGGTTTGACCACATACATGACTTAAAGGGGTTGTCTCACTTCAGCATATAGCATTTATCATATACGCAAAGTTAATACAAGGCACTTACTAATGTATTGTGATTGTTCATATTGCCTCCTTTGCTGGCTTGATTTTTATTTTTCCCCATACCATTATACACGGATCGTTTCTATGGTTATGACCACCCTGCAGTCCAGCAGCAATCGGCGTGCTTGCACACTATAGGAAAAGGTGCTGGCCTCACTTGTGGCCCGGACCACAGGAGTGCTTATAGGCTTGTATTTTGTCCTACAAGATTGCAGGGTGGTCATAACTAAAGATGAGCAAATCAAAGTTTTTATTTGCACGAATCTGATTTTCCTCACGCTTCATGGTAATGAATCGCATTTTTTCCTAAAATTGCTGCTGCACATGTTAGGACATGGAGCAAAGAACTCTGGGAACGAGGGATCAACCACAATGCCATGCATGCAGCCAATCAGCAGTCAGCCTGCCCTGTGATGTCACAGCCCTATAAATAGCCTCAGCCATCTTGGATTCAGCCATTTTCCAGTGTACTTAGTGCAGGGAGAGACGTCAGCAGGTGCTAGGTAAAGTGCTAAGAAAGATTTGAAAACCTTTATTTTGCTGAATAGAAGTTCAGGGAAAGATCATTAGAAGTGTAGGGAAAGGATAGGGAGAAATTATTCCACGCTTTAAAAGGAGAACAGGGTCCAATAGGGGGAGTGTACAGCCTGGGTAATAGGAACAATCCTATTACACCTTGCTGCACTGACTGGGGATCCAAATTGTCATTATACTGCTGCTTTTACTTGCAGGTTTGCAATAGTTGATACCTTTGTAATTCCAGCAAACCTTGCTTGTTATTGGGGTGCAAGCGCTGTCTGATACTGCCATTAACGGGAAATATTTCTGTCTTATAAGCCCTTGTGCGGTGCAGTCATATGCTCTAAATCCTTTTTCTGCGCGTATAAGTGGAAAAACATAAGGGCTTATTTGCTGTTCAGCGGTGCAGTTATATGTTCTAAAGCCTTTTTTTGGGTATATTAGTGGAAAAAAGGGGCTTATTAGTTGTTGTGTGCTGAAGTGAGAAAATGACAGCCTTTTCTGTCAAATATTAGTGGCAAAAAAAAAGTATTATTTGCCGTTCAGCAGTGCAGTTATATGTTCTAAAGCCTTTTTTGCTGTGTATTAGTGCCAAAAAGGTCTTTTTTTTTTTTGTGGTGAAGTGAGAAAATTCTTTTTTGGTGTGTATTAGTGGAAAACAAAAAGTGTTATTAGGGCTCTTTCACACCTGCGTTATTGTCTTCCGGCATAGAGTTCCATCGTCGGTGCTCTATGCCGGAAAAATCCTGATCAGGATTATCCCCATGCATTCTGAATGGAGAGAAATCCATTCAGGATGCATCAGGATGTCTTCAGTTCAGGACCGGAACGTTTTTGGGCTGGAGAAAATACCGCAGCATGCTGCGCTTTTTGCTCCGGCCAAAAATCCTGAACACTTGCCGCAAGGCCGGATCCAGAATTAATGCCCATTGAAAGGTATTGATCCGGATCCGGCCTTAAGCTAAACGTCGTTTCGGCGCATTACCGGATCCGACGTTTAGCTTTTTCTGAATGGCTACCATGGCTGCCAGGACGCTAAAGTCCTGTTTGCCATGGTAAAGTGTAGTATGGAGCGGGGGAGCAGTATACTTACCGTCTGTGCGGCTCCCAGGGCGCTTCAGAGTGACGTCAGGGTGCCCCACGCGCATGGATGACGTGATCGCATGGATCACGTCATCCATGCGCATGGGGCGCTCTGACGTCATTCTGGAGCGCCCTGGGAGCCTCACGGATGGTAAGTATACTGCTCCCCCGCTCCCCACTACTACTATGGCAACCAGGACTTTAATAGCGTCCTGGCTGCTATAGTAACACTGAACGCATTTTGAAGACTGAACCGTCTTCAAATGCTTTCAGTTCACTTGCGTTTTTCCGGATCCGGTGTGTAATTCCGGCAAATGGAGTACACAGCGGATCCGGACAACGCAAGTGTGAAAGAGCCCTTAGCCGTTTATTTGTGCAGTTATATGTTTTAAAGTCTTTTTTGGGGTGTATTGGTGGAAAAAAAGTATTATTTGCCGTTCAGCGGTGCAGTTATATGTTCTAAAGCCTTTTTTTTGCGTGTATTAGTGGCAAAAAAAGTATTATTTGCCGTTCAGCGGTACAGTTATATGTTCTAAAGCCTTTTTGGCTGTTCAGTTATATGTTCTAAAGCCTTTTTTGGCATGTATTAGTGGCCAAAAAAGTATTATTTGCCGTTCAGTGGTGCAGTTATGTTCTAAAGCCTTTCTGGCCGTTCAGCGGTGCAGTTAAATTTTTTCAAGCTTTTTTGGTGTTTATTAGTGGCAAAAAAATGTATTATTTTCCGTTCAGCGGTGCAGTTATATGTTCTAAAGCCCTTTTTGTGGTGTATTAGTGGAAAAAAGGGGCTTATTAGCTGTTGTGTGCTGAAGTGAGAAAATGACAGCCTTTTCTGTTGAATATTAGTGGCAAAAAAAAGTATTATTTGCCGTTCAGCAGTGCAGTTATATGTTCTAAAATCTTTTTTGGGGTGTATTACTGGAAAAAAATAAGGGCTTATTTGCCGTTCAGCGGTGCCGTTATATGTTCTAAAGCCTTTATTGGGGTGTATTAGTGCAAAAAAAGGGCTTTTTAGCCATTGTGTGGTGAAGTGAGAAAATTATTTTTTGGCGTGTATTAGTGGAAAACAAAAAGTATTATTAGCTGTTCATCTGTGCAGTTATATGTTCTAAAGCCTTTTTTGGCGTGTATTGGTGGGGAAAAAAAGAGCTTATTAGCTGTTGTGTGGTGAAGTGAAAAGATTAAAGACCTTTTTGGAGTGTTTTAGTGGCAAAAAAAAGGATTATTTGCCGTTCAGCTGTTTTATGTTCTAAAGTTTTATGTTCTAAAGCTTTTTTGGCCATTCAGCGGTTCAGTTATATGTTCTAAAGCATTATTGGCGTGTATTAGAGGCAAAAAAAAGTATTATTTGCAGTTGTGTGGTGAAGTGACAAAATTGCAGCCTTTTTTGGGGTGTATTATTTTTCTTTTTATTTACTTATTTGATCTAACAGTATGTCAGACAGAGACACGCCCTGCACAGGGGAAGCCAGAGGCCTAAATATTTGTGGCGCAGGCACAGGTTGCAGCAGAGTAAGGGGGTATGGCAGCAGGGGTCACTTCCAGAGGCCTGAGCTCCCAGTGTCAGCTACCAGTCTTGTCTTTACCAGCAACCCAGCTGTTCTTGAATGGTTGACTCCATTATCCGCTTCGTCCCAAGTGACATCAGACACCCCCAGCCAGGAGTCGGTGGGTTCGTCAGACACAACCTTTAGTTGGCATGGCTCCGGAGCAGGCCCTGTGCCCTCACCTATCTTCAACCTGCTTCTGTACTTTTCTATTCCCTCAGCCAGAGAAGTATTATATGCTCTGGGCTCAGCGCCACTATACAGCGAGGATAAGCTACTAGAGGACAGTCAGCAGCTACTGCCCAGCCAAGATCTGGAGAAAACATTCGCCGCTTCCTCCGGTAGGCGGGCAAGTAGTGATGAGGAGAGTGGCATGGGAGCTGGTGTTGCAAGCGGTCAGGCTCCTGGCTCAGAGACCATTGAGGAGGACATCAGTGACGTGCAGACAGTACTCGATGATGATGTAGCTGATTGCAATTGGGAGCTGGGTGACGAAGGGACTTCATCATCAGCGGGAGAAGAGAGTGGCAGCTTGCATGTGAGGCAGCAACATAGCCAGCAAGTCGATGGGTGGCTGGGAGTCAGCAGGGTGGCAGCAGTGGGAGGTCGGGAGCCAAACATGCCCGGGGTAGACCACTCGCTTCACAAGATCCGAAAGTAGTGGTGCAGGGGTCCACTGAGGCAGAGGCGGTAGCAGTCAGCACGGAGTGTTGGGGGTAAAATTACCTATTTGGCAGTTTTTTGTTAAGCCACCAGAGGAGGTGAACATGGCCATTTGCCAAATCTGTGGGCAGAAGGTGAAGCGTGGCCAAGGTGCCAATGTTGGCACCACGGCCCTGTTTCAATATATGCAGTGTCACCATAAAGTGGCCTGGGAGAACCATTGCTCCAATGTGGTGGTCCAGCCTGCCGCAGCAATCGCTGAATCACACAGTGGAATGCACCCGATATCAGGCAGTCAAGGCTCCACCACCTCAGCAGAAGGGAGCTGTCTCTCCTTCCCATTATCTACCGGTCCTGATGCTCCTGCTCCTCACACTCCTACTGTCAGCAATCGATCACCGAAGCGTGCACTCATCCAACGGTGCAGAATCTGAACTTGGTCCTAGCCAAGTTGCTGGTGCTGCAGTCCTTCCCTTTCCAAGTGGTGTAATCTGCACCTTTCAGAGAACTGATGGCTTGTGCCAGGCCAAGGTGGAGAGTTCCAAGCTGTCATTTAATTACCAAAAAGGCAGTAGCAGCCCTGCACAAATATGTGGGCCAGTCCTTGAGCCTGTTGGTATCTGCCAAAGTGCACGGTAGCGACGTGTGGAGCTGTAACTACAGTCAAGGACAATATATAGGTCCTTTACGGCCCACTGGGAAAATGTGGTTCCTGCCCAGCCAAACCAGCAACTTGGCCAGGTGACGCTGCTTCCGCCGTACATTCTCACGCCGTTGGTCCTACGACAATTTCTACCTCTGCCTCCTCATCCTCCACTGCAGGGACAATTCACAGTGCTCCTCCAGCATACCACATCTGCAGGGCACAGCAGTGTCACGCTGTTCTACACCTTGTTTGCCTTGGCAAACTGAGTCACTCAGAGGAGGAACTGCTCCGTGTCCTTCATCAAGAAATCGAATCCTGGCTTTCTCCGCGACAACTCAAAATCAGAACCATGGTGACCGAGAACGAGTAGAACATGGTGTCAGCACTGCATCAAGGAGGGCTGAACCATGCGCCCTGCATGGCGCACGTGTTCAATCTGGTTGTCAAGCACACCTCCACAATATGTCAGCTTGCCACTTTGTGGTCTCCTCATGCTGCTGCTAAATCAACACTTTGTCACTGGGTCACTCTGTGGCCTCCTCATGCTGCTCTGCTATCACCTCCACACTATGTGACCTTGCCGCTCTGTGGTCTCCTCGTGCTGCTGCCAACTCACAACTCTGTCTCTGGGCCACTCTGTGGTCTCATGCTGCTACCACCTCCACACTCTGTCATTGTGCCACCCTGTGGCCTCCTCATGCTGCTGCTGCTACCTCCCCACTATGTCACCTTGCCACTCTGTGACATCTTCATGCTGCTGCTGCTGCCACCTCCACACTATGTCACCTTGCCAGTCTGCAGCCTACTCATGATGCTGCTGCTGCCACCTCCACACTATGTCACCTTGCCACTCTGTGGCCTCCTCATGCTACTGCTAACTCAACACTATGTCAATGGGCCACTCTGTGGCCTCCTCATGCTGCTGCTGCTGCCACCTCCACACTATTTCACCTTGCCACACTGTGGCATCCTCATGCTGCTGCTGACACCTCCACACTATGTCACCTTGCCAGTCTGTGGCCTCCTCATGCTGCTGCTAAATCAACACTATGCCTCTGGCCAATCTGTGGCTTCCTCATGCTGCTGCCACCTCAACACTATGTAAATAGGCCACTCTGTGGTCTCCTCATGCTGCTGCCATCTCCCCACTTTGTCACTGGGCCACTCTGTGGTCTCCTCATGCTGCTGCTACTATGTCATTGGGCCACTCTGGTTTTTTCAAGCCTTTCTCCTACCCTCCCCACTCCATGACTGGGCCACTATTTTGCCTTTTTGGCCTGGTTGACATCATCATTTGCTTAACCCTTCTTCTGATCTATCTGAATGAAGGAAAAATGAGACACACAACGGATCCTGTCTGTGTAGCAGCTGTAAGGCCTGTATGGTCCCATCAGAATTGGCTTATGAATTGGTAGCCAAAAGTAGGAGTAGGTAGAAAACACAGAAGACATGCAAATATTCCATTCACGTGTCATCTCTGTTTTGGATCTACTCGTGTCTTTTTTGGCTTTATCAATACTGACCAAATGCTGACCGAGTGAAGGCGGATGCTCAACAGACAGGATCAGTTTTTTGGGGGGTTAATGTTCTGACAAAATAATCAGTGATGTCAACATAAACTTACTGCTGACACCCTCTTCACTCTGTCAGGGGGGCTCTACTTGTATAAGCGTTTCATAGAACAGGTTCTGTAGACATCTGTGTGGAATCAGCTGACGACGGTGTAAAAGGAGTGCACTCTTTTAAGATATAGTAGGATCTTGGGCCTCTGCACGGTTCTTTATACCTGGCGCTAACATCGACCTGTAAGGCTGAGTTCACACTTAAGTTATTTGGTCATTTTTAGCCCCGTAACTGCCCAAATAAGTAAAGTGCGCAGTGACTCTAAGAGCGACGCCTGTCATCTACATGTCAAACTCACAGTATTGTTTCACTACCACAGCAGACCGTATGCATGTTACTACAAGGCACAGTGTTCTACACTACTATACAGGCTCTCTGCAGCAAAGAAATAGCTGTTTTTTAACGCGATTCGCCACGAATAAATTCAGATCGTATCGAATCTTTTCTGAAAATTCGGTGAACTTGCCAAATCGAATTTTTGAGAAATTCGCTCATCTCTAGTTGTAACCTCTGGATACGAGCAGTGTATAATGCGATGAAAAAATGTATCAGCCTAGCAAAGGAGACAATATGAATAATCACAATACATTAGTAAGTGCCTTGTATTAACTTTGTCTAAATGCCATTTGCTGAAGTGATACAACACCTTTAAAGAAATATTGCACGAAAATTCCTTATGTGAACCTGCAGTTAGAGCCCATTTGTAAAAGTCGAGCTAATGAAGAAATCATTAATTTTCTTGATTAAAAAGTTTAATGGATGTTATATCGTTGCTTCTGTAGTGCAGCATGCGCTTTTGGCTATGAGCCCGACAGAGATGAACTAATGACAGTGTGAACAGTGCACGATACTGATAACTAATATTATGACTTTTGCAAAAGGGGCATCTAAAATCCTGGATATTACAGCTACCAGGTACAGAGAAGGCAGAAGCAGTGTATCAGCGCTTCTGCCTTCTCCTCACACAGATGAGCGGCATGCTGTGCAGTTTAGACCCGGCAATCATCTGATCGGTGTCAGGGGCAGAAGACTGTAGAGCCTCACCAGCTCTGCCCTGTACAAAGCCCCCCTCAGCAGGCTGGTTTTCCCTGTAACTGGGGCTTTTATTGGGTGCTCCAGTTACAGTGGAAATGGTGCAAAAAATAAAAAGTCTGTGTCCCCAAAGTTCTTTTATGGACCTTTTAGGCACAAATTAAGTGGCAAATAAATATATTAAAAGTTTAAAAAAATAGAAAAAAAAATATACAAATAAGGCCTTGTTCACACGTCAGTTACAGTTGGGTATATAAATATTAGGACATCGACACAATTCTAACATTTCTGGCTCTATACACCACCACAATGGATTTGAAATAAAACAAACAAGACGTGCTTTACCTGCAGACTGTCAGCTTTAATTTGAGGGTATTTACATCCAAATCCTGTGAACAGTGTAGGAATTACAACAGTTTGCATATGTGCCTCCCACTTGTTAAGGGACCAAAAGTAATGGGACAGAATAATAATCATAAATCAAACTTTCACTTGTTAATACTTGGTTGCAAATCCTTTTCAGTCAATTACAGCCCGAAGTCTGGAATGCATAGACATCTCCAGATGCTGGGTTTCATCCCTGGTGATGCTCTGCCAGGCCTCTACTGCAACTGTCTTCAGTTTCTGTTTGTTCTTGGGACATTCTCCCTTCAGTTTTGTCTTCAGCAAGTGAAATGCATGCTCAATCGGATTCAGAGCAGGTGATTGACTTGGCCATTGCATAACATTCCACTTATTTCCCTTAAAAAACTCTTTGGTTGCTTTTGCAGTATGCTTTGGGTCATTGTCCATCTGCACTGTGAAGCGCCGTCCAATGAGTTCTGAAGCATTTGGCTGAATATGAGCAGATAATATTGCCCAAAACACTTCAGAATTCATCCTGCTGCTTTTGTCAGCAGTCACATCATCAATAAATACAAGAGAACCAGTTCCATTGGCAGCCATACATGCCCACGCCATGACACTACCACCACCATGCTTCACTGATGAGGTGGTATGCTTAGGATCATGAGCTGTTCCTTTCCTTCTCCATACTCTTCTCTTCCCATCACTCTGGTACAAGTTGATCTTGGTCTCATCTGTCCATAGGATGTTGTTCCAGAACTGTGAAGGCTTTTTGTTTGACAAACTCTAATCTGGCCTTCCTGTTTTTGAGGCTCACCAATGGTTTACATCTTGTGGTGAACCCTCTGTATTCACTCTGGTGAAGTCTTCTCTTGATTGTTGACTTTGACACACATACACCTACCTCCTGGAGAGTGTTCTTGATCTGAATAACTGTTGTGAAGGGTGTTTTCTTCACCAGTAAAAGAGTTCTTCGGTCATCCACCACAGTTGTTTTCCGTGGTCTTCCGGATCTTTTGGTGTTGCTGAGCTCACCAGTGCGTTCCTTCTTTTTAAGAAGGTTCCAAACTGTTGTTATGGCCACACCTAATGTTTTTGCTATATCTCTCTGATGGGTTTGGTTTGTTTTTTCAGCCTAATGATGGCTTGCTACACTGATAGTGACAGCTCTTTGGATCTCATCTTGAGAGTTGACAGCAACAGATTTCAAATGCAAATAGCACACTTGAAATGAACTCTGGACCTTTTATCTGCTCATTGTAATTGGGATAATGAGGGAATAACACACCCCTGGCCATGGAACAGCAGAGAAACCAATTGTCCCATTACTTTTGGTCCCTTAACAAGTGGGAGGCACAGATGCAAACTGTTGTAATTCCTGCACCGTTCACCTGATTTGGATGTAAATACCCTCAAATTAAAGCTGACAGTCTGCAGTTAAAGCACATCTTGTGGTGGTGTATAGAGCCAAAAATGTTAGAATTGTGTCGGTGTCCCAATATTTATGGACCTGACTGTATTTGATCAGTTATTTCCATCAGTTATTATGAGCCAAAACCAGATGCAGATCAAAAACACAGAACAGTTGCAGAAAGTTTAATTATACCTTATCTCTGTGTAGCCTCCACTCCTGGTTTTGGCTCACAATAACTGATAGAAATAACTGATCAAATAACTGGTGTGAACTCAGCCTAAAAGAGAAGAAAAGTGGAAAAAAACAAACAAACAAGTCAGCTTTTCCCATAAGTCTTTTAAAGACCTCTTGGGGGACATACAGTGCTGCAAAAATATATAGAAAAGAAAAGAAAATACATTTTTTGTAAAAAGATGTATCACAAATAAAATAGAAGTAAAAGAAAACTGTTGAAAATTGTTTACTGTCATATTATGTGGCAAAAATATATTTTAAAAATAAATAATAAAGTGATAAAAAAATTTAAGATACTAAATAAATAGAATACAAATAAAAGGAAAAAACATGAAAATGTGCAAAATAAAAAGGTCAGTGTTCCCCAAAGGTCTTTTTGTAGCAGAAATATATTAGAACAATGTAAAAACATTTTTTTTTGTAAAATACATAAAAGAAAAAACGCCCATACCAACCAAAACCATTACAATTATCACCCCATTCATGTGAAACTATACACATTGTATAAAAAAACAATCTAACACATATAAGGAACTAATTATAATAATTAGCATATTTAAATAATTAGCTATAGTTTGAATAAAAATAACTAAAAAAAAATTTGCAGTTTCCCCCTAATAAAACTAAAAAAAAAATATTAAAAAGCCATGTATAATGTGATAAAAAGCTACAATTGTTATTTTGATAGTCCAACAAATAAAAGAGTTACAAGTGTTTGAACCACGTGTGCTAAATCACAAAAAAGTGACTGGTCATTAAGGCCTTTTCAGGCCTAGTCATTATAGGGTTAACCAATAAGTGGTTTCCTGGCTAGTAAGGCCTCATACACGTGACCGTTCCATTTCTTTTGGTCCGCAGGACATCAGCCATGCGTGTTTTACATTTTAAAGATTGGAGTAACGGCCCCGTTGAAATCAATGAGTCTGCATCCAAGCCACAAAAAAATGCGTCTCAGATTCGGACCAAAACAACGGCTGTGTGCGTGAGCCCTCAGGGAAAATGCTTACTGGTTATTGCAGGGCACATACAGGGGGTGCAGGAAGCAGTAATACCCAGTGCGCGCCGTCCTCCGCAGTGAAGGAAAGCTCTCATTTGTGAATAGGAGGCAGGAAGGAAATGTCGCCACTTAACCACTTCAGCCCCGCTAGGTGAAACCCCCTTCATGACCAGAGCACTTTTTACACTTCGGCACTACACTCCTTTCACCGTTTATCGCTTCGGTCATGCAACTTACCACCCAAATGAATTTTACCTCCTTTTCTTCTCACTAATGGAGCTTTCATTTGGTGGTATTTTATTGCTGCTGACATTTTTACTTTTTTTGTTATTAATCAAAATGTAACGATTTTTTTGCAAAAAAATGACATTTTTCACTTTCAGCTGTAAAATTTTGCAAAAAAAACAACATCCATATATAAATTTTTCGCCAAATTTATTGTTCTACATGTCTTTGATAAAAAAAAAATGTTTGGGCAAAAAAAAAAAAATGGTTTGGGTAAAAGTTATAGCATTTACAAACTATGGTACAAAAATGTAAATTTCCGCTTTTTGAAACAGCTCTGACTTTCTGAGCACCTGTCATGATTCCTGAGGTTCTACAATGCCCAAACAGTAGAAAACCCCCACAAATGACCCCATTTCGAAAAGTAGACACCCTAAGGTATTCGCTGATGGGCATAGTGAGTTCATGGAACTTTTTATTTTTTGTCACAAGTTAGCGGAAAATGATGATGATTTTATTTTATTTATTTTTTCTTACAAAGTCTCATATTCCACTAACTTGCGACAAAAAATAAAAAATTCTAGGAACTCGCCATGCCCCTTACGGAATACCTTGGGGTGTCTTCTTTCCAAAATGGGGTCACTTGTGGCGTAGTTATACTGCCCTGGCAATTTAGGGGCCCAAATGTGTGAGAAGAACTTTGCAATCAAAATGTGTAAAAAATGACCGGTGAAATCCAAAAGGTGCACTTTGGAATATGTGCCCCTTTGCCCACCTTGGCAGCAAAAAAGTGTCACACATCTGGTATCGCCGTACTCAGGAGAAGTTGGGGAATGTGTTTTGGGGTGTCATTTTACATATACCCATGCTGGGTGATAAAAATATCTTGGTCAAATGCCAACTTTGTATAAAAAAATGGGAAAAGTTGTCTTTTGCCAAGATATTTCTCTCATCCAGCATGGGTATATGTAAAATGACACCCCAAAACACATTGCCCAACTTCTCCTGAGTACGGCGATACCAGATGTGTCACACTTTTTTGCTGCCAAGGTGGGCAAAGGGGCACATATTCCAAAGTGCACCTTTCAGATTTTGCAGGCCATTTATTACACATTTTGATTGCAAGGTACTTCTCACACATTTGGGCCCCTAAATTGCCAGGGCAGTATAACTACGCCACAAGTGACCCCATTTTGGAAAGAAGACACCCCAAGGTATTCCGTGAGGGGCATGGCGAGTTCCTAGAATTTTTTATTTTTTGTCACAAGTTAGCGGAAAATGATGATTTTTTTTTTCTCTTTTTTCCTTACAAAGTCTCATATTCCACTAACTTGCGACAAAAAATAAAAAATTCTAGGAACTCGACATGCCCCTTACGGAATACCTTGGGGTGTCTTCTTTCCAAAATGGGGTCACTTGTGGGGTAGTTATACTGCCCTGGCAATTTAGGGGCCCAAATGTGTGAGAAGAACTTTGCAATCAAAATGTGTAAAAAATGCCCTGCAAAATCCGAAAGGTGCACTTTGGAATATGTGCCCCTTTGCCCACCTTGGCAGCAAAAAAGTGTGACACATCTGGTATCGCCGTACTCAGGAGAAGTTGGGGAATGAGGGGCATGGCGAACTCAATGACAGGGGGGGGTGATCAATGACAGGGGGTGATCAGGGTGATCACCCCCCTGTCACTGATCACCCCCCCTGTAAGGCTCCATTCAGACATCAGCATGATTTTTTACGGATCCATGGATACATGGATCGGATCCACAAAACACATGCGGACGTCTGAATGGAGCCTTACAGGGGGGTTATCAATGACAGGGGGTGATCAGGGTGATCACCCCCCTGTCACTGATCACCCCCCCTTTAAGGCTCCATTCAGACATCCGCATTATTTTTACGGATCCATGGATACATGGATCGGATCCACAAAACACATGCGGACGTCTGAATGGAGCCTTACAGGGGGGTGATCAATGACAGGGGGGTGATCAGGGAGTGTATATGGGTGATCACCCGCCTGTCATTGATCACCCCCTGTAAGGCTCCATTCAGACGTCCGCATGTGTTTTGCGGATCCGATCCATGTATCCATGGATCTGTAAAAATCATGCGGACGTCTGAATGGAGCCTTACAGGGGGGTGATCAATGACAGGGGGGTGATCAATGACAGGGGGTGATCAGGGAGTGTATATGGGTGATCACCCGCCTGTCATTGATCACCCCCCTGTAAGGCTCCATTCAGACGTCCGCATGTGTTTTGCGGATCCGATCCATGTATCCATGGATCCGTAAAAATCATGCAGGACGTCTGAATGGAGCCTTACAGGGGGGTGATCAATGACAGGGGGGTGATCAATGACAGGGGGTGATCAGGGAGTGTATATGTGTGATCACCCACCTGTCATTGATCACCCCCCTGTTAGGCTCCATTTAGACGTCCGTATGCGTTTTGCGGATCCGATCCATGTATCCGTGGATCCGTAAAAATCATACGGACGTCTGAACGGAGCCTGACAGGGGGGTGATCAATGACAGGGCGGTGATCAATGACAGGGGGGTGATCAGGGAGTTTATATGGGGTGATCATGGGTGATCAGGGGTTTATAAGGGGTTAATAAGTGACGGGGGGGGTGTAGTGTAGTGTAGTGTGGTGTTTGGTGCGACTGTACTGACCTACCTGAGTCCTCTGGTGGTCGATCCTAACAAAAGGGACCACCAGAGGACCAGGTAGGAGGTATATTAGACGCTGTTATGAAAACAGCGTCTAATATACCTGTTAGGGGTTAAAAAATTCGGATCTCCAGCCTGCCAGCGAGCGATCGCCGCTGGCAGGCTGGAGATCCACTCGCTTACCTTCCGTTCCTGTGAGCGCGCACGCCTGTGTGCGCGCGTTCACAGGAAATCTCGCGTCTCGCGAGATGACGCATATATGCGTGACTGTGCGCAGGGCTGCCACCTCCGGACCGCACATCTGCGTTAGGCGGTCCGGAGGTGGTTAGACATGTGGGCAACTAAATTTAGGGGTATTCCCTTAGACTACCCAAGAAAAAAAAAGCAAGCCTGTCTTACAAAGGGGAGGCTAGCGAAGTACCGGAGGCCGCTGCGGTTAATAAAAAATATCAAAACTGATTTTTTTATCGGCGCAGTGCGTGTAAAGTGAATGTGCAGTGATCAAAAAAAAAATTTTTTTTTGTCACTGCGGTGGGGCGGGTGTGGGCGAACGCACATGTGGGCGAGCGATCAGGCCTGATCGGGCAAACACTGCGTTTTGGGTGGAGGGCGAACTAAAGTGACACTAGTACTATTATAGATCTGACCGTGATCAGTTTTGATCACTTCCAGACACTATAAAAGTACAAATGCTGATTAGCGATACGCTAATCAGCGAATAACGGACTGCGGTGCGGTGGGCTGGGCGCTAACTGATCGCTAACTACCTAACCAAGGGACCTAAACTATACTGAAACCTAACGGTCAATAACAGTGAAAAAAAAAAGTGACAGTTTACACTGATCACTTTTTTCTTTTCACTTGTGATTGACAGGGGTGATCAAAGGGGTGATCAAAGGGTTAATTGGGGTTCAGGGGGGGTGATCAGGGGCTATAGTGTAGTGTTTGGTGTACTCACTGTGAAGCCTGCTCCTCTGCTGGATCCAACCGACGAAAAGAACCAGCAGAGGAGCAGGCAGCCATATAATAGATCATATTTACTAATATGATCTGCTATCTGGCACTTTGATTTGATTTTTTTAAAATCAGCAACCTGCCAGCCACGATCATTGGCTGGCAGGTTGCTGACGAAATACTTCTGTGCGAAATGCCGGCGCGAACTGCGCATGCGCACGCGCAGATGACGCGTATATGCGTGACTGTGCGCAGCGCTGCCACCTCCGGACCGCACATCTGCGTTAGGCGGTCCGGAGGTGGTTAAAGGAGTTTCCTAGTTAGGCCTCATGCACACGACCGTGCTGTTTTTGCGGACTGCAAACCGCGGATCTGCAAAAAACAGAAGCTGTCCATGTGCCTTCCTCAATTTGCGGAACGGAACGGGCGGCCCATTGTAGACATGCCTATTCTTGTCCGCAAAACGGAGAAGAATAGGACATGCTATATTTTTTTGCGGGGCCTCGGAACGGAGCAACGGATGCGGACAGCTCCGTTGCTCGTGTGCGAAAGGCATTAAAATGATTTTTGTGTGTGAACTGTGAGGTATACTTTAGGTGAGTCCGGTTATTATATGTTTAGTTAGAGCCCAGCCGGGCTGGTGTTTGTGTTATGTTTTGTTTTTGCTGAGGTGCCAAATAAAAGCAATTTTTGGACCGTAAAACTTGGTGTCTGCGAAGACGTGTGTGAATGTCCTCGGATAAGAGCTAACCCCCCACAAATGGTGTCTGATGCGGGCAAGCGTCCCTGCTGACAGGAGACAACTGGTTGCTAGGGGCAACGGCAAGAGCAGGTGCTGCTGAATTCTGTGTGTTGCAAAGGAAATTGCTGTGTGGGTTTAAAGGGCCAGCAGCCCTCCTCAGAACCTCTCCAGCTAATGACTGACTTTAGCGGTGACACGCTGCTTGTGGCCACATCACCAGTGAAGCCAGGCATTGGCTGGAGAGGTACAAGTGACTATGCCCATATCCGGCCGGATGTAAACAGCGGCGGAAGCAGAAGATGGCAGGGAGCAGAGAGTATGAATCTTCTGTTTCAGGCCCATGCTGCAGGAAACCTCTAAGCCCCTGTTACACAGCACGATAGTCAGGACAGTTACTGGGAACAAGGGCACACAGGAGCGCTCATTCCTGATATCTGGCCGGTAGAATCGCGCCGCTGATCAGCCCATAAACAAGGAATCGCTCGTTTGTCCGCTGATTTGCATATTTTATCAGGATGAAAGCTGTTTATCGTCAGCACATCTCACCGTGTAATCAGGAACGTGCTACCGATAATCGATAGAAGTGAATGAGGGAGGAATGACTGTGGTAGTGATCATTCCTCCCCAGTCACTTTGCATTGGCCTGTGTAATAGGCCGATGCAAACAAGCGCTGATTCACTTTTTTTTGCAGCCCCTTGAAATAGAGCAATGTGACAATGTGGCCCCCAGACCAAAATAGGTTGTGCACCCCTGACAGTAAGGTAGCATTGACATGTAGACAAGACCCCATAACTGTATTGCTGATTCCGGCTGTGGCCTGACTAGTGGCATGCACACAGGTAAGGGTGTATTACAGGTAATGAATAGACAGCACAAGCCAGCAGGAAGTACATTATATTTTATTCTTTTTTCTGAACATATAGAAATGCACTAATTAATGCCTATGATGTAAACGATGACTACAATCACCAGATGAATCTGACAGAAGGGCACAATGTGCCGTAGACTTTTTTTTAAACAAGAGGAACCATGTCAACTTTTTTCTGCCTCTTCCTTTTCATCGTCATCGTCTTGTTCTCCTTGCAGCTTTTGCCTTGCAAACTCCTCAATCACCACGTCCTCTGCACTGGAATTGAATAGACGCTCAAGATTAGATTTAGGCCTCCTGCACACGAATGTGTGCTGCCCGTTGTCGTATTGCAGACCGCATTTGCGGATCCGCAATACATGAGCGCCATTCATTTAAGTGAATGGGTCCGCGATCCGTCGGTGTTCGTGCATTGCGGCCCGCAGCACGGCAACGGGGAGCACAAATCTTGTTGGCGCACAACTCAGGGGACACATTTGCATTTTTAATCCTTTAGTGACATAATAAATTTTAGCCGTACAGTACTTTCACACTAGCGTTATTCTTTTCCGGCACTGAGTTCCGTCCTAGGGGCTCTATACCGGAAAAGAACTGATCAGTTTTATCTCTATGCATTCTGAATGGAGAGCAATCTTTTCAGGATGCATGAGGGTGTCTTCAGTTCCGTCTTTTTGCCTTTTCAGGATGGAGACAATACTGCAGCATGCTGTGGTTTTATCTCCATCCACAATTCCAGAACACTTGCCGGAATGCCGGATCCAGCATTTTTTCCCTTTGCAATGCATTAATCCCGGATCCGGCCCCGAGTGTTCCAGCGAAACGGATTTGGCATTGCAGTCTGCACATGCTCAGACCACAAACAATTTGAAAAATAAATAAATACCAGATCTGTTTTTCTGGATGACACCTAATCCGTCTGACAAATGCCATCAGTTTGCCGAAATCCTCTGCCGCAAGTGTGAAAGTACCCTTAAGTACCAGTAATATTTTCCCCCTTCGTATTCCAGCAGTTATAACTTTTTTTAATTTTTTTCTTCTAATTTTTATTTATTTTGCGGGAAGAGTTGTAATTTTTTTTAGGAACCATTTTGGTGTATATATAGGGGGTCATTTATTAAGACTGTCGTTTTACACACCGTTCTTAACCCCTATATCTGGCGGTGGGTCCACCGAAGTTATGAAGAGGCGCAGTTCTAAATGTAAACCAGCTTCCTTACTATTAACATAGTAACACGGCTCTTTATGAGATACATGAAGCATCATTGGCATTTGGACCTATTACAGGACATTGATCCAACCAAAGAAGACCTTAAGACCCATGCTACTGGTGAGGAAATCAGACTTGGCATC
The DNA here is from genome assembly GCF_014858855.1 of Bufo gargarizans. NCBI lineage: Eukaryota > Metazoa > Chordata > Amphibia > Anura > Bufonidae > Bufo > Bufo gargarizans. The sequence goes on from NC_058088.1 coordinate 118,804,633, forward strand.
AAGTCTAACAGTTGGTTTGAAGCTGTCCCTGTTATCAGCACATCATTCCCTTTCCATGCTCTATTTTTTTCGATATTGTCAAAAGGACCTATCATCATCCACATCAGTGTCCACATACTAACTAACTAAGGAGGAATAAAATGATTTGTATTACAGAAAAGTTAATGCGAAGATCCAGTAGGATCAGTTATATACTGTATATATAGATTCATCTTACCTTGCTGAAACTGAAAACATCCAAGATACAAGCAGGAAAAGAAAAGAAATACATAAAGGGTTATTATGCCCATACACAGTTCAAATTAAAATCTGGCATCGAATCTAAGGTGTATGGAGGCCTCCCGATTCTTCCCCAACAGCAGGTATCCCCTCTAGTTCTGGGGGAAATAAGATGTCTGCCAGTGGCTTTCTCCCCACTGGTAATGTGTATGCCCAGCTTATCAGATACGTTTATGTCAATATTTCTCTGCATTACTATACCAAGTACCTAATACTCAAATAAATGACACCAAAGAAATCTTAGGTAAGCGCTCCGTACAGTATTACAATGTATTGGCTCCGATGAGCCAAAGATATTGCTTCGCAAAGTCTCGCGAGACTTCGGGTAATAACTTCATAAATCAATTTCTACTGTAAAAAAACATTTCCCGAACCCGAGTTCGGGAAATGCTTTTTTACAGTAGAAATTGATTTATGAAGTTATTATGTTATGTTTAATCCAAAGTTGATTCGCTCATCCCTAGTTATGATCTTACACTGTGATGCACCTCAAGGCACAGCATGAGCACAATGCCAGAATTTGAGGAATTTTCTGCTTATGCCCAAAGTATCAAGCTTTCTCAATTGTTGGATGCTGGATGAAAGAATTTGCACTATACACTGTGTATCCTTATTTTCATATAAATATATAATTAATTTATTTTGTCTGTCTCTTCATTATGCATGGCCAAACACCTGGACCAACGCCTAGACTGGGTTTCAGCTCTCTAGGACCTACTGTTCTTGAGATATAAAAAAAAAAAATTTATGCAAAAGCAAATATGGCATAATCACACGACCCCCTATTGGCCAATAGAAGCTTGCAGGTCCTTCACGCTTTGCCTCAGTGACATACGCAGTTTTACACCAGGTTCCCATAACAACCCAGCCATGTTCTTTACTTTTATAGGGGTACTGTGGATGCCATTGTTATGGGGGTACTGTGGATGTCACTTGTTATGGAGGCTCTGTGGATGTCACTCTTATGGGAGCACAATGGGGCATATTAAGCTATTTCACTTTTCCCACAAAGCGACACTTCTTTCGTGCAAAACCACTCCCCAGTGGCGACTGAAGCATAGTGGATTATTCCTTTGGCGTACTTCCTTCATTTCTAAAATGAGATCTGCCAAATTGTGCCAGGAATACACAGTACACGCCAGAATTCAGGCACAACCATGATAGTAAATGAGCGCCATTGTATGTAACCCCTGTAGTTTAGCTTCAGATCTCCAGATATTTTATTTACATCTCTCTATCTTAGGTTCTAATTGGAAAGGTGACATTAGACCCTCTCTAAATTTGATGGTCTAACTTTATTTTTTTCGCAGCGTACATTTGGAGGACTGGCTGTCTCTATTTTGGCCATGCTGTTCCACCCGTTTAGGTAGCTGTACACATGATTTCAGAAGGATTGGTCAGCCATCTTATGTATGGGGACCATTACTGTACTGGCTGCCAAGCTGTACATATCTTCTTGCCTTTACAAATGGACCACAGATGCTATGCAGTGGCCATGATGATGTTGCTTTTATGATTATGACCTTCCCAGTAGACACAATGACAAGTAGAAGGGACAATGATAATTTATTGATCCAAGTTTTATATACAACACACTTGCTTCAGGTCATTCCCCTACTGGGAAGGTTATGCCCTCTAACGCCAGTCACTAAGTCACTGGAAGTCACAGTCACCACTTTACCGTTACAATACTTCTACTTGTCTGGCACCTAAGACGTGTAGAACTGGGCATTAGCTGCGTCTGCCCACTTGATTATTGCTACAAGCTTACACAAGTGATATGCTTTATCAAAACGTCATAAGGTGAGCTTTTATTATCTATATCTGCAGTGTGAACGATGACCTATTTGTACTTATTAACCTATCTCTTTTTCTGTGCTCTATCTGCGAGAAAATGTTCTATTATATTTATTTTCTTCCTGTCTGCTTGCCCTGTTTGGTTTCTTATTCCAAATGTAGATATAGATGACCTATCCTCAGGATAGATCAGCAATATCAGATCGGTGGTGGTCTGACACCGTTGTTTTGGCCAGTAAGCTGTCACCCACAACTACACAGTAGACAGAGCCTGATGTCCACAGTGTAGTTTGTGGTGCTGGTGGCTGCCTGAAACAGCTAATTGTTCCTACACCCAGCAATCTAATATAAAAGGCATACCCTGAGAATAGGCCATTAATATCTACAGAATTACTGGAGTACACCACTCACATTTTTGTAGATATTTTATTCTCTTTTCATGGGACAACACTGAAGATATTCCACTTTGATACAATGTAAAGTAGTATAACAGCTTGTATAACAGTGTAAATTTGATGCACCCTCAAAATAACTCAAACAACTATGTCTAAACCGCTGGCAAAATAAAGTGAGTACACCCCTTGTGCCCAATTAGCCATTTTCCCTCCTCGGTGTCATGTGACTCAGTAGTGTTCCAAGGTCTCAGGGGTGAATGGGGAGGAGGTGAGTTAAATTTGGTGTTATCGCTATCACACTCTCTCATACTGGTCACTGGAAGTTCAACATGGCACTTCATGGCAAAGAACTCTAAGGATCTGAAAAAACGAATTGTTGCTCTACAGAAAGATGAACTAGGTCGCACACTGCATCAAATTGATCTGCATGGCTGTTATCCCAGAAGCCTGCAAACAGATGATGCACAAGAAAGCCTGCAAACAGTTTGTTGAAGACAAGCAGACTAAGGACATGGATTGCTGGAACCATGTCCTGTGGTCTGATGAGACTAAGATAAACTTATTTGGTTCAGATGGTATCAAGAGTGTGTGGCGACAACCAAGTGAGGAGTACAAAGCCAAGTGTGTCTTGCCTACAGTCAAGCATGGTGGTGGTAGTGTCATGGTTTGGGGCTGCATGAGTTCTGCCGACTGTGGGGAGCTACAGTTCATGGAGGGAACCATGAATGCCAACATGTACTGTGACTTACTGAAGCAGAGCATGATCCCCTCCCCTTGGAAACTGGGGCGCAGGACAGTATTCCAACATGATAACGATCACAAACACACCTCCAAGACGACCACTGCCTTGCTAAACAAACTGAGGGTAAAGGTGCTAGACTGGCCAAACACGTCTCCAGACTAAACCCTATTGATCATCTGTGGAGCATCCTCAAACGGAAGGTGGAGGAGCGCAAAGTCTCTAACATCCACCAGCTCTGTCATCATGGAGGAGTGGAAGAGGATTCCAGTGACAACTTGTGAAGCTCTAGTGAACTCTAGGCACTTTGGGCACAATTTGGCAATTTTCACTTAGGGGTGTACTCACTTTTGTTGCCAACGGTTTAGACATTAATGGCTGTGTGTTGAGTTATTTTGAGGGCACCCAAAATGTACACTGTTATACAAGGTGTACACTGACTACTTTACATTGTATCAAAGTGTCATATATTCAGTGCTGTCCCATGAAAAAATCTAATGAAATATTTACAAAAATGTGAGGGGGTGAACTCACTTTTGTGAGACACTGTAAGTTCTAGAACCCCCCGCAAAAAAAAAAAAAACTATTAGTTGACAAGTTCACTAAGATTATATACAAATGACTAAATAGTGCACCAGCTTTACAGTTACCTTCTAAAATCCATCTGTTTTCATGTTCACAAGGATTTGTGTGCAAATCTATTTCACATTGGCACGCTGAATACACCAGGGCATTCCTTCCACCCCAGCCTACTGCTCACTCTGTAAGCTGTCACATATATACTCTTGGAGAAGCTCGTTAAGATGTATTCTCATATCTATTTCTTTCATGCATACCATGTTTAATTTCTTTCACAATCCCCAATTTTTCAGAAGCTAAAGATGTTAGTGCATTTCTACTTAGATTTTTCCGCTAAACATACATCCAGTATCTAGTTGTAGTGGTGAGGGCCCTGTATATATCATATGTGTGTCAGTAACCATATGTAAAGGTCTAACTAATGTCCTCAGTAGACCATTTCATCTTCCTTCTTGTTCCTGAATTATATTTTTAAGTGTTAACAATCCATATCTAGACTCACCTTCAGATGGTTTTGGGTGCATCAGTACAAGAGGTAGTTCCACCCCGACATCACTAGAGAATAAGAGGTATATGGTAGAATGGTACATGCATAGACTACAATTTCCAACAGTTGTTTTTCTGAAAGCCTCTCTTATGGTTATAATAAAGAGTTCATAACACATATATAAACATACAAGTAATTGTGGAGTTACCTTGAGGTAAGATCTCCTAGAATGCTGGAAATTGAAAAAACTGAAAGTTAGTTATGCTTGCAGTAACATTACACTGCATTGCTTCGGACAGTGACTGTAGATGGATTTGTTCAGGTGTGCCTATTTACTTCTCTGTCCCTGCTTATTGCCTAAAGGATCGGATATGTTTGGACCCAATGGCAGCATACATTAGGAGACTACTGTGCTGCGCCCTTACGTGTTAGGGTACTTTCACACTTGCAGCAGAGGATTCCGGCAGGCAGTATGCAAACTGATGGCATCCGTCTGACAAATGCATTGAAATCCCGGATCCGTCTCTCCGGTGTCATCTGGAAAAACGGATCCGGCATTTATTTTTTTCACGGTTTTTGCGGTCTGAGCATGCGCAGACCGCAAAAATGGATCAGTTTTGCTTTAATGCATTTCAATGGGAAAAAATGCCGGGTCCAGCAATCTGGCAAGTGTTCCGGAATTTTGGACGGGGATAATACCGGTATTGAGCACCTAGGACGGAACTCAATGCCGGAAAAGAATAACGCTAGTGTGAAAGTACCCTTAACCTGTCAGCCAGTCCTTCCAAAATCATCTGTTTTTCCCAACATTAATCTAATGTGTATGACCAGGGAATTATGAGTTAATTGATGGGGCCCCGTTTCAGCATTCCCATCAATTAGCCTCAGTGGAAAGAGACTGTAAAGGGTGTCTGTCTCTCTCTGGAGGACCTGGTCATGTCCATGGGTTATATGGGAAGCCCATTTCTGTAATGAGAACTTTTTAATATTTAACTTTCCCTACAGTAGAACTCCAGGCCCAGGGATAATGGGGCGGGTTTGCTATTACTTTCTGGTTAATAGTCTGGAAAGTCTAAAGATATGCCAGATTTATCATAGTGGCTGATACTGGATGTTAAATCTGGTGCTCCAAAATTCTAGCGCAGTTTTTGCGTATATCCAGGGGTGGGATTCAAATTTTTAACAACAGGTTCCCTACTCAGCGGTGGATACGCAGCGCGTCACGAGTCATGACACATATTTACATACACCATATATATGCAACACAGTCACGACATATTTACATACACCATATATACACTACACACAAATACACTATATATACACTACACACATACCACTCAACTTTTAAAAAGCCTTAGGCCCCCTCTTTGTTATTACTGTAATGGCCCCCTCTTTATTATTATTATAATGGCCCACTCTTTATTTTTAATGTAATGGCCCCCACTTTATTATTAATATAATGACCCCCTCTTTTTTATTAATATAATGGCCCCCTCTTTATTGATAATATAATGGCCCCCTCTTTATTATTAATATAATGGCCCCCTCTTTATTATTACTGTAACGGCCCCTTCTTTGTTATTACTGTAACGGCCCCCTCTTTGTTATTACTGTAACGGCCCCCTCTTTATTATTATTATAATGGCCCACTCTTTATTTTTAATGTAATGGCCCCCACTTTATTATTAATATAATGGCCCCCACTTTATTATTAATATAATGGCCCCCTCTTTATTATTAATATAATGGCCCCCACTTTATTATTAATATAATGGCCCCCTCTTTATTATTATTATAATGGCCCACTCTTTATTTTTAATGTAATGGCCCCCACTTTATTATTAATATAATGACCACCTCTTTTTTATTAATATAATGGCCCCCTCTTTATTATTAATATAATGGCCCCCTCTTTATTATTAATATAATGGCCCCCACTTTAATAACAAAGAGGGGGCCATTACATTAATAATAAAGAGGGAGCCATTACATTAATAATAAAGAGGGGGCCATTACATTAATAACAAAGAGGGGGCCATTACATTAATAATAAAGAGGGGGCCATTATATTAATAATAAAGAGGGGGCCATTACATAGTGGAGTACCGCTTAAAAAAGCTGCTCTTACTCTGTGGGCAAAATAGATGTGTTTCCCTGTGTGTGGCCACCTTAAATATTGTCATCAACCCCATCCATAACTCTTGTTTGGCTAAAAGAATCTAAACATTGGGTCAGGATGAGGGGAAGGTGGAGTAGGCACCTGCTTAGGAGAAATAATTATTACTTACCTCTCTCTCCTTCACAGCTTGTGGCATCCTGGTACAGGCGGTCACCAATGCCTCGCTCACTGTGCCTTCCCGCGCCGCGTCATCGCGTCATCTCGCGAGATCCGCCGCAGGAGGTCACAGTGAGGTACGTGACTAAGTCCTGCGTCGCACCTCAACTGAAGCCGCTCCCCCGGCCCCTCCTCACTTCGCCTGCCCAGCTGCCCTGCACAGTGCGCGTCACACAGGGCCTCTCCTCTCGGCTTCCGCTCCGCCCCCACCCCTATAGCTACGCCACTGGTGCAGGCGCAGCTGCAGGACCGGGTCGGGATCCCTGCTTCTCACCGGTCCTGCGAACCGCCTGTAATTTTAACAAACGGTTCGGCAGAACCGGAGAGAACCGGCTGGATCCCATGCCTGCGTATATCTTAAGCCATTCCATTCCATCAAAAGCCACCCTGACTTTTCACTAAGCCATGTCCCCTTGATGAGCGCTGTGGAAAAAGTGCTTGAAGCCCTTAATAAATGGGGTGTAAGGCATTTGCACCAATATTCTGGCTCAACCATCCCATAGTAAATTAGCCCAGTGTTTTTTTATCAGGGCACGTACCCGCCTCTGGATGCCATCAAATTTATTTTGACTTTGTAAGATACCAGTATGCCCATCACTTCCCTGTCCATTCCTGGGCGCATACTGAAAGAAAAAAAAGTTGATTAACAAAGTAACATTTTGAAATTTTAAAAATGTCATAAAATTTTGCCAGGGAATTAATAAAGGAGAAAACTAGTAAAGAAAACCATTAATTGTGACTAATCAAATCAGATATTAAAGAATGGCAGCAGGATGCAGATAATTAGGTGTATATTTACATTGTTGATGATGCCAAGTTAGTATCTCCATGCTTCAGCTTGCCGTCCAGTGCTAGACCACGCTTTTCCCGGTTACTTGCCAGTAGTGGAGTCACTGAATATGATCGGGAGAATGATGAATTGGCTGCTACAGTATCACTATAGAGAAACAGGAGATAATGCCCTTGTAACATCCATTTTTATATGTAGGTCTATTTATTAATGTATATACATGAATACTATACAATGGAAAATAATACTTCCATACAATGTTCACACTTTATTGCTATTCAGTACCTAAATAATACTACCATATTGTATCCAAATACTACCACAACATAGTGCCAATATAACACCATCATATATTTCCCACACAATACTGCCATTGAATGAAAAATCTTGTATGACCGTATAGCAAGAAAAGCCATCAATCCCTCTGTATGCTGGGGGAAGCAAGACTTACGCAGGGGCGCACAACTTGCGGGCCAGAGGCCACGGGCGGCCCCCAAACATCTGGTACATCTATGTCTTGTGGCTGCTCACATGTATTTTTCATGTATTTTACCAGTAGATGGGAGTCCTGGAAGTGTTTCCAGACATGTATACTATATACTGTATCTTTGATATGCCATAAAACAGTATTTCAGTTAGTAATACCTCTTTAAAGGGAGGCTGTCATCTACTTTAAGCATTTTAGACCGCTCATATCATGTTATAGCAGAGTTGCCCAACATAAAAATAGTACCTTTATTGTGTCTGTCCCACGTCCAGAAGCTGAAAAAAACATTTTATAAAGTTATGCAAACTAGGTCCCGCATGTGTCCAGGGACGGCATTATGGCCGCAAGTGCTCAGGCCCCTCTCTGATGTGCCCACATCGCTGCTCCCCTTGTAGTCCTCTGGCCTGCCCTCCGCTCCTACTTTGTCCTCCCCCTCTGGCTTTCAGATCTCGCATGAGAGTTGGTCACTGCCAGGCCTGAGCATGTGCACTGTTAAGATCGGTGCCTCTGCCCATAGTGGGCAGAGCAGTGCGCATGCGCGGACCCGGCAGTGACTGGCACTCTTGTGAGATTTCCAAGCCAGAGGAGCAGTTATGTGGGCACATTGGACAGGGGCCTTAGCTCTTGCGGCCATAACGCTGCACCTGGACACTTGCAGGCCCTTACTTGCATATCTTTATAAAATATTTTTTTCAGCTTGTGGATGTGGGACAGACACAATTACGGTACTATTTTTATGTTGGACAACTGTGCTATTTCATGATATGAGTAGTCCTAAACGCTCAAAGTACGGTAGGTGGCAGACCTTTATCTTTGTGCCAAACACTGAAAATACAATGTAAGTTGCAGGAAGAGCTGAGTAGATTGATATATCATTTTATGGGGAAAGATTCAGTGAAACTTGTAATTTATATACTTCTATCCCTGCTCATTCTGTCCTATCGGTGACTGACAGCCTTCCCTCTAGCTGTCAATCACTGATAGGACCGCCTGCTGGACTTCAAAGCCCAGAATGATCAGAAATCTAATTAATTAATGAAATATAAGTTATATGGAATATTTTCCAATAAGACTATATCTCAATCTGCTCAGCTGCTCCTGTTCTCCATCAAGCTCCATGCAGTTTAGACACCATTTTCAATGTGACAGGTTCCCTTTAAAAGCATTTTCCATGAAAATACTGAATACAATCATAGAAAACTGACTTCCCCTTCTCATACAGTATATGTTGTCCTATTTTAGAGCAGCCGTCACTAGTTATATGCAGTAAGGCTAGCTAGTTTCACACTAACCCTCCTCTGTGTATGGCGCATCTTTCAGGTTTTGTTCCAGATTGATTAATAAAGTAACTTGCAGTTTCAATATTTCATATTTATTTTCAATATTCTGATGATTTACATAATGGACGACTTAAGACTGTAAAGCAGGGGTCCGCAACCTTTTCTGGTTGGGGGCCACATTGTCAGACTGAAGAAATCCCATGGGCCGAAAATAAAAGTTAAAGGGGTATTACCAACTGATATACTGTATTTAAGGCATATTGTACATACAGTATATACCATAAATGTCTGCTTACACCTCCAAGACTCCCATCTAATGGGAGAATACATGAAAAATGCATGTGAGCAGCCACAAGACATAGTCATACATGTCTGTCACCAGATGGTTGGGGGCCGCACAGAATGATATCAAGGGCCGCACGTAGCCCCCAGGCCACAGGTTGTGCACCCCTGCTGTAAAGTAAGGAATCATTGCTATGTGTCATAATATTACTAATAAAGCGCCATACCACAGTAGATCAATATGGTAAATCAGCATGTATGCATCCATATTACTATTTGTCTGTGCACTAAACTGGGGCCCAGCAGATCCCAGCAACTCTTCTCACTGGTCACAAAAATGTCTTAGAAATGGTTTATGGCACTTTCAATGTTAATAGGCAGAAGGAAGACGTGGACTCTGGACCATTTTATTTACTCACTTCATTTCCTCGCTGAAAACAATCTTTGTGTATTTGTCCAGCGAGTACAGCACCACATCTGTCACCTGCTCCACTAGAGATGGGAAGAGAGGAGACATAGTCATGGGAAAGATAGGAAGAGAAGAAAATCAAGAATTTTACAAGCAATAGAAATAACCCCCAAAAAGTTTTGGGTGGGGTGGATATGTTGAGCATGCCTATGAGTTCAGGTCACGTAAACCCATTGTCAGGCTGTGACACACATGAGTAATAAGGACAGATAATACATCTGGTGATGGAGTGTAATAGTGATATTACAGGTTATAGTTACTAGATTTCTGGAGAACTGTTGATCCCATAACAACTTTGTAGGGCAAAAGGCTGAACTGGATGGACTTTTTTTTTAGCCTTACAAACTATGGAGGTCATTCATTAACCTGAAATACTCCTATATTAGACTTATTTCAGGCGCAGTTTGCAGCGCAACAGTTTTGCACCGCAACTTCTTCCCTTTTCACGCCAGGTCTGAGTGGGCGTAGCAGGGAAGGGGACGGGCGGCAGGCCTGTCTCATTCATCACTTTCTATGCCTGGTTTAGGCATAGAAAATGGTCTAAATGTAAGCTAGCTCGGAAGCTGCCTTACTTTTAACCTCTTAGTGACCACGCACATTTTTTTTTAAATCGCATTCCAAGAGCTATAACTTTTTCATTGTTTCATTAATGTATCTGCATGAGGGCTTATTTTCTGTAGGACAAGTTTTAATTTTTAATGCACCCTTTTGGGTATATATAACCATTGATTAACCCCTTAGTGACCAGCCTGTTTTGGGCCTTACTGACCAAGCGTTTTTCTTCCTTTTTTCATCGTCGCATTCCAAGAGCTATAAATATTTATATTTTTCTATCTATATAGCTTTATGAGAGCTTGTTTTTTTACGGGACAAGTTATAGTTTTTAATGGCGCCATTTTGGGGTACACATAACATTCTGATTAACTTTTTTTTAACTCTTTCTGGGAGGGAGATGGGAAAAACAGCAATACTGCCACTGCATTTTTACGTTATAAATTTTATGGCGTTCATTTTTCGGTATAAATAACATAATATATTTATTCTCTGGGTCACTACGATTACAGGGATACCAAATACATATAGTTGTTTCCATCTTACTACTTTTTTTTCAATAAAACGCTTTTTTTAAAGAAAAAAATGTTTTCACGTTGCCACTTCCCAAGACCCATAACTTTTTTCTTTTTCTTGGTAGAATTTTGGAGTAAGTGGCACTTTTTGATCACTTGTTATTAAATTTTTTTCTCTGTGGCAACGAAGAATAAATGAGCAATTCTGTATATTTTTTTTTTTATGGCGTTCACCGTAGGGGATAAATTACATGATATTTATGTCTGGGTCATTACAGATGTGGAAATACCAAACATAAGGGGCAGATTTTTTTTTGCTAATTTTTTTCATTGAAAAGCGCATTTTAATGGAAAAAAAGCGTAATTTTTTTTACTTTTTTTTTTACCACTTAATAGTCCCACAAGGGGACTATAACAGACAACATTCTGATTGATTTTAAAATGCAATGCATTATCCCTATAGTGCATTGCATTTTAATGTCAGTGCTATTCTGACATTGACCAGCAGGCTGTGCCAGAGAGACGCAGCCTGCTGAAAATTACTTAAGGCTTGTCTGGGGCCTACACGAGACCCCAGCCAGCCTTCACACACATCGGCACCCCACGATCGCATTTGCGGGGTGCCAATGGGAGACAGAGGGAGTCCGCTCCCTCTGTCAGCACTTTACATGCGACGGGCGCCATTGCCCGCTGCATATAAAGTGTTAAACAGCCTGGATCGGCTTTCATGTGAGAGCCAGGTCCCTGCTCCCCGCTGCATAGTAGACCCCGTGCAGCGATTAGACTGGGCCGCCGTAAAAAAGCGGCGGCCCAGCCTAAGGCCCCTTAGTGACTGCCGTAAAAAGGCGTATGGGTGGTCACTAAGGGGTTAAAGCAAGCTGTTTAGCTTAAATCTCCTTTGTTTACATCAGTAAAAAGGTGTATTAGTGGTCACTAAGGGGTTAAAAGCGGCGCTGGATGTGCCAAACTTATGTAGAGGCAGACACCTCTACATAACTTCGGCGATCCACCACCAGCACAGGGGCCTTAATAAGATCGGCATCTAAAACAATAACTGACCCCCTATGTTACTATATTAAACTGACTTCAGCAGAAGTGACAAATGACACAGAGGTAGGTTATTATTCATCTAAACAATTCCTGACCTCATAAATGCTCTTTTTAGCTCAATTCTTATCAAACTGATGTGCTTACTGATATGTTTATGAGGTCAGGATATCAGAGATAACAGCTACACATAAGCCATCAGGTGACAGGATTGAAAGAAAACAGAAAGTCACAGCTTGCAAACAAACTTGATTTGTTAACCCTTGTATCTGAGAAACATTTTTTTTCTAACATTTTTTTAAAAGACCAATTGAACATTTTTTTTTTGCCCAAAATGGAGTAAAATGCAATCATAAAGAAATTACCCCAAAGGTATACATAGCCTTTAAAGAGGGTCTCCCAGAACAATGAGTTTTTAGCAAGCCTGCCTTGCTAAACAGAATATTGATACTTACCTGCTCCCCGCTACTCCTGTCCTGCGTGCTGCGCTGCCTCCACTGTGTCCATGTTCTAGTCCTCACGGTTTTGACATCCAGTGCAGCATGAGTAGTGACTAGCTTCAGCGGTGACATGGCCACTAGCAGCACGTCACTGCTGAAGCTAGTCATTGGCGGTAGCAGAGCATGTGACCGTGTCCATGCTGCATCGGATGTCAACACATGAACACAGTTGAGGCAGCTCAGAGAACCTGAGTGGCTGGGAGCAGGTAAGTATGACTATTCTGTTTAGAGAAGCAGGCTGTGGGCACTTGCTAAACACTCATTATTCTCAGAGAACCCCTTTAAGTGACATTCAATGTTTTACTAAGTTTTTATAACTGTACTATCAGGATTAGCATGAAATAAATAAAGGGGCTGTATAGCATGCAGGATTATTGCGGAATGATCTCCAGTCCAAGATGTGACCACAATTTTGTATGTGTCCACATGTAGTAATTTTAAGGGCATTCTCTGTGCATTAATGCTCTGTCTACTGTAGGTGCTGTTAGCCAGAATGGACAACTAATGAACAATCTGCACTCCCTCTGGAGGTCCCATTTGATTTATTTCTCTAATTAATTACCAATGAAGGTCTTTTCTCTTGGTGAGAGGTGGCAATGACACTGACTTCCTGTGAACAGCTCATCATCGTAGGACATTTTACAAAACTAGGGGATACCCATTTTAGACTGTATGCAGTTTATGCCTCAACAAACACACAGTCTATACAGGTCCCTGAGATCTTGGCTAAATGGACATTGAGACTATAGACCAGGGATCAGAAACCTTCCGCAATCCAGGTGTGGTGAAACTACGACTCCCAGCATGCTCACTTGCTTGGCTGTTCTCAGAACTGTTATAGAAGTGTATGGAGCATGCTGGGAGTTAAAGTTTTACAACAGCTGGAGTGCCAGAGGTTGCTGACCCCTGGTATAGACTAAACTGTAAGTATTCTCTGTTGAGAACAGATATCCATATTGTTTAGTCTAGGACCAACCCTTTAAATAATTCTAAATCATGACTATTATTTTTTTCTTTATTCAATGACCCAGCGGATCAGTGCTAAAAGTTCATTGTTTTTCAAGAGTTAATTGCCTTCGGTGGCAATTGTTTTATGATTTCATTTTACTCATTTTGGGCTAAAAATCTTTTTTTTTTATTGGTCTTCATTAAAAATATTGAGCCGTTCTTTCACAACAGGTTAACTGTTTATCTAGCTGTGTGAATTGTACTTTTTACTTTCAATTTGTGCTGGTCTAATAATACTCTAAATTACTAAATGGTCATAAAAACTTATTTAAGCCATATTCTTAACATTTCTTAACAGTAATAAAAGAAGTGAACTATAATGAGTGTTTATAATGTCAGGAATCAGAGATAAGGAGCTCAGGTGAGCTGGTTGAGGAAGCAGAGAGAAAATCCAGATCCTGCTACTAGAGCATCACAGCCCTGTACAGAAAAAAAGGGCTTCACATTTAAATAATTACAAAACATTGCCCTCAAAGGTGTACCTTGCCTTAATAGTTAAAAGTACTAATTTATTTATGCACTGTGTATCCTCAAAGGTTCTGTATGCTGTATAGACAACAAACAGTTAACACTGGCAGTATTAGCCTAGTGATGGGCTGGTCCCAGCCATTGGCTGGAGCTAGTCTTGAGGTAGAGACAAGATTTGCATGTGTGAGCTCCTGCAAGGTAAGCCCAAAGAGAAGCCTCATCCAGGAAACACCATTCTTGAGACTGAAAGATGCCAGAGAGCAACTCAACTGAGAGACTACCCCAGAGGAAACCACTATCGTGTGCATGAGGCCTAAAGGACATGAGAATAATTGCTTTGTATAAATTGGGTAAGCAAGTGAATAGTGTACAATACTGAGAACAGACATTTACAGATGGTCTAGAACCTCCAAGGACATATTGGATCCAGACAGTAAGGTACCACACGTTTATGTCAATAAGACTTTACTGCTTGTGTAAAGGGTACATTGCTTTGTAATGGAAGATCTACACCCTACAACTGGGAACTGCAGAAAGAGTTAATGAGAATTGCACACCTGTGGTTATTTGGGAAGATTGCACAGTGAATTTAGAGTGAGACTCTGGGAGGACTACTACTACCATAATTCCTAATGCCTATACTCAACTATTGGGAGAAGCCTACTCTGTAACATACTCTAGAACTGTACATATTGCTGCTGTGTGAACTGCTACCCCCATTATCTATTCAGTGAAGAATTTGTTTGTTGCAACCACTTGGGCCTTGTCATTAACTCCATCAGCCCACTGCTGGTCCAGCATCTGCTCTCCTGCCTTGCCAACTGTTCATCATCAAAGGCACCCCAACTACCACCAGGCAGAAAATCCCAAGAGACAGAGGGTGTGCCCCGAGGAAAGAATAGGTGCACTCTCGAGTCATTGCATGGCCCCAGAGAGCACTAGAGTGAAGACAGCCACCATAAACCACCATCACTACTCTCTGTCACAACTACCACTCCCTTCCTACTAGCTCCCCGCGCAGGTGGCTGTGTTTATGTACTCAATGAATACCTGTGATCTTGATCTTTTTCACAATTTTATTGGTTGAATTGTTGATTTTCACATTGATTGTGACTGGTTCACCATGATAATACATCTACAAAGATAGAAAACCATGATAATACATCTTCAAAGATAGAAAACCAAATTAATAAGAACAGAATCTATCTATCCTGTACATGTAAGTCTTCAGGTAACGAGCTAAACTTTTGTTATATGTTTTGTTGGTATCTTCTAGTTATCCAATGATCCAGTGATTTACTTTGCAGGGTGCATTGACATATAACCATTATTAGTAAAACTTTAGTAGAATAAGGCCTCATGCACATGACAGTTGTTTTTCTCGGCTTTTCTCCGTTTCGTTTTTTTTGCGGATAGGAGGGGGACTTATTCATTTCAATGGGTTAGCAAAAAAATGCTGATAGTTCATCCATTTGTGTTCCGCGTCCGTTGTCTGTGTTTCCCTTCAGCAAAAAAAATTGTGCATAGTACTATTAGGATAGGATAGGCATTTATAACAAGGGATCTGTGAAAAAAAAACGGATCCTCCCCAAAAACGGATGCCGCATCCGTTTTTTGGGCAGACTCACAATTTGCGGAAGCAAAAAAACACTATCGTGTGCATGAGGCCTAAAGGACATGAGAATACTGAGATCATGTCTCTTGATATGTAACTACTGGAAAGATCTCCCATATATACTGTACATGGAAGTATATAATATTTTCAATCATTTATCACGTCATGTAATCTAGTCTTTGTCATTATTGATTATCACTTCAAATAACCTAGTCTAGAAGCCTTTGTGCCACAGCTCTGAAACACAATGAAACTTACACCGCATGATGTTACAGCCGATTGTTCCTTCCCGACAACCGTCTGCTCATTAGGTGAAGGAGACTGCCGCATTTACATACAGCGACCTCCTTCACAGGGTGAGCAACTGTGATACCTCTGCCCCATACAGAAACATTGCTTCTGGGCAGCCGATCGCTCTTTAGACAGCACGATCTGCTGTCCTGAAACAATGATTGATGTGCCTGCATGAACGACAGGATCATCTGATAAACATCGGGCGATCGGCGGCACATTTATATTGTCGGGAATAAGAGTTTGCAGGAATTATCATTCCTAGATAATCTGCCTGAAAATCAGGCAGCGTAAATCCACCTTCATTTATGTGTACTTCTTGTTATATGTGAAAATGGAGGAATTAGTAGTACTATGTAGTCACATTCATCATGATAGTACAAGCTAGTTCCACGTATTATCAGTAATGTCATACTTCAGTAGTGTCCCCAACCTCTCCTTATCAGACTGTAACAGTATATACAAACTGGCTACAGACAGATATGTAGTGCTACAACCATACCAACTGAACAATGCATGTGTCTACTGCAATTTCAGCCTTCTCATCGCCTTACTTTTTGTATTGTATATGAGGGAGGCAGGACCTTTTTAACAGATTGGTGGGCCCAGTGTAGAAATGTAATGTGTGGGCCCCCCTTAGCGTTTCCACACAGTAGTTATGCCCCCTTAGTGCCCCATACAGTAGTTATTACCCCTCAGTGCCCTCTTCACAATCGAGTGCTTCCTCAGTGCCTCTACACAGTAGAACTTTGCATGATGAAGTCACTGCATCGCACCTGTCTGCTCGGAAGGACACAGGTTGGGGAGTAGTGGAGCAGGGAACTGATGACTCCCTGTATCATCATTGTAGTCAACTGTATCTGCATTCTCAGGATGCAGATACAGTTGAAATCAGGACATGCTGCAGCCTCCTAACCATCTTGGTCGTGTGACTCAGGTGGGCCCTGTGCACTGTTCGTTCTATGCTTAAACTGGCCCTGGAGGAAGGAATGTAGGTTTGCAAGCCCTAAAAAGTCCAGAAAGATTACTGTAACCTTGTTTGTCAGCACGTGCATTGACCTCTTAGGTTAGTTTCAGGTGAGCGTGCTTCCCATAACGGGAAATGCAGTTCTCACATGGAGCTGGTTTTCTGGAGTGAACGCGCTAGTCTGAAACTAGCCTTAAGGTTGCCCGTGCAAATCCAACATGTATTTACTACAGCAGACACTGAGGCTCATACGCAGTATGATGTGCCATGGATCCACACAAGGATGATGTGATGTCTTATATATTGATGCATGCTAAAACATTAGGAGAGAAGACCTAAATAACACAAGCTATTACCTCTTTATTTAGTGAGGCCTCCAGTTGCAGTGGCTTGTCTGACATCATGAACTGACGTGTGATTTCTGCAGATGGGGCTGGTCCTCTGACCTCTGGGGCATACTGGACTTTCCTAATAATAAGCCGCGCTGTGTTCCTAGTTGTGGGAAGAGATATGACATTACAAATGTAGAGCCTCAGTTAACACGGTACTGCTAGATTCATGGCAGCAGCCTCTAAATGACCATGTAAC
Organism: Bufo gargarizans; assembly: GCF_014858855.1. Classification (NCBI taxonomy): domain Eukaryota; kingdom Metazoa; phylum Chordata; class Amphibia; order Anura; family Bufonidae; genus Bufo; species Bufo gargarizans. Next base: position 118,822,106 of record NC_058088.1, read on the forward strand.
CTATCATCAGACTCATGCTTCATTACACCGTATCCAGGTCTCCACCTCCTTACTTCCATGGTTGGCCCCATTATGCATGCAAGTGACCACTAAATAGCAGCCCTTCATAGGTTTTCATGGTAGAGTTTATAGATGTCTATTTTCACTTTGTGCTGATCTAGGTCTTGGTAACTATTGAGTCTATAGTTTACATTTTAAAGGGAATCTGTAATATGTACGACTGTATGTACAACAATAAGTCACTGAGACCGCCCACTGGACTCCTAAGCCTAGAATTAGCAGAACGTTAGCTCTATAAATGACAAGTTGTACAAAAACCATACATCAGTCTGCTCAGCTCCTCCTGCTCTATAGCATTCTGCCTGCCGATTGGATTGGATATTCAGTGTGACACTTTCCTTTAAAGGGTTATTTTGTCTCAACTTCAGCCTTATTTTGCAACAACCACAGTGGTTTCTGCTGCGGCTTTTCAACTTCAGTATTGTGGACCTGCTCATTGAATGGAGCTAAACCACAAATGGATGCCCCCTGCGGCCTTCAGCCGACCACATGAATGGCAATTTTCCTCACTAAGTGAGCTTAAACTTCAGCTACAGTTTTTCAGGGTTTGATGTCATTATTTTGGCGGCATTTGCATTATGTAGCTGCCGTTTGTTCCCAACTTGTTGGCCTTTTTGGAATTCTGATGCAAATTGCTTTCAAAGCTCATATTTCAATGGACCGACGGTGAGTCAGACAGTATAATATGGTTTGCCGATCTAGTTGCCTCTCTTACTGTAATTAAGTCATGTAAATGTATTCATTACTCAGAAAAACATGGACTTACTTCTTGTGGACTTTCTCCTCTGCATTTTCTGCGCTGAAACCTTTCACCTCAAAGTCCACTCCACAGGGCTGCAAGAAAAGACATATGAAGACAAGTGCCGAGGAGAAGCAGAGCGAGGATTATCCCATTCCTTGTATTTAAGTCTTAACTGCGCTAAGCATCTAAAATGACGGAGGATTTCCCATGGAGGTCAATGCTGAATTCTTTGCTATCATTGGGATGACATCATCTATATGTTGACATTATGACATTGAATGAATATCAGATAAAACTTCTGGTCTCTGGAAAATGATTTTACTTTACTGAAAGTGTGAGCAGAACATGTTCTTTATCCTTTGCAATGCTTACCTTCCCACCATCATCTGGTCCTGGTTGCAGTGTCACAGAACATGGCAAGTTCTTGTCAATCTGAAAATGGTAAAATAAAGAAGGTAAAAGAAAGTTTGTAGTCCCGTCATAACTCCCATTAACAAGCATTAGGGAAGTTACTTACATTAAAACAGAAAGGGAAGGCATTATCCCCCAACTTTGCAACTAGTTTCTCTTGTAATGGGGTCAACGGCTTCTTGTCCTCAGGCAATGGGGGGTATACTTGGCAAGACAGCACATATAGGTCCTTTCTGAAACTCAAGCCAATGAGCTCCATGTCATCCCGACCATAGCGGAAAGCACAGGTCAGTAACACAAACACTAGAAAAATTGATAGACTGGTTGAATTAATAAGCAACGCATGTGCAGGACACAAGAAATGGTATGCCATGTCTCTGAAACAACCACAGGTATACACAATTCATCCCTGACATTGTCAGTGCCTTATGGATACATAACTGGCATCCAAACATGTCTTTGCATTGATCTGCCAATTTAGAGGAAAAGTTGGGAATTTGTTCTTTGCAAATAGAATAGATTTGTTGCATAGAGATAATGGTGTGTCATTAACCTGGTGTCAAGGAGCACGTGCTTTACTATACATAATCGAAAAATGTCAAGGACAAATCGGCAAGAACATTTAGTTCACCTTTCTTGTCTTTTTGACACTCTGGATCAATTAAAATCACCCCATCTGCAAAAAGATGAAAACTGTGAAGTTAGATGGAAACATTCTGGAAAGACATTTAGTATTGTTACCATAGCTGTATAACAACTGACCAACAGGTTCGACAAACTCCACGTGATCCACAAAGTCCCGCTTTCCAAGATAGATCGATAACTAGGAGAGGAGGCAAACAGCTCGGTTATCATAGGCTTTTATTGTATATTATTTGTGAAAAATCAACAGCTGATTTATCTTTATTTGAAACCATGTTCTTACCTTCCCATCAGGACTGGTTTTCTTGAAAACTCTGCAAATAAATGTAGAAATCTTAAGATAGCTGCAAATGAGAGATCTGTTTCTTAAACTCGAAACTGCCATGTGAATATCTACAAAATGGACAGTGGCCAACATTATATAAGTAGGAGATAGCGTAATCATGGATTGTATGGCTTGTGGATCTATGATGGATTGAATCATAAGAGTTTACCCACAATGCTTAGTGTAATTACAGTGTTCTGGTAACTTACCTGGAACCTTCTGCCATATTGATTCAGATCTGTGATACACAGAAGAAGAAAAGATGAGTATAAATTCAGAAATAAAAAGGCAATTCAAGATCTATGACCATCAGAGCCATAAAGGGATTTAAAGAAATCTAAATATCTGACCACATTCACAGAGGAAATCTATCATTTATCAGACATCATGGAACCATATTTCCATTATGTTTAACAACTATCAGAAAACAACATTTGCAACTGGAAACTGTGGTTAATAATTATCTTATGGAGTCTAAATAAGATTGTTGAGAATAGGAATGGGGAAGTGCTATTATTTCACCTCACAGACTACAGGAACCACATGCAGGACATTGGTTTCTGTTGGTAATAATAATCTCCGTGCATCATATGTCCTAGGGGATGTAACACTGGGAGAGTCACTTATAGAGAAGGATTTGGGTGTCCTTGTAGATCGTAGATTAAATAACAGTATACAATGTCAATCAGCTGCTTCTAAGGCCACCAGGATATTGTCATGCATTTATCAAGGCATGGACTCGCGGGACAGGGATGTAATATTACCACTTTACAAAGCATTGGTGCGACCTCATCTGGAATGTTCAGTTATGGGCACCAGTCCATAGAAAGGATGCTTTGGAACTGGAAATAGCATAGAGGAGAGCGACTAAACTGACTGGTGGATTGACCCTCCTGTGATGTTTTACCACCATTTCATACGGTGCTGCTACCTGCCCTAGAATAATGATCAGGGATAAGCATTCCTGTACACAACCATACAGAATAGAAGAGCTCCTGTCTTCTCTGACCTGTCATGGGAGCATCTTTCCTATCAATATAAGTTAGGTCATGTGTAGGTTTATGTATGCTCATCAATGTATGGCCTTCTGTGTATGGTTTGTCTTTCATATGATAAAACATGAACTGATCTCTTAAAATCTGTTTTCTGCATACATCTGTCTTTAGCTTTAAAAAAAATATGTGTGTATATATATATATATATATATATATATATAGTGACACAGTGAGAGGTTTGGTCTGGAAAAACAGGTATTCTCCTCCCAGAATGTGCTGCTGGGCTGATTTACAGCCAGGTGAGGTCAAATACCAGACCAGATTTTAAATGCCGTTTCGGGTTTTGGCAGCACCTGGCTGTCCTTAAATAGGCAGCTGGGCTCAGAAGCCAGGTCTCTGTGTTGGGATATGAGAGCCTGGTGTCTGGATGAAGGCTTGCTACCTATTTGGCGTGAAAACAGGTTGGTGCTGCTGTCAGCAAGGACTCTTTGAGGCAGAATTGCCGCATGGTGTGATTTACCACCAACCCCGCAAGGTGACTTTTTGTTTCAATATGACTGTTTTGTCACTTGTCTAAAGTGTGAATAAAACACTACACTATTGTGATCCAAAGAACTTGTTGTTGCCTCAATACTGCGTCTGCTAATCCTGTCTACCAGAGCGAGTCTAAATATATATATATATATATATTTATATATATATATATACTGTATCTATATTTACAGAGAGAGACAACCACACATCTGTGTGTGCACTAACTGTGATATGTGGCCCATTGATGAAGTGAAAGTCCACACATGAGGCGCTTACAACATGTGAGGTTGGTCATCACTGATTTATAAGGTCGCTGTATATCAGTGTGAAGGTATGTTTAGTCAGGTTTTATTACTGTGAAGGAATCCCCATTGAATGAAATTTTGTCTTGGACCTTGTAATAAGATGCCATTTATGATAAATAATAGTTCCATGTATCCAGCATGTTTAAAGGATGAACCTCCTCATGAGTTAAAGTAATATATAAAGACATTTATCATATATCTACCTATCCTAAATGTTAGATTGGTGGTAGCTTGAACCCCACCAATTTCACCACACAAGTACCCTGTCATACAACTGTGTCAAGGAGAAGTTGGAATAGAGCAGTGGTCAAGTACGAGTACTACTGCTCCCATCTTTCAAAATCTATGAGTATGATGGGAACACTCTGTGAAAGTATAGAAAATTAGTATACATAGATTCCCAAGTATGTGACCTACAGGTTGTCAATGGAACACAGTGTATGCAGCAAACATTTAACAATTTCCATTTTACTGCTTCTTTGCATCGCATTGCAGTTTAAACTGTATGAATACGTTGTTGCTATTAAGCATACTATCATACATGTACATTATAGCATGTATCCTTAGAATAGACCATCAGTGTAAATCTGTGGGATTCCATCTTCCAGGGTCCCTGCTGATCAGTACAATAACCACAGCAGCTCGTCTGTATGAGTGGCTTTGACCTGTGGACTGTGTCTGGTACTGCAACTTGTACCACTTGTACCTTTCATGTGAATGGATTGTGCCTGGAATTGCAGCTTGTATCATATGAATGGAATATGCCGAGTACTGTAGCCTGTACCCTTCATGTGAATGTACTACGTATGGTACTATAGCATGTACCCTTCATGTGAATGTACTACGTATGGTACTATAGCATGTACCCTTCACGTGAATGGACTGTTCCTGGTACTATAGCATGTACCCTTCACGTGAATGGACTGTTCCTGGTACTACAGCATGTACCCTTCACGTGAATGGACTGTTCCTGGTACTATAGCATGTACCCTTCACGTGAATGGACTGTTCCTGGTACTATAGCATGTACCCTTCACATGAATGAACTGTTCCTGGTACTATAGCATGTACCCTTCACATGAATGGACTGTTCCTGGTACTGTAGCCTGTACCCTTCATGTGAATGTACTACGTATGGTACTATAGCATGTACCCTTCATGAGAATGTACTACGTATGGTACTATAGCATGTACCCTTCACGTGAATGGACTGTTCCTGGTACTATAGCATGCACCCTTCATGTGAATGGACTGTTCCTGGTACTATAGCATGTACCCTTCACGTGAATGGACTGTTCCTGGTACTATAGCATGTACCCTTCACATGAATGGACTGTTCCTGGTACTGTAGCCTGTATCCTTCATGTGAATGTACTACGTATGGTACTATAGCATGTACCCTTCACGTGAATGGACTGTTCCTGGTACTACAGCATGTACCCTTTACGTGAATGGACTGTTCCTGGTACTACAGCATGTACCCTTCACGTGAATGGACTGTTCCTGGTACTACAGCATGTACCCTTCACGTGAATGGACTTTTCCTGGTACTATAGCATGTACCCTTCACATGAATGGACTGTTCCTGGTACTATAGCATGTACCCTTCACATGAATGGACTGTTCCTGGTACTATAGCATGTACCCTTCACGTGAATGGACTGTTCCTGGTACTATAGCATGTACCCTTCACATGAATGGACTGTTCCTGGTACTATAGCATGTACCCTTCATGTGAATGGACTGTTCCTGGTACTACAGCATGTACCCTTCACGTGAATGGACTGTTCCTGGTAATGCATCTTGTACTCTTCATATAAATAGACAAAGCCTGGTACTGCAGCATGTACACTTCATGTGAATGGACTGTTTCCGGTACTACCACTTATTCCCCTCATATGAATGGACCATGCCTGCTAGTGCAGTGTGTACCCTTAATGTGAATGGACTGTGCCTAGTACTGTAGCATGTAGCCTTTATGAGGATAAACTATGCAAGGTACTGCAGCATGTACACTTCATGTGAATGGACTGTGTCTGGTACTGCAGCATATACCCTTCATTTTAATAGACTGTTCCTAGTATTACAGCTTGTACCCTTCATATGAATAGATTATGCCTTGGTACTGCAGCTTGCAGCTGCCCTGTGAATGGACTGTGCCTGGTACTGCAGCTTTTACCCGTCATGTGAATGGACTGCATCTGGTACTGCAGAGTGTACCCTTCATGTGACTGGACTGTCTCTGGTACTGCAGAGTGTACCCTTCATGTGACTGGACTGTTTCTGGTACTGCAGAGTGTACCCTTCATGTGACTGGACTGTTTCTGGTACTGCAGAGTGTACCCTTCATGTGACTGGACTGTTTCTGGTACTGCAGAGTGTACCCTTCATGTGACTGGACTGTTTCTGGTACTGCAGCGTGCACCCTTCATGTGACTGGACAGTTCCCAGGACTGCATTATGTACCTTCCATGTGAATGGACAGTTCCTGGTAACACACGTTGTACCCTTCATGTGAATGGACTGTTTCTGGTACTGCAGCGTGTAGACTTCATGTAAATCACCTGTGCCTGGTACTGCAACCAGTACCTGTCATGTCAATGAACTGTTCCTAGTACTGTAGATTGTAAGAAAAAGGGAATACAGCTGATAAGATGCAGCTGGCATTTTGATGGCAATGACTGGAATAGTATGGGTTTCAAAAAGAAAAGAGAAATACAGTAGAGGGCGCTATAATACTGATTTTGTCTAACCAGAAAACCCAGAATAAAACACAAGTAGAAATAGGTCATTTGCATTGCATCTCGACCCCATTACCCAGAAGAAACCAAAGGAAATACATTAAAAATAAGTAGCAATATACTGCAATTGCACTAAATGTAAAGGTCTTACAAATTACCAGCCAAACAGACCCAAGGTGCAACTAGATGCAAAATATGTCACTAACCTGTCACAGACTAAGGGGACAGTTACAGAATATGCCCCATAAACCAAGTACAGTATGTGAATATAGCCCCGCAGCAGTAATACCACAGGTATGTGAATTGTTATCTGAATACAAAACCTAGGGCTTTCCAGCTGTTGCAAAACTGTAACTCCTATTATGCCCTGGTAGCTGCAGGCTGTCACAGCATAATTGGAGTTGTAGAGCCAAAGTTTGGGGAACATTGACGAACAGATAATAATCAGATTATTGTCCTCTTCCTACTGGTCCCTGCACTGTTCTCTTACTCTCAATTCACTGGTAAAATAAGAAAGTCTTCTGATGGGCATATATGGATTTTTAGCTCACTGAGGGATCAGGTCACAGCTGCTGCCCATAGCCGTCTGTAGTGAGTGGGTGGTGGAGGAGGAGGGAGCAGCGTGTGTCTGTGAGAGAGACATACATATACACACACATGCTTCTGCTTCTAGTAAGTTTTCTATTTCACTCCAGTGCTGGGTTCACATCTCCACTGCTCAGTACTGCCGATGTCCTTATTCTGCTGCTTCTTCTGAGAGCGTGTTACAGAGATATAGGGGAGTGGGATTTCTTTTTCTCCTTGTGTATAGTACGATATCAGTTAGTCTCTGCCTCTCTTGGAGCTGAGCTTAGGAAAAAACTGTCAAAAACAAAACCTGTAGAGAAAATAATTGAAAAATTCCTCATGTACAAACATAACGGCTGAGGACAGTTACACTTTAAATGAGCAAGAAGAAAAAAATGCTTTCATTTGGCAAATATTCACTTAGCTTCATGCCCAAAAACATCCTATTGTTTTATAAAAATTTGGACATTGGCTCATGTGGGACTCCATATACTATAACGGATATAGGAGAGCCATCAAGGGTTTAGTGGTGGGTGGGCAGACCATTAAGTGGTATGGAAGGTCTCTGTTGTAATGAGAAACTTATACAATTGGGCGTGTTCAGCTTGGAAAAAAGACACCTTAGGGGTGATCTTGTTTACATGTACAAATCCATGAGTGATCCAAGGACTTTACAAAGGACCTGGGGACACAGTTAGAGTAGTAAAACGATGGCGTGCCCTACCACAAGAGGGAGTAATGACAGATACTGTGTCTGCATTTAACAGAGGGCTAGATGGTTATCTAATAGCAAGTGGTACTGAGGGTTATACTTAATCTTATAATGTTGCGTAATTGATCTTTGAGAGGTTGGATTAATGGACCTCTCTATATTCAGCCTATGTAACTACGTATAATTGCCCCTCAGGGTCAAGCTGGTTAAAAAAAGAGGGCCCTGATAGTTCCCTGGATAATAATTTTTGAGATTTCGAAGGAATACGAGAGGGTTTACCTTGGGTCCTTATTCATAAGTTGGCATTACAAAATCTGAGGGCCATGTCACCCCCACCAAACCCAGTGGACAAAATATACTGTAACAGGAAGAGTACAATTGATGGTTCGAAGTGTAAGTGGTTGATATGGACAATTAGTACAGTACAGAACTGGTGGTAAAGGAGTGCAGCATGAATCATAGCTGTGTCATGTATGTGTGTGTTGTGTAAGATGTATGTGAGTCACTGTGTATGACTAGTCTTTGTGTGCGGAGGTTGTCGGGGGGTGGTAAATCATGCTATGGACAGTCTCTAAAGAAATAATGCAATCTGCTTTCTTGGTCCATCAGAGCTTGGCCCAAAGACTGCAAGTAGTAATTTAACACTTTAAAGCCTAGTTCTTTCAAACCAGGCTTTTTTTTTTTTCTATAATCACACAAAATATTTTACATCCTGCATCTGTGCAGTAATTCCTTATAGTTATTCCCTCTTTTGGATGGTCTGATGCTTTATACCTTTCTTCCCCACACTGTCTATCTATCCTACAGACATTATTGATTTGTCCTATAGAACCGTCCTATAGGCAAGATGAAGAGAAACTGGACCTGTCAATCAAAAAGGAGAGGGAGGGGCAGGCAGAGAAAGCAGGGCAAGCAAGGGTGCACAGAGTGGCGTAGACACCCCCAGGGCACTTAACTGCTCCTTTACATATGGATTAAAGGTGCTTTTTCTCCAGAATGAAGCAACCGATTGCCTAGTGAAAGGCAAGGCAATTTCCTCAAGTGTCCCTCTTTTGGAGGGACAGTCCCTCTACCAAGCCTGGGACAGTTCAAAAGAAAAACTATGTTGTGACCCCCACTTCCATGTGGAAGTCCCAGTGTTTGGACCCCACTGATTAGACACTTATTCCCTATTCTGTGGATAGAAGATACATTTAAATCTTGCCACAAGATTCCACAAGAGGAAATCTTTAATTTCTCAAAACTCACATAACTGAGCATTTTAGTTCAGAAAAACCTCATGTCAATTAGTGAACGTTATTGAAATAAAAATAAGACACATGAAATCCGCTCAACAAAAGCATACATAAAACAACATTTCAGTAATGTCTTTGTAACTTCTTGTAATATTTTACTGAATAAAATACGGAAAAGAATTCTCAATATATTATAACACTATAGTTAGGAAACAGTGGTGTGGAAGGACAGCTGTCAAGGATACTCACAGGAAACATGTGGTCATGGTAAGGAAGCTATAGGATTCTAAGACATGCTGGAAAACTCTTCAAAGCAATTTCTTTATAGCCTATAACCTCATTATGGTATATAGCTGCTTGGTATATAGTACTTATATAGTGTACTTATTGTATACAGCATTTCTAGGCTAGTCTGATGAGTCTTAAATCAATTGGTACGGACTAGAACTTTGTAGAACACTGATGAGAGAGCTAGGTCTTCAAATGTAATGATGTCTGTACAACAAAGGCCACGGATCTTCTGTGGCTCTTCACAGATGTGAAAGCTAGACAGCAAACATGAGGGACAGGAAAGATTTGATGCCTTTCAACTTTGGCAGATGAGAAGGAAGCAGAATAGTAGATCTTTGCTTATATCAAGCCAGCCTATTCACCACCAATCAGACTGAAATTGTCTTCTGTTTGGACATATTAAAAATATGAAGTGTAAAGAGGTCTCTGGCTCATCTGTGTGGTCCCATAGAAGTGAATAGATCAGCAGTCACACATACACCTAGCCACTCCATTCACACAATGGGCTTAGGGACACCCGTTCTTGGGATCAGGACCCCAGGAAACATACATTTATCACCTATCCTGTGATATATGTTCTCACTGGAAAACCATTTCATAGAAACAAAGATTATGCTTAGAACAGTTTAAATCAAAAAAGTAACCATCATCGGCAAAGATGAACACCATCCCAGAAATAAAGAGTTCTAAGATATTGGGAGGCAGAGCGAAGGCCTAATTACTTCAAACCCTATGCGTCAGAGCTTTTCTTATGGTATACCTTTCACATAACATATAACAAAGTGTGAACGGTTTGAGCACATATAGATCTATTCCTTATGTGCTTCCTGTGTTAGCGCCATATAAAAAAATCTAAAGCAATGCTAATTATTTTACAGATATAATTAACACATACCAACTGATAACGTGTTCTCCAAGCTCTCATCAATCTACGATATATTATTATGCTACTCACTTATAGACGACAATAAATATGCACTTGTTACCTGAAACTGGACTGGTAATGTTTGATTTGACGGTTTCCGGAATACAATCTGCCGTTAAGACCTACCTCTCTTCTCTTTATATACTTCCCATCCGCAGTCTGTAAGAATGGGAGGGGGACTGTGAATCCTATTAGCTGACGAATCCTATGAAGTAGTAGTAAGTAGTAACAGTGACTTATAAATCAATTTCTGAAGAAGCTTAAGCTTCAGGGGATTACAGGATAAGGGGTGGAGGGACACGATTTAACCTCTAGGTCTAAAGGTGAACATATTGGCATCAACTATCAGGAGTTACTGTATATGCTCTCAAAGACAGTAGTGTGGAGGTTACCATCTGCAAAAGCCAACATATAATAAAAGACTGAGACGTGAGGCTTTGCCAGTCTGTATTCTGTTAGTTGAATCCTAATCTATGCATCACAAAACTTCTATTTGCAGACCTAATGCTTTTTATGGTAAGGTCATTATAGATCACAGTCTCATATTATATGTATCATTTTATCATAATGGTCCTTATAGTTGAATAAAACACCTAAAATATGTACTTATTTGAAGTCATATAGAGAAATATAGGCTGAAAGTAATGGTGGTAATGCCCAAAAGACAGGATACTTTTTTTGGGGGGGTTGTTCTTGTGACAGATCAGAAGAAGGGAAAAATAAACAGTGATGTCAACACAAGCTTACTCCTGACACCCTCTTCACACTGTCATGGGGCCACTACTTGTATCAGCGTGTAACAGAACAGGTTCTGTAGAAATCTATGTGGAATCAGCTGATGACGGTGTAAAAGGAGTGCGATCTTTCACTCTATAGTACAGTCTTGGGCCACTGCACGGTTCTTTATACTTGACTTTTTCCAGACACCAGGAATCACTCTGTGCCAAAGTCATTAAAATGGACAAACCTTTTTCTTTATAGCACATTAGCGTAATTCAGAATGATAAATTATAACTAATAACCAAGGGTTTACATTGAATGGCCAGTTTTTTCAGAGCTGCTCCAAGCAGGGGCGGATTAAGTGCATCATTGGCCCTGGGCTGTTTCCCGAACTTGGGCCCCTTTCCTCTATTTATCAATGACCCCCATTCTGTGTTCTGCCGCATAGTTATTTCTATTTATAGTAAATATTTATTTAAAGTTAACTATACAACATAAAATTGTGTGGTGGATTAGTATTCTCTGTATTTGAGGAACCACTCTGGAGCTTTGGCTCAGTTCTGTCTGAAATGGTTGCCGCTGCTGGCCTGGGTCTCTCTGCCTCTCTCTTCACAGGTGCCCAGCACACCAAGAGTGTGAACATCAAAATGGTGGATTATTAATCTTCCTCCTCAAGGGTGCCCAGCTCAGCACACCAAGTGTTTGAACATCAAAATGGTGGATTATTAATCCCTGTATCATACTGGGAATTATTAATCCACAATTTTGATGTTCATAAACTTGGTGTGCTGGTCACATGTGAGGAGAAGGATTAATAATATTCCACCATTTTGATATTCAAACACTTGGTGTGTAATTAATTATCCACAATTTTGATGTTTCAACACTTACACTTGGGGTGTTGGGCACCTGTGAAATGAAAGGCAGAGTAGGGGCAGACAGACCGAGGCCAGCAGCAGCAATTTCAGTCAGATTACAGCCAAAGCTCAGATACAGGCTGTTACTACATATCACTTGTAGTACAAACGTATTGCTACAAGTGATATATATATATATATATATATATATATATATATATATTTATATCTTATGGTCTTTTTTATGAAAGTCTATGTAGCAGCTAAAGACTTGCAGCACAGTCTTCAGGACATCAGGCTTTGGATCAGTCTTAATAGGAGATCCATGTATCCATATTTGACCAGTTAATCATGGTTGGATGTACACTGTTTAATTTGAAGTCACTGAGTGCTACTTATGTCTCCACTTCCAGGTCAACATACTTGTAATTTATATTAGCCATCACCATCATGACCACAAAAAGTACTTCATATTGTTCAATTTGTGTGATTCTGAATGCAGTGGCTGTACTGTACATGGGTGCTTACTACTGAAAGTGACTATACAATTAGGGAGATTAGCCATACATTGAAAGGCTGTTGTAACCTGCACCGTATCCTAAGGCTCAAACTGGGCATTGTAATGGGCCACGGCATACTGCTCGATTGCATGGCATGTGCATCTCGCAATCCTAGAGATGGTAGATTTGCCAACCTGACACTAGAGGTATAGGGATGAATTGCACTCCTGTGTAGCCAAGAATCTGAAAGGGAAAGGAAAAATATTGTTAAAATTTTATGTAAAAAATGTGAAATTTTCCTGTTGTCTCTGTTGACCATTCCCACCAATAAGAACTACATTGATAAATAAGGTCAAAAAAGCTAAAAGTGAAGAGCAGCACTAATCGACCTTCTTTTTACTGTGTCTCCCCGGAGGAGGTGTCCTTATAGAATGGAGCTAAGTCCTGATATATTTCCAGCTCAGAGTCCTCATAAGTCAAGTCGGGATGATTGCGTGCGGCTTCCAAGATGGCGGACTTTACCAGGAAGTTTAAAAACTTGCATATGACATCTCTGGGTGGTTCAGATGATTTGGGTTTAGGGCGGAGGGCTCTATGTGCCCGTTCAATAATAACATCTTGCGGAAAATCGGGACCCAACAGTGAGCCGCATATGGAAAGGACGGCCGTGGTTATATCACCAGGCAACACCGCCTCTGGTATCCCTCTGAACCTTTAGTTATTTCGGCGCCCTCTATTTTCCTGGTCTTCAAGGGCATTGTGGAGCTCATTTAGGTGAGCTGTGCAACGGCTGAGAGAGGACGACACTGCGGCTTGATGGTTTAGGGATGCCACTTGGTGTGATTCCAGGGTCTCCACCCGTTCCCCGATGTGCGGCATCTCCTGTCTGCACGCCGAAAGCTCGGTAAGTATAGGTTCCATAACCCTGTTATGGGCCCGATCTAGGTATTTTCTTGTCAGCTGTAAATCGGAACTGACCTAGTTATCTTCCGCATCGCTTTCTCCCTCAGAAAGGACAGGAGCACGCTTCAGTGCTTTAGGCTGCGGTGCTGGCGCCATCTTAGATTCTCTTGCTGAGACCGTTGCAGCCGCTTTCTTGAGGAATTTCTCCATATCTCCAGAAGGAATCTGGCCCTTAGGGGTGGCAAGGTGATCTCCTTGCTTCGGGTTTCCAATTTTCACCATTCTCGCTCGATTGTGCTGTAAAATGCTGGTGTTAGGGACGAACCTCCTAGGAGAGCAGTGAACTATGCGACCATCTCCGTCTGGCGCTAGCTCCGCCCCCCTCGTCCTTATAGAATGGAGACTAGATTGTAAAAGGCCTCCATTGGCATTTTGCAAAAAACTATTAAATTGTCCAGCTATCTGAAAGGGAGCAAATGAAGTCATTACTTTTATACTTAACCATACCATGTTTTTAAAAATATGGCTACCTAAAAAAGTCAACGTACTCTAAATCATCCCATCCTAAAAAAAACTTTGGAGTCATTTACTATACTGAAATAAACCTAAATTAGGTGTATTTCAGGCGCAGATGGTGGCACAACGGTTAGTTGCGCCTCTATCTGCGACTTCACCCTGCGCATGACAGTTCTAAAAATGTGGACGGAGAAGGGGACAGACTGGCAGACCCCTCTCAGTCATCATTTTCTACGTCTGTTTTAGGAGTAGAAAATGGTCTAAATGTAAGACAACAAGGAAGCTGTCTTACATTTAGAACTGGTTATTGATGCGCCAAAGTTATAGAAAGGCCAGCGCCTCTTCATAACTTTGGCGGATCCACCTCCAGCACAGGGCCTTTATTAAAGAAATGTGCCCCTTTGTGACCATACAAACAGATTCTGTGACAGCTGTGTAGACAACACTGATGATAAAACCCTATGAAATCTCAACTACGGTTTGAAAGTCATGGTGAGGATATATATATATAGAGAGAGAGCTGTATACTGTATATGCATATATACTTCAGGAGACATCTTCACCATTGCTGTGTGTGCTGTCTACCAGTAATCTTCCTCTTGTGTGTCTTTGCCTTGTGCATGGTTAATTAACTCCTTAATCTAAGATCTTACTGCACAGTCTTGTGTTTCAGCTAAAGCCACAGGTCTGTGGGTTCAGAGACGCCTTATGGCTTCCTTCCGACTATCCTCCTTAATACCATGCCTTCACTGTTACACAAGCAGTGGGGTGAGTATATTCGCTATACAGCTATAAACCAATACCAGCAGGTGAGCATTTATCAATTCTCCCGCGTTACATTAGCTGCAGCCATTTATACTCTACAAGCATAGCCAGTGATATGGGTCATGGATTTCTCTGTCTGCATATGTTCTACTGATGTTATATAAATAGGATAAGTTGGCATTAGCTGTGACACTGCAAGGTCTCGTGCCTGCAAATACAAGGAGGGAGCAGAAACTGCAAGCGCTAAGATATGTCCCGTACATGTAATACTGTTTTTTTATTTATTCAACAAACTTTTGGGTCCTTCAGGAGGTGGTCACACTATATTTCTATATATATATGAAGTTCAGTGGTCACTAGGACCGAAGTGTGACTTTTTCTCACCTCACTGACTAATTGTTTTCATAAAACATACATTTTAATGGTTCATTTTAAAATATTTATTTATTTCCACTCTAAATTTAAAATTCCTCAAATATTGGAGAGATGGGAATTATGTATAGTACTGACATACGGACTTATTCCTTATTGGGGTGCCTGATATCTTCTCAGGGCTGTCTCCCTTCTCTTCATGTATCCTACTCCTATCTGTCAGTCTATTTAATATCTCGGCTCTTGTATTACATGTATTACTGGACCTAGATGCGATTACACTGCAGTGCTGCCCTTTATTAAATGCACTGGAATAAGCCTGCATAGTCTGAGCAGTATATCACAGGGGTTGTCTATATTCCATTTCTACTGTACTTTCTGGAGCAATATAGCAGATCTGTATTTATCCAATCAAAGAGGGACATGTAAGAAGAAATACACACAGGGGGATTTGGCTCAGAATTAGGGACTGTCTAGGGGACACTTGGACGGTATTTAGTCTGTACTAAAATATATATTTCAAATACAAATCAAATTTACCATTAAGGCGCATACATGCGACCAGGCAGGCAATTATCCGGAAGAGACTGCTCCTTCCCGACAACCGCCTGCTCGTCAGTGGAGGAAAGAGAAATCTCCTCCACCAAATACACAGCCATTGTTTCTGGGCAGTAGCTCGCTGTTCACACAGCACCATCTGCTGCCCAGAGACAATGATTTAATGTGCTGCATGAAAGATCATCACATAAACGAGGAAATCACTCATACATCGGGTGATCGGCAGCACATTTACACAGGCAGATCATCGGGAACAAACGTTCAAACTAATGTTTGTTCCCGGTAATCTGCCCAACAATTGTATGGTGTAAATCCACCATTACCCTGGGTTCACACCTAAGCGTTCTGAAAGGAGCGCTCTGTATGCGCGATTGTACCGGCGCTTACAATCGCGCATACAGAGACAAGCGAACGCCCATTGTCGCGCGTTCCCGAATATCTATGTACGGGAACGCGCGACAAAACTCCCCAAAAAAGCTCAAGAACTTGTTTGAGCGTCGGGCGTTTTACAGCGCGATCGTATGCGCTGTAAAACTCCCAGGTGAGAACCATTCCCATAGGGAAGCATTGGTTTCTCCTTGTTGAGCGTTTTACAGCGCGTAGGAACGCGCTGTAAAACGCTCAGGTGTAAACTTAGGGTTAGTGTGTTCCTTGTGTTCTGATAATTAGCCGCACCTGGAAACCAGCCTTACACCTAATGCATGATCCTTCTCGCCTACTTCAGATGATGGGATATAATGTATTATTGTACATTTGTTATAAGCAGCAATCCCTTTGATGGATGTATAGCTTTGATGTAGATTACCAGGTTTACAGATGTATTACTATTACTACTTCTTACGGACTGTTAATAAAACTCCAAGAAAACGTGAAATTCTCAAAACTAACAAAGCATAAAAAGAATAATGAACATAAAATAACGGACACAATGATATCAGCTATAAATCACATGCATGAATTGTAGTAATAAAAATAAATATAACATTATAAAATAATATATATATATATATATATATATATATATATAATATATCAAATTAACATAAACATGCCCATGTACCCATGTATGACATAAGAGATATGTTTATCATCTATCACTCTGAGTAATGTAATGGGGACCATGTGTTCATAAAGTGAGGTTTTACGGCTCAGAGAGCATATAAACTGACCTAAGACTAACTCTAAACAGATGTGACATCATTCTTCTGTCCGATCGGGAGTTTCCATATAAGCAGGCAGTGTGCCAAGTTTTCCTAACATAAACTAAGCAAAATCAATGATGAGAACCATGTATTGTATATTTATAGCTCTGTGCATATACTGTATACAGCAGATGTACAGTATTATGGGAACACAGGTTAAATCCCAGTGGATTTACTCTGTCGTCATCCTCCAACCGTACAGGCAGCAGTACCTGGTTCTCAGTTTTATTTTTGAAGCATTACTTAGAAGTAATAGAGTATCTTTGGAGATATAAATGAGGATTGCTTGTAGGGATTTAAAAACTCTCTCTTATTTAGTTCTCCGTGATGATTGCTGATGCTAATCTACCATACATTAGAGGACGTTCACTAAGACCCTGGGTAATGTGTTGACTGTATGTGTGACAAAAGTCCACAGGATCAGACTGTCGCACTAGCAGTAATGTCTAGCCCCCGGCACTCCAGCTGTAGTGAAACTACGACCCCCAGCATGCTCCATTAATTTCTATGGAGTTCTGAGAACAGCCAAGCAAATGTTCATCTTTGGAGTTGTAGTTTTACCACAGCTAGAGTGCCGAAGGTTTGTATCCGAGGTTCCAATATACTGCAGTGCCTATGGAGACTGAATGTACATAACCTTTATGGTATGGACATTAGTGTACCCCCACAGCTAGGAACCACATTTCCACTGAAGGTAAGTATGATAAATTAGAAGCTTTCAGTACAGGTAGCCCAGGAACAAGTGAGAGACGTTTCATTGTCCAGAAGAGACCATTTACGTAGCTTTGGCATTATTATTGGTAATATGTTGAAAAAGGTCTTAAAATAATGGAAATATTTATTTACAAACTACAATTTGGCGTAGTATTAAAAAGCAGGACGTGCTCAACCCCATATGCAGTGGTGCATCTATACTGGGGGGGCAGAGCCTGCACTTGTGGTCCGCTGCTAATGGCAATCCCCAGCAAAAATGCATACAACGGAGGATGCTTGCAGCGGACCACAAGTACCACAATGGACATCCTACACAGGATAGCAAATGTGTGAGTGTGATAAACAGTATATATAATATAACAAAAACAAAGACAGGTGCACTCTGCAGTCTTACTAAGCCCCCAAACTGGTGTTAAAATTGAGAGATTAGCCAACATGTCCTACGTGAGGACATGTCTGAGCCAGAGCACAGCGCCAAGGTTTCTCATGTAGCTCGGGACCTAACGCTAAACCAACCTGGGCCGTGTGGGCAATACCAGGAGCCAGTGGGCGAATTACAGGAGCACAAGGTCCGACTCAAAGCAATCTCCCAGTAACCTCCAGCATGTGACCATGCACACAATGGGAGGAGGCGGAGAGCTCTGAGCCCCACCCAAGACTGGCTGATATAGCCCGGGCCTCACATGTGCACCAGAATGCTGCCTGTCGATGGAAATAAAGGCACAACCAGACTGGGAGTTTCTACACCTCCAAACTACAATATATGTAAATATTTATTTACATATGTACTAATAAACCCCTTGCCACATTTGGATTTTACTGTATGTTAAATTGCAGGTGATTTACCACACTCAGGTGTACAGTTACGTCCATACTGTTAACTGGGGCTGTGACACTATAAAGTGTCACAGCCTCGGAGTCTCTGCTCTCACGGAGAGCAAAGACATGGGAGAAGCCAGCAAGGGCCCAATCAGAGTGGCCCCTTGCCAGTGATTGCTCTGATTGGTTAGTCTCTGCATCCTAACCAATCAGAGCTTAGGCCGTGTAAATGCTGGTTTCAGGCTCTGATCTCCACTCTGGAAATCAGAGTCTGAAACCGCCATTGTCCTCTTTGTGCCCCCTATGTCCCTTGTTCCCCTGGTGCTGGTTGTGCTCCCACATCCCTAATTCCCCCGGTGCCCCTGCTGCTCCCATGCAGTCCCACGTATGTATGCGATGGCCGGCTCAGGAATAGAGCTGTAACATACAGCTGACACTCTGCTTCAACAACCTAAATCGGTGCTGGCACCAATTCCAGCCATTTAACTCTTTAGATGCCATGGTCAGTAGCCACCCATAGCATCTATGGGGTTAACAGAGAAAGGGGGCTCCCTTTCTCCTTCATCAGACTGATGGTTACCATGGCAAACAAAAGCCTTATAAAGTCATCCAGGCTTGCCATATTTCTAAGCCTGACCGACCCTGAGGGTCTTGAAGATCCAACGTGTAAAAAACATATCTAAAAAGAATTACCGTATATTAAATTTAAATTAATTAATTAAAAAAATAAAGTAAATTTCCTTTATCCTTATCTACTCATTTATAATTGATAAAAAAAATTATAAAAAAATAAACTACATGTAATTGGTATCGCCGCGTCTGTGACAACCTGATCTATAAAAGTATAATGATACTAATCCCATAAGGTGAATGCCATTAAAATACAATGACAAAAATTCAGTTTTTGTCACCTCATCAAAATTGAATAAAAAGTGATCAAAAAGTCATATGTATACCAAGTGTATACCTACACTCCCTGGACTTTGTGTGGTTGTCATGGCCCATAACAGGTAGGAACTAGTGTTAGGGACCACTCATAGAGACCTTGACGCGGTGAGTGGCTTATTACGCTTTGGCCAAAATGTACACCAATGCCTTATTCGACATCCAGCATAAAGGCAGGGCAGAGTGCTGGTTGCAGAGTGCGATTGCATTTGTGTTTTTGCGTTTGTATCTGTATTTCGCCATAGCAATCTGCAACTGCATAGGGTTGTGCGGGCTGAATCCCCCGTATACCAAAATGAGTTCAATAAAAACTACAGCCCGTCCCACAAAAAACAATCCCTCACACAGCTACAATGGTGCAAAAATAAAAATGTTATTGATGTTAGTATATGGTGATGCAAAATATAATATATTTTTAATAGAAAAAAGATTTTATGATGAAAAACTAGTAAAACATAAAACTATATAATTTGGTATCAACATAACTATATCAAACCACGGAATAAAATTATCATATCATATGTACTACATGAGGAACCCGATACAAAAAAAAAAAAAAAAACACTGACAGAATAGCAATTTTTGCCTACCTAACCTCCCAAAAAATGGTATAAAATGTGATCCAAAAAATATGTACTCCAAAATGATACCAATAAAAATGACAGGTCAACAAGCCCTCACACAGCTACATTAGTGAAAAAAAATATATATATATGTTATGGATGTTAGTATATGGCAAAGCAAAATATTTATTTTTAATATAAAAGTTATTTTATGCTAAAGAAGTAGTAAAACATGAAAAAAATATAAATTTGGTATTACCATAACCGTGTGAAAGCACAGAATAAAATTATCATATATGAGGAACCCTATAAAAAATTAAGATAAAAAAACACTGACAGAATTGCAATTTTTGCCCACCTCACCTCCCAAACAGTGGTATAAAAAGTGATAAAATAGACATATTAACCCCAATACCAATAAAAACTACAGCTTGTCTTGAAAAAAAAAAGCCCTCACACAGCTTCATTGGTGAAAAAATAAAGAAGTTATGGCCCCTAAAAACAATTTCAGCAAATTTCATGTTAGAAAATCCTGATGCCGCTCCTTCCCTTTTGAACGCTGCAGTGCCCCCAAATAGTAGTTTATGACTACATATGTGTTGCTGTCTTCAGGAAAGAATGCGTAAAAAATTATGGGGTGCATTTTTTGCTGTTATGCCTTGAAAAAATTTGAGGCTAAAGCAACATTTTATTGGAAATAAAATGTAACTTTAAATTTTCAAATCCAAGTGTTTCTAAATTCTACGAAATGCTTGTTGGGTCAAAGCTTTCAATTCATCCCTCGATCAATTCCTTGAGGGGTGTAATTTCCAAAATGGGTCACTTTTTGGGGTTTCCTTTCTAGGGGTACCAGGGTCTCTTCAAATGTGACATAACACCCAAAAACCATTCCAGTGAAACTGCCCTCCAAAAACAATATTGCGTTCTTTTCCTTCTGAGCCCTGCCTTCTGTCCATGAAGAGATTTACGACCACATATGGAATGTTTATGTAAACTGCAAAATCAGGGTAATAAATATTGAGGTTTATTTTGTTGTTAACCTTTGCTGTATTACAGGAAAAATTAACTAAAATTGAAAATCTGCACAAAAAAATAAAATCTTTAGATTTCATTTCCATTTTGCTTTCTTCGGTGTAAAATCAGTTTTGAATAAATTAAGCGGTGTAGTTTCTAAAATGCAGTAATTTTTGGGTGGTTTCTATTATGTAAGTCCTTTAAAGTCACTTTAAGACTGAATTGGTCCTTAAATACAATGACATTTACAAAATGATGCCAACATAGAGTAGACACATGGAGAATGTTAATTAATAACTATTTTACAAGGAATAACTAATTGTCTTAAAATCATACAATTTTTTCTGCAAATTTTGGATTTGATTTATTCATAAAGGTACAACATATCCACTCAAATTCACCATTAACATGAAGTACGATGTGTCGATAGAAAACATTCTTAGAATCACTTGGACCAGTTAAAGCGTTCAAGAATTATTGCAGATAAAGTGACAGAGGTCAGATTTGAAAAACAGGCATTCCACATTTAGTCCAAACTGGCTTTTGCCGTTTTGGATGTAGTTAGAGGACTCTAATGAAGTAAGTAAACTTTACTCTAAGCTTTTATTTCATGTCTGTGTTCAGATGGAAATTTTCCAAGAGGCCTGAATAAAGACCGTCATTAAAAAGTTTTCATTGAAGGCTCAGTAATGTTGTGGTGGGGCTTTAAAGGTATTCTGTCACTTACTGAGCTGTTAACATGACCACATCAGTCATCATGGATTATATTACAATATACTAGTATTACTACTCTGTGTCTTGTGATTTGTCTATAAAATTGCTTTCATTAGTATGCAATGTACCTAAATAGGGAGCCCAAGGGGCTGTCCTGTGCGTTGGAGCACAGCCACACCCCTTCTGCTTGAGCCCAGCACCGCCCCACTGCGACAGTGGGACACGAAAGTTTGGGCAACCTTGTTAATCGTCATGATTTTCCTGTACAAATCGTTGGTTGTTACGATAAAAAAATGTCAGTTAAATATATCATATAGGAGACACACACAGTGATATTTGAGAAGTGAAATGAAGTTTATTGGATTTACAGAAAGTGTGCTATCATTGTTTAAACAAAATTAGGCAGGTGCATAAATTTGGGCACCACAAAAAAGAAATGAAATCAATATTTAGCAGATCCTCATTTTGCAGAAATTACAGCCTCTAAACGCTTCCTGTAGGTTCCAATGAGAGTCTGGATTCTGGTTGAAGGTATTTTGGACCATTCCTCTTTACAAAACATCTTTAGTTCATTCAGGTTTGATGGCTTCCAAGCATGGACAGCTCTCTTTAATCACACCACAGATTTTCAATTCTATTCAGGTCTGGGGACTGAGATGGCCATGAACGTTGTACTTGTTCCTCTGCATAAATGCCTTAGTGGATTTTGAGCAGTGTTTAGGGTCGTTGTCTTGTTGAAAGATCCAGCCCCGGCGCAGCTTCAGCTTTGTCACTGATTCCTGGACATTAGTCTCCAGAATCTGCTGATACTGAGTGGAATCCATGCGTCCCTCAACTTTGACAAGATTCCCAGTCCCTGCACTGGCCACACAGCATGATGGAACCACCACCATATTTTACTGTAGGTAGCAGGTGTTTTTCTTGGAATGCTGTGTTCTTTTTCCTCCATGCCTAACGCCCCTTGTTATGGCCAAATAACTCAATTTTAGTTTCATCAGTCCAAAGCATCTTATTCCAAAATGAAGCTGGCTTGTCCAAATGTGCTTTAGCCCACCTCAAGAGGCACTTTTTGTGCTGTGGGCAGAGAAAAGGCTTCCTCTGCATCACTTTCGCATACAGCCTCTCCTTGTGTAAAGTGCGCTGAATGGTTGAACGATGCACAGTGACTCCATCTGCAGCAAGATGATGTTGTAGGTCTTTGGTGCTGGTCTGTGGGTTGACTCTGACTGTTCTCACCATTCGTCGCTTCTGTCTATCCGAGATTTTTCTTGGTCTGCCACTTCGAGCCTTAACTTGAACTGAGCCTGTGGTCTTCCATTTCCTCAATATGTTCCTAACTGTGGAAACAGACAGCTGACATCTCTGAGACAGCTTTCTGGATCCTTCCCCTAAACCATGATGGTGAACAATCTTTGGCTTCAGGTCATTTGAGAGTTGTTTTGAGACCCCCATGTTGCTACTCTTCAGAGAAAATTAAAAGAGGAAACTTACAATTGACCCCCTTAAATACTCTTTCTCATAATTGGATTCACCTGTGTATGTAGGTCAGGGGTCACTGACCTTACCAAGCCAATTTCAGTTCCAATAATTAGTTCTAAAGGTTTTGGAACCAATAAAATGACAACAGTGCCCAAATTTATGCACCTGCCTAATTTTGTTTAAATAATTATAGCACACTTTCTGTAAATCCCCAAAACTTCATTTCACTTCTCAAATATCCCTGTGTGTGTCTCCTATATGATATATTTAACTGACATTTTTTATCGTAACAACCAACGATTTATACAGGAAAATCATGACGATTAACAAGGTTGCCCAAACTTTCACATCCCACTGTAATTTATTCACTTCTCATCGCCGACCTCATATCCCTGGTGCACCGTAATCTCGCGCATGCGCCGTGGAAAGACCAGTCAGCGCATGCGCAATGTCTTCTGTGAGGCAGATGCCAGATTACGTGGGCGCTGACAGGTCTATCCACAGCTAATGCGCGAGATTACAGCGAACCAGGCATATGAGGTTGGCGATGAGGAGTGAATAAATTAGCAGTGGGGTGGTGCTGGGCTCAAGGAGAAGGGGAGCGGCTGGGCTCCAACGGACAGAGGGACAGCCCCTTGGGCTCCTTATTTAGGTAATTTGCATATTAATAGAAGCGATCTTATAGACAAATTACAAGACACAGGGCAGTAATACTAGTATATTGTAATATAAATCATGAAGACTGGTGTGGTCATGTTAACAGCTCAGTAAGTGAAATCCTGGTGACAGAATCCCTCTATCCAATAAAGTCATACATGATGCTTACTTTGTGACATTTCAGATAAAATTCCTTTTATTTTATAAATTTGTTTGAAAATCAAATTTGGATTAAGATGTTGCATGTAAAATGCTAGAATCTGTAAGATCATTGAAACAATTATCTAGGATATGTAAAAGAAGTGTACAATTAGCATGTTCAATCATATACTATAAGGATAAACATATGTTATCAGCTAATAGGACTGGCCAGCCTGATGTTGCTTTCAGAAATATTAGTTAAGCCTGTATTATAATGCTTTTATACTTTATTTTATTTATATTTTAGAACTTTTAGTAATTTTAAAGCACACCAAGAGCATGTGTGAATGTTGGTACCATGCTGAATTAAGTCAAGCCTATGCAGAGCAGCTATTGATACGAGACGGACGCGATGGAGCCTTTCTTGTGCGCCAGAGTGAATCTGTCAGTGGAGCATTTGCCATCTGCCTTATGTGAGTGACCACCTGCGTTGTACAGACCTTGCTATATTTCTTCTGTGTTCTAATGAGGGTCCATTCACACGTCCGCAAATGGGTCAGCATCCGTTCCGCAATATATTGGGAACGGGTGCGGGCCCATTCATTCTCAATGGGGCAGAACGGGATGCGGAGAGCACACTATGTGCTCTCCGCATATGCATTTCCGGAGCGCGACCCTGAAGTTCCAGGCTTTGGCCCGAACTTCCGGTCTGCGGCTCAGCAAAAAAAAATAGAACATGTCCTATTCTTGTTCTTGTGCAAGAATAAGCAGTTCTATGGGGGGTGCCGGCTGGGTGTATAGCGGATCTGCAATTTGCGGATCCGCAATACACCACGGACATGTGAATGGACCCTATAAGGAATAAGGTTATCAGGGTTGAACTGACTCACCAAAGAATCAGAGGACCTGACAGATTCTGACAAAATAAAATGGTCCGTATAGTTTAGCAATCCACCTGATGCTGGGCTAATTTCAAGGGGTTCTCCAGCTTGGGGGGACACATGAGCCAATGACTGTCAGCAATGACAGATAGGTCACCCCCGCCTATGCCATAAGTTTACAAGCATGGACTAGAATGTAATGAATGCAGTTTTGGACCATAAAACCTGAAACTGTTTAGGTGGGAGGGGGTAAGTATGCTTCTCTCCACAAGTCCTGGAAGAGAAGACCTCTCTTCTGGGTGTAGGGCTGACGTAATCAGCGCAGGCGCACTGAGGAAGGAGCGGCCGTCCTTCTCTCAGAGCGCCTGTGCCGAATGACGACCGGTACGGCGCAGGTGCAGGATTTGAGGCTGCAGGCAGGGCCAGCGAGAGAAGGAGAGCGCTAGCTGGCCCTGTCAATCAAGTGGAGGAGGGGCGTTTTTTCAAACAGGGGATGCGGCGGCTACCAGCAAGTCTGCCCAACTTGCTGGTAGTGAAGAAATTTACATATAATAAAAGTATGTTTTTTACTGTAATTATTGCACAGCCCGAGGTAAGAGGGGCATATATGGAATCTGCTTACATTAACAAATATAATAAGTCAAAAACTGAAAATTGGAGGTTGGGGGGTGACCTAAGCCCTTTAAGTTTTTTTTAGACCTCTGTCTACCATTAATACAATAATGAAAAATACATATACACTTGTTCTTTGTAACCACATGGTCAGTCCTTAGAATATTTTCTTCCTGTAGTCCAATTTACCACAGGTCAACACTGTAGTCTACAACTAGATCTAGAGCACAGAACAGTCCCAAAGTAAATTCTCAAAGGTGTTACATTTGGAAAATTCACATTTACTTTGCAATTCGTTCATTTTTCTTTAATGAGACACAAACTATAAATGTCATGATATAAACTAAACATAAAATCAATTACGTATTTTGTAGCCATTAGCTGCAGCACTATAACTAACCCCAAAGGACCTCCCTGTTCCCAGGTTAGTCAGCTGACAATATTGATACCGGACTCCATTTTCAATGGTCTTACCATATCAAAGTGTGTATCCTACCACTGTCTACTTCATTCTTCAATATTACTACAAATGGTTGTACCACCATAAACGGTACTGGCATCACGACAAATACCACCAAGGGACCCAGCCGCCACAAGCACCCTAAACACCACTGCCATCAAGGGCACCTCAACCTCCATCTAGGCTGGTGCTTCCCTACCACAGAGTGTGCCCCGGAGGATTTCGTGCTGTCTTCCTCAACACTGTGCTGCCAGCCCAGGGAGGCTTTCTGCTAAAGAGTGAGTAAACCGATGAACTGTATTACTATTGGCCCCTCATCGGCCCACCGTGCACCTCACGTGTAGCCCCTGCGGTTCTAGCACGCCACACTAACATCCCTGTTAGCGAATCTACGATACGTAAAACACTAGACAAGAATGGAGTTCATGGGAGGATACCACAGAGGAAGCCACTGCTGTCCAAAAAAAAACATTGCTGCACGTTTACAGTTTGCACAAGAGCACCTGGATGTTCCACAGCAGTACTGGCAAAATATTCTGTGGACAGATGAAACCAAAGCTGAGTTGTTTGGAAGAAACGCACAGCACTATGTGTGGAGAAAAAGAGGCACAGCACACCAACATCAAAACCTCATCCCAACTGTGAAGTATGGTGGTGGGGGCATCATGGTTTGGGGCTGGTTTGCTGCGTCAGCTGGTGGACAGATGGCCTTAAGCAAGCCTGGACGGATTGCTTAAGGCCATCTGTCCACCAGCTGAAGCTCAACAGAAGATGGGTGTTGCAACAGGACAACGACCCAAAGCATAGAAGTAAATCAACAACAGAATGGCTTAAACAGAAGAAAATGCGCCTTCTGGAGTGCCCCAGTCAGAGTCCTGACCTCAACCCGATTGAGATGCTGTGGCATGACCTTAAGAAAGCGATTCACACCAGACATCCCAAGAATATTGCTGAACTGAAACAGTTCTGTAAAGAGGAATGGTCAAGAATTACTCCTGACTGTTGTGCACCTCTGATCTGCAACCACAGGAAACTTTTGGTCGAAGTTATTGCTGCCAAAGGAGGTTCAACCAGTTATTAAATTCAAGGGTTCACATACTTTTTCCACCTGCACTGTGAATGTTTACATGGTGTGTTCAATAAAAACATGGTAACATTTAATTCTTTGTGTGTTATTAGTTTAAGCCAGGCATCCTCAAACTGCGGCCCTCCAGCTGTTGCAAAACTACAACTCCCAGCATGCCCGAACAGCCTACAGGTATCTGCCTACAGCAGGGCATTGTGGGAGTTGTAGTTTTACAACAGCTGGAGGGCCGGAGTTTGAGGATGCCTGGTTTAAGCAGACTGTGATTGTCTATTGTTGTGACTTAGGCCTAGTTCACACGATCGTTTTTTTTGCGAGTGTACGGGCCGTTTTTTTGTGTTCCGTATACGGTCCGTATACGGAACCATTCATTTTAATGGTTCTGCAAAAAAACGTAATGTACTCCATATGCATTCCGTTTCCGTATTTCCGCTTTTCCGTTCTGTTGAAAGATAGAACATGTCCTATTATTGCCCGCAAATCACGTTCCGTGGCTCCATTCAAGTCAATTGGTCCGCAAAAAAAACAGAACACATACGGAAATGCATCCGTATGTCTTCCGTATCCGTTCCGTTTTTGCTGAACCATCTATTGAAACTTTTATGCCCAGCCCAATTTTTTCTATGTAATTACTGTATACTGTATATGCCATACGGAAAAAACGAAACGTAAAAATGGAACAGAAATGGAAACACAACGGAAACAAAAGAACGAAAAACGGATCCGTGAAAAACAGACCGCAAAACACTGAAAAAGCCATACGGTCGTGTGAACTAGGCCTTAGATGAAGATCAGATCACATTTTATGACCAATTTGTGCAGAAATCCATATCATTCCAAAGACTTTTTCTTGCGACTGTATGTATAATACCCAGCACGTGTGTAACTGAAAAAAAATAGGCAAAAAGAATGTGTTGTGTGATTGAGAGACCAGCAGTTTTATGTGATAATCATATATTTTTTTTCTTGATGCATAAAAAATGTGGGGGCATTAGATGAAATGGTTATATTTGCTAGACAACAGCGTTTAACTATAAAGACCTCTATGCTTTACTTACAATGTATGAAAATGGTCGTTATAAAATTAACCTGGCTAACTGCATTAATCTCCACTGGAAAAGTATATAACAGAGTAGATAACCTTTTAGAGTGAATGCCTATAATGTAATTAATTTCTGATATAGAGGTTAGATCATTGGTCAAATGTGTCAACATGCGGAGAGATATCTGATATAATAATTCCCATGCAATTATTTTCATATCTAGTCTACTTGGCTTATGTGGAAGTACAATTGTGCTCATGTTTGTTTTTTGACAGCCACACTCTCGCAGTGAGAAAAGCACTTTATTTAATAAAATCACAAATACCGGTTAATGCAGACCTGCTGAGCACAGCTCTGTGATATGTAGGTACAGATGATTTGGATCCGGATTTCAAAATAAAAAGCAGAGTTAGGGGCTATTTACAGATAGGCAGAAACAGATTCTGGATGTATATGGAGGCCTTCACACACAGCAGATTTTGTTCCAGACTGAAAATGAAGTTGTTTTGGCAGAAATTACATGGATTTTCTGTAATTCCCATTCAAATTAATAGAAATAATTTTCAGTTGCAGAAATGTTCTGCAACAAAAGCTGCCACGTCGGAAGGCACTGTTATACATTCAGAATAGTCTCTAATTCCTAACCGAACTCTAGGAGAGAGGGTGAGAGTCCTGATTACTCCACCCACACACAGTGATTGACAGCTCAGTGTTTGTAAACAAGGTTGTCAATCACTGTGGGTGGGTGGAGTAACCAGGACTCTCACTGTCTCTTCTGGGAGTCCTGTAAACCTACAATATATACATATATATATATATATATATATATATATATATATATATATCACAAAGTTGTTTTTCTTCTTCATATTCTGTATTTATTTGCATAGTGGATATTATAGAAAAAAAATTAAACAAACTATGGCAGAATTGCTTTTTTTTGGCTTTCTAATCAAAACACTACCATATATGTACCCAAAAATGATGCCTTAAAATTTTACCACTAGGGGGGGTGTGACCATTTGAATCCTTCTTCTATTGAGGCTATTAACAAGAACCTGATTGATGGCCAGCTTACCAGCGTGCTTCTGT
The DNA here is from genome assembly GCF_014858855.1 of Bufo gargarizans. Lineage (NCBI taxonomy): Eukaryota > Metazoa > Chordata > Amphibia > Anura > Bufonidae > Bufo > Bufo gargarizans. The sequence goes on from NC_058088.1 coordinate 118,851,202, forward strand.
GGTACAGACATTTCTATTTGGAGAAAGTGCTATGATCACGCTGCATAACATGGCTAGTGCCTTCTCCACACGGCGCACTTTAAACTCCACAGTCACATCAGATCGGACATCCACCTGCCCACAATCCAGCCCGTAAAGTGACAATCGGACACATCTCAGAAACCACTGCAGTCAAGGTAGGGAGAGTGCTTGTGCATGGACCTAGGACTATTCACAGCCTTACTGGGATCAATTAGATTCTAGTGTCATTTGTAGTACTCACCTGCTGGAGAGTTTCTCTACTTAAACATCGACAGTACTGTTTTACCTGCTACCTTACCCCAACATCTCAAGCTCAGCTCCTGCTCTTACGTAAACCATAAGGGACAACTGCTGACGCCTCATCACTACCACAGTGTCCCCAAACTAATAGAGCTGAGCGCTACTGTATATATTTCACAACACCGTCTGCTTGATACCAGGTAATACAAGGAATAAGACTATCTTCTTAATAATAACACCACAGATTCCCACTACAGCTAAAGTCCAAACGACCCTTTTCGAATCACTGAGGAGAATTCTATCAAGAAGTAATGGATATTGCATCAACTTGCTATCACTATTTTATATTCCTCACAATTTGACCTTCTGTTGTCCCTGGTCTACTGATGCCACCTGGTGGGTGTTCAGAGGTCCTACCTACCAACTGGAAGAGTATGCAGTCTCCTGAACACCCCCTTGAGGAGCAAAGTAAAATCCAAGAAACACCACAATTGAACCACTCCAGTGTCAGATCCACATTATTTTTCTGAGCAGGACAACTTATTAGGATATTTGGCCTTTCCATATATGTAAGCCCATGATCTATACCAAATGGCCACCAAATATGTCATATAGCATCTCAACGTGCTTACTTCTGCTTACTATGGTTAAATATGGCAACACAACTAAATACATTAGTGGTATCCAGATACAACTAGGGACGCAACTAGAGAAAATCACATAAAGCTCTATGATGAGTGGCAAATTACCTCTCTCCACCATACTCACCTTCTCAGGATAATTCTGGTGAAGAACACGGTGATATAGATGATGTACTCATTAACAAGACCTCCCTATATTTCCGTGTCTTCTACAAAGAGTATTGATAAAAGCTCTTGAGCCTCTCTGTAAAGACCTCACTGAGATCAACCAAGACATATGCCATAACGGAGCGTGAGTAGAGCGTGTTGGAAAGCTTAACATTTTAGGTCCTTTTTTTCTCTATCTTGAAGACCAGGATAATAGGGGTTGTCACAACAACCTCCATCTTAGAGTTGTTCAGGAAGTGGTCCTGCCCAAATCCATCACAGATTTCATCAAGAGACTATTTGCTCATATACTTGGAAATAACTTTTCAGATCAAATTATGCTTTTCCATCCTGCAAAGTCCGGCAAAAAAAAAAAAAAGTGTATGTTAACGTATACATTTTCTTTTACAGTGAAACTCTCTGGGGACGGGTGCCACTGTATGGCACTGTATGTATCTGTCTGAGGCATCGATTAAAGTGTACATGTTTTTGTATATGTTAAACGTATGACAAAAAGTGATGTAAATTTTGCCTTAGATGGCTTTTCCCTTTTGGCCTAATGGTAACAGTGGATGGAATATACACAATTCACTCCCACAATGATCTGGGTGACCTTCTCAAACAATTACAATGCATTTGGAAAGTCTTCACACCCTTTCACTTTTTGAACACTCTGTTATGCTGAGGCCTTGTGCTAAAATGACTTTTGCCATTGGAAGAGAGTTGGAAATCCCCCATATACACGAGATGATTGGCTGTTCCTGATAATATTAGCTGTTCCTCCCATATTCAACTAATATGTATGGCCAGTTTCAACAGACAGATCATTCCAAGAGCTTGTTTGATTTTTTCAAGAATCGTCTAAGTAAGACATTTCGTAGATAGCAACAGAAATAATGCCAACAAGTTCCATTACCAAATGTTTTGGATATATTGGCAACCTGGCCCTAGATTGGCATTCATCCTACATTGCATTAAGAAAGTCTTCAGACCCTTCCCCTTTTTCACATTTTGTTATGTTGTGGCATAGTGCTACAATAACCAAAAAAATCAGTTTCCCCATCAGTCTGCACTTAATACCCTATAATAAGAAAGTGAAATGAGAATTTTAGAATTTTTTGCAAAATGTATTCAAAAGAAAAAACTAAATTTCACATGGACATAAGTATTCGGATCCTTTGATACTACACTTGGAATTTAGCTCTGGTGGCCTCCCATTTCTGTTGATCACCTCTGAGATGTTTCTATACCTGTGGTAAATTCAATTGATTAGACATGATTTGGAAAGACAGATGTCTGTCTATGTAAGATCTTTTAGCTGACAATGCATATGAGAGCAAAAACCAAGCCATGGGGAGGAAAGAATTGCCTGTAAAGCTTACAGATAGGATTGTCTGTAAGAAGGGTATTAAAACATTTCTGCTAAACTGAAAGTTGCCAAGAGTGCATCGGCCTCCATAATTCTTAGATGGAAGAAATTTGGAACAACCAGGACTCTTCCTACAGCAGCCCCCCAACTAAGTAATCAAGGAAATAGGACCTTGTTAAGAGGGATGGCCAAGAAACTAATGGTCACTCTGGCTGAGCTCAAGATTCTGTGTGCAGAAGGCCAACCATCCCTGCAGCATTTCACCAATCTGAACTTTATGGCAGAGTGGTCAGGAAGAAGCCTGTCCTCAGTAAAGGAGATACATGAAAGCCTGCCTAGAGTTGCAAAAAAAAGGACTCTCAGACTGTGAGAAACAAGATGGTGTGGTCTGATGAAACCAATAACTTTTTGGCCTCAAGCGTCATGTCTGGAGTAAACCAGGCACTGTTTATCACCTGCGGATTACCATCCCTACAGTGAAGCATGGTGTTGGCAGCATCATGCTGTGGGCCATCTTTTTCAATGGCTGGGACAGCATACTGGTCAGGGTTGAGGGAAAGCTGAATGGAGCAAATTACAAAGATATTCTTAATCAAAACCTGATTCAGGGTTCTCTGAACCAGACTGGGCCAAACAGTTTGCCCTCCAACATGACAATGATTCTACGCACAACACAGGAGTGGCTGTAATCACTGCCAAAAGTACTTTAACTTTAAGTACCCGGTAAAAGGTCCAGCCTTCTTGTGCACATAGCAAAGAGCTTTCTTTATTTGTTCTTGCTTAACTCATTAAGGATGACCTTAAGCCACATGTATAAGAAGCACCTACTGACCACACCCAACTCACCACTTTGCTCCAGCCAGAGTATTAACCCCACACACACAGCAGGGAGACACTACTTAAAGGGGTATTGCACACACAGGCAAAAGGCAACAGGTTGCTGCAGACAACAGCATGCATGGCCAGCAATTCACGGCGCACACAGAAAAACCCGTGACACTGCCACAACATGCCAAAACAGCAACATGTTGCCACCGGCATCAGCAAGCGTGGCAACAGTGTCACGGCGTACATCATAGGCCGTGACAAAGACCCCCACGATCATATATTGATGACCTCTCCAGAGGATAGTTCATCGGTAAAAATATCTCAGAAACCCTTTTAATACCTTTATTTTACATTCCCCTAACTATTCTCAATCTGCCAAAACAGCCTTAGGGTATGGCCACACAGTAAGGTTTCTGCATGCAAAATCAGGCATGGATCATAAAAGGAGTATATAAGATAAATCACCCCCCAACTGTGTGTGACATAAAGTAAATACTAATAATAATAATAATAATAATTAGCTTAAATTACCATTCAGTGTGACCCTTGTCCCTGACTTTCTTTGCAAAGACGTGTTGTAGAAATATTAATAGTTGTAATCAGCTCGCATCAAAGTTTGTGTAAGGAAAAAGGTAAATCCCTTTTCCCTCAACCGCAGTCAGAGACAGACCCAGGTGCTACCATCTTGATTGAATTCTTGCTGAGCACTCCCCCCGCCCTGCTCAGTCTGTGTCTTTTATTTACTCACAAAAGGTGTAAAAGGGGCTGGCCCAAGACGAGGTTACAGGAAGTGATGACATAGGAAGACAAGACGCCATCATTTAGAATAACCTAGCCAGCTAACAAACACATGTATACTATAAGCTACCATTACCAATGGAGCTAATTTTATCCAGCCTTGCTCAGTGATCAATGCCAGATAAAGTTACTATGACCCTGATGCATGTTTATTTACAGTACAACGTCATTATCTCCAGCGGCTGATCAGGCGCACTAGAGACAACAAACGCACGTTCCTAACATATATTGTTCTCTTAACAAATGCATCCACGCCAAGCCAATAATTCCACGTCAAGCCAATAAATCCACGTCAAGCCAATAAATCCACGTCAAGCCAATAAATCCACGGAAAGCCAATAAATCTGCATCTTGCGCGGGGGACCTAGCCGGCGTCCATACATCAGCCAACAAAACACTGCTCTGCTGAACACATCAGTCTCCCCCGGCCCACAGCCCAGTGCTTAGCACATGGACCATTCGCCGACGGAGACCTCTGCTCCCAGCAGCTGTGACAGGACATACACGGGAAGATATCCACTCCAATAGTTTACCCTGACACTGAGAGACATGATGACAATACACAATATATTAAATACACATCCTAATAAAATTTCCACTACAGACGCTCAAGTTGTGGTTCATATGAGGTGACTTTTTGTTGGACACAGGCTTCAGAATGGTCACTAGTAAGCCTGTTTCGTGAGGGGCAGAGGATAGCATTCATATGGGAGAAGATCTGCTCACATAAATATGTTGACCCAAAGACTGCCAGCATTGCAAATACAATTTTCTTCAAACAGTCAAATTTCTGTGGAAGTGATTTCCAACACATGAAAAGGGACTGTGCATTCTCTCTGGATGTTTCAAGTGATGTCCGCAGATCACAGAACTTAATTGTCCCTAAAGATGAGCTCTGGAAGTCAATCAGTTGCATTTCCAAATTGTCGATGCCCAAATGGGCCAAATGGTTCTTATCTGCCGACACATTCTATGTTTCTATCCATTCAAAAACTGACAGGTCTATGTCTGTCCCATTAAACTTGTCTGGAGATCTGAGAAAAGAAAACATTGGCCCATATCTCGGAAAATCTTGGAATCTCCTGGAAAATTCGGACTCACGCTCTTTCATGTACATGGAAATGTTAGCTGTGTTGACTGAATGATGAGAAGAAAGCTCTCTCAAGTGTTTGAAGTAGCAAGATGCCCCCTTTTCTGTATCCTCCACATAAACTTTAAGTTTGGACGTGAATGCCTTCCAAATTTCAAACAGCCCCATGATACTCTGTCCAGCTCCCGGCACGCAGACTTTGAGATCATTTAAGTGTGATATATCTGCCAGAAACATAAGTTTCTCAAGCCACATGAAATCCTCCAGCTCTGGGTAATGCTGCTTCTTCTCAGCAAGAAAGGCTCTAATTGCATCATTGCAGGTCACAAAACTCTCCAGCACTCTTCCACTACTGAGCCACCTGACATTGGAATGAAGCGGGACATCTTTGTATGCACATTCCATTTTTTCAACCAGCGCTTGTAATTGCCTATAAGTCAAGGCAGAGCGAGCTCGCAGAAAATTCTCAATTTTCACAACTGTTGCCATCACAGTATTAAGATCAGTATTTGACATCTTTGCACAGAGATTCTCCTGGTGTATAATGCAGTGGAATTTTAGAACAGGGTGCCCAATTTTGTCCTCAATTAATCTGGCAAATCCTTTTTGTTTTCCCACCATTGCGGGGGCGCCATCAGTGGTGATTGCAAAGATTCAAAATGTTCAGCAAAGGTTTTAGCCAAGTCATCATTGCCACATCGTTGTGCCATAGATTGGTTTCAAACAGCACAGCTCCTCTTTTACTCCAGCAGAATCACAGGATCTGGCCACAATTGCCAAACAAGGCAGATCATTAATGTCCACGCTTTCATCCAGCACAGTGCAGTCTTTTAAACCAGTCGCTTGCTGTTCCCTAATGTTTTTGCCATATCAGTGATCCGGCTCTCAATAGTTCTTGCTGAATTGGGTAGGTCTTTAATCCTAGACATGATAGTGTTCTTAGTAACATAGTAACATAGGGCCAGATTTATCATTAGCTCAAGTCAGAATAATGGAGTGAAAAAGTCGCAAATTTTTGTCCAATTACTTAAACTGCGCAAAATTTTGCGAATTTTATTGGCTCTGCCCTATGCTCGCCAGTTTTCTGAAAGTGGACGTGTTTTCTTATGTAAATGAATCTCTAGACAGATTGACTATTGCGACTATTTTAAAAGTAGCAAAAAGTCTAAAAAAAATGCGCTATTTCACTCCAATGAGGACCATGCTTATCTTATGTGACTTTTTAATAGAACATGCAACTTTTTCATAAAGACGTGCGACTTTTGTAAAGCTGCTTACTGACGGATAAACTGCTACCATCAAACCACATTTATTACAGTCTTAAAGGGCCGATCATAAATCTGACTTGGCTAAAACTGACTTTAGCCATATGTGAAAGTGTAGTGAGCTGTCAGAGTCATGATAAATCTGGTCCATAGTATATAAGGCCGAAAAAGACATTTGTCCATCCAGTTCAGCCTGTTATCTTGCAAGTTGATCCAGAGGAAGGCAAAAAAAAAAAAAAAATGCCGACTCCAATCAGGCAATCAGAATAATTGCCTGGATCAACGACCCCTCTCTAGTAGCTATAGCCTGTAATATTATTACACTCCAGAAATACATCCAGGCCCCTCTTGAATTCCTTTATTGTACTCACCATCACCACCTCCTCAGGCAGAGAGTTCCATAGTCTCACTGCTCTTACCGTAAAGAATCCTCTTCTATGTTTGTGTACAAACCTTCTTTCCTCCAGACGCAGAGGATGTCCCCTCGTCACAGTCACAGTCCTGGGGATAAATAGCTGATGGGAGAGATCTCTGTACTGACCCCTGATATATTTATACATATTAATTATATCTCCCCTCAATCGTCTTTTTGATAATCTTTCAGGGTACTGTAGTCCCCCCATTCCAGTTATTACTATAGTTGCCCTCTTCTGAACTGTCTCCAGCTCTGCCTTGTTCACAGGAGCCCAGAACTGTACACAGTACTCTAAGTGTGGTCTGACTAATGATTTGTAAAATGGTAGCACTATGTTCTCATCACGGGCATCTATGTCCCTTTCATGCAACTCATTATCTTATTAGCTTTGGCAGCAGCTGCCTGACACTGGATTTTGCAGCTTAGTTTTCTGTTCACTAAAATTCCTAGGTCCTTTTCCATGTCAGTGTTTTAACCTTTAGTATGTACTGGTGACTTGCATTATTCCTACCCATGTGCATAACCTTACATTTGTCAGTGTTAAACCTCATCTGCCACTTCTCTGCCCAAGCCTCTAATCTATCCAGATCCCTCTGTAGTAGTATACTGTCCTCTTCCGTGTTAATTACTTTACACAGTTTAGTGTCATCTGCAAATTTTTTTATTTTACTGTGCAAGCCTTCTACAAGATCATTAATAAATATATTGAAGAGAATATGGCCCAATACTGACCCCTGAGGTACCCCACTAGTGACACAATCTGAGTGTGTACCGTTAAAAACCACCCCCTGTTTTCTATCCCTCAGCCAGTTACTTACCCACATACAGATGTTTTCTCCCAGTCCAAGCATTCTCATTTTATATACTGACGGTACAGTGCGGTACAGTGTCAAATACTTTGGAGAAGTCCAGATATATGACATCCATTGATTCGCCGCTGTCAAGTCTAGAACTTACCTCCTCATAGAAACTGATTACATTAGTTTGACATGACCGATCCTTCATGAAGCCATGCTGATATGGCGTTATTTGTTTATTTTCATATACAGTACAGACCAAACGTTTGGATACACCTTCTCATTCAGAGTTTTCTTTATTTTCATGACTATGAAAATTGTAGATTCACACTGAAGACATCAAAACTATGAATTAACACATGTGGAATTATATACATAACAAAAAAGTGTGAAACAACTGAAAATATGTCATATTCTAGGTCAGGGGTGCACAACCTGTGGCCCGCGGGCCGCATGCGGCCCCCAGAGTCATGGTTTGCGGCCCCCGCACTGCTGGGCAGAAACACAGCTGATCCTGCAATAAGCTGTGTTTCTGCACAGAGCGCCGCACAGCAGATGGATCACAGGTTTTGCTCCTTCACTGTAGCAGACGCGGAAAGGGTTCCTGGCTATTAGTGAGAGTGGGGAAGCCGAGGAGAAGACAGAAGCGCTTTATTAGCGCTTCTGCATTCTCCTCTATGAGCGCTCTGCAGTGTGGACCCGGCGATCACGTGATCGCTGGGTGTCTCGGGAACAGAGGAGCGCTGCCCTGGTACAAAGCCCCCGCAGCAGGCTTGTTTCTCTGTAACTGGGGCTCCAAAGGGAGATAAATTATGTGGTAAAAATATATATATAAAAAAAAGGTTAAAAAATGATTACATTTTTTTTAAAACTAAATAAAAATATTATAAAATATAAATAAAAGAAAAGAGAACTAAAATATTATGTGGCACAAAAAAATTGAAAATGATTTAAAAAAATTAAAAATAAAATACAATAAAAAGTAAAAAGTGCTAAATAAAAGAGTGTTCACTGTCCCACAACAGTCTTTTTATGACCTTTTTGGGGACATATTATATGGCAAAAATATATTTTAAAAAATTATAAAAAAAATAAAATAAAATTATAAAAAAATACGATAAAATATTAATAAAATTCAAATAGAAGTAAAAAATAAAAAGTTAAAAGTAAAAAGTGCAAAATTTAAAAAAGTGACAGTGTCGCCCAAGGTCTTTTTTTTATGACCTCTTGGGGGACATATTATGGAGCAGAAATATATTAAGTTAAAAGAAATATAATACATAAAAAAAAACAACCACACCAATCAAAACCATCACTATAACCGCCCCATTCACGTGAAACTTTTCATATTATATAACAAAATGGCCTACACAAAATAGGAAACTAATTATAATAATTTATTTTGGTGTCAGTTTGCATATTTAAAGAAATAGGAGCTATAGTTTTAAAAAATATATACTTTTTAAAAACGTTTTATACAGTTTCCCCCAAATAAAAATTGTTGCAAAAATTATTTTGGTAGTCCAACAAATAAGATAGTTACAACCATTTGAACCACCACGTGCGCTAAATGACAAAAAAGTGTCTGGTCATTAAGGCCTTTTCGGACCTGGTCATTCAAGCGTTAACCAATAGGCGCCTTCCCCACTAGCAAGGTAAAGTGCTTACTGGTTACTGCAGGGCGCCTATAACTGGATTGGCAGGAGATGGTAATAACCAGTGAGCTCCATCCTCTGCAGTGAAGGAAAGCACTGATTTATGAATGGGAGGCAGGATGGAAGGAAATGTCGCAATTTTTCTGTAATTTTTTTTTCTTTTTTCAAGTTTCTGCAGCATAGCCTCTGAAATAGAAGATTCAGAATTACCTGCTCCACTCCGCTCTGGTCCTCTGCGCTGCCTCCGCTGCCTCCATCTTCCGGTTCCTGCTCTGTTTACACCTGGCAGTGCATGGCCATGGTCACTTGCACGGCTCCAGTCAATGACTGGCTTCAGAAGTGACATGCTGCTTGTGGCCACATCACCGCATAAGCCAGTCATTGGCTGGAGTGGTGTATGACTATGTCCATGCACTGCCAGGTGTAAACAGCGGGGGGCAGTGCGAAGGACCGGAGCGGTGGGGAGCAGGTAAGTATAACTCTTCTGTTTCAGGGGCTATGCTGCAACACGATATTGGGACAATTACTGGGAACAAGTGTTCATAGGAGCGCTCATATCTTATATCTGGCCAGTATAATAGTGCAGTTGATTAGTCAATAAACAAGGAATTGCTAATTTGTCGGCTGATTTGCATATTTTATCAGGATGAAAGATGTACGATTATCTGCAGCACATCACCCTGTGTAATCTAAATGAAGGCGGAATGACTGTGGCAGCGATCACTCCTCCCCAGTCACTTTGCACTGGCTTGTGTAATAGGCAGATGAGCACCAATCAATATTTTTTTTTATTTGCGGCCCCTTGAAATAGAGCGATGTGACAAAGCGGCCCCAAGACCAAAAAATGTTGTGCACCCCTGTTCTAGGTTCTTTAAAGTAGCCACCTTTTGCTTTGATTACTGCTTTGCACACTCTTGGCATTCTCTTGATGAGCTTCAAGAGGTAGTCACCTGAAATGGTCTTCCAACAGTTTTGAAGGAGTTCCCAGAGATGCTTAGCACTTGTTGGTCCTTTTGTCTTCACTCTGCGGTTCAGCTCACCCCAAACCATCCCAATTGGGTTCAGGTCCGGTGACTGTGGAGGCCAGGTCATCTGGCACAGCACCCCATCACTCTCCTTCATGGTCAAATAGCCCTTACACAGCCTGGAGGTGTGTTTGGGGTCATTGTCCTGTTGAAAAATAAATGATGGTCCAACTAAACGCACACTGGATAGAATAGCATGCCGCTGCAAGATGCTGTGATAGCCATGCTGGTTCAGTATGCCTTCAATTTTGAATAAATCCCCAACAGTGTCACCAGCAAAGCACCCCGACATCATCACACCTCCTCCTCCATGCTTCACGGTGGGAACCAGGCATGTAGAGTCTATCAGTTCACCTTTTCTGCGTCGCACAAAGACACGATGGTTGGAACCAAAGATCTCAAATTTGGACTCATCAGACCAAAGCACAGATTTCCATTGGTCTAATGTCCATTCCTTGTGTTCTTTAGCCCAAACAAGTCTCTTCTGCTTGTTGCCTGTCCTTAGCAGTGGTTTCCTAGCAGATATTCTACCATGAAGGCCTGATTCACACAGTCTCCTCTTAACAGTTGTTCTAGAGATGTGTCTGCTGCTAGAACTCTGTGTGGCATTAACCTGGTCTCTAATCTGGTGACTCGGATGAACTTATCCTCCGCAGCAGAGGTGACTCTTGGTCTTCCTTTCCTGGGGTGGTCGGCATGTGAGCCAGTTTCTTTGTAGCGCTTGATGGTTTTTGTGACTGCACTTGGGGACACTTTCAAAGTTTTCCCAATTTTTCGGACTGACTTACCTTAATTTCTTAAAGTAATAATGGCCACTAATTTTTCTTTACTTAGCTGCTTTTTACTTGCCATAATACAAATTATAACAGTCTATTCAGTAGGACTATCAGCTGTGTATACACCTGACTTTTCCACAACGCAACTGATGGTCCCAACCCCATTTATAAGGCAAGAAATCCCACTTATTAAACCTGACAGGGCACACCTGTGAAGTGAAAGCCATTTCAGGTGACTACCTCTTGAAGCTCATCAAGAGAATGCCAAGAGTTTGCAAAGCAGTAATCAAAGCAAAAAGTGGCTACTTTGAAGAACCTAGAATATGACATATTTTCAGTTGTTTCACACTTTTTTGTTATGTATATAATTCCACATGTGTTAATTCATAGTTTTGATGCCTTCAGTGTGAATCTACAATTTTCATAGTCATGAAAATAAAGAAAAATCTTTGAATGAGAAGGTGTGTCCAAACTTTTGGTCTGTACTGTATAAATATATTTTTACTCTTTCTTTCTTTATTCATCTTAACCAGCGTTTACAAAATTAAGAACAGGATACATACACTCCCAACCAACCAATTCCCTTCCCCTCAAAATGCCGCCGTAACCGGGAGGAGAAAAAATAAAAAATTATGTAAAAACTAAATAAAAATAAAACTTTTCAGTTGTTCTTTCACCCATTCCATGCTGCCTAGATCCTGAGCCATTTATCATATGTACCTCTCTGCCTATACAAAATAGCTTCTTAATATCTAATTTTATCGACTAATTTCTGCTACTGATTGACATGAGAACGGGCCACAAACATCACCCTAATCAATAAACGCTTCTCTGGCTTCTGGCAATTTAGAGCAGAAAGATCCCCAAGGATCCACAATTGAGGCTGGCGAGGGAGCTCCATCTGCAGTCGCCACACCAGAAATTCATGTATTCCTCCCCAGTAACCATCTAAAAGAGGGCAATCCCAAAACAGATGAAGATAGTCTGAATCGGGACTCCCACAACGCATGCAGTTGGAGCTATCTTGTAATCCACGCCTCTGAAGCCAGAGCGGTGTTACATATATCTTATGCAGAATATTAAACTGAACAACTATGTGATTAAAACTTAAAGAAACCAAACCCATATTCTTCAGAGCACTTTCCCAAGCCTCACAAGATGGGTTAGGATAAGTAAGTCTCCAGGACTTTTGTCCAGGCGAGAGACAATTGAAAAACCGTGCCCTAAAAAAACAAAGTGTTTGTAACAGTACGCTATCTTAGCCTTAACAGCATTCTTTTTCCTTATTAAAGTGTGCAAAAAGCTTGACGTGTCTATAGTTAATAGGGTTCTATCCACAATGCTACAAAGTGCCAATCGTTACTGAAAATATCTAAACCAAAGTATTTCTCCTGTACTTTCCTTCTGCGCGATCTCCTCAAGAGAGAGGATCTGACCATCCCCAACTACTTGCGCTATATAGTGAATATTCTTAGACCTCCAGTGCTGCTGGCAATCAAGGTCCCCCAGCACTGAAAGTCTTTGATTTTGCCATAGTGGAGTGCAAACCAATGAGGATTTAATAAGTAGCCAACTCTTGATCAATTTTCAGGCCCTAGTAGCAAGCGTAACAAAGCTTCCAAACTCCTGCCTTAAATTCATTAAGCATCCTGACTCTAATAAAGTAAAGAAATCAAGAAAACCAAAATGGTCCACTAGTTTTTTACATAAGGGGCTAGTCTCCCACTCATGGAAAAAAACATAGCTGAGACTAAATAAAATATCCCCTGAAACTCGGAAGGTTCAAACCCGTTCCAGGGGCATTGAAAAATAATCCAGTTTCAGCCTTACCCGCTTTCTTCCCCATAACAAATCATTGATCATATTCTCTATCAATTTAAAAAACGTATCCTCTAGTTGAACATAGTCCTGGATGTTAGCAGAAACGTTTATCCCCAAGTACACGGAGTCCTTATCTATAGGGAGGTAGGGAGGAGGGTAGTTTTAGACCAATTTACCTCCAGGCCAGAGAACCTAGACTACACTTCTACAATCTCCATAACTTTTGGCAGGGTAGTATTGGTCTGTTGCATAAAAAACTGAATATCGTCTGCATACAAAGAGATCCAATTATGATCTCCCGCGATCCCAAATCCAAGAACCCCCGGGTCTTGTCTGATCTTTATAGCCAAAGGCTCAATATAAATCTTGAATAAGAGTGTCGGGAGAGGACATCCTTGACGGGTGCCTCTCTCCAACATCAGAATCCTAGTCAGGGTCCCGTTGATCCTAAGTTTGGCCTGGGGAGATTTATAAAGCAAACGGACCATGGCTATAAACCTTGGACCAAATCCCATTCTTCCCATCACCCTCCAGAGGGAGCTGTCAAAGGCCTTAGTGGCATCTAATGACAGGATTGAGCGGAGGATTGGATATTAGCAAACAAGCGATGTATATTATAATGGGTGCCACTCCCAGACATGAACCCATTTTGGTCTGGGTGAATTAGTGAAGTAATCACCTTAGAGAGTCTATTAGCCAGGACCTTGGAGAGCAGCTTAATATCAGTATTAAGTAAAGAAATGGGTCTATATGCCCCCATCTCCAAAATCCTTATCTTTTTTTGGAATTAAAACTATCAGTGCCTCATGCATGGAGGTCGGGAGGTCTTCTCCCTGTAACCCCTTTGTGAATACTTCTGAGAGATATGGGAGGACTATATCCCCATATTTCCTGTAAAATTTGTACGGAAGACCATCCAGCCCCAGGGACGAATTACCCGATATTGACCCAAGGGCCAAATGGATCTCCGGGACGGTTATCTCCCCCTCCAGCGAAACCCTGTGACCCTCTGAGAGAACCGGAAAAGGAAGATCATTCAGAAAAGCGTCCACGAGGCTGTCTGGCACAGGAGGAGCCGCCCTATAGACCGCTGCAAAGTATTCCCGGAAAGTCTCAGCTATACCTTCCAAATCTAGTAAGATTCTACCGTCAGGCCCGCGGATACCAGCTATTTCATCCTTCCTATTCTCTTGTTGCTTAACTATCCTAGCTAAGAGCCTGCCTGGTTGTCCTGACTCCGAGAAGTATTTCTGTCCCTTAAAAAATAGACTATGGTGGGCCCTACCCAAGAGAAAGCTTTTAAGGTCCTGGCTGGCTTTCTGCATTTTCTCTCTATTTTGTTCCGTCTTTTGAGAAATAAACTGCTCCGTAGTACCAGCCACTAAGCTGATTAATTCCTTCTCTCTTCTCTCAAATGATCCTCTTAATGCAGAGATATTGCTGATAAACAACCCCCTCATATAGGCCTTCACGGTATCCCATACGCAGCCAATACCAGCTGAGGGGTAGTTAATCTGCCAAAAAGAGGTTATCTGATTTTTAATAACCTGATGGTCATCCATTATAGTCAACCAGTATGGGTTCAGCCTAAATAGCAAGTCTGATTTAACCTGACCTGACCCTACCCGAATTTCTATTGAGAGGGGAGCATGGTCTGAGAGAGTTCTCGTCTTGTTGTCTCTCGTCCTGTTGGTCAGTGCCAGGTCGATCCTGGACATTGACCTCCCTCAATTACTAACACATGAAAAAGCACTCTTTCCCCTCCCCATATAGTCCCACACTTCCACAAAGCCTGTCTCTCGGCAGAAACGTCACAACAGCGTCTCAGTCCCACTAGTTGCGGTGCTAGGATCCGCGGTCAGCCTGTCTCTACTAGGATACATAACATTGTTGAAGTCACCTGTCAGAACCACCCGACAGTCTGGCCACCTTTCCACAAAAGACAACAGGCAATTAAGGGGGTGCAGGGATAATGGGGGAGGTATATAAAAAAAGGCAAGGATATATGGCTGTTCCCCAAGTCTACCATAAAGAAACAAATAGTTTGACATGACCGATCCCTCATGAAGCCATGCTGATATGGCGTTGTTTATTTTCATTGACATACTCCAAGATAGCATCTCTTAGAAAACCTGTTGTTTACCGACAACAGATGTTACCGGCCTAAAGATTCCGGGCTCTGTTTTTGGACCCTTTTTGAATATTGGCACCACATTTGGTATGTGTCAATCCTGTGGAATACTTCCTGTCACTATAGAGTCCTTAAATATCAGAAATAAGGGTCCGGCTATGACATTACTTAATTCCCTTAGGATACGGAGGTGCATGCCATCCGTTCCTGGCGATTTGCCTATTTTAATCTTTTTAAGATGCCACTGTACTTTTTCCTGGGTCAGACAGGACACTTTTAATGGGGAATTTACTTTTTCTTTCTGCATTTATTTTTCTCAGTGAATACAGTGGATAAAAAAATATTTTATAGCTTTGCTTTCTCCTCATCACTCTCTGCAACTCCCCCCTCATTGCTCTGTAAAGGGCCGACACCTTCAGATTTATACTTTTTGCCATTTATATAATTGAAGAACATTTTAGGGTTAGTTTTACTCTTATTGGCAATTAATCTCTCGGTCTCTGGTTTGGCTGCTTTTATTTGTTTTTTACATATTCATTTTTTTGTCCTTTTCAGTGCTTCCTCACTACCCACCTGTTTTAGTGATTTAAATGCTTTCTTTTTGTCATTTATCACTTTCTTTACAGTTCTATTTATCCACATCGGTTTCTTCTTGTTACTTAACCTTTTATTCCCATAGGGTATGTACTTCTTACAATTAGATTTTAGGATGCTTTTAAAAATATCCCATTTTGTGGCTGTAAACCATCAAACAAATCACCAGCTGCACAAAATGCTTCCTTATTGTATTCTCTATTGGTGAAGGGCTTTCCATGCTTAGCAATGCACTGAGCTATCTTGTAACTTGCAAGTGTTGCATAGAGTTTACTATGACGTAAATTCTGGGGAACACTTGTCGGTTTAACACTTGATTTAATTAAGCAAATAGTTATGAGCCTCCTATTGGATAATTACTGCATGGGCGATTATCTTTCAGTTGGCAATAAGTTTTAACCCCAACTGGTGCAATGAGTTGCTTCTCATTTCCTAAACAACCATGTCGAAAGACACATCTCGTCGTTGTGGAAAAGATATTGGTATGTTTGAGAAGGGTCAAATCATTGGCATGCATCAAGCAGAGAAAACATCTAAGGAGATAGTAAAACTACTAATATTGGGTTAAGAACTGTCCAACGCATTATTAAAAACTGGAAGGATAGTGGGAACCCATCGTATTTGAGGAAGAAATGTGGCAGGGAAAAAATCCTGAATGATCTTGATTGGCGATCACTTAAACGTTTGGTGAAATCAAATCGAAGAAAAACAACAGTAGAACTCAGGGCTATGTTTAATAGTGAGAGTAAGAGCATTTCCACACGCACAATGCGAAGGGAACTCAAGGGATTGGGACTGAACAGTTGTGTAGCTGTAAGAAAAACACTAATCAGTGAGGCAAACCAGAAAAAAAAGGCTTCAATTTGCTAGGGAGCATATAGATTGGACTCTGGAGCAATGGAAGAAGGTGATGTGGTCTGATGAGTCCAGATTTACCCTGTTCCAGAGTGATGGGCGCATCAGGGTAAGAAGAGAGGCAGATGAAGTGATGCACCCATCGTGGCTAGTGCCTACTGTACAAGCCTGTGGGGGCAGTGCTGTGATCTGCGGTCGCCACAGTTGGTCAGGTTTAGGTTCAGCATCAGTATGTGCTCGAAGAATGAGGTCAGCTGACTACCTGAACATACTGAATGACCAGGTTATTCCAATAATGGATTTTTTCTTCCCTGATGGCATGGGCATATTCTAATATGACAATGCCAGACTCATCAGGCTCAAATTGTGAAAGAGTGGTTCAGGGAGCATGAGACATCATTTTCACACATGGATTGGCCACCACATAGTCCAGACCTTAAACCCATTGAGAATCTTTGAGATGTGCTGGAGAAGGCTTTGCGCAGCAGTCAGACTCTACAATCATCAATGCAAGATCTTGGTGAAAAATTAATGCAACACTGGATGGAAATAAATCTTGTGACATTGCAGAAGCTTATCGAAACGATGCCACAGTGAATGCGTGGCGTATCCAAAGCTAAAGGCTTTTTTTTGGTGGCGACTTTTTTTTGGGACAGGCAGTGTATGTTTCCTCACTTGCAGAGATTTATACTCCTTTTTCATTATACTGCTTATCAGATGGCTTGTACAACTATGTTATGTTGTCATTATGTAAAAATCTTTCAATAAAACCTATGCTTAAAAAAATACCTATATACCTATAAAAAAAAATGTATAGCCGTGGAATGTGAGAAGTAGAGATGAGTGAAGTTATGGAAAATTCAATTTGGCTCCTTCGGTAAATTTCACAAAGAAATTAGCTTTGTGACGAATTGCTTTAATCAGGGTAAAAAAATTAATCACCATATCCATTTAATCGTGTGAAGGCTGTCACAGACATTTTATTGAAGATATCATGCAAGATTTTGCTCGGTATCTTCAATCAAGATGTCCGCGATGGCCTCTTTGCGTGCCAATTGATGAGGTAAGTATGTATTTTTTTTTGTTTTTACTGCCATTTCAGGGAAAATTTATTGGTTACCACAAATAAATTCGGCTTCACGGTGAATCAAATTTTTCATTAAATATAGATCAAAGTGAGGAGACTTAAAAAAGGTCTTGTTGAAAAAAGGGACATGACATTACAAAAAAGCCAAATATATTGTGCAAATGTGACTATTAATATATAACTCTTGTATGTGGTGTGACTACGTAGCAGTAAGGGGTGGCCAAACAAAATCTGAGATCTCAGGAAAATTCGACAAATTCATAACACACTAAATGAAGACATATTGTTTCAAATCATGTGTTATCTGAACTGTACTTTTATACCAGAAAAACAGCTCATGCAAACATTTGCTTTTTACATTGTAATTGATGTTACTTTAGCATTTTGTCAAATTTACATCATTATTGCATTAGGTTACAAAAGAAAAACCCATTTTTTTTACTGTTTACCCAAAGGAACCTTCATCAAGTGCACACATATCGAGTTTTACCGGATGAGAATGGATTACTCTCAGTTCAGGTGTGTGTACAGAAAAGAAACCATGTAAATATGCAAAAGAAATAATGTTAATATGCAATATAATGGGGTAATCTGTTGAACTATTAACACCAACTGCAACGGTTTGGAGTTTAGTAGGAATCTCATAAACTCCCATGGTCCAACTAATCATAAATTAGATTTGCCAGATGATTTGATCCAAGACCTAGGTACCAAATAGCTGTACTGTATATCTTTCTCATAGCCTGCATGGATAGCCAGTAGTGTTGATTGAGCATCAAAGTGCTCGGGTGCTCGAGTAGAACACCTCGGAATGCCGAGCACCCGAACACAATGGAGGTCAATGGGAGAACCCGAGCATTAAACCAGGCACCTCCTGCTCTGAAGAGGGGAGGGTGTCTGGTTCATATGAAAAGGTCAGAAATTGATGAAAACACCACTGAAATGGTTTAGGAACAGCATGGCGAGGATCTGGATGCATCTTGGACTCCCATGTCGCTGCTGGGAACGATCTTGTCCGAGTAGTGCACCACTTTTAAAGACTGACAATAATATGCACAAAACCAAAGATAAAATCGATTTTAGAGGAAAAATTGTTAGGAGACTTTTTTTCTTGTATATTTACTTGTATATAAAGTGCAAGTGCTGCCAAAAATTACAAGGAAGAGGCACTCCGATACAATCTGTATATCACATAATGGAGGGCCCTATTCACATTGTGGTACAATTGTTCAGGTAGTGGGACTCCTACACTCATAAACCCTATGCACTAAGTGAAAGGGCTGCCAAAAATTACAAGGAACTGGCACTCCAATACACCCTTTATTACACATAAAGGAGGGCATCATATACACCCTTGAAAAATTATGATTGATGGCCTGTTGGAGACCCTCAAAAATATTTGGAGCAAGGGTCTGCTGGTGACCCTTTAAAACATTAGGGGCGAGGGCCTGCTGCTGATCTGACCATCTAAAACACGGGTGTCAAACACAAGGCCCGCGGGCCGAATCCGGCCCGCCAGACCTCGTCATGTGGCCCGCGTAGCTGCTGCCGGCCGCCAGCCTTCACCTTTTATTATC
Source organism: Bufo gargarizans (assembly GCF_014858855.1). NCBI lineage: Eukaryota > Metazoa > Chordata > Amphibia > Anura > Bufonidae > Bufo > Bufo gargarizans. Next base: position 118,870,334 of record NC_058088.1, read on the forward strand.
ACTTCCTGCAGGAGGCCCTTGCAGGAAGTGATAATAAATCGCATAAGGAGCGCTGTGTATTACCGGTACTTACAACTACAAGCGCTCGCCGAGAGGAGGGAGGAGGCAGGCTGGGAGGACAGGCGCTGGCAGTGTGAGTCATACGTCACGCGCCTGCGCCGCCCACTTTATGAATGAAGCAGGCGGCGTGGGCGCATGACGTATGACTCACGCTGCCAGCGCCTGTCCTCCCGACCTGCCTCCTCCCTCCTCTCTGCCTACCGAGCGGCGAGTGCTTGTAGTTGTAAGTACCGTAATACACAGCGCTGATTATGCAATTACATACAATTAACTATTAGACATAGGATTATACAGTGAGCGGGGCCCGTCACTGCACGGGACCCGCTGTCATTATAAAAGCAGATGCCGGCCCCCAGCCCGTGTATTGAGGGTCATTCACTACAGGGACACTTATGGAGGGGATCTGTGGATGACACATAGCATAAGATGCTATATATGTGTCATCCACAGATCCCCCCCATAACTGTCATACACAGATCCCCCATAAGAGCCGCTCACAGATCCCCCATAAGTGTCACCCACAGATCCCCCATAAGTGTCACCCACAGATCCCCCATAAGTGTCACCCACAGATCCCCCATAAGTGTCACCCACAGATCCCCCATAAGTGTCACCCACAGATCCCCCATAAGTGTCACCCACAGATCCCCGATAACAGTGTGTCACCCACAGATCCCCCATAACAGAGCGTCACCCACAGATCCCCCATAAGTGTCACCCACAGATCCCCCATAACAGTGCCATCCACAGATCCCCCATAACAGTGCCACCCACAGACCACAATTAGTTCAAAACCCACCAAAAGCAAACCTTTTGGTTCAAAAAATTTTTTTCTTATTTTCCTCCTCAAAAACCTAGGTGCGTCTTATGGGCCGGTGCGTCTTATAGGGCAAAAAATATGGTAACCCTTACAGTTCTGGAATGTGTTGGATAACACTGACAGCATTATGTCAGTGTTATCCAACACATTCCAGAACTGTAAGGGTTACATAGCATCATAAATCAGTATAATGCTATGTGACCCCAGTCAGCGCTTGCAGGTCAAGCTTTCAGAGCTAGTTATTACTTACATTATTACAAAAAACAGTAATAATTGAATGCAGTGACAATAATTTATGATAATAAAGAGTGGACACATAGTCCTACAGATACAACCGGCCCTTTGAAGGTGACCAAACTGCTGATGCGGCCCCCGATAAATTTGAGTTTGACACCCCTGATCTAAAACATTAGGGAGGAGGGTCTGCTGCTGAGCTGACCATCCAAAAAATTAGGGGTAAGGGTCTGCTGCTGATCTGACTTTCTAAAACATTAGGGGCGAGTGCCTGCTGCTGATCTGACCATCTAAAACATTAGGGGTGAGGGCCTGCTGCTGAGCTGACCATATGGGTGAGGGCCTGCTGCTGAGCTGACCATCGAAAAAATTATGGTTGAGTGCCTGCTGCTGAGCTCACCCTCTAAAACATTAGGAGCAAGGACAGCCTAATAAGAATGTTGATATTTGGAGCAATTTATCCACAAGGACCTTCTGGTATTGCACCATTTTGCTAGTCCTCCACCACCCACAGGAATGAGAGATGAGAAGTTCTCTTTAGCGGGGATTGAGAAGGGTGAACAATCAGTAATCAGTGTTGGCCAAAATGCGTACAACACGAGGGTCACGGGAAAGGCAGCATAACATAAAGTCAGCCATGTGTGCCAACACACAAGACTTCGCTGGAGGATGACTCTCAATCTCCTCACCCTCTTCCTCCTCTTCTGCCCATCCACGCTGAAAAGATGGAATAAACTTGCTATGGGTACTACCTTCTGTAGCAGAGGCAACCGTATCCTGCGTCTCCTCCTCATTATCATCATTCAATTCGCGCTGAGAAGACAAAATGAGGGTGGTCTGGCTATCTCCCTGTGTACTGTCTTCCCCCATTTCCACCTCTTCCACATGCAAAGCATCCGCCTTCATTGTAAGCAGCAAGCGTTTCAGTAGACACAGAAGTGGGATGGTTACCCTGATAATAGTGGCATCGCCACTCACCATCTGTGTTGATTCCTCAAAGTTGCGTAAAACCTCACAGAAGAGCGAAAGCTGACTGGAAAGGCGACGACTATGTTGCAGCTGGTATTCCACTACTGCCCTCTGCTGCTCACAAAGCCTGGCCAACATGTGGAACACGAAGTTCCAGCGCGGGCTCACTGTCATGGTCTTACCTTCTTGCTGTTCTCCTTCGTTTGACATGTGCTGGCGGCCATCTTGGTTTCTGGGTTTCTTGTAGCCTCCCACCCTGCGGCTTCTCCTTCCCACTGGGAGGAGCTGGATGCCTAGCTCATATATATAGGAGGTCTGTGGCTTCAGTTCCTTGCTTGGTCCTCCTGTGTTCACATGCTTCTAAGACTGCTGCTGCTTCTGGTTCCTGATCCTGGCCTCGTCTGACTACCCCGCTGGTTCCTGATCCTGGCTTCGTCTGACTACCCTTCTGGTTCCTGACCTCTGGCTACGCAAGACCCTGCTTCGGTTTAGCCATCCGTTTGGACTTTTACTTACAGCTTGATTTTCAATAAAGCCTTCTTATTCCCACTTATCTCTTGTTGTACGTCTGGTTCATGGTTCCATGACATTAGGACCAAGCCATGAATTCTGACGGTACAGGGCCATCCTCGCTACCTACGCTGATTGCCAGACTTGATCAGCAGGATCACCTGTTGGGTCGGTTCGCTGTGGCGTTGCAAACCCTGCTTGAACGCACGGCTCATTTCGCTTCCGTTGCCGATGGGTCGGTTGTCGCGCCTGGGCCCGCTCCTACTGCCGCTCCGGTTGTTGCGCCAGAGTCTACCCCGACACCTGTTGCTGCGCCTGCGGTGTCTCGGGGTATGACCGGTTCTGCCCCCCTTCCACAGCGCTTTGGGGGAGAGCCAACTCAGTGCCGAGGTTTCCTTAACCAGGTGGGCATTTATTTTGAGTTGCTGCCACATGCCTTTCCTACTGAGAGATCAAAGGTGGGCTTCTTGATCTCGCTGCTCTCGGACAAGGCCTTGGCCTGGGCCAGCCCTTTATGGGAGAACAACAATCCGGTGGTTGCCGAGTTTTCCGGTTTTGTTGCTTCTCTTCGGAAGGTATTCGATGTGCCGGCTCGTGCTGCCTCTGCTGCGAAGCTCCTTATGTCCATCAGACAGGGTTCACGATCCGTAGCTGAATACGCCATTGAGTTTCGTACCCTGGCAGCAGAGGTGGGCTGGAATAATGAGGCTCTGGTCGCTGCTTTCTCTCATGGTCTCTCGGATGCCTTGAAGGATGAGGTTGCAGCTAAGGACCTACCAGTGGAGCTCGAGTCTCTTATTTCTTTCCTGATTTTGATTGACACCAGACTCAGGGAGAGACCTTCCTTTAAGGAGAGCCTGCGGAGGTCTTCTAACAGATTGGCGCTACGTTTGCTGTCCCACCCGTGCCTCCCTCTCCTCCCACGCCTCCTGGGGATGACTTGTCTGGGGGTGAACCCATGCAGCTGGGGTTTGCTCGCCTGTCCGAGGGGGAGAGGGTACTCCGGAGACGCGAGGGCCGATGCATGTACTGTGGTCTCGGTGGGCATTTTCGGTTGGCATGTCCGAACCGTCCGGGAAACGCTCGCACCTGAGATCCTGTCGGGGGCAGATCTTGGGTGGAGTCTCCTCGTCCCCGGTTTCCCGTGATGACAAACCACTGATCACTGTTGTCCTCTCCTGGGTCGGGGGCTTGGTGACGACCCAGGCGTTGGTGGACTCTGGTGCTGGTGGTTTGTTCATTGATAGTGTGTTCGCTGCCGCCAATTCCATTCCTCTGCAGCCTCGAGGTTCCCCACTGGCTCTTGAGGCGATAGACGGCAGACCCCTTCTGCCGCCACACGTGACTCATGAGACCCTTCCAGTGGGGATAGCCATTGGTGCCGTTCACAGAGAGTCGGTCTGTCTCCAGGTGATTTCGTCTCCACACTACTCGGTGGTCTTGGGGTACCCCTGGCTCCAGAAGCATAATCCGACTTTCGATTGGAGATCGGCCGAGATCCTCTCGTGGTCACCGCAGTGTGGGGCTAGTTGCATCCATGGGCCTGTCAAGTTGCTGTGTACTTCCTCGGACTCTCTGTTGCCTCCTGAATACGAAGAGTACCGGGATGTATTCGATAAGGTGCGCATGGTTGCCCTACCTCCGCACCGCCCATACGATTGTGCCATAGAGTTACAATCTGGTGCCGTTCCTCCTCGTGGCAAAGTCTATCCACTGTCGGTAGCGGAGAATGAGGCCATGGAGGAGTACGTGAGGGAGGCGCTTTCACGCGGACACATTCGCAAATCCTCGTCCCCGGCAGGGGCTGGATTTTTCTTTGTGAAAAAGAAGGGCGGTGAGTTGAGGCCTTGCATCGATTACAGGGGTCTCAATCGCATCACGATCAAGAACGCTTACCCGATACCCTTGATTTCCGAGCTGTTCGATCGCCTCAAAGGGGCCACGGTCTTTACCAAACTCGACCTGAGGGCGGCATATAACCTGGTAAGGATCAAGGCGGGCGATGAGTGGAAGACCGCGTTTAACACCAGGACCGGTCATTATGAATCCTTGGTTATGCCCTTTGGGTTGTGCAATGCCACCGCAGTCTTCCAGGAATTCATCAACGATATTTTCCGTGACCTGTTGCAGCAGTGTGTGGTGGTCTATTTGGATGACATCTTGGTATATTCTGAATCCATGGAGGCCCACATTATGGATGTCAGACGAGTGTTGCAACGGTTACGAGAGAACAGGCTGTTCGGTAAGCTTGAGAAATGCGAATTTCACCGATCCCAGGTAACCTTCTTAGGTTACATCATTTCCGCTGAGGGGTTCTCCATGGATCCTGAGAAGGTTTCGGCTGTCTTACAGTGGCCCCAGCCCAGTGGTCTCCGTGCCCTGCAGCGCTTTTTGGGCTTCGCCAATTATTATCGGAAGTTTATCAGGGACTTTTCTATGCTAGCCAAGCCTCTCATGGATCTGACCAGGAAGGGCAGTAATTTCCTGGTCTGGCCGCTCGAGGCCATCCGAGCTTTTGAGGCTCTAAAGTCCGCCTTTGTGTCGGCTCCGATTCTGTCGCATCCCAACCCTGGGTTGCCCTTTGTCCTCGAGGTGGACGCGTCTGAGACGGGAGTAGGCGCCCTTCTTTCTCAGCGTAGAACACCAGAGGGTCCTCTGCTTCCTTGTGGGTTTTACTCCCGGAAACTGTCTTCCGCGGAGTGCAACTATCAGATTGGTGACAGGGAGTTATTGGCCATCGTGCAGGCCCTTAAAGAATGGAGGCACTTGCTCGAGGGTTCGGTGGTTCCGGTTCTCATCCTGACGGACCACAAGAATCTGACCTACCTTTCTGAGGCCAAGTGATTGACACCACGTCAGGCCAGATGGGCTCTGTTCTTGTCACGTTTTAATTACGTGGTCTCCTACCTACCCGGTTCCAAGAACATCAGAGCGGATGCCTTATCACGGCAGTACTCCGAGCTGTCCAGGGAGGAGTCGATTCCGACTTCGGTCATACCTCCGAATCAGATCCTGGCCGCCATTCGCACCAGTCTGACCTCTCCCCTGGGTGAGCAGATTTTGGCGGCTCAATCTAGTGCTCCCTCTGGGAGACCCAACGGCAGATGTTTTGTGCCTGAGGAGTTGCGCACTCGGTTGTTGCGAACCTACCATAACTCCAAGGCCGCGGGGCATCCTGGAAAGAATCAGCTGTCCTGGGCTGTTTCACGTCTGTTCTGGTGGCCTTCTCTACGTTCCGACATCGCCGCATATGTAGCGGCATGCTCCGTTTGTGCCCAGAGTAAGTCCCCTCGGCACCTTCCGTTGGGCCTTTTGCAACCCATAGCCACCGGGGAGCGCCCATGGTCACACCTGGGGATGGATTTCATTGTGGACCTCCCTGCATCCCGAGGCCATACGGTCATTCTCATGATTGTGGATCGGTTTTCCAAAATGTGCCACTGTGTTCCTCTCAAGAAGTTACCCTCTGCACAAGAGTTGGCCACGATTTTCGCCAGGGAGGTCTTCCGGCTGCACGGTTTGCCCAAGGAGATTGTGTCGGATCGGGGAAGTCAGTTTGTGTCCAGGTTCTGGCGCGCCTTTTGCTCCCAGTTGGGGATTCATCTCTCTTTCTCCTCGGCCTACCACCCTCAGTCCAATGGGGCCGCAGAACGATCCAATCAGGCCTTGGAGCAATTCCTTCGTTGCTATGTCTCCGATCACCAAGACAATTGGGTTGACCTCCTGCCTTGGGCTGAGTTTGCCAGGAACATGGCGGTGAACTCTTCCTCTGGGACGTCTCCCTTCATGGCCAATTATGGGTTCCAACCTGCCGTGTTACCGGAGGTATTCTCTCCCCAGGATATTCCGGCTGTGGAGGATCACCTTTCCGTCCTACGTGCTTCTTGGGTACAGATCCAGAGGTCCCTTGAGGTCTCTGCGCAGCGCCAGAGACTCCAGGCTGATCGCAGACGAGCGCCCGCTCCTTCCTACCAGGTCGGAGACCGTGTATGGTTGTCCACCCGCAACCTCAACCTTCGAGTGCCCACTCCCAAGCTGGCGCCTCGCTTTGTTGGTCCCTTCCGAGTGCTTCGCAGGGTAAACCCGGTAGCCTATGCCCTTGCGCTTCCTCCTGGCATGCGGATCTCCAACGTGTTTCATGTCTCCCTGTTGAAGCCATTGGTGTGTAATCGTTTCACTTCCTCGGTTCCTCGGCCCCGTCCGGTCCAAGTGGGCAATCGTGAGGAATATGAGGTGAGCAATATCCTGGACTCACGCCTGGTCCGCGGTCGGTTGCAGTTTTTGGTCCATTGGCGTGGTTATGGTCCAGAGGAGCGTTCCTGGGTTCCCTCCGCAGATGTCCATGCTCCTGCTTTGCTCCGAGCCTTCCACGCACGCTTCCCTCAGAAACCGTTCCTTACTCCATGGAGGAGGGGCCCTTGAGGGGGAGGTACTGTCATGGTCTTACCTTCTTGCTGTTCTCCTTCGTTTGACATGTGCTGGCGGCCATCTTGGTTTCTGGGTTTCTTGTAGCCTCCCACCCTGCGGCTTCTCCTTCCCACTGGGAGGAGCTGGATGCCTAGCTCATATATATAGGAGGTCTGTGGCTTCAGTTCCTTGCTTGGTCCTCCTGTGTTCACATGCTTCTAAGACTGCTGCTGCTTCTGGTTCCTGATCCTGGCCTCGTCTGACTACCCCGCTGGTTCCTGATCCTGGCTTCGTCTGACTACCCTTCTGGTTCCTGACCTCTGGCTACGCAAGACCCTGCTTCGGTTTAGCCATCCGTTTGGACTTTTGCTTACAGCTTGATTTTCAATAAAGCCTTCTTATTCCCACTTATCTCTTGTTGTACGTCTGGTTCATGGTTCCATGACACTCACGTCGCACAACAGTTGGTGAGCTGGCAATTGCAAGCGCTGCTACAGACCGGCGGCAGCTGTAGATAACTTTCGGAAATGGGCACACATGCGGCTCACTTTCACCAGTAGCTCAGGCAAATTGGGGTAGGGTTTGAGAAACCACTGAACCACTAAGTTTAACATGTGGGCTAGGCATGGTATGTGTGCGAGCTTGCCGAGCTCCAAAGCCGCCACCAAGTTCCGGCCATTATCAGACACAACAATGCCTGGTTGTAGGTTGAGTGGCGAGAGCCACATCCCAGTCTGGTCCCTTATTCCCTGCCACAGCTTTGTAGCGGTTTGTCACCTAAGCAAATAAGTTTCAGCTTGTTGGCCTGTTGCCGCTTCCCCACTGCAGTGCTACAATGCTTCCAGCTACTGACTGATGACTGGTGCTACAAGATGACAATTCAGAGGTGAAAGTGGAGGGGGAGGTGGAGTAGGAGAAGAAGGGGGGGTTGCAGCCACTTATGTAGGTGGTGGCCGAAATCCTGATGGAAGTAAGGCCCCCAATCCTTGACATCAGTAGCACCTGTGCCATCCCAGGGTACGACTCGCTCTCGGCCTCCACAACGTTCACCTAGTGTGCTGATAGAGAAAGTAATGTCCCGGGCAACAAGCACTTGTCCATGTGTCAGTCGTTAAGTGGACCTTCCCAATAACTGCATTGGTCATGGCATGGGTGATGTTACGGGACACATGCTGGTTAAAGGCGGGGACGGCACACCAGGCAAAATAGTGGCAGCTGGGGACTGAGTAACGAGCCTAAATGGCAACATTTCCAGGGCCAGCAATTTGGAAAGGTGCACATTTAGTGCTATGGCCTGTGGGTGGGTGGCTGGGTATTTGCGCTTTCGTTCCAAGGCCTGGGGTATGTAAATCTGTACGCTGCACTGGGACACAGAAGTGGATGTGCTAACTGATGGTGCTTGCCAAGTTACAGGTGCAGGGCGGGAGGCCTCCGGGCCTGCGTCTTGGACAGGGGATTGGCCAGCACGTAACACAGGGAAAGAGGAGGCAGTGGTGTGACCCACAGACACTGATTCTGGACCAAGGTGTTTGGCCCATCTATTAGGGTGCTTTGATGCCATGTGGCGAATCATGCTGGTGGTGGTGAGGTTGCTAGTGTTCACACCTCTGCTCATTCTGGTACAGCACAGGTTGCAAATGATAATTCTTTTATCGTCCGCACTTTCCTCAAAAAAGCGCCAGACTGCGGAACACCTACCCCTTGGCAAGGGAGATTGCCGCAAGGGGGTGCTCCGGGGAACAGTTACGGGCTTGTTTGGTGTGTCCCGCCTTCTCCCTTTTGTCACCCCACTGCCTCTTCCAGCCAGTTGCGGTGCTGCGGATCTCTGTACTCCCTCTGTACTGCTGTCTTCACTCGGCTTGCCACCTTCCCAGGTTGGGTCAGTGATTTCATCGTCCACCACTTCCTCTTCCACTTCCTCACTCTGGTCATCCTCCTGACTCAGTGACCTAACAACAAGAACCTCACTTATTGACAACTGTGTCTCATCCTCATCATCAACCTCTTGAGACACTAATTGCGGTTGACTTATTGGCAACTGTGTCTCATCATCATCATCATCCACCTTGTGAAACACTAATTGCCATTCCCCACCGTCATCTTTTCCTGACTGTGGATGCTCAAGAGTTTGGGAATCAGGGCACAAGATCTCCTCATGTCCCTCTTCAAGCGGCCTTGGCGAGAGGGCCGTATCATATGGCACTGAAATATCTGAGTGTGGGATCACTTGTTTGCCAAGACTCTCCATGGTGGGAGGAAGGAGGATCAGGGTGAGGATTCTGTTAACCAGACTCTTGGCTACTGAGACTGGACTTTGTGGAAGACAGGATGGTGCTTAAACGTTAGGAAGCATTATCTGCTGCAATCCAACCAACCGCCTGGTCGCACTGGTGTGACATCGAGAGTGGTGTCCTGCGTCGCCCTGCAAACTGGGAAAGGAAGCTAGGTATCGTGGATGAGTATGTTTCTTGTGCTCTGGCAGCAGTCACAGTTTCACCGTGCACAGGGCCACAGCCTCTGCTTGCTTCATCAGCAGCACAGCCACTTCGCTGTCCCTTACTGCTAGCCTTCCGCATATTAAATGATATACAGTACAGACCAAAAGTTTGGACACACCTTCTCATTCAAAGAGTTTTCTTTATTTTCATGACTATGAAAATTGTAGATTCACACTGAAGGCATCAAAACTATGAATTAACACATGTGGAATTATATACATAACAAAAAAGTGTGAAACAACTGAAAATATGTCATATTCTAGGTTCTTCAAAGTAGCCACCTTTTGCTTTGATTACTGCTTTACACACTCTTGGCATTCTCTTGATGAGCTTCAAGAGGTAGTCACCTGAAATGGTCTTCCAACAGTCTTGAAGGAGTTCCCAGAGATGCTTAGCACTTGTTGGCCCTTTTTCCTTCACTCTGCGGTCCAGCTCACCCCAAACCATCTCGATTGGGTTCAGGTCTGGTGACTGTGGAGGCCAGGTCATCTGGGGCAGAACCCCATCACTCTCCTTCATTGTCAAATAGCCCTTACACAGCCTGGAGGTGTGTTTGGGGTCATTGTCCTGTTGAAAAATAAATGATGGTTCAACTAAACGCAAACTGGATAGAATAGCATGCCGCTGCAAGATGCTGTGGTAGCCATACTGGTTCAGTATGCCTTCAATTTTGAATAAATCCCCAACAGTGTCACCAGCAAAGCACCCCCACACCATCACACCTCCTCTTCCATGCTTCATGGTGGGAACCAGGCATGTAGAGTCCATCCGTTCACCTTTTCTGCGTCACACAAAGACACGGTGGTTGGAACCAAAGATCTCAAATTTGGACTCATCAAACCAAAGCACAGATTTCCACTGGTCTAATGTCCATTCCTTGTGTTCTTTAGCCCAAACAAGTCTCTTCTGCTTGTTGCCTGTCCTTAGCAGTGGTTTCCTAGCAGATATTGTACCATGAAGGCCTGATTCACACAGTCTCCTCTTAACAGTTTTTCTAGAGATGTGTCTGCTGCTAGAACTCTATGTGGCATTGACATGGTCTCTAATCTGAGCTGCTGTTAACCTGCGATTTCTGAAGCTGGTGACTCGGATGAACTTATCCTCCGCAGCAGAGGTGACTCTTGGTCTTCCTTTCCTGGGGCAGTCCGCATGTGAGCCAGTTTCTTTGTAGCGCTTGATGGTTTATGTGACTGCACTTGGGGACACTTTCAAAGTTTTCCCAATTTTTCGGACTGACTGACCTTCATTTCTTAAAGTTTTTCTTTACTTAGCTGCTTTTTTCTTGCCATAATACAAATTATAACAGTCTATTCAGTAGAACTATCAGCTGTGTATCCACCTGACTTCTCCACAACGCAACTGATGGTACCAACCCCATTTATAAGGCAAGAAATCCCACTTATTAAACCTGACAGGGCACACCTGTGAAGTGAAAACCATTTCAGGTGACTACCTCTTGAAGCTCATCAAGAGAATGCCAAGAGTGTGCAAAGCAGTAATCAAAGCAAAAGGTGGCTACTTTGAAGAACCTAGAATATGACATATTTTCAGTTGTTTCACACTTTTTTGTTATGTATATAATTCCACATGTGTTAATTCATAGTTTTGATGCCTTCAGTGTGAACCTACAATTTTCATAGTCATGAAAAAAAATAAAACTCTTTGAATGAGAAGGTGTGTCCAAACTTTTGGTCTGTACTGTATATGCTTGCAAGTATGTCACACGTACAGTAGCGCAGGTTTTGTAAGTGTATGGGCAAATAAATTACACTGAATGTCACTGATATTTAGGATGGGCAAACGTTATACTGGAGATGTAGCGCAGGTAATGTTGTGGCGGTAATGCAGCGGCCAAACAATTGCATGCAATTTAGCACAGGTTGCACTAAAAATATATATTGCTGCTAGATACAACAATAGTCCTTAAAAGGACTTTTGGGTATCTAACACCAACCCTGCCTAACAAAAAAAATAAAAATTTCTATTGAATCAATTCCCTACACTATCTGTCCCTTCTAAAGCACAGCTCTCCCTGACTAACACTGAGCCGAACCACGTGTCATCGGATGCTTTATAGCACCTGATGACGCGTTCCATCCAGCCAATCACTGTAATGCCAGTAACCAACGTGGCTACGGCATTACAGTGAAGGGCAGTACTTACCTACACGTTTATTGGCTGTGTAGCAGCCAACAAATGTGCGGGGGGGGGGGGGGAGACTCGAGCATCCTGCCCGAGCATACGCGGTATTCGGCCGAACACCGCAATGTGCCGAGCATCGGGATGCTTGAGCTGAACTGGTGTCCGGCCGAGGATGCCCGATCAACACTAATAGCCAGCATTACCAGATATTAAAAATGTAGCCAATGTAAGGTCCTTTAAACAAAATTCATCCAGCTAAATGATTGCAAAGTCTTCCAAAGTCTTTGCCCTCATAATAATGCCACTCAATGCCGCATAACACGTCCAGCCACAAATCAAGAGAAATCATAGAACCTTTAACACTTTGATTTACAGTTCCCTAAGAAAAGGTTAACCACAGAACCTCCATATAAGAGCGGCCACAGGGTATCCAGTGCCACCCACAAAGGCCGTAGACCAATGAACCAATTGGCACTCAAAGAGCCTCTATAATTCTGCATCGCACAGTCCTCCTATGGCAAGTCACAGAATGGGCATTACCAGATACTGAGCCCTCGTTGCTAGCTTCATTGACAGTCACAGTTACCCTATTAATAGCTACAGTGCCTAATTTCCTTTCCCAGAAAGCTTCCCTCTACAAGGGCGAAGTTCCATGTATACGGCTGATTAGACCCCTCGTATGTATAAAAACAACTGCTGCCCTACAGAAGCAATCTAAGTCTGCAGAGACAGGACTGAATACCATATCTCTTAATGTATGCAACATACACAGAAAGTCAATTGCTCCTAGCATAAGGCTCAGTAGTGCACCCAGACTATTACTAAAATAGGGTCTTAAAACCATTATTGCTACCCTTTCTTCTTGGCACAAAGAACTTTCCAAGCATTACCACTGACTGCATTGGTCAATAACTGAAAAAATGTAAAACGGTTGTTCAGGCACGTAGTCCCCCAAACAGGTTAACATCAGAACGTAGATACTTTGTAGCAGTGATTATCATGTTGGTTAGTAACTAAACAGCAACCTAGTCAGGATTATCATACTAAATGGTCCTCAATTGTCAACATTTCTTTAGCATTATAAAAGGCCCCTTAAGAATTCTAGAAAAGAATATCTACCAGAACAACATAATGACTTGTACACCCCCAGATCTCTTTTTTAAGTTATGAAATAAGCATTATTCATCTTTGACATATGGGAATCGGCTGACACATGCGGTTCAGTGGTAAACTTTACTCTAAGAGCTGTAACACCTCTCATTTCTGTGGCTATGAAAGGAAACCAATTTGTGAAAAGCAGCCAGAAAATAATGTCAGGGAGAACGAAAAGAGGGGAGGGTGATTATACCAGAAATACAAAGAGGTGTTTTTATAACTATGAACCGTTTTTGAAATGTTCCTAATATTGTCATAATAACACTATAAGCATTCTAGTGAATTTATATTGATCATTCTCAATCTCTTTGGTAGCAGGTTCATGATAATAATCAATAGTAATAATGAGCAATAAACTCAAAATGGTTATGGCTGACTATCAATGCACAGTTACTTTGGTTGGTTGGTATAAGAAATCAGAGAGTTGGATTTGTTATGAATTTCACAAAAATACGTCTGCCAAATGAATCTGAAGTTAGTGATTAGTTTTCAGATGAGCTGCGCAAAAATGGCACCAGCGCCATTTTACTATGAACATTAGCGGGGGAAAAGAAGGGAGGATGAAGATGAAGGCTCACATGACACTGGGAGGGAGGGGAGAGCGCTTGTCCTGATTGGCTCAGAGGCTGACAAGCAGCCTGATCGGCCAATCAGAGGTCAGGATTCTGGCACGTCCTTTTGCTCAGAAGAAAGAAACGCCATTCTGTGCCCAGCTAGCGATCTGAACGCATATATGGCAGACACAAGCTAGCAATATAGGTGTGATATGGAGACTAAATGGAGAGTTTAGGGAGAGTATAGTTTAATAATTAGGTGGATTTAATGGTTTATAACAAGGAAAGCATAGATAGTGCGGCAGTGAACACATAGAGAACGAGAGGCTGATCACAGAGTTGTGTGTTTTAGTTTCATACAGCTGCTGGCAAGTTCTGCATTTAACTGCAATAACTGCATTAGTATACTCATGTTAGTGAACTTGTATTATTACTTCAAGATACTGAGCAGTTAAAGAAAACACATTTGACTGGAATAACAACATTGGTATGCTCTTGTTAACAAACAAATTTTACTGCAATAACTGCATTAGTATATTCGTGTTAGTGAACTTGTATCATTACTTCAAGATACTGAGCAGTTACAGCAAACAAATTTTACTGCAAAAACTGCATTAGTATACCTGTGTTAGTGAACACATTTTACTGTAATAACTGCATTAGTATACCTGTGTTAGTGAACACATTTTACTGTAATAACTGCATTAGTATACCTGTGTTAGTGAACTTGTTGAATTACTTCAAGATACTGAGCAGTTACAGCAAACAAATTTTACTGCAATAACTGCATTAGTATACCTGTGTTAGTGAACACATTTTACTGTAATAACTGCATTAGTATACCTGTGTTAGTGAACACATTTTACTGTAATAACTGCATTAGTATACCTGTGTTAGTGAACTTGTTGAATTACTTCAAGATACTGAGCAGTTACAGCAAACAAATTTTACTGCAATAACTGCATTAGTATACCTGTGTTAGTGAACACATTTTACTGTAATAACTGCATTAGTATACCTGTGTTAGTGAACACATTTTACTGTAATCACTGCATTAGTATACCTGTGTTAGTGAACTTGTTGAATTACTTCAAGATACCGTGTAGTTACAGCAAACACATTTTACAGCAATAACTCCATTAGTATACCTGTGTTAATGAATGCATTTTACAGCAATAAATGCACTAGTATAACTGCTTTTGAACACATTTTATTACTTCCAGATAGTGGGTCAGTTATACCAAATCCATTTTACTGCAGTAACTGCCTTACAGTACTACCATTGTAAATTGTCAATACCAATGTGCTGTATGTATGTAAAGGGACAGGACATAGAATTGCGCCTCCATCTGTAAATTACAGGAAAAACACTTGCAATTTTCTGCTGTTTAATATTCTGTGTACTAAATCTGTGACTTAGCATTTATCAAGGTCTTATAGTAATAAGTCTGATAAATGGAAGAGTGGAACATGAAAAACCCATGCCTCATCCGAGAGTCAGAATGTGGCTATTAGTGCAAAAAGCAGTTGCAGCACCAGCCAGCCGGCCAAGTTCTACCTGGCTTTTAATAGATGCCACATTATTATTATTGAGGACAAAGTGGATGACACTGTGGACTGAATGGCTCAGTCCTCTTCTCAGTCACAGCAGGATGAGGTCATGCCTTGGGGCCAGGGGGCACATCATTCCTCCTGCTTATCCTACTTGCGGTCCCAGAAAAGTTGCATCATCTCTGTCTTCACTGCCCCCTCCTGGTGAGGTGTATTTTATTCCTAGGAATAGGCATGAAAACCCCATCTGCTATGGAAGACACTCAGCAGAGTTTCCCTGCTGATGACTTGTGTGTGAACAGGCAGCGTCTGAACTGCCATGAGGAGGAGGGAGACCACATGCATAGATGTGTTGGTGGTAGAGGTAGTAGTAGTGGCAAAGTGGTGGTGGTGATGGTAGGGGCAGTGGTAACTGACGACAGTGGCACGAGGGGCAAATACAAAGCAGGGAATTGGAAAGGGGGGCAGGGAGTGTGGGGGAGGGTGAGGACTGTGGCGATGATTCTGTGTTGGATAAGACATGGGAGCTGGAACGGGGGGCTGAGGAGGAGACATCAGAGGAGGAGGGTGGCAGCAGAGCAGTGCGTTATTAAACAGGCTGTTTATTAACACTGTCAACCATGCGTTTACCCATAGCTATATATGTCACTCTGACATTATTATTGCTGCCATTGCATTAAAGAGCTTAAAAGGAGGTGGTGGAGTATGGAAAAAAAATTGAAAAAAAGAGAACAACAACAGAGAAAAAAATCCTAGGAGACCTCAGGAGTGTCATATCCTAATTTACAGGCCAATAGGAACACTTTTGTTTCACGTATAGTCGATTTGGGTACTAATTTTAAGTGTTTTTTAACTCACCGATTCAGAAAAAAAATTCCCCAAAATTTGCTCATCTCTGTACCTGTCATAAGAAAACTGATTTCTGGATCTTTGTAACTGTTACTATGATTTGAGAGGTCATTTTCAAGTTCCAAACTGGCACCATGTTTACCCGTGGCCTCCAAATATATGAAGTTACATTTGCTAATTCTGTTGCTCTTCTGTAGGATGCTTTTTTCAATCTCCATGACTTTCAGTGATGGCTGATATAGTAGTTTGTTTTCTCTAGTTTCTATTTTGTCATAACTGGTATCCTTTATTGTTTAGTCTGTGCAAGGTGTTAAGGTAGAAAAATTCCCTGGGCTCAGGGAACTAATTGCAAACTACAGATACAAGGGACATGGACTGGTTACTGCACTACACTACCCTGTTGGTCGACAAGGTGTGGCTAAAGTTGGTAAGTAGTCTACTTTTATATATCTACTTCATTCTGCAATTAAAATAAAGATGACGGCATCTACACAGATACAAAAAGTGCAACAAAAATAAAATGGGCTATTTACAAAGCTACTTGCTATGCCTGCGGCTAGTTTCACACTTGACATTTAGATCCGTTAGGCTGTCCCGGCAGAGAACAGCTTGCTGGATTTCTCTGCATTCCGGCATTGCTGGAAGTTACAGTGTTGCTGTACGGCCCCATTGACTATAATGGGGAGCGGTGGAGATCCGGCCACAAATATGCCTAGTATCGGCCGAACCAAAATCTTCATGTGTATAGGTGTTCATCTGGCCGATTCTCTGCAAATTTACCGCATTACAACTGGGTCTCCGCAGGTCCCCATTATAGTTAATGGTGGCGGCTGATATCGGGTAGTGTCTGGCAATGCCAGATCCAGATATATCTAACGCTAGTGTAAAATGAGCCTTAGCTGGCAATAGTAGAGTCCTGGCCTCCAAGTGATTTGGTAAACTTTTCTGATTTGTCAATCAGTTGTGTGAAAAGTTAATTAGCACCCTAAGCTTAAAACCCTTTTTTGCTGAATTGCTTTGAGGGCTTTCGAGCTTGAACTGCCCTTTTAACCCCTTCACTACTGAGCCACTTTTCACCTTAAATCACAGGCCAATTTTTGCAAATCTGACATGTGTCACTTAATGTGGTAATAACTTTAAACCACTTTTACTTATCCAGGCCATTCTGAGAGTGTTTTCTCGTCACATATTGTACTTCATGACAGTGCTAAAATTGAGTCAAAAAATGTCATTTTTATTTATAAAAAAATACTAAATTTACCCAAAATTCAGGAAAATTAGCAAATTTACAAATCTCAATTTCTCTACT